>NC_138049.1:22869722-23469722 GCF_964194185.1 Rhinolophus hipposideros | reverse complement strand
CTCCGGGAAATTTTCACCACTGCAGCATGCCCAAGAGAGAAATGGCTGATAGTTTTGTTATGCTGAAGAATCTGGCAAGCCAGCTAATGGTCTTACTAAAAGCAAAAAAAAAAATCTCTTCCGTGGCATATGCAGGAAGTTATGTCTGAATCACTTGGAGCCATTGGAGAGAATCTTTTGTTCCTGAAGAGATCCGTGGGGATTTTCTAGGAAGAAAAGGTGTCTGAATATTCTTAAATCTTGGACAGAGTTATCAAACTTGCTGTTGCATTTAAATCTTTGCCAAATGTGACTCATCTTCCATCAAATAGACCTCTCCCTAGGAAACTTTATCTTCAAAAAATCAACACCAAAAATCATCTTATGTTTCTTTCACTGCTGCAATGATGAAATCTGTCTCAAAAGAAAAATATTTGTACTGATTTTATAATCTTAGAGACTATAACCTACGGGTCTGTTATTTAGAAACATACTCTTAGAAAAATTTTTGGACGATTTTTTGGTGGGCAGGGGTGGTGGGATGGGGGGAAAAATGGATGGTGAATGGAGTAGCCTGAAAGATTGAGTCAAGGTAAAACACAAGAATAAATCAAAGTGAAATCATTGAACACTGGTGAAAATAAAAGAAATTGAGTCAGACTACAGAGAAAAATGAGTAAATTTAGTATTCAGCAGTACTCTCTTAATAGCAAGTTCTATTAGTTTGTCTCTCAACAGAAATAGTTGAAGTAATAGTCTCTAAAAGGTGGGGCCATTAGCTCTGCAGGCATTTAGAACTAGTCTGAACAAAGTACCTGCAAGCTTTATGTGGGGAATAACACTGTGGACAGGAGCTGAGAAAGCAAGTATAAATACTCTTCTGACTTCCACCTAATCATGTACAGGCAGTTCAAATATCTTGCTGTCTGTTTCCTGCCAATTTGAATACAAATTCTCCTTGGCCAGAAAACTGATCATTAGGTATGAAAATCTATTTTTTTTTTTTTTTTTTTGGTTTCTCAGTTTCTCCACACATCACCTGGCATTCTGCTGGATAAAGTCACAATTTTAAATAAAATGTACTTACTGGACTTATCAGGGGGATCACTTCATAGACTGTGTAGATGCCTGACCAGTGCACTGTACACCTGAAGCTGAAGTAGAATAATACTGAATGTCAACTATAATTATATATATATATCAAAAAACGTGGACACTTTGGTCAACGTTGCACAAGCAGTAGTTCACACGATATTGCACAAGCAGTGAACAGAAGTGTCTGGACGCGGATGGTAACCACTTTGAGTATCTCTTATAATTGCAGAAGTGAAACGTGACTTGTATTCATCTTTTGTTACCGGTATATATTATTACAATTTTAATAGTTTTTTTTCTTTCTTAAAATCCGTGACCTAAATGTGCACAAAATAGAGCTTTAAAATCTTTTTCTATAACCAAATTTAATTTCTATCATAAATGTGATTTCTACCTGGTAATGAAAAATATAGTTTTACCAAGCCAGAATAAACATCGTCAAATTAAGAATTACAAAAACAAAACAAAACAAAAATAGCACTTCAGAGTTAATTCATATAATTCATTCAATTTAGGCTTCTTCCCCTAAATTTTAATTTTATCTAAGTGACATGTCATGGATTATGTAACCCCAGGTTATATGCATTTCTCCTATTTATGAGAAAGGAAGTAAGTAGGAAAGTATAGGAAAGTACAAAGTGTTATAACAATGGCTAGTAATTTTCCAAGGAGTAAGGCTATCTTGTAGGATGTTAACCAGCTTGCCAGAAAAGTGTATTTTTCAGTGAAGTGCCAAAATTGTATAGCATTAGCTCAAAGAGGACCCTGAATCTGTGCCAGCAGAAGCCACCATAAATTTGTCAGTGGCTTCTATAGCCTTGAGGGAAGAGATGTCCTTGCTACTGGATCAAAAGAGACTGTAATAAGTTATGGGCTTTTGGTGTTTCCTTGTAATTAAAACTATTACAGCATCAAAATTTTGTTTAGAAACCTCTCTGTAGCCATCAAAAAAGACAGTACATTTAACATTAGGAATTTGACTGCTCATTTGCTGTAAGATTACACTCTAAGATGGACAATTTGGGAAATACCTATAGTTCATCCAAAGTGACCACTGTGATTCCAAATTATTATTGGTGAAATAGTGCCATTTTGTGAGATGTGTGCAAAAATCTAAAAATGATACTACATATAAGAAGCAGGCATCTGGTTTGGTGGAAGTACAAACTTGGACTAAAACTATCTCTGGAGAAATGATCATGGCCAGTGCAATGTGTTGATTCTATAGCTCATGTCTCAAGTCCTGAGCCAGTGGTTGGCCATCATTACAACAGACTTGATAATCTGTGGTCCTCTGAGCCAGTGGTTGGCCATCATTACAACAGACTTGATAATCTGTGGTCCTCTGAGCCAGTGGTTGGCCATCATTACAACAGACTTGATAATCTGTGGTCCTCAGCAGGTAGAATTTGTGGAGATTTATCTCCCAAATTAACTTCCAGGGCCATAAACACAGAAAAGAGGAAAAATAGACATTGTAAGGTTTTGTACGGTTATACAAAGTAAATTTCATCCAAGGGGAGATATTAGCTTGCAAGATTTTTATTAACAGATTTACTGAGGTAAAACTGATATACAATAAAATGCACAGAATTAAAGTACAAAATTTAATAAGTTTTGACATATTTATGTACACAGGAATCAATCCACAATCAAGATAATGAAAATATCTATTACTTCCAGAAGTTTCCTCATGTCCCTGGGTAATACCTCTTTTCTGTTCCTTTCTTTTTTTCTCTACCCCTGAGTCTGCAAGCAACCACTGATCTATTTCCAATCACTATAGATTAGTTGATGTTTCCTAAAATTTTGATAAATGGAATACGGTGTACATTCTTTTCTCTCTGGATTCTTTCACTCAACATAATTATTTTGAGACTCATCCGTATTGTTGTGTGTCAATCGTTCATCTGTTTTTATTGTTGATATAAATCTCATATGGGTATACCACAAGTTGTTTGTCCACTCATGTGTACATGGATTTTGGAGTACTGTCCAGGTTTTTGCTATTACAAATAAACTGCTATGCACATTCATATACAAGTCTTCATGTGGACATATGCTTTGTTTTCCTTCGAGTAAATATCTAGGTGTAGTATAGCTGCATGATATGGTAGGTATATATTTAACTTCTTAAGAAACTTCCAAACTGTTTTCCAAAGTGGTTGTACCATTTTATATTTTCATCAGCACTATATAGAGTTCTAATTCCTCCGTATCCTCACCAACACTTGTATAGTCAATGTTTTTAATTTTAATCCCTTTATTAGATGTGTGGTGCTATCTCATTGTGGTTTTAATTTGCATTTCTCTAATGACTAATGATATTGAATATCTTTTGTACTTATTTACCATCTGTATATTTTCTTTGAAAAAGTGTCTTTCAGTTAAGTCTTTTGCCCATTTTTAAAAATTGATTTGTTATGGAAGTTCTTTATATAATCTGAACACTAATATATTTTCAGATATATGATTTGCAAATATTTTCTTTCAGTCTATGGCTACTCTTCTCATTCTCTTAGTACCTTTCAAAGAGCAGAATTTTTTAACTATTTAAAAAAATACATATTGTACTTTTGGGGTCATATCTAGGAGTTCTTTGCCCAACCTAAGGTCACAAAGATATTGCCCTATGTTTTCTTCTAGAAGTTGCATCCTTAAGATTTACAATTAGATCTATGATCTCATTTGAGTTAATTTTTTACATGGTGAGATGCATGGATTGAAGTTCCTATTTTTGCATACAGTATCCAATTATTTCAGTATATTTGTTGAAAAGACGATCTTTTCTCCTTTGCACCTATTTTGAAAGTCAATTTTCCATATATTTGTAGGTTTATTTCTAAACTCTCTATTCTGTTCCATTAATGTATTTGCCTATATTTATGCAAACACATACCATACTTTAGCTTTATCCTAGGTCTTGAAATATGGTTGTGAGAGCATCCACCTTTGTGCTTTTTTTCCCCAAATTTATTTGGCTATTATAGTTTCATTTCACTTCCTTTAAACTTTATATTTGAACTTTAAAATCAACTTGTCAATTCCTACAAAAGTGCCTGCTGGGATTTTGGTAGGGATTACACTGAATCTATAGATCAATTTGAGAATTGGCATCTTTACAATATTGAATCTTCCAACCAAGGACATGGTATTATCTCTTCATGTATTTAGGAGTTCTATTATATCTGTCAGCAATGTTTTATAGATTTCATTGTATTTTATAGATTTCATCTTTTGGTCCTTATTTCACATTATTCATGCTATTGCAAGTGGTATTGCTTTATTAAATTTCTAATCATTTGTTGCCAGTATATAGAGCTTCAACTGATTCTTGTTTATTGATTTTGTATCCTAAACCTTGCTAAACTCACTTTTTAGTTCTAGTAGCTTTATAATTGATTCCATAAGATTTTCTACATAGACAATCATGTCTGCAAATGGAGTTTTACTTCTTCCTCTCCAATCTGAATGTGTTTGATTGATTGATTGATTGAGTGATTGATTGATTGATTCTGCACTGGCTAGACCCTCCAGTAAAATGATGGATAAAAGTGGTGAGGATGGACATCCTAGTCCTACTTCTGATCTCTGGAGAAGCATTCACATTTTTTATTATTAAGGAGGATATTAGTCGTAGGTTTTTCATAGATGTCCCTTTGTCCTTTTCCCCTTTATCAGGTTGAGAAAGTTCCCTTGCTTAGGATTTTTATTGAATGTTTTAGGATTTTTGTTGAATGTTTTTTCTGCATTTATTTAGATTATCATGTCTTTTTTTTTTTTCAGTTTGTTGATATGGTGAATTACATTAATTGATTTTTGAAGGTCAAACCATTGCTGCATTTGTGGGATAATCTCCCCTTGGTCATGAGGGCCTGTTAATATAGTTTTGTATTCAACTTGCTAAAATTTTTGTTTAGTAGTTTCACATCTGTGTCATGAGAGTTATTGATCTATAGTGTTATTTCCTTAAACTCTTTGTCTTGTATTGGTATAAGATAAGCTTGCTTTGTTGAATGAGTTGGGAAGTACCCCTTCTTTAATTTTCTGCAATATTTGTATATAATTGGTATTATTTCTTTCTCAAATGTTTGGTAATTACCAATAAAATATGTCTGGGCCTGAAGTTTTCTATGTGAGAAAGTCTATAGCTCCAAATTCAATTTCTTTGAGACAGATATAAAGCTATTCATGTTATCTCTTTCTTGTTGAACTTTGTATATTTCAAGGAATTTTTTCCACTTCATCTAAGTTTTCAAATTTATTGGCATAAAATTTTTCATAATATTCCTTTATCTTTTTAATATACATAAAATCTGGACTGTTATCACCTCTCATTGTGGATATCGGTAATTTGTGATTTTTTTTTTTCCTAACTAATCTGGCTAGATATTCCAATTTTACTAATCTTCTCAAAGAACCAGCTTTTGGTTTCAAGGATTTTCTCTATTGGTTTTCTGTTTCTATTTCATTGCTTTCTGACCTGAAATTTATTATTTCTTCCTCTGTTGCTTGGATTTCACTTTTTGATGCTATAAATTTCTCCTATGTATGCTACTTTAGACATATCCCAGAAATTTGGAGAGAGTTTTTTATTTTTACCTACCTTAAAATGCTTTGTAATTTTCCTCTGGATTTATTCTTCTGGATTATTCGATTCATGGGTTATTTACCCTGTTTCCCTGAAAATAAGACTTAGCTGGACAATCAGCTCTATTGAGTCTTTTGGAGCAAAAATTATTATAAGACCCGGTATTATATTATATTACATTGTATTATAAAGACTTAATCTTATAGTAAAATAAGGCTGGGTCTTTCATTAATTTTTGCTCCAAAATACACATTACAGCTGATTGTCTGGCTAGGTCTTATTTTCAGGGAAACACGTCAGAAGTGTGTCATTTAGTTTCCAACTATTTGAAGATTTTTTTTAAAGCTCTTCCAGTCATTAATTTCTAATAGTTATATTTTCGTCAGAGATCATCCTTTGTATGACTTGAATTATTTTAAATTTATTGAGACATTTTTTCATAGCTCAGAATATGGTCTATTTTGGTAAATGTTTCATGTACACCTAAAAAGAATGCATATTCTACTTTGTTAGGTGGAGTGTTCTATAAATATCAATTAAGTCAAGATGGTCAGTTATGTTGTTAATTCTTTTATGTCTTTACAGATTTTCTGTACTATCTATTGAGGGAGGAATATTTAAATCTTCTATTGTGGATTTGTCTACTTCTATAGTTCTATCAGTTTTTGCTTTATGTATTTTGTTATCAGGTACATATATAAATAGATTTTTAATGACTTCTTGATTAATTAATCCCATTAGCATTATGAAATAACCTTAAAATTTTTTCTGATAATATTCTTTGCTTTGGAACCTACTATGTCTGATACTAATACAGTTACTCCAACTGAGTTGAGTTGACTATGTGTTGCAACATGGTAGTATTTTTTGTTTGTTTGTTTGTTTGTTTTTCCCTGTGTCTTCACTTTATGTTGGTTATTTTCTGCTTGGCAAATAGATTTGATGACATGATTTGAGAAAAGTAAAACAAAGAAACATCATGCTGGGTTTTAAAATGCAAGTTTTACATTGACTAGAGGAGTCTGCAAAGAAAGAGTTGTGGAAACGGGCATTTAGGGATTGGTGGCAGTCTTTTGTGAAGTATCCTCTAAACATAATTGCAACAGGGGAGAACTGACCAGAAATTAATCAAATGAGGCTGGGAAAAACATGTTCCAGAGGTATGTAATGGGAAGACTTGAGAACAGGAGAGTGAGTACCAACTTATAATGCTGGAGAATACATCTCCAGGAGACCTTGTTCTAATGATGCCATCCATAGCTGATAGAATTAACATTCCGTTTCCAGTTGCAAAGCCCTTCTACTAAACAAGGCATATTTATTCAATGACACTGTTTTGACCTTCAATCTCCCTATTTTAGACAGAAGTGGTTAAGGTTATACTGGAAATGAATAATCTCGTGTACTTTGCAAGCTGAATGCAACAAATATTTATTTCTTGTCAATACAAAGTCTGTTGTGGGTCCAGGTAGCTCTCCATGGCCATTACTATCCATGTAGTGTCTCAGTGATCAAGGCATGATGCTGTCACCTGTACCCTATGGAACACATGTCCTCCTTAGTTAAAGGTCTGGGGAGGAGAGAGACTGCCTTAGCCTGGAAATGCTGCATGCCACTCCTGCTCTCATTTTGGTGTACAGAATTAGTCAAATGGCTCTGCCCAGTTGCAGGGGGACTGTGAAGTAGAGACCTCAGTGATCAGGCAAGGGAACGAGGACTGGATGTTGGAGAACACTAGGTACCCACCTTCTTGCCTCAAGAACTGTTACATAATACTGCCCATTTCTGACTTAGCCCTCGATTTGGCATCACTACCACACACTAATATTTCTGGGTTCAGGATAAATCATTATTTGCTTCATTTACCTCTCCGGTTAGACTGCAAATTCTGGATTACTTATTCTCTCTTGTTTCCCATGCCCCTAATATACACAGTACCTCATATATAGTTAGTCAGTCATTTGTAAATAAATAAATACTTTGAATATTAACAGAGGCATCTGGAAATTTTTGATATTGTCCATAATTTCTGTATTACTGGCTAGAGAAACATTTAAAAATTATAGACAGCTTGATTTCATAAGTGGTAGACAAGAAGCAGGGAGACATTTACACACCTGTAGGGCATAGGTGCTGTAGATTGTCAATGACTACTCCAGTTTCTGACACTGAGGTAGTGTCTCATTTATTCAAAGCACATTATTCCTACAGATAATATTACTAATTTTTAAAAAGATAGCTTATTTAAAATTTTTCTTGATTTTCCCTGACTATAAATATCATATGTATGTATATATGAAATATATATATATATATATATGAAAAATTTGAAAGTACATCAAGTATAAAGAAGTTTTAATTCCAGTATTCAAAAAGCATTGTATTATCATTTTGACGTATTTATTTTCAGACTTTTATTAACACACATCTTTCACAGCTGAGATGGAATAGTAAAATGGATTTTTATTCTGAATTTATTAACATTTTGTCACAGCATTTCCACTTTTCATTAATCTCTTAAAGCATCATTTTTTAAATGACTACATCATTTTCCTTTCATGTTTAAACCATAATTTATTGAACCATCTCCTAAAAGTGGACATTTAGATGGTTTCTAAAATCTTTTCACTACATAAAATACTGCAATAAATATTTTAATGCATAAAAATTTCTCAGTATTTTAGACTACCTTCTTAGATGAGAATCATAGAAGGAAAACAGATAAATTAAAAGGTAGGATCATTTATACAGTCATATGGGCACAATTAGTCAAGAGTTTTAAACAAATACTTAGGGATCATCCAACACGTTTATTATGTTCCCAGTCAGAAGTATGGAGAATGAGCTCTGGGGGAGGGGGGCTTAGGGTTGGGGCTTTAAATACTTAGTCTTTTATGTAGCAGTCAAAAAATATTTAAAAGCAACTTTTATACAATCAGTGCTATCTCATTAAGTGGGACAATAATAACATGCCCCACATTTCCACACTGCCTTCTATAGCAGGCTTTTAATATTCAAGAGAGATACATCTGAACACATCTGGAACCCTTCAAGTTTCACAACTCCTTTCACATATAGTTTTCCCCACAAATTTCCGTATTTGCATTGGCTAAGGCCCTTGCTGAAATAGTTTCTTCAATCACTTTTTCTTTCTTCCATATTGAATAAATATGGCAGATCATGCACAGAATAGTCTCTAGTCACTGCCAAATCTCACATTCCACTCTAATATATTCAGAGCTTATTTTTTTCTGACTAATAACGATCACTTTTTAGCCCTCTTCATTTTTTTCCAACACTTGCAGAAGGCTTGCTGTGGGGGAGGGGGAATTCATGTTTAACAAAAAAACATTTTTATTGCTCAATGTGGACTTTTGCTGATGAAGAAGAGGAAACCACAAATCCTGAACAAGATACAGTATTAGACAGTCCATGAACTCAGGCATCAGCTGAATGGCCATCTCAGGTGCCATCTTAAACATCCACTAATTCAAAATGGTAACTACTGTAGATGGCAAGGACTTTCAGGGATTATGAGTGAATGCATAGCCATGAATACTAAATACATACATTCTTAGGATCCTCTGTGATTGCTTTTTTCCCCAAAACATATTTATAAGAGGGACAATTATAATTATTCCTTTGTCTAGAGGAATAATTCCTTTGTCTAAGGCCAGTGAGGACATAATCGTCTTGGCCAAGGTCATACAGTCCATAAGTGAGGCTGCTCGAATGAGACTCAGATTAGAGAATAGAACATTTTAGAAAGTGAATCTTCATTATATACATGAGCAGATGGAATGGAGCTGAGGAAGGACATTATTCCTGAGAAGCAATGAGATGTTATTGTAGGTGGAAACAAGAGTAGACAAGAGAATAGGAAATCAAATCATCGTATAGAGTAATTCTTAGAGAATAATGACCCCAATTCACTTATGAAGGGAAGAGAAACTGAACTGATATTTTCCCCATATGCTGGCTAAAGACCTGTGAAGAAATAGGAAGCTGATTTGCGTTGAAGTTGCATTGTGGGAGCTGGCAGCACGATTTCTTTTCCCATCAATTTTCACCCCTGCCCCAACCTGCATCCCACAAGGGATCTGCCAAAGTAGAGGTCCAAAATCAATGTATCTCAGTTAAGAATAGAATGTTATGCTGTACAGCTGAGTAGCAAGGAGATTTTTGATGGAATTTAGTTTTTATCTTCTGGGGAATTATGTAATTGTAAATAGTATACTAGATAGAATAATAAAGGTATTTATTATCTAGAGTGTAATACACATATGTATCTGTTCAAATATGGGCGTAATTAATTGGACAAACGTCTTTCTGTCTTTCTAATTCAAGGCTTATATTCAAATGCGTTGTTTCTGAGTAATATATGTAATAATACAAATTCTGCTTGGTTAAGCTTAACTGACTTTCACTGAATCCAGAATTAATTGTGTTACTGGAATTAAAAATGTTAATTTTCTTATTACTAACAAACCATGACTCTCAATTGGCAGCCTTCAGAGACAGAGCCCCATGAACAGTCTATGAAAAATCTAAGAGTTTGTAGGCCTGCCCTGTGAGTAAGATTTCATTTTAATCCCAGTTCTAACATGGAGGGCCTCTGAAGGTCCATTTCTCCATCTGTGAAAGGGGGACATGATGATATTTACCCTTCCTACATCCCAGGATTGATGTGAGGATCAAAAAATGTAAGGTTCAGGTCCACGAAACACTGTAGTGGTGTAAGATATTGTCAATGTGGGTACAATCATTACTGACTATGGGAAGAGCCTTCTTTCTCCAGAGATTACTTGTGAGATAGAAATGGGATCGGTCCGCTTGGGCCAGTCAGGATGTGTGAGAAATTAGAATCTGGTGCATAGGAAAAGGACAAACTCTTTCCCCAAGAACTGTCACACACCAAAGCAGAGTTTCTAGTAGGATCTTGTATTTTTGTTTGGATTGATTATTCTGTACTATGATGTGAAAATTAGGAGATGGCAAAGTGGTTAATGACTTTTAAAAAGGTGGCGGTGGCAATGTGGTTTGGCCTCAAGGAAATATTATGGTCTATTTCAGCTCATATATAGCTCTTCCTATTCATTCACTCACTCATTCATTCATTCATTCAATGAATATTTATGAATTATATCCTATGTGCCAACTTTGGCGTCTTTTTAGTCTTCTTCATTTGAACATACTACTGAGCTGTATGAAGATCACTGTTTAAGTTATATGTCTCCAGTGACACAGTGAGTTCCTTTAGGGCAGGAGCTATGCCTTATGTTTTTATTCCATCCTCTATCATAATAGCAGAGTGCTAGGAAAATTTAAGGAGCCATTCAATAGTTACTGAGTTTTTCTTAAAGGGCCACATAATATTTTATGGTTTGATGATTTTTAAAAAGTGTTGCAGGTTGGGTTTCTTAGGAGGTGGCTTCTGAGATGGAGATTGCTGGAAGTTGATTGGAGAGTATTTGGAGAAGCAATGCCTATGGAAGAAAGGAGAAGGGAACGGACGGGGCAAAAGAAGAAGTCGGGCAGTGATGCAGCCTGGATGAAGTCCTCAGCCCACCCATGGAATACTCTGAGGCTAGGATGGCCTTGCCGCATTTTCCTGAGTTGGAGCAAGGGAGCCGGGCCTTTATTCCAGACATTGACCAGTCATTGAAGGCAGACTGCTTGGAGAAAGGAATGTGACCTTGGACGAGGTGACAAGGCAGTTCTAAAAGAGGGTTGTCAGCTGTGGGCTGTCTTCTGGTGGCATTCCCAGCAACTCAGGTTATAAGCTCTTAGGTCCTGAAGGGGAGTCTGGGCAGCACAGCACATTTTCCATTACTTGTTATAATTATTCTAGGAGGAAAAAAGTGAATTTGAAACTGACACTTTTAATATACCTCATATTGTTCATGGAAAAGATCATTTTTAAGTCACTAGTGTAGGTATAAAATAAGAGTTGCCCTCAAACATATATTTCAATGAAACATTTAGAAAAAACAATGGAGATGAAATTTGTGTTGGTATTAGTATGTATTAGTCAGGATGGTTTTGTTTCACGTGCCTGAACCTAACTCAAATTAGTTCAGGAACAGGAAATTTTATTGTCTTGCATAACCAAACTTCAGGAAAGGCAAAGTCACAACTAGACCTCAGGGACTCAGATGGCAATAGATCGCTTTTTTGTCTCTGCTTCTATCTTCATATTGTCTTTCTTCTCCCAGACTAGCTTTTTTCACACAGCTGGAAATATGGCTAACAGCAGTTTCGAGGCTCATAGTTTCATCACTAGAGAAGGAATAAAACTTGGTTGTCAAGTTAAAAACTCCCCAGGAAATGTTTTTATTCGGTCAGGTGTTATTCATAGACCAATCAGCTGCAGTCAGGAAGATAAAGTATGATGAGTAGCTCAACTGAGTCTGTCTGGGCAGCCCTAAACAATCACTGTTGTCAAGTAAGAAACTGGAGTTCTTATTTGGGTACATTACTGAAATGGAGAAAGGGGCATTTTTTGGAAGGGTAGGGGAAGTAATGAGTGGATAGAACAAAAAACGTCACATATTAGATTTCTCTTATTCCCCATTTCAGTCTTACCAGACCAGTTTTATGTTTGTTTTTTTTCAGTTTTGGCATATGGACCAGTGCATTTTATCATGGAAATAGACCATATATAGCTATCAGTAATTTGTTCGTAAATACTAGGTTCTGTTTATTTTTCACTGAGATTAATCACCTGCTGACATGTACATGATTTTCTTGGTTCAGAGAAATTGTTTATTAATCATATTAACAAGGGGATTTTTGAAGGGTTTTAAATGAAGACATAATGATTACATACTTTTTAGGAGGATATTTATTCATATTAGCAAATGTCACTTTATAAAAGAGATTTCAACCTTTATCAAATAAACTTGCTCAGAGTGATTTATAATACAATTTTGTTGGCCATGCATCCTTGAAGTATACAAATATGAAGACTTATCTGAGGACATAAAAACTTTAAAAATAGTCCTTTTGAGTTCTAGTGAAAACTCTATGCTTTGAAACAAAAATTTCAGGAAGGGTCAGCTAAGCTTTTAACTATTCTAGGGATGGAGTTGGTGGTCCTATATCTCCCTACGGTACTCTACGCCCAGGTGATTAGTTCAAGTCAATTGTGTTACTTTCATCCCATAGTAAAACCAATCTCAGTGGTTGATTCAGAAAGGCGTACGTGACATGATACACAAGGGAAGGTGTGCTTCTGTAAAGTTTTCTCTTCCCCTTAAAAAAGAGCTGTAGGAAGAGACAATCTTTATTTTGGACATTGTTGGGCCTATATGTCGCGTAAGCTCTGCTAATGCCACCTGTCACCAGTCCAAGATGAGGCCAACCCTGAGTGTAGCCCAGCAGAGAGGTAAGAACCTGAGTCTCTATTGACATTATTGAATCAGTGAATTAACCAACCTTGGAGCCTTCCCTTCCATTGACTTAGGATGGATAATCCATCTCTAGGGTTCCCGGGTGGGAATTCCCGCCCGCTCTCAGGAATTTTTTTCACTTTCCCATTCCTTAATCCTGAGAAAAGTTGGTCGGGAAAGTGGGAAAATTGGTTCCTTGAACCCAGGTCGTTGGTAGTATCAGCCATCACTTTGTGGAAACGAGGTATCGTGGAGAAAAGAAAACAGTTTATATCTCAGGATTCGGGAACAGGAAAATAAAAAAAAATCCTGAGAACGAGCTGCAATTCCCACCTGAAAACACTCTCCATCTCTTTATAGTTTAAACCAAAATTAGCATTTCTGTTGTAACTGCAAATTTCTTAATAGATATAATTGCAAACTATAAGAGAGGAGCTTATTACTAAATAATTTTGGCACTGTGTGATAAATACAAGTGGATTTTGTATTTGATAAATTTTGTATTTTATTTTGTATTTTACTTTGTATTTATCAAATACAAAATCCACTTGATGGATTTTGAGCAATACCTCAACAAGGGGATGAAGATGAGGAGAGCATTCCAGGCAGAGGGAACAACATATGCAAAATCATAGAGTAATGAAATAGATGTTCCTCTTAAAATCATTCAAGTTGGAACAAACAAAGAAAAGTCTGGGGGTATATCACAGGAGCTATGCACAGCTGGGTGTGATAGCTCGTACTGAATTGGGGAATTACAAGGCTGTCAAGGACAGATGTATCTTCTCTCTCCATCTATATTTGGGGTTATATTGTTTCTTAGTATTGCTTTGTTCTGACCAGATGTTCCACTCTCCTTTTGACTTAGGCAAGCTAATTCCTCTGGTTTTCAGTATGAGTACATGGCCCCAAAAGGGTATTCCAGGCTCAACTCAAGATAATTTGTTTAAGCACCATTATGATCTGACTATGGTTTCTCTGTCTCGGTTGGAATTTTCCTGGCCCAGCAATGTGCTAGCTTTCAGACAGCTTCCTGCCCATGGTCCAATCCTTTGTGTCATTGAGAGACAAAGCCTTTATAATACAAACATTACTACATAGATGAACTATTTCAGTTGGCCTGAGCAATGGGATCAAATCTGCATTTTAGAATAACTCTTCCAGAAGCATGAAGCATGGATGGTAAGGGGTAAAATGGAAGAAAGTGAGGTCAAATGGGAAGTTATTGAAGTCTAGGTAAGAAATAGTGTCTGAACTAAGACAATAGGAGGGGGATAGCGAGGAGAATGGTATAGTAAAGGTGAAGTTAATTGATTCACTTACTGACTGATTCATTTATTCAACAAATATTTACTGAGTACTTATCATGTACCAGTATCCTTCTAGGTACAATGAACAACGTAGACAAAAATTCCTATGCTCACAGAGCTTATAAAGTAGGGACAGAAGTCAAGAAATAATTTGAATAAGTAAAATATGTGTTATGTGAGATGCTGAAAATACTATTCAGTTATAATAGCTATTTATCAAATCACCTCAAAACTTATTATTTATGAAATGGTAAAAATTCAGAAAGGATACCAGGAGCTTGGTTTTCCTTTGCTCCAGAATGTCTAATGTCTGGGGCCTCAGCTGGAGAGACTCAACAGCTAAGAGCAACTCAATAGCTGGAGACCAGAAGCCCAGGGAAGCATCTTTACTCACACGAAGATTGTTACTGGCTGTCAACTGGCAATTTCAGCGGGGGCTGTTGGTGGAAGCATTTATCCATGGCCTTTCTGTGTGACCTGACTTCCTCACAGCATGGAAGTCTCAGCGTAGTTGGACTTCTTGTATTGCAACTCAGGTCTCCAAAGGCAAGTATCCCAAGAAAACCAGGAGGAAACGGCATGGTCTTTTCTGACTCATCCTCTAAAGAAGTTACACTGCAGATTCCTACGTGCCCCTTTTGATGGGATGAATCTCTTAGACACATTTGGGAACTACCTCAAGTGTTTTAGAGAAAAATTGAGTAGGGTTAAAGGGATAGGAATGCCATGGGGAAACAGAGGAGGTGGCCTTCCATTTTAATTTGTGTGGTCATTGAAGAAGCAACTTCTGACCAAGACCCAAGGGAAGTTCAGGAAGGAAAACACATTTTAGGCAGAGGGACAGCAAAGGGAAAGAACTTGTTGAATATTGACCAGTTAGATTGTTGGGGGTTGGTGGTGAATAAGAAGGAAGAAATCTAGGAAATTTCTAGATTTCTGGCTTGAGTGTCTGGATGAATGGTAGTTCCATTAACCAGGAATGGGAACACAGAGGGTAGGGGAGAGAGACTGAATGCAGGCTTGGACATGCTGTGCTTATTGCTTCTCTGAATCGTGTGTGTGTGTGTGTGTGTGTGTGTGTGTGTGTGTGTGTGTGTGTTCATTCAGTAGCAGGCAGAGCTTGGGAAGGAGGTTGGGGAACTGGATTTTGAAATCCTCAGTATCTATATTGTATCAGAACTCTTGGGAAATGACTGATGAAGTGAGGTAAGAAGTCTAGCGAACACTTATATTTAAGGTAAGAGCAAAGGGCTTCGTATAAGACATTGAACTGGACTGGCTTGAGAAGAAGGAGAAGAAACAGGAGAGATAAATGATTTAAAGGTCAGAGAAAAGTTGAGAAAGACCTGGCAACCTTCAAATCTCTTTCTGACAGATGCACAAAATTCTACCACTCAAAACTTACTCCTTTAGTTTAAATGTTGTACTGTCTTTAGAGTTTCTCTCTTAAGGTATAAATAATCCCCAGTAGGGCAGAAAATTGAGCAACTGGTACCTGAGTGAATGGAAGGCTAGATGAGAGCACTTCAGAAAGGGAAGAGGATAAAAGGTAAAACTAGTACAGTTGCTCAAATATACCTTTTGTCAATTTCTAATTTTTATTAGCATAGTAAGCAATGGTGCCTGGACAGAGTGTGTTGAAGTGTCCTTGGCTTTTCTTTAATTTTGAGGATTATAATAGGTCACATGGAATATTTTATATTTCAATAAAACAAACGATGGGGGGATGGGGCAGCAGTGGGGTGGGGGGGGACAGGACAAGTTTTTTAAGGTTGTGACAGTCGAATAGGAACCAAGTGCAAATATGAACTTACAGACCTTCAGCTACACCTAGTGGCCAAGTAGTGAAAGGAACAATATTTCATTATAATACTTTATCGTGGTTCTTTAGCTACATTACTTTTACATGTCAGTCAAAATTATTTCTTGAGTAGTTATGTATTATGATATACAGTTCCCTCTGTATAACTATTTTCAACTAAGCCATTAGTTTGTTGTCTAGCTAAGTCATCGATACCCCAAACTGGAAGAACGTGGTGGTGTTAAAAAAAAAAAAAAAAGAAGAAGAAGAAGAAGATAAAGAGAGATTGAGTTGGGAAGTTGGAGAAAGGGAAAGAAATGGGCATAGCCTTGTACCTCCTACCTGCTGACAACTTATAAGTACCAACTTACAGTGTTTAGTACTTATTGGTTTCAGCATTCTATCTAGGAGTCTCTCTTTGAGAAAATAAACAACAGTGATGATGGTGAGGATGATGATCGTGGCCCAGGAAGAGATGTTTGAAGGACAAAGAGCCCAAATGCTTACGGAGGGTCTGATATGTATGACGTTGGAAAAATGAAATTAATCCCCAAGAAACTGGAAAGGAAACTGAAATGAGGAACTGATCAAATTATTTTCAATAAGTAATATATACGCTTAAACCACTTCATCAGCAAAGAGTGTTACGTAGTTTTCTACATTTTTGCAAGTGACAAGTGACTAGAAATATTTCATGGGTGGTCATTTTTTCAGTATTTGCTTACAGATTGAGAAATCTCAGTCACCAACATGAGTGGTCATTATGGCAGTGAAAGAGGAACATTTACCGAGATGATTCTAACCCTCAGAGAGTTGACTCGACTGGGTCAAATCTAGGGCACATCCCCGGGCTCACAGCTTGGAAAAAGAATAGCAAGAAATGATGTAAGCGTTTTGAAGGAGTCTCATAATACTGTACTGCAGCGTTCTAGAGGAAGAAAATAATAGGAATGGGTTTGTGTTTCTTTTATAAGGATTTGAATACACAATTAATTAAACATACATCTTCATTTTACTGATGGAGAAACTTGAGCCAACAGTGATTAAATTACTCAGCTATTTGGTTGCAGAGCTAAGACTCCACCCATGGTTTTTACTCCTGAGCTACTATTCTTTTTTGCTACAACTATGAATAAAAGAGTTCTCTATTTCTTTAGAAGACCAAAGCAAGAAGAAAGGGGCTTACACCTACATCAAGGAAGTGTAGACAGATTGAAGAAAATTAAGTGTACAGTAACTAAATAGTGTATCTCCTTTATTCTAAGATATACATTTTTTTCACATATTAATATTCTGAAATCAGCCTGAATCTTATAATCAATGTTAAATCATAGTTGCTCTCAGGTGGTGTGTCAAATTGTGACATGGTCATGTTTACATGGGAGAATTTAGCTACTGACATTCTCATTTACTAGATTATAGAATTGACAAAGCTAAGGAATTGGCTTAATTTCTAAAAGAAACTATTTACTATCCAGCAATATGTAATTCAATTAAGGAAAGAAACCCCAAAGTTACAATTTAAATCACTGGTATTCTTTCATTTAACTTGAAGTGTTTACAGAGTAAAGGTGTTAAGAAAGGGTAAGGGAGACTCTCCACTGAGGCTACTCTTGCACTGTCCCGGGCCAAACTTAATTTGGAAGAATTTTAAAATGGGTTTGAAAAAGTGTAGACCCAGGTCTTGTGAATCTCAAAAGGAAGTGGTATGTAAGTATATGAATAGATACATGCCATATCTGTGTTATTATACTTTATAATTTGTGTACATATAATATGGTGGGGGCTTTTTCCCTGAAGCACTGTTAGTAAATTGACTGATCATCTTACAATCAGCGGCATCTAAGAATAGAAGTAATTTGGTTTAGAACAGCAGTGTTATGTATTAGAAAGAACACTGTCTTAGAAGCTACTAGGTCTGGGAAACCACTCAGCCTCCTACTAGTTGAGTGGTGAGCAATTTACTTCCTCTCTAACTATCAGTTTCCTTACATAAAATTGGAATATTGATATGTAACTTGCAAAATATTGTGAGGATTAAATAAAATTTTGTGTGTAAAGTGCCTACCACAATGCCTGTCACATAGTAGGTGCTTGGCAAAAATCAGCCCAGCCACAGGACACTTGAGTGAACAAAATGATTTTTTACGTAAGGCTGACTGAAGGGTAAATTTCTCTGGTTTGGTCCCATGTCGTCCAAACAATGTTTCTCACCATTTAAAATATCTATGTTCCATTAGTCAAGATTTCTAAAAGTCTTCTACATTATGTTTTACTAAAATAATATGTATTTAAACATTTTCCCCAAATCTATAATAATATGGAATGTATTTTTTCAAGTTACTGCTGTCTTTTACCCTCTTCCCATTCCAACCTGCCTCCTAGAGGGTGGCTCCACCCAGCTGAGAATCAGGGATGTAAAACTGTGTCAGACAAGATCTAAGAAACATTTCGCTATTTATTTTAGGTTCATATTAGGAATGTGTCTGTTCAACCACTTTGCACCTATTGGCCGCATATTCATATATTTGCGAAACACATTGGGTAAAAGAAGAACTATGGAGATAGACATTCTGTTTACTGTTCTTCAAAGAATAATCCAAAATAAATGTAATGGGGCAATATTTACAAGGTGACCTAAGAATTTCTATGCATTATTTAAGTACTATATGTTTGTCAGAATGGAGATATCAACTGCCATGAAGCCAAGAGTTAAAAAAAAGGGGTTACCAGAAAAAACTCTGTGACCAATTTACTTAAAGAAATCTCAAGGCCACATTTGATATCGGTCCCTAGGAAGACAGAAAGAGCAAAGGCTTCAATAGCCCCAATCATATTTCCTTTACTCTAGCATTTTGTCCCCTACAAGTGTTCATAAAACGATGTCACAACCTGGAGTTGGCTGTCCTCTGAGGACTTTTTCTGATTTTATGTTATAATTTGACTTTCACTCCAGCTTAAATCTTGCTCCCCACCCAGATGTTAAGAAGGGACTGGCAGGATTCTTCTGACGCTATTAACTTTTCAAAAGCCCCTGGGCCTATTTGCATATCTCCTGCAATGCCTATCACACTAACTTTGCCTTATCACAGGCTCCTTGGAAGTAGAATCCCTTGTATGCTTTGTTCAGCAGCCCAAAATGTAATCAAGGAACCAGTGCTGTAGAGGGAAGAAAGGGAAGGGCTTCAGAGCAGAGCACAATAGTGATGCCATGGGAAAATTCCAAGAATCCTGTGAACCACTGTCCTCGCCTCACATTGTGCTCTGCCACACTAATCCTCCAGATTAGTTCAGCCTAATGAAAAGCAACAACAGCTAAAGCAAGTAATAATACTCGTCGTCCACCTTTCATCTGCTTTAGTTCACTCTGCATGTCCTGGTTTAGCCAAGCTGTGTTCTCAAAAAGCACCACCAACTGTCTCCTAGGACTGGCTCTGAGAATTTCAGTGCTCATCTTGGGGAAACAAGTAACTGTAAGGATCCAGCCACTAAAAACCTGTGACGTGTTCATAGAAAGTATGGAGGGGGTTGGTTGGTATTCTCTCTTTCCCAGGGATCATGGATTCAGTTCATCAACACAAGAGATCTCTATCTATATCTTTTAGCTTTTCTTTGTGTTCATAAATATCAAAACACTACAGATACCAGCAGCTCTTAGAATATTTTCAGCTCACTATTTAACAATATAGAAGAGTTTAAATTCCCCTGTAATGGGAAAAAAAATTATTTAAGGTGTCTTAAAATTTTTCAAAAATATAGGTGGGTCTTATTTACTCTAAGGCCAACTAAAACTGTTTATGAACAGTGCATTATTTGATAGAAAATGTCCTTATATTTCTCTTTCCAATTTAAATTATAAGTGTGGCTACCGGGAGAAAAAGAATCATTTCTCTCCTTGCTGGATAAAAATAGGTCAAGTAATTTAAGCCAGTCCATTGCAATTAAAATTCTGACATTGCCATTGTTCCTTCTATTCTGAGGGGAAAAGACAAACAGAATACATGATAATAGGGGTTCATCGGCTAAGTCACTTGATGTGCTTCCTATTGTTCTCTTGCTTCAACCTGCCTGGGAGCTCTGATTTTGATGATAGTGGGATGTACCCAAATGATAAATACCATCTCTGAAGCTGTGTGTAACACCTCTTTTGTGCTAGCAAAACAATACTGTTGGAGAGGAGAAAATTGCCAATGGCTTGGCCCTAAATTCCTTGAATTCTAAATTTATTTATTTTTTGGAGACAATGTTATCTGCCAAGTTTATTTTAAAGTAAATTTTAGTGAATCAATTAGACAGCAACAGTCATTCTCCTTAAACATCCTCTGGCCCTTTTCACAAGATTAGAGCCTGTGGCTTGGTCACATTCCAACACAGATAATTGCCTTCTACATTCCTGGATGTTCCCCTCCACCTTTCCAACCCCATACCATCAAATGCATTATTATTTGCACTTATCCCAAATCAACAGTTCTGTTGAGAAGGTGTGGAGTGTCACCTTTAACTGACAGGCGAAAGCATTGCCCATTATACTTTAAAAAAGACAATCCCTTAGCCAATGCATATTTTTAAACAGATGTAAATTTCAATTATGCCCATTTAATCATAGGTTAAGGTCTTTGTTAAGTAAAATACTCTTATCTTCATAAAGGATGTGTTTTTGGAATCTTTGATAAAAGATTTGTTGCTCAAAGATATGTTGTTTGTGTCCAGAAAGAAAATGAAGTCTTCAGAAATGATGAAAAGACAAACAATAAAACAAACAAACAAACAAAAACCTTCTTGAGCAAACAGCTTTCCTTTGACCTTCTAAATAAATTCCACAAGGGGGCGAAAACACCTAATGGTCCGGGACTGCAAAGTTTATATTTCAAAGCCAGCCACCCATAATAGATTAGTGGATTAATATTTTGCTCTAAAGGATCTGGCCTTTAATGTTGACATCAATTTATAGCTATCCCAGGCGTTTACAGTAGTAAAAGTCACGGAGACCATAAACTTCACAATAGATGTCAGCCTTCTGGAACTAGTGCTCTAGCCTAGCACCCCATAAACAGAGGTGATTCGGTAACTGTTCTTCAAAGAGTCATCCATAGCTGTAACATCTTTATCAGCTCTAGCAAAGATACCGCCACCAGGATTTTAACAGTCAGAAGGCAGAGGTACCAGTCTTTATTAATGTGGACTTATTTTTCGGACATGTTTCTATGACGTTGTACTGTTGCTTATCATTGATCTCTTCTTGAAAATCAAGAGTGGGGTGTCTATTTGTGGGCACCGCTTAAAGAACAGAAGCTCTCTTGTACCACATTAGAACTTTTTGTAAAACAGCCAAGGTACAGAGGTCAAATTTCCCCATATGCTATAAGCAACTTAGGAAGCAAGACCACAAAAGGTTTTGCAAATGTCTGCCAGTAGCCGGGTGATCTAGGTCACTGTACAGGTTTCATTAATCAGGTTGTTCAAACAAGGAGTTATTTTTCTCTGCTTAAGAGACCTGCAGATATATCACACAGAATCTGCTCGATTGTTGATCAAGAAAGAGTTTTAATGAAATAGAGATCATTCAAGTGAATGGGAGAGGAGGAGGTTTGTATTTGCACTGAAGAGAAATTGTGCTTTTAACCCAGCTCCTCTGTTTGAGTCCTCTGTTCTGGCAGAGAAGGGCTCAGGATCTAATAATAGTTCCTTGGGCTCTGCATCGTCACATACGTGTTCCGGTGTTAGAGCAGCAGGAGGAATTTAGTGACAGAGCAGGTGTTGTGGTTTATTCCCTGGCAGAATAAATGGTGGAGGGTGGTGGCAAGACAATTCTTCTGCTTCTTTCTTTATGAAAAAGAACAATGCCTCCAATAGCTTTCTTTTTTTCCTGGCACAAGTGAAAAAGAACTAGAATTGCGGTATTAATATGTATGCAAACATATTTTTTCACTTGAGCCTCTGGAAAAAAGAAAAACTTACTGTGAAAATGCTTAGCCAGAAAGATTTACTGCTGATTGCAGATTTAGTATTGACATGCCTTAGCTGAAGAAAACTTCAGCTTTAACTATTAATGTAGGAAATCTGGATCAGGTTTTAAAATGGGGTGAAAAGCGTTTTCAATGACTGTGTATTTTCAGAGAAATTATTTATTTAGAACAGTTTTTTAATAAGGAAGTGTCAATTACAGAGGTGTAAAAAATCCCTTGGAGTATTCATCTTAATTTTCATGGCTTGCCTTGGACATAGAATTATAGAATGTAGGTGATCTGAATTATATTGAAATCAGTCTTTTTGCCAGATTCATTGTAATTTAACACTTTTAAATACCCTCCTCTCCTAATTTTTTAATTATAAAATATGAGCTTGAATATTAGATGTTCAAATAACATACCCTTTTAAAGTGTTATTTGTGAGATTTTCTTCCATCTACATTTCTTTATTCCTCCAGTTGGTTAAATACAAAAGACTTTTTTTTTTTTTCTTAAATGTAGGTGTGTTGCTCTTATAAGCTAGGAAAACATTAAAGGGAAAACAAAACATTTCTTCTCCTTCCAACTGGAATAATTTGATATTTTTACTTTTTCCTTTACTTGATTATATAAGGCAAAACTTGACACCTACTTTACGATAGTTTTATCTCTTGATAACCCATTACGGTAAAATTAAAATGATCTTATCCTTATGTCCTTTGCACCTAATGTCTGTTAACAGAAAAGGCTCAGAATTCTGGAAAACAGGACATGCTTGAGAGGGAACATCTTGTAAAGACTGTAATTTGACCTTTGACTCAACCTCACTGAGTAAAATTTAAATATAGGAGAACAAACTAAGTCTCAAGGTGGAATTCTGCCCCCTCTTCCTTGGAAATATAAACCAGTCAGAAACTATTTCAGATTAAGCTAGAAATGTGTACCTCTCCTTATTGTTGAGAAATAAGATGCATCACTAGAGATAGATTTATACATAATGCCATCCTCATCAATCTCAGAGAATATTACTCCAATCTACTTCCATTGAAGTAGTTGAATCGGGTATATCCAGAAGCACTTAATTTTTCCCCTCCCACTCTATGAAAAAAGTATTTGTAATTATTTAGTATTACAAACCTTTCTAAGCCTAGAGTACACTTGAATATGACGGCAATTAAGGAAAAAAAATGCTCTTTGACAACTTTGCAGCTTCTGATTAAACTACACCAAGAGGCATGTTACAGTGATAACAATGAAGCATTATGCCAATTATGTTAAATCCTGCTCTCAGCTTAAGCTCATCATGACCTGTTTTAGTGTCCTGTAATTTACCCTTAGGAATGCTTACTCTCATCAATAAAGTGTTCAACTTACAGAGAAAAAAAGAAAGCCACCAAAGGGAACAACCACCCACAAATGACTTCTAGAAAACAAGTATTTCTTAACTTTTTATTGACATTGGCAAATTAAAATAGAATAAATTAACAAGTATTTTTTCAAAAAAATGTTTTGTACAAAAATACTGTCAAAATTTCCTAAAAAGCTTTCAACACAGTAGTATCTTTTCATGTACTGAATATAACTATTAGCACAGTGTCAAAAATGTTGAAGACAGAAACAAAATAAAAATCTGTGAAATGTTTGCCACTGACGACATTCCACACCCTATTATTGTCTGTACATATGGGGGAGGGGGGCAGCCAACTTGAAAGTGAACAGTATGACTTTTCCTGATCCAGAACGGTTTGGCCCATATCTGTTTAATCTTCCAGTTTAGCATATTTTAAAAATTAGTCTGTACTCAAATGCATAGTTACAAAAATGAAGCGAGATGGCAGAGTTTGTGCAGTAATATCTGCCCTTCAAAGTTCATGCAACCCACTAATGCAATTTTTCCTTTCACTCATAAATTTGAATGCAGTTCAGTCATTTGAAACCATCTACAAAATTCACAAGATTAAGCAGTTTGCCAAGATTAATATCTAACAGTTGAGCACTGGAGAAAGTGAGGAAACAAGGAGTAAAAACAAACAACAAAAAGACCAAGTTAGCTAGATATTTCAACTACATAAGGGAGGTGAATGTCAAGGCTACAAAAACGAAACAAAAACAGAAAAAAAAAGTGGCAGCAATTTTTAAACCAATTTGTACAAGTTTATAGTTTACTTTGTTTCCAAGTTCTCAAACCTTTCAAGTCTGAAAAGTGAGATACTGTGTCTAAGGGAATGTTTTTTTTTTTTTTTTAATTCACACAGAAGAAGGAGGGGGTTTGATTTCTTTCGCCGGGGTTTCGATCGAGTCAACAGCTTACTCTACTGGGCTGCTGTTTGCACACGAAGTCCGTCATAAAATCAAACTCGTTTTGCCCCAGCCAGAGTTCGGGCAGTTCCTTGATGCGGTCCAAACCCATTTCTATCACCAAGGACATAAGCACTTCCTCGTCGATGAAATCAGTGTCTATGACATT
Source organism: Rhinolophus hipposideros (assembly GCF_964194185.1). Taxonomy (NCBI): domain Eukaryota; kingdom Metazoa; phylum Chordata; class Mammalia; order Chiroptera; family Rhinolophidae; genus Rhinolophus; species Rhinolophus hipposideros. Next base: position 23,445,140 of record NC_138049.1, on the reverse strand, counting down.
GGGCGGCAGCATTGCAGCAGGGACGTGGGCTACAGACGCGGGCATGTTGCTGCTGCCGCCGCTGCCGCCGCCACTATTGCTGCTGCCCGCGCCGCCGCCCGAGGTGCCGCCGGAGCCGCCGGGGGTGTTGCTGCCTGCAGAGCCTCCGGGGGTGCTGCTGCCGCCGCTGTGCTTAGGGTTGCAATCTCGGAAGTGCTGGTTTGTCCCGTTCATCTGGTGGCCTGCAGCAGGGTGCAAATCCGGCATGTAGTGGTTGTGGGGGTAGGGGTGATGGTTGAAATACTGGTTATTGAGCTTCTGCAGCTGCATGCTGGCCGGCAGGGAGCCTCCCTGGCTGGCCACCGGGGGGCCCATGAACTGGGAGTTGTTAAACCTGGCCGCGGGGGCCAGCGCGCTCGGGGGGTGCCCTCCGTTCACAGTCCCCGGCCCCATCGCGTGCCTGATGCCGCTCGTGGTATTCATGTTGCCCGCGCCGTAGTGTATGTGCTCGCCCATTAGGGAGTTGAAGGCGTGCTGGGGCTGCGGCTGCTGGTGGTGATGGGGGCTCGGGAACTGCCCCATGCCCATGCGGTGGGCAGGGTGGTGGTGCAGCCCGTTGGTGCCGTCGGGGAAGCGCCCGTGGTTCATGGCCATCATATGGTCTGCCATTTCCAGTCCTGAAAGTGAAAAGGGCAAACGATAAGACCCGCACCACACGTGTCGCCCACCACAGCGCACCCCACTTTTTCTCGCCTCTGCCCCCCGGGCTCCCCGGACGGACGTCGGCTGCGAATCACCATCCCCGGGATCCCATTTGGTAGCCTGTGCACCGGGACGCGCCACCCACAACAGAGCCCGGCGCTGCACAAACAGCCCCTTCCCCTGCGATCGGTGGGGGTAACCGGAGCCCATACCCCGCTCTGCTCCCCGAAGTCGCCTAATAAAGGAAGTGCCCTGTAGCCCCGCCGCGAACTTCAGGCATTAAATCAGCCCTCCTCATCCTGTTGTTGCACATCCTGTTGTTATTCCCCAGCTCCGCCTCACGCTCTTCCTCCGGGCAAACCCAGCCCTCGGAGGACTGCGCTGGCAGGAGCCCCAGCCAGCTTCGCCCGGCGCGCTCACCTTCCGTCTTTGCGATTTCTACTCCGAAGACCGAGGGCGGGATCGTCGGATCCAGGACCCGCTCAGCAGCACATAGAGGGGGCCTTCCGGGCGGGCGTGCGGGGCGCTCGCTGTCGCGAGGTCGGCGCCAAGGTCTCGCAGCGGCTGCAGGGGCAGGATCGGAGTCGTTCCCTTTTATTTCCCCTCCGCTGCCCTCACAGCTCCGCAAGACCGCCGGGCAACTGCCAACAATGAGCTGTGTTTCTTCGGGGTTTGGCCACAGTTAATATACGGATTTCAGGAAGGGCGGAGCGAGAGCCTCCTCGGCGGGCGGCGAGAAAAAGAGGATTCCGGATCCCCGGGCACACTGGACGGGGTCGGGGAGCTGCGTCCCGGCGGCCAGCGGCACGTGCGCAGAGGCTGCGGCGGGCCTAGGCACCGCCCCGCGGCCCCCAGACTGGTTTCTTCCAGGTCCACAGAGGCAGGGCTGAGAGAAAATCCTCTCTGTAGTCCTAGCCCGCAGGTAGCGCCTTCCCGTAGAGGATCGGGGAAAACTCATCGCCCCCTCCAGCCGGATCCCTCACCCCCAGCTTTCCCACCCGGCTCACCTAGCGTTCTGGGCTGCCTTCTCCGGGAAAAGGGTGGTCACTCAGCGCCCCCTCCCTCCCTACTGCTCCTCTGCCTCCCCGGCTTTGCAAAAGCCTCCCTGGTCTGCGAGGCAGGGCTGTGTTTCACGGAGTAGGGTTTTAAAGTCCCGGATAAATAAAGCCCTTTCCCCGGAGGGCGCTTTCCTCGGCCTTGCCTTTGTGTGTTTATAGGGGCAGTAGGTAAACTGATACAGATATTCTGCAGGAAGATTCATCTTGTTTCCTCACTCCTTTCAAGGACAGGCGCTGGGGCGGGGGAGCTGCAGGGCTGCAGGTGGACCCGGCGCGCTCGCTGTTCTGGCCGTCCAGCTGCTGCGTCTGAGGATCCAGTCCGCGCTTTCCGGGCCGCCTGCTGCGCCCGGGCTACGTGTGCTTTGGCGAAGTTTGCTTTGCAGCTCTTGGTAGCTTTGGCATCCGAGCTGAGGCGTCTCTGCTCTGTAAACAAACTCAGCGATCCTCGTCCCCGAGATCCACCTTTTTGCACATACACAGTTTCTTGCTTCTGCTGTTGCCCTTGATCCGGGAGGTGGGGGTGTGTGCAAACTTGCACAGTCTCCCTCGGGGCTCTGCCTGACGGTTTGGGGTTGATTTAGAAGCGATCGGGTTTGTAATTAAGAAATTCGAAGGCTGAGTAAGGCTGCTGGTGCTGGAAAAGGAAAACTAATAGATGACATGGTAATCGCTTTGTAAATAAAGTCGTTCTGGAGGTGGGCACGTAGCTGCACGTCCCGGAGAGCACAGCGCGCAGACACATTGCTGGGACTCTTCCTTTTCAGTGAAATTGTTCGGTGGGGCAATAGGCGATAATAATAACCGTGCTTTCCAGGACGCGGCACGACTGGCTTCGCCGTCCATTTGGCTCATTTACTTGCAAATAAAAGCCCTACCACGGGTCTGGGCAACTACCCAGTCGGCGCTCTCTTGCTTTCTCAACATGGGGAAGCCGAATTGTTTCCCCAACACCATGATGAAGCCGCTCCGAGCGTTTATACTGCACTGGATGCGTTAAAAGGGAGTTTAGCGCTACGAGCCAGGACTTCTGTTCAGAGTTGTTTCTTCCTAACTCCATAGCCATTGAAGACTTCCTGCTGTGAAGAGCTAGTTCCCTGCCCCTTCCCCTTTTTTCTCCATTCTTGCTCACAAGACTTTAGACCCTGTATCTTGAAGACTGGAAATTCTGATACATTTTCCCTTTCAGGAATCTGCAAATGAGGTTGAAACCTGTCTATTTTCATCTATTACCCCTCTGTCTTCCTCTAGTTATTATCTATATGTATCCATCTATATCGATATATCTCTATCTATCTGTCTGTCTGTCTGTCTGTCTACCTCTTTCCTTTTCCAGGCTCTCCAGCATTTATAACAGTGTATGCAATAATTTTTTTTTTTTGCAATAATTTTTAAACTTCGAAAATATTTACCTTTCGAAGACTTGTGCACACAACACATTGCATTGTTGGTTGCAGTAATCCCTTATCCCTCTGTCCACTCACCACCTTTACCTGTATTTCGTGTACTTGTAGTTACAGAATCAGTCTTGGAAGAGACCTGAAGGTGCCACTTCCTATCAAAAAAATAGACTCCAAAGTATTAGTCACCACCAGACTAAAAAATTGCCAGATAGATTGTTTACTATGCTTTCTTATACAGCAGTGTCTTACAACACAAGGACCAGCTGTTAAATGTCTTATCTAAATTCCTCTTGTAACCATTAAAGAAAAGTACAGCACTATCCAGCTCCAGTGGTTCTACATACTATTGGGAAATGCCTTGAAAGGTGACCTCCCTATCCCCTATCTCTTAAAGGGGGTGGGGGTGAAATAGTTCTGGGACCGGCTGATTAGACCATGGTATGCTTTGTTCATTTATTCATCCATCCAGTGAATGTTTCCCAAGTACCAGACAACCAAGACAGGAACTCATGCTCTAAAGGCAATGAACAAACAGGGCTTGAACACACTGTGATAAATGTCACAACAGCATTAAACACAAGGACTTCGGGAGTACATAGGCAGGACACTTAGCCTGGTCTTTGGGGCCTTGGAGGTGGCGACTGAATTGAGGCCTGAGGATGAGTAGAAGTTAGGCCACCCCAGGAAGGAGCAGAGATGAGAGAAAAAGAGTTGGAGAGGTAAACTTGGGCTTTGGTTCCCAAGCTGAGAAATTTAAATTGTGTCCTGAAGACGATGAGAAGCAGGTGAAGGCTTGTGAACCAGTGAGATGCTCAAATTTTTGTTTTAGAGAGATCAGGACCATACTGTGGAGAATGGTTGAGAAAGTAAGACAGGAAACAGGGAGTCTAGTTAGGGGGCAGTTAGAGTCATCCAGGGGTTTAGCCTGTGAAACGTGGGTAAAACTGTGTGGTCTATGTATGATCTTCACACTGCTTGACGGTTGTATTAGTTTCCTAGGGTTTCCTTAACAAAAATACCCATAAGCTTTGTTTATACCACTCAAATTATTTTCTCATAGATCTGGACGCTAGAAGTCCAAGATGAAGTTGTTGGCAGGGTTGGTTCTGCGTGTTAACTTGATTACCTCTGTAAAGACTCTACCTCCTAATAAGGTCACATGCTGACATACCGGGGATTAGGATTCAAACATGTCTTTTTTGGAGGGACACAATTCAACCCATAACAGTGGTGGAGAAACTAAATAACACAAGACCCCTGCCATTGTGGAAGAAGCTGCTGCCTGGAACTCTCGCCCCAGATATCCTGCTGGCCCACACTTCCATTTCTTAATGTCTCTGCTCATATACCACCTCAGTGAGGTCTTCCTGACTATCCTACTGACATAGCAACCTCCACTTTTGTTTTCTTACCCTGTTTTATTTTTCTCCTTTGCTCTTATCCCCACCTGACATGTTGCAAATTGAATTTTCACTGTCTTCCCCACTAGAATGGTAGCTTTAAGAGACCAGGGACCTTATTCATTCAGTGTCTAGAACAAGTCCCAGTATGTTAGTCTTTTACCAATGAATGAATGAATGAATGGAATAGCAGAGGTACCAAGGGAACCCAAATGAACAGCTTTTGGGGGAGGGCTGTGATCAGGCAAGATTTTCTGGAGAAGGTTATTTTCAAGGCTGAAGGTAGAATAATGTCGTGGAAAGGAGGACAGCAGCTTACCACTGTTTGCATTGTGGCCTGTTGTGGGTTTGGGCAAAACTTTGATCCGTTTGGGAAGATGGCTTACCTGGAAGTCGGGATCATTGGCTGGCGAGTTACGAAGGAAAGTCCTCAATGGTGTGAACTTTTGACTGAAACAGAGCTTACAGAAGTAAGCCTCCAGCTTCAGCTAAATCCTGAGCTGAGGAAAGGCTGACTGAAGGGCCCAGCTTCAAAAAAATATATGAAAGACTTTATGCATATATGGTGGGGTGGGGGGTCAGGCTGGGGGATGGTAGGGTGGGTCTAATTCTGTGTTTTGTACTTTGCCTAAATGACCTCACCTAATCCTCACCATAACAAGCAGGGATGACTTTCATCACTTCAGAAAGGAGGATTTTGAGTCTCAGAGAGTTTAAACAATCGAACAAACAAAAAACCAAAAAAACATGGCCACTTTCTTAGAAGGATTAGGGAAAATGGGAGAGTAAAAACAATCAAAGACAGATACTGGTTGGTTGGGCTTTTTCTCCTCTTTTCCTCCCAACACCTTGGCTCTAGGCATTAGCTGGTGAGAAAAACACGGTTGTTACTTTGTTCCACCATTCACTGGGCCATCATAGTGAGGCAGGATTCTCTATTGGAGAATTGAATCTGGCAATGGTCCTGATTTCTGCCTGTCTCCTCCTGTCTCCTAGCCTCCCTCATTCGTGGGGTCTGTGATGGAAAATCCTGATATTTTGCTGGTTTATAGAATAATTAATTCAGGGTAGAAAATGTTGGTGAACCTATAATTCCTGATTCAGAAACTGTGGATAGCCTTTAGTGTTAGGGTGAAAACACATACAAGTAATTATTAGAAAAGTTGCAAGTTGATTAAATAATGTTTTACATGTATGTGTATACATCAAAATGATATATACATATCAGTTTTAAACCTGTGAATTTGGTTCTCATTAATAAAATACAAATTCACTTGAAATTATTACTAAACTCATAGTGTTTTCTGTCTTCAAAAAGGCTGAGAAGCGATTAGTGTATTTTCTCATTTGACAGAAATATAGCCATTACCGAGGTGTGTGTGTGTGTGTGTGTGTGTGTGTGTGTGTGTGTGTGTGTAATGTTTTTAATAAAAGGGGGTCTTTAAACTTGATGAAGTTGATACCGTCTCACCTGAGACACTGGTTAAAATGAAGATTCCAGGGTATTGTTCTTGAACTCCTGACTCAGCAGATTGGGGATGGAGCCTGAGGATCTATGAATGTTTTGAAAGCTTTCCAGATGGTTCTGATGTTTAGTCAGGTTTGGAAAGCACCAACCTTGTCCATATGTGAATGATAACTGGGGTTATTCTTACAGGGATCAGGGTGTAGCATGAGCCTGGTTCATGCGCATGAAGCCGTGTTCCCCTAGATTGCTGCCCTTCCCCACCCCCATGATTGGAATTTTGCCTATCTTTGAATGTCCAACTCAGATGACATCTCCTTTTTCACAACTTCCCTGATCCCCCAGAGGGAAAGAATTCCAGCTACCTTGGTGCTCCCAGGTCATTTTGCTCAGATCTTCATTTATGCTTACTCTGTCTTGAGTTATGGAAATGTGTGCCTGCCTTCACTGGAAGAAGTTCCTGCCAGTGAACTGGCAAGAAACTCCCAAGGGGCTGCACAATGTCACACATGAGTAGCTTGTATTAGGTTGCTGGGATGCTGTAACAAAATACCCCTGAGTGGGTGACGTAAACAACAGACATTTATTTTCTCACAGTTCTGGAGACTAGAAGTCCAAGATCAAGGTGTCTGCTGGGTTGGTTTCTTCCGAGGCCTTTCTCCTTGGCTTGCACATGGCTGCCTTCTTGTTGTGTTCTTGCGTGATTTTTTCCTATTTCTTCTGTGCTGAACCCCTGGGTGTCTCTTTGTGACACACCCATATGGCCTCATTTTAATTTAATCACCTCTTAAGATCTTATATCTAAATAGGGTTACATTTTGAGATACTGAAGGGTTAAGATTTCAACATATGAATTTTGGGGAACACTGTTTAGCTTGTAACACACATCAGGTATAGATTCTTTTTAGGTACAATCGTCCCTCCTTCTCTGTGGTTCCACTTTCTGCAGTTTCAGTTACTCGTGGTCAGCCGTAGTCCAAAAATATTAAATGGAAACTTCCAGAAATAAACAATTTATTAGTTTTAAATTGTGCATTGTTCTAAGGAGCCTAACGAAATCTTGGGATGTCCGGGACATGACTCATCCCTTTGTCCAGCGTCATTATACTGTGTACACTCCCCACATGTTAGTCATTTAGTAGCTGACTGGGTATTGCAGTGCTTGTGTTCAGGTAACCCTTATTTTACTTAACGATGACCCCAAAGCACAAAAGTAGTGATGCCGGCAATTGAGAAGCCATAAAGCACCTCCTTTAAGTGAAAAGGTGAAAGTTCTCAACTTAATAAGGAAAGAAAAAAAATGTATACTGAGGTTGTTCAGATCCACCATAAGAATACATCTTCTATCTGTGAAATTGTGAAGAAGGAAAAAGAAATTCGTGTTAGTTTTGCTTTTTCACTTCAAACTGCAAAAGTTGTGGCTACAGTGCATAACGAGAGCTTAGTTAAGATGGAACAGGCATTAAATTTTCACGTGGAAGGTATGAACAGAAAACGTGTTTTCATTGACTGCAATGTGTTGTTCCAGAAAGCATTGAGCCTATATGCAGACTTTAGCCAGGGATCCCCTGGAATGGGTGATACCAAGCCGTTGAGTGCAAGTAAGGGATGGGTACCCAGATGCAGGAATAGGTTTGGACTGAAAAATATTTAAAAAATTACTGGAGAGGCTGCATCTTCCAATTAAGAAGCTGCTACCACATTTCCAGCAGAGTTGAAGAAGTTGATAAGGAAAAAGGCTATCATCCAAAGGCAAGTCTTCATTTGCAATGAAATTGAGCTTTTCTGGAAGAAAATGCCCAATAGAACTTGCATTCGTAGAAGGGCAAAGGAGGCATCCGTATAAAACATGGAATGATAGATTAACTCTGGTACGACGTGGCAGTGCTTCAGGGCATATGATAAAGTCAGGCAAGCGCACAAAGAATCCACAGCTAACGAAAACAAAACCAAAAATCATTTGTCCGTGTTCTGCCAACAAAGTCAAAAAGTATGGATGACAGACATCTTGCTTATGAAATGTTTCCACAAGATGATGGCTGAGTATAGTAGAATGAGATATTTTGAGACAGGGACCACATTCACATAACTTTTATTATAGTCCTTAGTTCTATTTTATTATGTTATTGTTGTTAGTCTCTTACTGTGCCTAATTTATAAATTAAACTTTATCATAGGTATGTACGCATAGAAAAAAAGCATAGTATATACAAGGTTTGGTATTATCTGCGGTTTCAGGCTTCCACTGGGGGTCTTGGAACAAATCCCCCATGGCTGGGGGAACTACAGTAATTGACATTTTGTTAGTCTACAATTTTAACAATAAACTAGACAATATTCACATTGAATTTTGTTATGAAGTTGAATGAGGTATGTTGGAAGGCAGAAGAAAAATTCAGTGACCTTAACTAATTAGAGAAATGCTCCATCAAAAACAGGATTATATTCAACAGGAAAAACTTCAAAGGCCCCATGAGGACAATAACAAATTACGTGGGTATTGGATGGGAAATTATTGGCTAGATATAACAAGTTCAGCCAAAAAAAAAAAAAAAAAGAATGTGGGTCAAACTGAGCCATTGGTTGAATAAGCGGCAGCAATGGGATGGTGTCACTAAAAAGCAAACAACTTGGAGTGAGACTATCAACATAGAGTTGAAGTAATCCTTTTGCTACACTTAGCTCTTCTCAAAGATTGTGGTTGGTGTGTAGCTTCACGTTTTAATAAAGAGTTACAGAAACTAAAGACGGTTCATTAAAAAAAAGAAGTACATTTTAAAGGGATGGGAAATAGGAATTATAATGGCTATTTAATCTGGAGAAGAAAAGGCTGACAGGTGACTTAATACATATGTTCTGGTGTACACATAGGGAAACTAATATGGTGGATCCTTTCCAGATGTTTTCCTTTTCCACTGAGACAAAGAAAAAAAGGAGAGCATTTTTAAAAGGAAAGCTTTAGATCAGTAGTTTTCCAATTGTGTTCTGCAGAATTTAAGTGTTCTCAGCTTCACTTTTACGTGCTTTATATAGTAAGGATTTCTTCTTTGAATTTGTTTCAAAACATTGTTCTGATATTGAACAGTTATGAAAACTAAAGCTTTGGATAATACCAAAATCACAGAATTCTAACTCTGGGAGGGAACTTTAAAGAGAATCTTACCTAACTCCCTCATTTTCTAGAGGAGAAATCTGAGGTCCTGAGAGGTTAAGTGACTTGCTCCTAAAGGACTTCCTAAACATTAGGATTTTAAAACACCCGAGCAAATTATCAGAGGGAACTACGTCTTTCTGATGACTTCAGTGAAACAGGGTAGAGATGTGGTAAATGGTTCAGGTCAGCATTTCCCAACTGGTGTTCTATAGTACGTGGGCTGGCTGTAAAAGGCAGGAAAAATATCTGTATCAGTTTCCACTTTTTAAAAAGTGAGAAATAAAATCATTGAAACATATTTTTGCAGTTCCAAATGGAAGTTTGAGAGTCTCTGAGTGCGTGCTGAGTGAGCCTACTGAGCTGGTCATAGACATTGGACAACATTCAATGAGCAGGCACTTCGCTTAGTTACTCTCTTGCTAAATACCTTCCATCAGAAGAGTGGCTTTTACTGTTTTACAGCTTGAAGTTGTTTGAATTCCCATTCACATGTGGATTTTTTTTTTTTAAAGATAGAAGACAAACGGTTCTGAATAAAATAGATCAATGAGAAACGTAATGATTGTTATTTGGCAAATGACTTATGATGACGTTCGACCCATCCGGAGATTACATTCATATAATGAAAATTCTAATATATAGCACAAATACATAACTCTATAACAATTATTATAAAATGTATATGTAATATATATGATGATTTTTATCTATATATCATAATTGTGAAGGTGTGTTTGCAAATAATTGCCAGAAATGATTTCTCTTATCTCATTAGTCACAAACAAAACACAAAAATTATTTGTAAAACCCCCAGTTGGTTTTTAAGTACAAAATGCAAGAACTACGAACATCAAGAATTTGAAGTACTTTGTGTCAATTTCTCATATGGTAGTATGTAGTTATATTTCAATTATATTTAACTATGCATTTAGTACAAAATCTGAAAAGAATATATTGTCAATTTTGAATTTGTCAATAAATGATGCTTCTCCTTAGGAACTGATTCAAGACAAATCATACAATAGAAGTTCACTACATGAGAAAAAAAGAGTATTTGTTTTTATATTTTTGTGTAACAAAATGTCACTAAAGATCGGGTTAAAACAAACTCCACAAAAGAAACTTTAATAATATATCTAAAATATAATATGCTGTGTGCCCTCTCTTTTTATATGCCATACAAACATTTTTAAATGACCTAAAAACACCTAAGTTTTTCATGAAATAATAGTGAAGGGGACTCACAGGACAGAAATATTAAAAAATGCTGGTTTAAATCAGTCTTTCTCAAGAGTAATATATGGACCCCTTTCAAAAGAAAAAAAAATCTCTAAGGCCTCAAATGCTTACTTAAATTATTATTATTTTTTATTTCTTAAGTACGTAACAGTAGAAAACAATGTCTGACATTTTATGATTATAGCTCTTATACAACTGTAATACTAGAACACTTTAACACGCTAAAGAAAAAATAAAACGACAGAACCAATAAAAATTGTAATGAACAACATTTACATGACGGGTTTTGTCAAAATTAAGTCATCCCTTCCAATGTGAATTTAGCAACAAGAATCACAGCATACATTTTTTCTACTAAGTTCAGTCTGTTGAGGCTATTGGTTGCCACGCAATGAAATTCTCTGTTGAAACCACTGTGAAACTTGTTTACAATGTACCATGACTTCGTTTGGCTTTCACATGGTGTGAACATATTAGTTACACATTAAAGCCACCTCTGTTCTCTTCTTATTAGTGTTTAACATTTAAAGTAATGTGGCTGTGTATCACCACGGTTATAATTACAAATCCGAATATTACAAGATGCTCATTTAGATGAGTCATGATTTGCTTGTAATAAGTTGTTAAAAATTACCACCAAAGTGAAAACATTGAAATTAAAGATTTCTTGAAGAGAAAAAGAGAAGCCCAAAAAAGTTGTTGAAAGACTATGAAGGGTCCATAACCTCCACTTGAATAAAAACTGGTTTTGGTGGTGTTTGGTATCTTTATTCTTATAAAGACTTTGGGTCATATAATTGTTATTTATTGTAATAAAAAATTTGCATCAATGGGTGAGGAAAGAAAAGGAATGGAGAGTTTAAACTACTGGGAAGTCTGAATGTTAGCCAATTCCTTTTAAAAATTCAGATTTCTTTCCTATATCAGATTAATATATGGCCCCAAAGTTGTCGGCAGGTTCAAACTTTTACTTGTTTGTTCTTTAGTTCCTTCTTCCATTTATTTAAATGCCTGTGCAATAACTAGATAAGAATGATTGGTATTAGTGTGCCAATTATTTGTATTTTGAATGGTATTTTCTATAGTGCTTGTAAATGCTTCCGCACTTTTAAGTATTTTAAACAATCTTGTTCACACCACTAATTTGTAGTGAGCAAGGGATTTCTAAGCTAATTTGATGTGCAGCCTAGCTTCTAGAATCAGTAAGTAGGGGTACCAGAAGCATACTCTCAGAACTTCGAGATAAGATGATCTTCTGGGAGTGAAATAAAGGAGCATAAACATGTATAAGATCAGCATCTTCAGCAGGGAAACCCCAGCTTCTTAGGTCTGCTGGGTACCTTGAAGGTTAGTAGCCACAAGAATTCCAGGTATTAGAAGGTCATACCTCCTGTTGTAAATTAATTTACTCCTCTTCATCAGTCTCTTGTGATCTGATGAGTGTGGGAACCAGTTCAGCTCTGGATGAATGGACCAGCCAAGCCGCTTAGTCTGTGATGGCATCAAAGGAAAGACATAAGTGTACTGACTGATCCTCCTACCTTCCTTTCTTCCCATTATTTCTGTGCTAAACTGCAGTGAGTCTGTTAAAATAATTCGAAATTCAGAATTGTCAGAATCCTACTTACTGATATCTTATAATGCCTTACTATTCTATGAAACTTCACTGTGATTTTGCTCCAGACAAGTGAGGCCTCACATTATGGCCCCCATTATATATAATGCCTGTGATTTTCCTTCATGGTTCTTCTCACAATGTGTAGTTACATATTTCTTTTGTGACTCATTGATTACTGTCCTCATGATGGTAGAAACCACACTTCTAACTTATCTCATTGTCACAGCATTATATTAATGCAAAACAATACAGTGATCATGAAGCTAAGAACTCTAATTCCTTTCACCTGTATTACAGTTAAGTAACTGAGATCTAATTTTAAAACATCTTTAAAAAGAAATTGAAAATGTTTTCCAATCATCTGGTTTACCACTTTGTGGACCTCCTAAAATTTTTCTCTGCAAGTGCTAACCTATGCTAAATAATTTAGAAAAATCATTTATAAAATTTATTAGTGTTTGTATTTTCAAGTTTTTTCAGTCCTTCTTTCCTTTACTACTTTCTTGAGATTCCAAATTCTTCCCAATAATTTAAACTCTTCTCTAGGCCACTACTCCCTGTTGTGTTTTTTTAAATTGTCTTTGTGGATCCCTCATAATACATCATCAGGAGGAAGAGAATTCTGGAAAAAAAAAAAGAATATCAGTTCTCCACCTGGAGGTAAGGGCTCATCATCCCTGTTTCTTTCCACATTTACGACGATTTTATAGACGTGGACCCAATAAGACAAACCCACATGCAAGGTGTTCATGTTTCCCATATTATCTGGTACCATATGGAACATAAAAATGCTTTTTATGAAATATTAATTTAGATATAAGTTCCAGAGCATCATAACACCAACTAGTCTTTCTTTCTATGGCCTTTGTTGCTTAACAGGGAGACCTCCTTGAAAAGAAGGTAGAAAAAGCTAATGTCGATGTAAAAATGTCCAGAGTTCAATGCACTAGATGAACTCTGCTATCTGAGATCTTAGGTGATTAGATAAAGGTGCAGAAGCAGAATCCATAAAGTGAAACTCATTCAGCCAGCTCTAAAAGAGAATAGTTTTCTTATATGTCACCAACCCCTTTCTCTCACTGCCACCATCACAAAATCCTCCAGGCTGGGGATCATAACTTATTTTTCTTTGTGTCCTAAAACCTGGCACAGTGTGAATTCATAACATGGTTTCCATGATACCCAAACCTATTCCTTTTTCACAATACTTGGCTGATAGAAAGATATTGATTCAGGGAGAAGAGATTTTGGTATACAAAATTATTCTCAGGAAATAAAACAGACTCAGGAATAGATCAGAAACTGTTTTATCTCTTTACATATGGACTTGAAATTAAATGGAGGGCAGAAACTATATTCTGATATATTAGTTTGATAAGTAACAAACTGGATTAATTTGCTTTACAATACACTTTTTAAATGTATTTTTGTGGTAGGGGACTCTCAGTTACTAAGTATGCTTAGATATTACAGAAGTTCACTGAGGCTGGAATTTGTCCCCTGATCTGTTATTCGCTGATCTCAACACTGATAGTTCTCTGTTCGGCTTCTTCTTTGCCACCAAGAGTGTACAACTGAATCATAATGGTAATGATTCAAGCTATTTTGCTCCGAAAAGTGAAAGGGCCTAGGCAGTTAGAACTAGAAAGTTTTCAGTTGTCTTTAAACCCATCACGTTACAAACATCATCAAAAATCTTTGATGTGTCCATTGATGAATAAAAGGATAAAGAAAACGTAAAGAATAAAAAATGAAAAATGAAAATGAAAAGAATGAAATCTTGACATTTGTGACAACATGGTGAAACTTGAGGGCGGTATGCTAAGGAAAATAAATCAGACAGAGAAAAACAAATACCATACGATCTCACCTTAATGTAAAATCTAAAACACAAAACAAAATGAAACAAAAAAACCACATACATACAGAGAACAGATCGGTGGTTTTCAGAGGCAGGCGGTGGGAGTGGTAGAGGATGGTGAAATGGGTAAATGTGATCAAAAGATACAAACTTACAGTTATAAAATGAATAAATCATGGGGATATAATGTATAACTATAGTTAATACTGTATTGTATATGTGAAAGTTGTTAAGAGAACAGTTCTTAACAAAGTTGTGACTATGTGTGCTGATGGATGTTAATTAGACTTAGTGTGGTGATCATTTGCAATGTATACAATTATGTTGCACACCTGAAACTAATATATTGTTATATGTCAATTATGTCTCAACAAAAAAAGATCTTTGAGGAGTTTATCTAATAGAGATGACAGGAATTCAGGCAAAATGACTTGCCCAAGGAAACAGAGGGAATGAAGAGCAAGCCAGACAGAGTTGCACAAGATTACTTCTATGAACTGTCTTGCAGTGTTCATTCCGTGTTGTGTTTGCCTTGTTGACAAACCTGAAGGGATCGACTGTGTACGAGCTGTCACTAGAGAAAACCTACTTGTAGCTGAAGACTTTCCTCACTGTACAGACCAAAGACTGCCATCATGAGACTACCAGGGTTATTCTTAGTTCTCTGGAATCTCTAGAAAACCAAGTCTCTATCAGAACTTGAGCCAGAGCATAGGTGTGGGTTGGCATAGGGTCGGAGGAGATGGCCACGAGTGTGCTCTGAGGCAGGAGGCAGGTGAAAGATCAGCGACCCCTATTTAGACAAAGGTGCAGGACCAGTTCACTGATAACATCTTGATGTTCTGCTTTTAGGTTATTTCATGAGAACTGTTTATGATAGGCAGAAGTACTAGTTTGAATACTGGGGATGGGGTGGGGAAAACATGTGCTACAGAAGATGGAAATCACGGTCCAGAATTGGAACACTTGGAGGCAACATTACAGCTCTGACTTAGGAGAAAACTAATCGGTAGACAAATAGAATCTTGAAAAAAAGAAGTGCCTAATATGGATTACACAGACAAATTATCCTGGTATTTCTCTTAACCTAATTGTGTCCCTTATCAGTGCCAGAGAAACCATGGTTACCTTTCTTTCCACACTCCCTTGTTTATTACAAAGTTCTTTTAATATTCAGAACATAGAGGTGAGGTAAGGCATCACTGGAATTTTGAAGTGTAAATAGACATAGAGTTCACCCTCTGACAGTGAGTGAAACTAGAAATGACCACACATAGTGAGTGAGATTAGGTATCTAGAGAAATAACTCCAGGGATTGTCAATACATGTTTGGCTGGGATGAACAGGGATCACTATATCTAAACAAGGGGACTAGGATATGAGTCTCAGGGAACCATTTTTATGAAAATAGAGCAATGAAACCATTTTGGGAAATCCGCAAAGCAACATAAATGATTAGAATCAACTATGACAGCTGAAGTCTCTACGAGTTGTCTGAAGAAAGAGGTGTCAACTGAAGGCAGATGATCAACATGGAATCTAGTTGGAATGGAACATAAAGAGCGAGAATTTGCTTGTGTTTATCTACCCTTGACAAAAAAGACACAGGTTTTGGTCCCTTGAGAAGCGTCCTGTACTGTGTGGGAGAGTTTGTTCATTGGCTTTACTGTCGACTATTTCCCATGATCATTCTTCTCTCTGCTCTGATTTCATGTCCACCAAGGAAATTTCTGATAAATATTTCAGCTTATAAGAATGAGGATAGGGTGATAAATGCTAAAGGACATTCTACTTGGTAGATGTAAATATTTCAGCCACTGGAAAAGCATGTCTGTTTCCCATTAAAAATTAGTAAGTCTAAGGATGAATATATATTTTATCTTAATTTTAATTAGGACATGTCAGACTATAGAGTCTGCTAAGCACTTAAGAACTTGAGTTTTTGTACCTGAAACTAAGAATCATATTCTGCAACCTGGTGACCCCCACCCAACTATTGCCACCTCTTGACCAACTGGACCCCTTCTAGGGCATAGAGAAACAGCTCATTCTCTATGAAGACTCCACCTTTGCTTCTCAGCCACCATACTAGTAATGCTCTACTGGAAGCTTCCAGACTAAGTAGTGACATAAGCTGCCCTAGTGCCTTTCAATACTTCTGAAGCCCTAAGGCTGCTTAGGCTATTTGAAATGTTCAGTTGGTTTTACTTTTGCCTTAAATATTTCAACTGATATTGGTAACAGTGGGAACCTCAAGTTGATCAGAAACTCTCATTGGCAATTCTATATATTATTTAACAAGAATAGGAAATGTAATTATTATTATTTTTTTCTATTAGCTAAGAATCCTCCCTTACCCCCTCCCCAAAAATAGGCTCTAAGGGAGAAAAGAAATTAAGAGTTCTTTGGTGATGGCTTTCGCTGTCATTAACTGCTACACTGAATTCTCCTCCTTTGACCACACTGGGTCTAATGACCTAGAAATAGAACAAGAGTGTGTGCCCTTGGGGGAGAAAGCAAGAAAGGAGAGAGCCTACACTTGCTGAGTGTCCGTTATATGCCATATAGCATGTCATTTGCTACCATATATTGTCTTATTTAATTTTAATGTCAACTCTGCAAAAAGAGTATTGGTATTATCTGAGACCCAGAGAGTCAGATGATTTCACTGAAGTCACTCAGCTGCCAAGTGGGAGAACTGAGGTTTCAAATGGAGTTGGTCTGACTTCACAGTTGAAAGGTATTCTATTATTGCTTATTACCTTTAGAAGACAGTGGGCTGGAATATGACTCCAGTCCAAAGTTAAGTTTTGCAAAGCAAAAGTCCAAAATCCAGAAAAAAGATCCAAAAGTCTTTCACCTTTGATGCCTCTTTTCTCCAACTTTGAGGAAAGGACATAATAATTAGCATCATCCTGCATGGAAAGGAACAAGACACTCATTCCCCTTCTTGCTTCTATCTTCCACTTTGAATTTCGAATGAAAGAACAGCTTTTCAAAAGATACAATAAGACAAAATAACTGTAACACAAGAATAAACAGCAAAAGATAAACACCAAAGGAGAAGAACAATGGATAATGATATCAATAAACCCTGAGGGAAGCAAATTGTCTCAGAGCTTCCTGGTAGCCAAGGCAAAGGGAGAAATATGTTGTATTCCATGGCTTTCATTGTCAAATATGGAAAGGAGTACTAGTTCATTAGGAAACATAAGCTTTTTTTTAAGTACTCTTAGCTCTGAAAGGAGTTAATCCTAAAAGGGATATTAAATGACCAAGCGAGAAATACTAGAGAATAGTTTTATTTAAAAAAATTAAACTAAGATAATTTTTTGTCCACTACAGGTGTTTCTGTAACAGACAGCTCTGGCAGAGAGGTGAATATTTATGTTCTGTGTGTTTATTCAGTATGGCACAGGAACTTTTCATACATTGATCAAAGAAAGCCTTCCCTTGAGAGTCGTCCATGCCGTCCTTCCATATCACTCAGAATATTTCTCCTATGCATTTATAAGTGTGAGTCTCTTTATTCCTGTCCGGCCACATTCTAGATAGAAAATTCCTAGGAATATGCTAGCTTCTTGTACTTTGTATAACACCCCCCCCCCACCCACACACACATACAAACCACATAGTATAAAGCACATAGAGGATCTTTCCACGGGGACTAGATTTTCATAATGTTTTCTATTTCAAGAAAACAACCTAAGATCAATATCTACTTGGGAAAATAGCAATCATGCAAGACATCTGAATTTTATTCATGAAACCATATCTCTTACATCTGACATATGACCCATTGATGCGTTTGTTCCTTAATGAAGCTCTTATTTATACTTTTAGATTAAACCATTCATGAGTATTTCTCTCTGTCCATGCTTTGTTTCTTGGTGCACATGTCGGAAAGTGAAACTTTCTGCAGATTCTTAATTTGGATTCAAATAATCTACTTCTTCTTTTTCACAATTATTAGAATCATGACTATTTTTAGTTATTTTCCCAGTTTTTTTTTTCTATTCATAACAATTCTTCAGTTCCTACTCATAATTTCTTTGAGGACAGCTTCTGCATCAATCAATTTTTGTGGACCTCTGACATTATACAGGTATATACTTTTTTTGTTTGTTTGTTTTGTTTTTGCATGTAGAATAAACTTTACTGAAGTTTGCAGGAAAACCAAGGGAGAGATTATATTGTAACAGCACAATTTACAGCTGATTTCTAAAAACTTTTGTATGATTGTAATGAAAGCAACTGATACAAACACATTATAGAGGAGTAAAATTATAGAAAAATTAACTTTCTATTATAGAAAAATAATTTTCATTGAAAATACAAAAGGATATTTTTTAAAAAGAAACAAAAAATTGCCAGTTTTCCTTAGTTGAATTTTAGGATTTTTCATTCCAGTACTTTTCAGAAGGGCTTTCCAAGAACTCTAGATTGGGGTGAAAATACACAACTCTTTCCAGCAAAGCCATGTACCTTGAACTTGCACTTGACTGGAATTGCTCTGTGGGTTCCTTCTAACTCCTTGGGCTGCAGGCAGCTGCATTTCTACATGCCAATAAGATGAGTCCAACACCAAATGATCACGTCTGGGTGGTCTTCAGTGTGGGAAAGAGCCTGGGCTGTTAGTTAATAAGCTGTGAAAAAAACATTTAGGCAAAACGTACTATCTTCAAATATGGCACTTTGCTTTCCACTCTAAGTGTCCTCTCCTTCCCTCTAAATACCTCCTCATTTCCCTACCCACTTGCCCAAGAACTTTTATTTAAAGCTGTTGGGACTCTCCCTTTCTAGGTATCCATCCAGTACAATTTTATTTTTCAGGGTACATTCTTTTAGAGACAGGGGAGGACTGATGAGAAAGTTGTATTCTTGGTGGGTAGAATTCATCTTACATCATCCTCTCAAGATTCCTTAGCTAGCTTTGGTCCACTTCTTTTTCTGGTTTACAGCTCTCAGGCTCCCCATCTCCCTTAGAGGCCTTGTGTTAGCCTGAAGTCAGAGATTTCTGGCAAAAGGTGATTTGCAATATGTACTTTTCTCAAAGCCCAGCTGCTGGGTGGGTGGAGACGAAGCTGTGAAGACCCTGCTCTGTTGGCGTTCTTGCCTGGTGTGAAGAACTGTCTTCTACCAATCCCCAAGTGGGGCCTGGAGGGGGAAACTATTTTTCAAGATGCTTGTGCATATCAAATACTTTGTAGAGGCTCCTACTAAGCTTCTTTTACATTTCAAAGAGGGTTTATTTATCCCACTAGTTAAGTTGGCACGTTTAAGGCAGAGACTTTTTACAGGTGTGGATCTCTTTAGAAAGGACTTTCTCTGCATTGTCCTGTGTAGAGCTGACAACAAAATTCCCCCATTGGTTGCTAGTATACTATTTCAAAAGATGCTTTGTTGCTCTAAGGAGAAAAACAAACACTTTAGAAAAAGGAGTTTTCACAGAATATTGTAGACCTGGTATGACTGAATGAAACTAATATTTTTCTTCCCTTAATGGATTCATATTGGCAATCAGAGTTATAATTGTTATCATTTAGTGACACTGAACTTGTTTGGTGCCATTGAGATGGTCTCTGAGTTAGTCCTGCATCTCCTGGCTCCCATTTCTTCAACCCATCCTACACGCTACTGCTAACGTGACCTTTCTAACATAAAAATCACATCATGTTACGCCTTCTTTCCCACTTAAAATTATTCAAGGACCCACAGAAGGCAAAGCCACCTTTTTAGCATGGCAGTGAAATTCTTCAGGCCCTGGCTCCTGCCATCCTGCCCATCTTCACTCTCCCACAGTCAGTGTACTTTCTAAGCGCAGTCGAGGACCAACATGTGTCAGTACTAGTTACCGAGGACCAGTGTTTTATATGCACGTTGATCCTTTCAATGACTTCAAGAAGTTAATATCCCCCTTTACATGGGAAAGACGGAGGCCTACAGAGGTTAAGTAATCAGCTTCTGAGTGGTAAAACCTGGAGTCCTCCTAGGGTCTGCTGTCAAAGTCTGTGAGTTCATCCACTGTACTACACTGCCTCTCCCTCTGCATTGCTACTTATTTCTGCACACCCCATTCATTCTTCCTCATGATGTATAGCCTTTCATGTTCTATTTCCACTTCTTGGAAAGGTCTATTCCATTTGTTCAGTTGGCTGGCTCTTTCTCCACCGTAGAGTCTCAGCTCAGTTATTAACTTCTCTGGAATCCTTCCCAGGCTCCCCAAGGCAGTTAGGAAATGACATCTCTGCAGCCGTAGCTTCAAATTCGTGTGTGGAGAGTTAAGCCCTTATGCAACTTTATAGGGCTCTTTACATCTCTATTTCTCTGACTAGACTGTGAGCTTTTTGAGGGCAAGGTTTTATCTTTGTATTCCTAAATTCTACTTTAGTGCCTAACACATGACAAGTTGGTCCTCAATAAATTTTTGTCAAATGGAATGAGTGTAAAAATGAGTGGATGAGAGTTGGGGGAATATAATGCATACAAGGTTTGCTTGTTCTTAATCACCCTTTGAAAATCCAGTTTCTGGTGCAAAAGTTTCTATCAAAGGTGTCTATATCCTTCAAGGTCCTTAAGAATTGTAATGGACTCCTTGAGCTATTTTCAGTATTTCAAAAAGGCTAATAGAAACCATTACATTAACCTGAGATAACTTCGTACAGGCTAAATAAAATGTCAAGTTTCTTTGCTTTTGGCTAAAATCATATCAATTTTGTATAGTAACAGAGATTTTCTCCTAATAATCAAAGTCCACCTGGCAGAAAAGGCTATGTGTGATTAAGAAAACAATGAGAAAAATGATCTGTTACTTAAGTACTGCTTATTTAGGGGAAACATTGTTTTCGAAGTTTGGAATCATAGGGGAAAACTAATAAAAATGATCCTTCGTGGTACAAATACGGGAAAGTCTCTTCTTTCGTTAATGGACTCATGTAGTCCACAGCCTTCTTATTTGCACAGAATCTTCTTTTCAGAAAGCTGAGGAAATTATGATTGGGCAAATATGGCTTCTCTATTGAACTTTTTTTTCTTTGAACTTCTCCAGTGACAGTCGGGTGTGAGAGTGGTCTGGTTTCCTTATCTGCCATCCATTGATCATCAAATTTAATAGAGTTTATTGAGTTGAATTTATGTTCTTTTCAAAAATTGTATCATTACTGTCTTCCAAAAGAAGAGAAAGAAAAAAATAAAAGATAAGCCAGCAAGGGAGACAAATGAGTTTTTCTCTCTTTCCTATGGCTTCTGGCCAGTCTATTTTGGTTACGGAAACAGCCAGCAGGCTTCATTATTGAAATAAAATCCATTCCTCTATTTGTCAGATTTTTACTGACTTGGTCTATAATACACCATTATTATAAATTATTTCATCCTTGTCAGTGAAAGCAAAAGTTCCTTCATTAGTAGTTCTGGCTTTGTCACAAACCTTTGCATGGTCTTATGATTTATTATAAAATTTATAGTGTGTAAACATTGCTATAACCTTTGGAGTAGTAAACTCATCAAACCTTTTGTAATATCTCCTCAGTCCCTTGTGTTGGTTGGCTGACATAGCTTCCCAGGATTGTAAATAGTCTTCCATTTCTTGCTTACCATCATTTATAGGTAAGACTTCTCTTTTCTTCATTTCTGGACTTCCAAAATCAGAGTAATCAAGCTTCATAAATGTTAGCAATCAGGCTGTGATACCTGCAACACCAAATTCCATTCCATCTGAAATGTAGCCATTATCTGTCCCCTTGCTCTAGTTCATCTTCCAAAGAGAAGCTGGAGTTTCTTATTCAAAAGCCAAATTGGATCCCGTTAAGTCCCCTGATTAGAAATCTTTGAGGGCTCCCCATTGCTGATATTTCTGACTGCAAATTCCTTGGTGTGGTGTTTAAGACCCCTGACAACCTGTCTTCCAGGCTAACTTTTCAGCTTCAATCGCCACCAGAGCAACTGAGGTTCTTTCCCTGCCAAACACCTTGGATTCTTGCCTTTTTCCAACATGGCACGACCTTCCAGGCCTAGAATGGTTTTGCAGTCCTGTTCAATTCAAACTCATTCTTCAAAGCTCTGCTCAAATGTCATCACTTCTGGGAGTGTTTACTCATTCTTATACTATAGCATATATCTTTTGATTTGTATTATAATCAGTTGTTTCTGTGTCTGTCTCATTAATTCCTGTGAGATCTTTGAAAGCAGGGGTCAGGTTTTGTTTATATTTGGATCTCCAGGGCCAATGGCTTATAATCACTTGGAAGATCATAAAACTTATCCATCAATTTGAGACACTTTTGAGAGTGCAAGGGGGCACTGTGAATAATTACATTGGGGCCACAGGTGTAAAATGGATTTACTTAGGCAATATAGGATGTATTGTCACCCTACCAATCACTCCAAGCCTTTCAATGTGCCTGGTTTCACCTACTTTTCAGTTTTATCTTTACCCAATCTTCCCTGTCACCCACCCAATATGAATGCTTCACACTGGCCTCCTCAAACTGCCTTAAGTTCCATGAAGGATTTTCTGCTGTTGCTATCGCTCTGGCATGTCCACCTGGAAAATTCTTCTTCATCTTTCAGGATTCTCTTGTGCATAATTCTTCAGAGAAGCTTGCCCTGATTTTCCCCAGGTTGGATTAGGAGTTCATTCTGGGATGCTTGCCAGCAATAAGCATGCACTGCTTTGTTTACACCAGTTTGCTTGCTTTCTTGTCTTGCACTGCTAGGGTAAGTTGGAGCTCCGGTAGGCAATGATTGCCTCTTATTCATCTCTGGCTTCCAATCACCCAGTACTGTTTTAATAAATGTCAGTTGAATGAAGCATAACTTTGGAATTGCTATAGCTTTTAGGTGGCAAACTATTAAATTTTTTGTAACATCCCCCTTTACTATTTAACACATATTTCTGGGATTGAAACTGTTCTTATATTTTAATAAAAGTTACATTAGCATTTGTGGAAATTAATACCTCTGATACTAAATACCAAATTATGATTTTATTTGAAATGTGACTGATCTTTTGGTCTTTTGCAACTTTTTTTCTAATAGCTTCTGGATCTATAATCTTCTAAATGGCATTCTGGCTTTAAAAAATTTTGAGGGGATATCCAGGATCAAATTTTTTTGAAGAGTGTCAATTCCACACGAAAAATGTTGGAAATTTGGGGGGAAATTCTGTGTATTATGTGACTCAACTAGAAAACAATGAATTTCTCCTGACCCCATAATCATTCTGCATCTTCTTGGCTTAATTTCAGCCAGGTTTCCGAAACCCTGAGCACTTGAGTGATTGAAATTTCAGAAAGAGCCTTTGAAGTGGAATAGAAAGAGAAGAGACCTGTTTCCTATCAGAAGAACTTAGGAATCACCTCCATGCACTTTTCTTGGGAAAAGACACATTTCTTTCTTCCCACTTCCTCCTCTTCTCTCACTTCAATCCAAGGCCAGGAAGTGACTCCTTTGGCATAGACAAATAGTAAAAACACGTCTGATGTGGTACCAGGTCCAGAAAAAGGATATTTAGAGAGAAGTTGATGGGCTTTTCCCATTTCCTCCTCAGGGCCTGTGGTTTCTCTCATCCATGGAAACACTCCTATGGCATGAGTGAAATTACTGAAATCGGTCACAATCTTTGAGCACCTAGCACTGTCTGTCACATTGTGACCTGCCCACCAATATTACATGAAAAGGGAATGAAATCATACTTGGCAATTTTGGTGGTGAATTATATCTAGTTGAGGTTTTTGAAGTTCACAAAGCTTGGCCCTAAGGTGAGCAGAATAAGAGGAGAGAGAAGAAAAAAATGTGTCAGGATAAAGCACCCAAAGAGAATGAATACTGACTGAAAGAAATTCCAGAATTTTCATTTTTAATTGCTTTCATATTGTCCCTCAGATTCTTCAAGATGTTGCTTCTACTCCTGCCCCTTGCACTTTGTTCTTTTGTTCAGTTTATTCTGGAAATACTTGAAAAGTGCTTATTGTGCCTAGGGTATCACCAGAGACACTGGGAAAACAGAAGAAAGAAAGGCCCCCTGCCACTCGAAAGCCTACATTCTGTTTGTGCAGACACCTGGTTAGTGATACCCTCCATTACGGGCCTTGCACCTGTGTAAGTGGTTCCGGTACAGGTTTATCCTGGATGTTTTATGAGCTCCTTTCCCCCAAATAACAGTGATAATCCCACAAGGCCCAATTCGTTGGGGGATTAGTATGTCCTAGGTGCTGTGCTAAACACTGTACAAATATTCTTTCATTTAATCCTCAGATCCACCGAGATAAAGATTATTTTTAGATGAAGAAACTAAAGTTGAAAGAGGCTAAGTGACTCGTGTAAAGTCACCCCACTAATAAAAGTGGTGATGGCAGAGCTGGGATTGGTGGGGCTCTGAAGCCAATTTCTCAGCCGTTAACCCAATTCGACCTGCATCTTTGCCTGTCTGCCTTCGGCAGAAAGTGTTTCAAACCTTCCCTGTCCCCATGTCCCTGAATCTGTATTGTGTCCTTTACTGAAACTCTCAAATGAGAAATCAGGAGCGTGAAGACCCCTTTCTGAACGCTCTGAGTAGGTGATGTACCACCACTAACCAAAGGCAGCGATAATGTTGTTTCTCAGGGGCACGTTCTGCTCTCAAGTCCCTGTGCTCTCCCCTCTGCCGTCCTGCTGTAGTTGGCTTAATGCAGGTGTTCCATTATACAATGGACTGCCCTGGTCACTGTCCTAAAGACAGTCAAAACCACAGCTCCCCCCAGGGCAACTGGATAGACACACGTGACTGAATTATGGGGGGTGGGAGTCAGCCTTCAACGGAAATCCCTTAAGAGTTCATATCGAAACAGACTTCTATTATACAGTCTCAGATAGAAACGAGGTAATGTAGATTTTGGCAGGAAATTATTATTTTTGACTGATTCTCAAACCCACAGTTTATGCCAAAATTCATTTCCCTGCCCCCAACCTATTCCACTTGCTTTTACAAGAACTTTGGATACCCTGAATTATTTTGGAAATTTGGGGGATATTCTGTGTCACTGTGTGCAACAAGTTCTTAGGAAATTACTCCAAAATGTAACTCAAGCAAAGAACAAGTTTTACTTGGATGTCAAACAATTGCCTTAGCCCGCGCACATCATAATGCCTGCTTGGTATTTTTCAAAGATCTAAACAGCTAACCACCTTCAGTATTTAGAAAACAAACAACTGAACTGTGCTTACAATAGCAATATCTGCTTGTTCTCAGACAATGCTTCTGATTGAGATTTTTTTTAAAAGGTCTATAAATATAGCACTTTTAGGTTCCAGGTCATTGGTTCAAATGCCACCCAGACTCGGGACTGTCATGGGATGTTTATCTTTGCAAAATGAACCAGTGTTCTAACTTGAAATCTAAGATGTGGTTAGATACTCTTTGAATATAGCCCCCATTGCTGATACCTTGTTGATGGTCACAGCAGAAATACTGTTTGCAGTGAGCTAGGGTAGAAAGCACATAAAATATGAATCTTTACCAAGAAAGAAAAAAGAGAAGTGTTCAGATTTTGTTAGGTGAAATCCTCTTTAAAAAACACACACAAATATGTACACACACACACACATACACACATTGGTTTCTTTTTGCTTTAATAATTACATGTGCTGATAAGAATGTTCTACCCAGATTAAAATATCAACAATTGCATAACTTTTATAATCTATACCACTTGAGGACTGTAATTTGATGTTTTCTACATGTAAAGAAGCATTGTGATGCTTTTATTGGGTTTTATAAAGTTAACACCTACTTTCCCCACTAAGAATTTATAAACTCTTGCTTTTCCTTTTACTTGGTTTTTACTTTCTCACGAAATAATCTCTCCTTAGAAATAGGTTTCCAAGGTAGAAAGCAACTTTCTAGGTGAAGAATAAATTTGCTTGAAACATTCCTCTTAATCATTCCTTCATTCATTAAGCTACTGTTAACTTCTCCCCTACTCTGAGCATAACACTTGCTCAGTCGGGTGCTATAGGAGGACACAATACAGTTTAACAAATAATCCTCACCTTCAAAGAGCTTACAGGTTAGACAATAGAGCGCAGACATGCAGGAAATGTTACGTGGTGCTTCAACAGTACCTGAGATGTCACAAGCCTGTGTGTGACTGTGTGTCAAGTGAATGCCATTGATAGTGCCTGTATGCGCTGAGTTCCTAAGAAGGAGAAATTGCTGTGGCAAGGAGAGGTTAGACAGGCTCCATGAGAGGTGGGATGGTATCTGGCCTTGAAAGGTAGGAAGTTCCTAGGAGGTTGATGAAAGGACATATTATACATTCCAGACCAGGGCCCAAGGTTTGACCGGAAGTCCAGTGATGGGAACGAGCAATGTGTAATTTTTAGGGAATCGGGCTGCATCCCCCTGAGAGGTGGCACAGGGTTTGGGTTTTGTAGTTTTTTCAGAATTCAGCTTTATTTGCAAAGGGTAATCCTGAAACAACATAGCAAAGAACCTGAACAATGCAGTGTCTGGACCTGAGAAAACATGGATGGGTGAGGAGGATTGAGGTGCCTTATTGTCTCATATGGAGGAGTGATGGTCCCAAAACACAGTGGACATTTCTTCCCCTTCCTTCCCTCCCATCACTTTTTTTAAATAAAAGGGGGACGGGGGGAACCAGATAAACAGGACACAAAGCTTTTGTTTTGGTTTTACCCTCATATGTGTAGTCTAATCTTCTATCTGCACAACACGCTGTTCTGAAATTTGGAGACAGGCTCATTCCGTGAAGTTGTCAGTGAGGGATGTCTGTTTCCATTTGCAGTGCACTCTGGTTTTTCCACAGCTTGTTTTGCTAGGAAGATTTTTAAAATATTGCCAAAACTGTTTTCCTTCCATCTTTCTTCCTCTTTCTGGACTTGAAAATGGTTAAATCTCTCAGTCAACTTTTTCTAGGCCAATATCCTTATAGTTGTTTTCTCTAAGGGCTGTTTCTCAAACTTGTAATCAATAAGAAAAAAAGTTGATTTCTTCTTAAACGCCTCCACATTCTCCATATCCCACTTTAAAATGTGGAGCTAAAAACAGTATGGAGAATTCTAGGTTAGCCTGTATCTGTACTGAGCATCAAGGACAGGCCTCCTGTTTTCCTTTTACTTAATCATGCTTTTAAGGCTAAAGCATGAACACCAATAGTTTGTGTTGACTATGACCTCCAGCTCATTTTCCTGACATCACAAAATGAATCCTGCAATTGTTTGTTTTTCTTCCCATGTGAATTACACTACAGAACCTCAATCTGTTTATATCCACCCACTTCTCCAACTCATCAAGATCATTTGCACTTCTATCCAGTTTTCCAAAGGGGAATGTACCACACCCGGTTTGATGTCATCTCCAAACTTAATAACCATATTCTTTGCCATCATCTAAATCACTACTAAAAATAGCATCAAGTTAAGACCAATCACTCTGGAATCCCATGAGGTATGCTTCTCTGGGCTGACACTGGGTCATTAATAATTACTTACTTAGAAAGGCCTTCTAATCACTTATGAACCTGCCTAATGAGATGTGATTTCAGGATGTAATTCTTTAATTGCCCAATGTCAAGGAAGACAAGACTTAAAGCTGTACAATAGTCAAAACTATTTCATATCTTTGCCTTCTACTTGGTTTTACCAGAGTTGTCATGCTTCTGAGGAATATAACATTTGACTAATGTGATAGGATTTTTTTCTAAAACAAACCTACCTTGATATTATCCAACACGGTAGTGTATGTGTGTGTGTGTGTGTGTGTGTGTGTGTGTATAAGACTGTAATATATTCCTGGATCTGAATGTTAAGGCGTTGAGTCTAATTTTTTGAGTTTTTCAATTTCTCTTTTTAAAATACGAGTGTGCATTTCTCTTTCTGTCCATAGACACGTCACCTCAAGTTTGCAAAGATAATTGCTAGTGATTCTGTGATGACTTCATTGAAATGCCATACCATGGTGTTTGCCAGTAATTGTTTATTCATTCTGCCATCTGAGCTTGCAGGTCATGCATTAGCATATGCATTTGTATATAATAATGATTTTCAATTTATTGAGTAGAGTCATCATCTGAAACACTGTAAAAACACAAGGACAAAAGCAATTCCTATCTCATATGTTTGTCACTTTATTGGGATAGACATGACAATTAAGAAATAAAAACATAGAGGAAGGAAAGGTCAATCATACTGCCAGGACATGGCTGGCAGCTTGCTGAATTTTTCTTTGGCACAATCTTTGGACTGCAGCCACTTTGATTTAGAGGAGACCCATTGTAGGAAAACCCTTCCTGGAATGTGAGAATTTTGACAAGAGGTCTGAAAAAGAAAAGGGAACTAGCTAGGCTAGTTGGAGGGAGAGCATAGATAGGTTCCTATAAAAACAAACTGTTCTCATCCCTCTGTTCTGTGAAAGGGATTTTCAGTGGCTACAAAAGGAATTCTGTGTATGAAGGGTATGTAGGGGTAGGGAGATTATTTACAGGAGTCAACCCTTGTTTTACCTGGATGCCAAATAAAAGAACCTTCCAGCCATATGAAATTGGTTGCACAACTCACAACATCTTGGTTATGATAAGGGTTGTTCCCAGAGACTGGTGTTTCTGGTGCTTGGGTTCTAGAAGGTTGTTTTCTACAAGCCATCCACTTTGTAGGGTGTTGTGACTCAAATGTTGATTGTGGTTCATCTGCACAGAGGTAGGACTGGAATTGATTCCCTCAGGGAAGGCTGGCTGGATTTCTGGTTGACCATCTGTATACTGTTAAGGACTATACATACCAGTGAGGCCAGGCCCAGTCCTGTGACCTCACCTCACCTGTCCCTCACTTTAGTCATCTCCACCCTAGTGGCTAAGGACAAGCCTGACATGGGATTATCCTGTCTTCCAGCCTGGGTTTGGATCCTTACTACTGGGTTCACTCTTGGGGTGAGTCAATAAAAGAGCTGTCAGCTCCAGGAAGCCCGTGGTAACAGTTTGAATGTGCCTTAGGGGGCAAGGGAATGAGTGGTACCATCTACTTTACTCTTTTCCTATTAGCTCATAGGACTAGTTTATTGTATTTCCTACCATCCAACAGCCTGGCTCTGCAGACACGAGATTCCAGATGGCTAACCTGCAAAGTGAAACACGAGGGAAGATGAAAAGAGCATGATGAAGGTTAGGTTAGAATGCTGTGATGCCCAGGAAAGCAATCCGAGTTATTAATGGGCCATCTGCAGAGGGTGGGCATGGGTGCCAATGATGTGGGCAGTGAAAAGGGGTGGCTGGGGGGAGCACCCAAACTCTGCCCATCATGGCTTTCTTCTTCTCTTTTCTCCTCTTATTTTCCACCATGCCTACTACTAAGCCTATAATAATGGCAATATTAAGTGTCAAAGCATTCTGCTTTGTACCAAAGACCTCTGAATGAGGCTACTGTTTATTGTATTCTTTGTTGGGTGAAAGGTTAAAAAAAAAAGTGCACGTACTTTTTTTAATCCAGTTGATTCAGGTTTTAATATAGAGCAGAGCAAAGTACAATGAAGAGTATTGTACATTAATCGTCTCAGTTTTGTGAAGATGTTGAGAAAATAGAATTCAATGTTCTTGCCATAAGTTAAAAGTAGACCTTCCAAAGCCTTGACTGATAACTTTCTTAGGTTCTTTGTAGCACTGAAGCTTTTGGACACTGGTATGTGGTTAGGTTGGAAGCCTGGCTGGTAGAGAGATAATTACCAAAGCTCGGCTGCTGAATTACAGATCCTACTTACCTAAGAGGTGCACAATAGCAGCTTCCACAATAGAGTAATATATTCCATAGCCAGGGAGGGCAAAGGGAATGTGTTGTCCTGTAGGAGATCAACCCACTTCTTTGATACTGGCTGCAAACAGAAGTTGAAACTTGCCCCTGATTGCATAAGCGAATCCTTCCGTACAATTTGTCTAATTACAAATTTTTAAGTATAGTGATCATTAGCTTCTGGGTGGAGAATCTGGCATTTTATGTGAATAGAATCCTGGTAGTGTTCAGTCCCAAGACACACTTACTCTGCTTCCAAAACAGTGTGGTTAGGTGCTACCTCAGTTTTTTCATGCACCGTGCAAATTGGGGGGAATATTGTCACCTGACATTTGCTGAAAAGGAATTTCCTGAAATTTGCCATAAGGCTGTTTGTCAAGGTGTGTGAATGCACTGATTGCATGTGTGTGAACGCACCGACTGGGGGCACGTGGGACTGGTATGGTGAGAGTCCCAGGCTAGGCCCTGGCAGGAGCTGGTTTTGGCAGGAGTTACCCCTGAATGTAAAGCTGGAAAGGACTCTCTTTAATTACTCAGAGCCACTTTCTGCACTGCTTGGGTGCTGGGAAGCTTTGTTTGCAAATTCCTGCTTGACATGGGTTTATCACTGAACAGGCCTCTCTGCCCATTTGTCTCTAGTGAAACTGCTGTTAGCCGTTTCTGATTCTAAATATCTGGGCATCACACCTCCCTGGCCCGTCAATGTCAAGGCCTGTGGTGTTTCAAATGAGTAACAGTTCAGAATATTGGGTGACTCTCCTTCAGAAATGCCTTTTAACCCAACATAAGAATTGTTTTTGACTAACTTTTAAAAATGAGGGATCAGTTTAATGTAACAGGAAGAACAGTCTTTGGAAAGACCAGAGTGGTACTTCCTAGTTGTGTGTCCCTGGGCGAATTTATAAGATCTTTCAGAGCCTCAGGTCACTTTAGGGATGAATACACTTATTTCTTCTTAAAGGTTATTGAGCGCAATCACTGAGGTAATGTATGGAAAGAGACTAACACAGTGGCTAGCTTCTATCAGTCATACTATAAGCTGTGGCGTGTCCACGTCGGCTTCTGCTGGCTTGAGAGCCAGTTACATTTTTCTGGACGTTCTTGTGCTGGTTGACCTCACTTTGGTAGCTTGAAATCAGCTATGGGAGTACTTTTCCTTCTCCCTAGAGAGTTGATTATTAAACATTTAAGAGCATATCATTGATAATAAATATTAATCCCCCTTCACCACAGCTTCAAATTATATTATAAAACCCGCCAACCTTTGCAACTAGTCCACATAGAATTGATCCTGGAAAGAGGATTGAAGGTAATCACAGCAAACCTCAGTCATTTTCCATATTGTAACACAGATACTGTCAGGCCATTGAAACTCTCTCCATCCCATAGGACTGAAGAATGTTCTGCTTTTTGAGGTTTTATGTTTGTTTTTTATGTATTTTTTTCCTTCTCCTGTTATATCAAATGAACTCGCGTGTCTATCTCTGATAGCCCCCCTACACACTATTTGCTATTTCTTATTTGTTAGCTGAAAAATAAGCTGTTAAAATAATGTGTAAAGTAAAAGTAAACTGGCTCCCCATTCAAAAATGGGCAAAGAATCCAAAGTGACATTTCTGCGAGGAAGATATACAAATGGGGAATAAGCACTTAACAAAAAAACCAGTTTGACATCCTTAGTCATCAGGAAAATGAAAATCAAAATGATTTTTTTCACAACCATCAGAATGGCTACAACCAAAAAGTCAATAATAACAAGTGTTGATAAGGCTGTGGATAAATTGGAACCCCCATACACTTGGTGGAAATGTAAAACAGTGCAGCTGTGTTGGAAAACAGTCTGGCAGTTTTCCAAATGATTACATGTAGACCCATACCACGTGATCCAGCAGTTCCACTCCTAGGTATGTGTCCAAGAGAAATGAAAACATATGTCCCCACAAAAACTTGTAGAAGAATGTTTTCAGAAGCATAATTCATAATAGTCAAAATGGGGAAATAACCTAAATGTCCATCAACTGACAAATGGATGAATAAAATGTGGTGTATCCACATAGTAGAATATTATATGGTCATAAAAAAGGGGATGAAGTATTAATACATGCTATAATATGGGCAAACCTTGAAAACATTATGCTAAGTGAAAGAAGCTAGTCACAAGACAAAGACCATATATTAGGGATTCCACTTATACGAAAGCTCAGAATAGAGAACTCTATAGAGATAGAAAAAAAGATTAGTGATTGCTTAGAGCTAGGGTAGGGATGGGGGCAAGGGTCTAGGGGAGTGACAGCTAAAGGTTATGGGGTTTCTTTCTGAGGTGATGAAAATGTTCTAAAACTGTTTGTGGTGATGATTGTGCATATCTGTGAATATACTAAAAATATTGAATTGTATACTTCAAATGGATAAATTGCATGCGATGTGAATTATATCTCAATAAAGGTGATAAAATTTTTCAAAAATATATCATTAAGTAAGGTTTGATTCTTAGTCTGTTAGTCTGTTAGGTTTAGTCTGTAATCTAAACCTAAGAAAATATCTTATGCAATTAATACATTCATTAACTTTTTAAAAAAGCAAACTGGGCTTTGAGAGACACAACCTGGGCTCATCTAAAAGGGAAGTGTGTGGATTTTTGACATCTGTTTTAACTGTGAAGGAACTTTTTTCTTTTTGGCTATATTCTGGAGAGTTACTATCTTAAATAAGTAATGTCCAACTATATGAAGGAGTTGTTTACCATACAAAAGTTTTAGATGATCATTTAGGTAATCAGTACTGAGGTGACCAGTACTGAGGGGTGTGAATAAGTGTCTCTCTTCATTTGTATCTGTGTTTAAGTTTAATATTTTTGGATGGCAGTGGTACTGATAGTGCAGTTCACAAAGGATAGTTTAATCTTTGGCCTCTGCAGAGACTGGAGAAAGGTCAAGGGAGGGAAAGGAATGGCAATATTGATATCTATGAGTTATCATTGGTAGAACAAGGATAACTGATGAGTACATTTAGCCTAAAAATAGGAAACTATTCAACTGTGTGTGTGTGTGTGTGTGTGTGTGTGTGTGTACGTGTCCTTTTGAAAATTAGCTTGTAAGATATTTTGGTGCAAAAAGTATAGAGGTGGAGTTATTTATGTAAACACCAATCCATGCCAGTAACTTTCCATTTGATATCTTGTTCTTGCATTATGCCAAAATCCAACAAAAGTTCGGGCTTTCATACTTTGCAGAATTGCTGTGAAATGTTACCTGATGCCCTCTTTTAGAAAGAATATACATATTTGAAGAGAAAAATATCTATGTCATTTAAAATGTATTATTAAGAATTCAAATGCCTGTCTGAAAAAAATATCATTCCTTATGGATAAGCTGATCTCTAAAACTCCACTTGCAAGAGTTAGAAAAAAAAAATTTTAAACTGCATGTTGTGACTCTTCAGTGGTGAAATTAAATTTTTAGCTTCTATTAATGCTATTTTTACACTAATGTTTGGTTTGTTCTTGCTCATGTTTTATTGCTAGTCACTTTTAATTTATTTTTGTTTATCACAGTACTCAGGGATTAGATTTCAGGAAGACAAACAGACAAGGAAAAGTACTTCTGAATTTCCATGCCACATCAATTGCCTCAACATTGTAAATACAGGCAAAGAAATACTGAGACTCCAATAGCTCAGCCCCAATCTTCCAGTAAGGTCTAAAAGCTGTGGGAAGGGAATTAGCCAATAACTGTTCCCCTCCATGGTACCCTGGCCTCCACGCACCTGCCCAATTGTGCAGTCATTAGCGTAAGTGTGAGGGTGTCATTTTCTCAACTAGCACTCGTTCAATTATAAAGTACTTGGGCATTGTGGGAGAGCATTTCTTTCTGACCTCCGTCAACGGATGCTTGATCCCTAGAAGCCTGGGGATTGATTATTTCCTGTAACTACAGTTGCCAATCTCAGTTAAATATTTGAGGAGAAGGGAGAGGGCAGAGACGGGTAGGCAGTCTTACTGTTCTTGGTGGTCAGATCCATGGATAAATGATGTCCTGGGGAAGAGGGAAAAAGGACAGTGTGCAATGATTTGTGTACCCTGGAACTTACAGTTTCTAGTCTAATTATAATCTAAGTTGCAAAAATACTAAAATAGGTTTTTACCTTTATGAAAACCTACATGCCACTTATGTTCATCTTTCCTTCACTCACATTACTAAGTAATTGCTAATTTTAAAAACTTCCATGTGAAATTGTGCCAGTCTTTCCCACTACTTCTAATGAGTTTCTGGGGTGTCATGAGATGTTTCTTTCTATTTTTACCATCTTCCTTTGGAAATAAGGTGATTTTTACTGAATGTAGAACAAGTATGTGTCATTGATTTCTGTAATGGCATTGGAATGTATTCTCTCTCATTCTTACTGCAATTTAACAGTATATTTGCTTTCTTTTTAAAAAAAACTCTCCTAAGCATCATGCATTCATCTTCATTAAGATGTCTTTCATGACCCTAAATCTTTTCCCTGTAAGCTTAGAACTAATTCAGAATTCACCCAAGTGGATGAGTAATTTAAATTGCTCTTTCCAACATGCATT
Organism: Rhinolophus hipposideros; assembly: GCF_964194185.1. Classification (NCBI taxonomy): domain Eukaryota; kingdom Metazoa; phylum Chordata; class Mammalia; order Chiroptera; family Rhinolophidae; genus Rhinolophus; species Rhinolophus hipposideros. The sequence goes on along the minus strand of NC_138049.1, from coordinate 23,410,914 downwards.
ACTTTGCATTTGTCTGCTCTGAGTTTCATCTGCCACTGTTTTGCCCAATTACAGAGTTTGGATTCTGTTTCTCACATCCATCTGTATAGACTTAGGGAACCAAAATAGTTTTGTTTCGTCAGCAAATTTCAGCACCTCATTATTTAGTCCATTTTCAAGGGTGTTAAATATCCTGGAGGACACTACTCTTGAACTGATTGCTGACACCCCACTATTAACTCTATTCTATGCTGAGAGCTGGTCCTTTATTCTTTCATTCTCCCTCTATCTGAACTCACTTTTAACCCATGATTGACAGCCCTTTACCTCTTGCCCAGTGGTTGGCAAGTTTCCTTAATAGTCTCTTGTGTAGGACTTCATCAAAGCCCTTTGAGAGTCTAAATAAATTACATCCTCTAGTTTTCTTTTATCCACCATTTTGTTGCCTCCATAAATTTCTTCATTAAACATCCCAAAGGCACATAAACAAAATAACAACTTCCAAGTGTTCTAGAAACCTCTTTTCCTCGTTTTTGGATAGGTCTGTTAATCATCTACTGTTGTTTTTTTCCCCCCTTAAAATTAATTTTCTGTTTTATCATTTCCACTGAACCTCTGCAAGCCAAAGACGTACTCCCAAACTCATGTTAATGCTGTGACACAACCAACAAGATTTTGAGGGACTTTACAAAGTAACTAATTTCCATGGGTCAGCCCCTTCATCACGCTAAGAAACATGCCTTGCTAGCTCTTTCACTCATTCACCAGCTTGTGAGAAATTTCAAGAAAGCAAGTTTTCTGTTTGGTAGTTAACATTCCAATATTTTGATTTTAGTAGCATGACACCTCGTGAGGACTTTTTCTATAAAGTTATTTATTTGGGCTATATTCACCCTATTCCAATAATTTCTCACTTTACAGGAAAAAAATTCTTTTAGGAATGCAAAAAAAAAAAGACATGTAAAAGGATGTAATACATAATCCATCAAAAGATTTTTTTGGCACAGCTGTGGGTCTGACCCAGGTGATGTTTGCCAGCAGATGTTTGTCCTCATCTGAATGGTGCTGGTGCAGTGTGGGAAACAGTGAGGAGGCTACCTGCTGGCATTTACATCTACAGACCTTATGAGGTGGCTATGGCAATTGTTGTTGTTGTTATTATTATTATTATCATAATCATCATCATCGTTCAGTTGTAGAGTAAGCTCACACATAAAGGTACATTATTCCACCAAGGCCACAGAACATGTGAATGACCCTGGACTCCTACCCAAGTTTTCAGGTCCTTCATCTAAAGTCCCCTCTATGCTGCTATTGTGTGTACTTCTGTTCCTCTGAGTTGAATGTGCAAAAGACTGAAGCCATTTTGAAAATCATTTGTAGAATCTTACATACTATTTATTTCAAAGACCTTTCAAGAGATGTGTAGTTCTAAACTGTGGAGGGGACATATCCTTGCCCTCTTACATCATCCCACCTGCCAAATCTTACCCTTTTGAAGTGAAGGACATTTTCATTTTAGATTAATATTAAGGCTACATAAAAAACCATTTTGCTCTCTGAGGTAGACTTTTCTTCAGTGTTTCAACAAAACATTTATACTTTTATCATTTTTTTCCCTAAAAAAAGTCTCCCTCATTTAAATTGTCACAGCTTGGGAGCCCTGCCTGGAATACATAATAACTGCTTGTAACACTTAAAATGAAAACAAATTTTACCAAGGATGGTGGAACGACAACAAAGAGCAAGAAAAATATAAGTACATGGAAAATAGTCTCTCCTACGCATGTATTTTCAACACTTAGTATTTTTATTGAAATTGCTGCTTCCTGTTCTCCTGCTTACCTCCTATTCATCAGGTTTTTGGGGGAGGGAGTTAAAAAAATCTAAAGATCTGAGAAGAGAGATGAGCTTTTAGAAATGTTATCTGATTTCTTGGGTTTAGAAGGGAGCATTTAGTGAAGTAATACCAAATTTGAGCAGAACACTGATTGACAGGTAGCAGTCAGAACAAGCCTTCTCAGCCTCTGTACCATTATAGACCTTTGGGGCTGGATAGTTTTTTGTAGAGTTGAGGGCTGTCCAGTATGTTGTAAGATGTTTTGCAGCATTCTTGACCTCTATGCACTAGATGCCAGTAGCACCCCCACCCTCCCCAGCTCTTACAACCCAGAATATCTTCAGACATTGTCCAAAGTCTCCAGGTTTAGAACCCTGACTTAGAGGCAGGTTCTTAGGAATGCACTACAGGATTCTGATGGGGGCTTTGGCAGACCTCTCACTCCTTCCCATGGGCAATCTCTCCCCATCCAGAAACAGACTGGTCTTGATCCCTGGAAATAAATTTGCTTCCAATGAGGCCTGCTTGCTTACTCAGCCTTTGTGTATGCTTTTTGTCTAGTGATTCTGAAAGATCCATTTATTCTTTTTTGCCAGAACTAGCTAGACTTGACAAAAACACTTTGAGAGCTTCCCTATTGGTTGGGAGGGACTCATGACATTTCCTGAAAATTCCATGCTCCTCTCTGGTGTTACCCTATTATTCCTCTCTTTTCCCACTCAGAGCAAAGGCTACGATAAAATGAGAACCCAACTGTGAAGCAGCAGACCTCAGTGACCTTGGATGAGCCAGTCCCTGCTCTGGACTTTTGTTTTCTTATCCACTCTTGGAAGCAGTTGGATTAGATAATATATCTCTGTGGCCTTTCAGCCCTAGAATATTATGGTCCTATTGTTCTTATTTTTCTTGGCTTCTATAATCTACCAGTTCAGACTTTAGAAGCAATCTCTACTTTCCTCAATGACGCCAACATATAAACCTATCTTTGCAAAAATGTTTGGAGTTGAGTTTATGTACTTGCTTTATATCATCTATACTTTTTCCCCCCTAGAGCCTAACTTTATTAATCCATAAGGAAAATTTTGGGAAACTTAGTCACATCTCTTGAAGTAGACACTCATTATTATAATGATCACATCAAGAAGTTTTGAGTTCAATCACACCTTATAAGGCTACACTGTGCATTAAGATTATATCAGCAAAGTATGTGAATGAAACCATATTTCACATGCATTAGGGAGAACGGGTTATTTAAAGCAAAGTGCTGGGAAAGACTTTTGAAAAAAAAGAGTACTTTAAAAAGAATAAACCAAGTAACTACGACTGGCTTTATCTGGATATAGGCATTTCAAAACTCATTAAAATCTGATTCATTTCTCCGTATGCATGCAAACTTTTGCTGCTCCTCTTATGCTACTGCTAGTGTTTACTCTTAGCAAGTCCCGGGTGTGATTTTCAGAAGAAGGCATGATTGAAGCGGGAAAATTTCCCTGCTTGGGCACCTGCTGGTTGTGTGACCTCAGGCAAGTCACTTTCCCCTCTCCAGGCTTCAGTTTCTTCCTTTCTAAATGAGGGAGTTGAATCTGATTTCTAAGATCTCTTGTAGCTCTAAAATTGTATGCGATAAATCTGGTTGAATAGAAGAAGAAAAGCTCGTTGAATAAATCAGAAAAAACAAGGCTTTGGAACATTAACTTCTTTAGCAGGGCTAAAGAGCTAGGTCCAGTGAGAACTGGCTCCTTCTGAATGGGAAAACTCTGAGCTCATCTTCCTTGAAGGGAGAGGTGGGTGGGGACTCCCTCCCTTTGTTGAGATGGCTGGAGGGGTACACACAACAACCTGCTCCCCATGCCCCCAACTCAGTGCTGCTGGTAAAAGGCAGCAATTTTCAGAAAACTGGTGGGAGACTGCTGAGGAAAATGCATCAACAAGCCCAGGTGAAGAAAGAGGAAGAAAGAGTCAAGCATTCTTCTAATCAGGGAGTATAGAGGGGTGTTATCAGGGAGCTGTTAGCATGCACTTCCTGAGTGGGACAGGAGCAGGTGGGGTGAACAAGGGGTGACTGAAGTGGCCTCACTCTAAAGAGTCACACAAGGCATCATTCAGAAAGTCAAATCCCAGCTCCTGAAGGTCTGCCCCAGACCAGGGCAACCCAAAATTCCTCCACGATCACAAAGCTCTGCCTGAAAGAAAGCTACAGCCATGTTTTCCTGGGAATGTTTGTTAAAGACATGGCCCAAAGAAATTAATTCCATCCATCTTTCTTGCAGGTGCACTGGGAGCCTTGTATCATTATTGCATTATAAACTCATTTGTTAAAGGGTATCTACTGAATCATTGTTATGTACCAGGCAACGTGCTAGATGCTTGAGTTACATCAATGAACAAACTGCCCCACACCCCTGCCCTCAGGGAGCGTACAGTCTAGCAGGGAAGACAGATGATGCAAAATAAAGATACTAAGTAACTTAAACATCATGTTAGAAGGTGAGGGAGCCAAGAAATAAAAAGGAAAGAAAAGGTGCCATTTGTTTTACCTTCCTTTACTTTTCCTCTTGCTCTGACATTCAGAATACCCGCAAATATTTTCTTCCTTCTTACAATTTCTTATTCTTCAGTTATTTTTATTGTTGACATGACTATTGAGACTAATTTCATACTATATTTTAACAATTTTCTAAGTTGATGTTAAAATGCCTAGTATCGGACATATTTTCCAAGTTTTTCTTTCAATACTTCTGTGAGTTGGCTAGAGAGGGCATTAGCCCCATTTTACAAATGAGGAGACTGAGGTTAAAAGAAGATTCACAAAGTTCAGTATCTTGTCTTTTTCATGGCATTCTTTTGTAGACTTACACTGGAAATATTTGGGGCATTTTCTCTGTGGGGAAAAGGTGTTAGAAATTTCAAACAATTAACTTCATGCAAATATTTGGAACAAGCCTGCCTATTTCTTGGGTGTTCTGCCTACTTGTAATATGGTGATTACTTCCAGTAGATACACAGATGACGGAATATTTGCCATTCTACAGAGATGATGGCTAAACGTAAATTGACTTCTGTGTGCTCTTGATGGTCATCGCTGTGGTTCCTGATACCAGGGTTATCCTCAGATGCCACGAGATTTCCATAGTGAGCTTGTGACCTGCCCCACCCATGATGGTGGGGGCAGTTGTTTGTTTGTTTGTTTGTTTTTCCCACAACATAAAATTGGTGAAGTGCAAAATCTTTTTCGTTCTTCCATAGACTGCAATGATGCTGGTAAATATTAGCGTACTCTGTTCCACTCTCTTGTTGCCTACCTTCTGGGATTTATCATCAAATGCATCTTCTGAAAATGGGTCACATCCTTCAGTGTAATCCGGGCAAGTCTTCTTTAGAGGACAAATGGGACACGTGCCCACACACACACATATGACTTCCTGTAGTTCCTGGGGAATTTGCCTGTGTACGTTCAGAATACATAAGTATGCAATTTGAGTGTGCATTCAGAATATATATGCATATAATGTGATAGGCTAAAAAGGTAAAAGCTTTATCTCTGAATTCCTTTGCTTTCTTCGCCCACCTTCCAAGCCCCCCACTTCTGCACAGGACATTGTTCTCCTACCACAGGAATCCGTGGCAAATTCTTTGTCCCCAGATTGTTTCTCTATGAAAGCTCTTGAGTACCTTTTGTCAGTTGCTATGTGCTCAGTGCCCACAGTCTAATTTCAGTATTAGTACAAGCAGAACATATTAAGGAAGGTAAATTTACTTCTGCAAAAATGTGATTATGTAATGTGTTCTAACACCAAATATAAATGATTTTTGTTGTTGTACCCTATTCTTAATAATTTAGAATTCTGCTCTTACCAGTAATGTAAAAATGGGGGCATTTCTAGTTCATGTCTTTACCATCCTATTCTCTTTTTGAAAATATATACCTACTGTTGAATTAGTTACAGCAGGTTGAAATTAGGCAGTGTCACGTCCATGAGAGAAGGGGGCCTTTCAAATAGGGAGTCTTGGATTTGGATCCTGACATGACGTTTTATTAGTTCTGTGACTCTGGCCTATTTCCTTTACTTCTCTAAAACTTAGTTTCTTTTTCTGTAAAATGGGAAGAAAAGTGCTTCTTACAAGGCTTTTAAGGATTAAAAGAGATAAGGGAGAATGTGCCTGGCATTTAGATTGTATGTCCTTAGAAAATGTGAATTTTCATTTCTCTTTTCCACCATCTCCCCCTTAGTTTAGTAATAAAGCTTTCTAGGGAATGAAGTTTTTATGTGACAGGTTTATTTCTCCATTAGGACTTTATACAGTTGGAGCAGTTTGCGGTGCTTTGTGGAGGTGTCGGCTGCCCTTGTGTGGTGTGGTGGGAAATGGATTCTCTTCACCACTGTGTTGATTAAAACACAGTCATCTAAACCTGTGGCTGAAAATGACAGAGGCTGCCTTGGGGCTGAGCTCTTCCAGGTTTGTGGTGTGACTGTTTGCCCTTTGAAATCCAGGGGTTTGGGAATTAGGAGATCAGTTCTGCTCGTCTAACTTGATAGTGTGCTGGAGAAATAACTGATTGTCTCCTGGCTTCCTCTCTCATAAATTTCTACTCGGGCTGAAAGGCTGTGCCATCCCAACCACAGGGGCGGGTTTCTGGCCCATGACTTGTCCTGTAGCCAACCACTTCTTCCTTAACTTGATGGCTGGGAATGGTACAGTGACTTCTGAGCTGAGGAGACAAAGCCACAGTCTGGAGGATGAGGGGGACTTTGGGAAAGCGTGACGGTCCCACCAAGATTCCCGCTCTGTGCTCTGAATCAGGGGAAAAGGGTAATACTTGATATCGCTAGACAAGAGCTTCTCCAAGTGACAAGTACAAATTGCTCTTCTTATACTTGTAACCTGAGCGGTCAGCAGCTGGTCCAGAACAAGGGCTCCAGCAGGAGAGAACATTCCAAAACTCCAACCACATCGAATACTGCACACGTTGCCTCCCTTATGAGATGAAAAACGGCTCTACAAAAGAAATAAAACAGGGGTGAGGAAAGCTTACAAATAATTAGGGAAAGTAAGATGTAAGATGGGAGTCAGATTCAACCATGCCGTCTATCAAAAGCGTAATAAGAAACAGCTCCATTAACTTGGTGTGAATAACTAGATGGATATACTCTTAGGACTTAAATCACAAGCAAAGTAGAAATTGCCCACAGAAGTAAATAATTTCTTGATAGAGCCTTTCATAAATAATCATGGTTTGTCTCTGCTGGATGTTTCATGTTTAAATTGTCATCAAAAATTTCCATTTTAGCCACAAGGCATGAGATTGTGTTTTTATTAGACACACACACACACACACACACACACACACACACACACACGTATATTCCATTACTTAATAACATTCCCTTAGAATTATTTCTTAAATTCTATTTGTATCCTGAATACACTGAGGAAACCCAGTAAGCCAAACAAAAACACAGCAAAAACAAAATCGTAAATAACTGTGAGGACTTGTGTACTTGCAGTGATAATAATGACCCTGTTGCATTGAAAGTTAGCATTGCATGTCTCCTGAATGCAGGAGAGGCAAGACTTCTAAGACAGAAGCTGATCGGGACCTAGAAAGCAGTAGAAGGTGTTTGTTTTCATCACCTTCGTCACGTCACCTTTCCATCACATTAGAAGGACTCTTCCTACTCCACACTCAGCAACAAGCACGAGCTGCCTTGGATTGGAGGTGAGATAACTCCATTATCAGGGTGCCCTTGGGCACAGAGGTGTCACCCTTCGCCTCTAAGTCTAGTGGAATGAGTCCAGCAGGAATGGAGGGATCCCCTACAGTGGAGAATCATGACTGTGGAGAGAAAACGTATGTTCAGGAACAAGTACTCACTGCATGCAATGGCTGGCCAACTGTGATCCGTTTTTCAAATAGCAGAAAAGAAAAAAGATACATAGGCAAAAATACACATTTCAACTCTCCCTGACTCCAAGTCATTCTATTTCTTTAAGATCCAATTCATTCTTGACACCCATGGCAGAGGCTTTCCTTTTAAAAGCAGATCTGAAATGTTTGAAAGGCCTATGAAGTCCAGGCCAATCTTCCTGGATGTCCAGGCCCCCACCCCCACTTTGCTCAGCTGCTGCCACAGCCAAACTGAGCCCCGTTCCTTGCCATACCCTTTCCTTCCCCTCTGAGCTGCCTCCGTTGGTGCTGCTCCCTCTGCCTGGACAACTCTCTCAATATCTTTCTGTGCCTCCAAGACCCAGATGGGACTACCCATCTTCTGGGTGGAATCTCACGCGCCCATGGAAACTAGAGCTGTCCTGCTGCTCTTGGCTTTTACTCAGCTTTTGGCACTTTCCATACTCAGGCTTACCCTTTAGTACCTGCCAGCCATGCCCACCAGGTACAAACTCCTCAAGGGGCGGGACTTGTCTTATTCGTCTCTGTGAGGAGTTCCACAGGCACTAGGAGAGCTTTCCAGCACAGGCCAGGCAAGGTAAATGCTGGCTGATACACCTTTTCCTGTCTATTTCGATTCTGGTGATTCACAGTGTGAAAATTGGAGTCAGTCTTTTCATGGTCAAATCCCTCGTTACTCTTGAGATTTTGATGAGGTATCATATTGTGTCCTGGCCTCAGCTTCCTAAAAGTGTTTATGCTTCTGTGCTGTGAGAGCTTCAGCCCTGGAAGCTTGGGCCATATTGTGTCTTTCATTTCAAATCCTGTCAATCAGAGTCTATTTTCCACATTAGCTTTCGCCTTACGGCCAAAACTAATTCTTGCTGTGTTCAGATTCAGTGCTGAGTTAATAAGAAGGGCCCTCTTTGTGCAGTAGGCCCTGGACTGGCGTCTGCCAGAGGATTCCAGATTGGTAACCACTCAGGATTGGCCTTTTGGTTGGTACCTCATGAGGGTGGTTGCTCCTGCCAGCCAAAGACCCTGCTGGAGAACTTGCCAGGGGAAGTGTTTGTTCTTAGGTTTTTTGCGAATGGATTTTTGTAGAGTTCTGTGTGGATCAGTAATTTTCCACAGTTAGAGCGCCTCTGCCAGATGGGTAGTTTCCCTTAGGTTGGTAGAATGCCTTCCGATAAGATTTAGGCACAAATACATAGTTGACCCATTGTGGACCTTCGGGTACCAGCCATAGAAGAGGGCTGGGAGCTCAGGTTACAGCTGAAGACCTTGGGAGGGCTGAAGAACCCAGGAAGATTGATGAAACCAGGCTTCCAACCAGTAAGATACTTCAGCAACACCCAGGAACCCATGGTTACTACACATACTAATGGTGTAATTCATAATATGAAGGAATACGAGTTCACTGAAATCCCAGATTTTTAGCTACTGAAGATAGGGAGATCTTGGTGTACTCCCAGCAAAGCAATACATCTTAAAGGAAGCTTATATACATACATACATACATAATTATAGTTTGTGCTTATTGAGGTCTTTCTAGGTAAGATGCTTCGTGCTTTACATTAGATATGTTGCTCAGTCTTCACAATAACCGTAAGAGATAGATGTAATTATCTCTACTTTTTAAATAAACAAAATGAGGCTGAAGGATGTTACCCATCTTATCTTATCTGCATACTAAAACTTTAACTGATGGCTTTTCCAAGTTGTTCTTTTTCCTTTGTTTTCCAAAAGACTGGAAGAAATGAAGCAGCTCAACAGTTTTTGTTTCTCCTGTCGACCATGGATAAGAATGTTTAAGAGGTTTGCTGGAGAAACGCATATCAGTGGGGAGGACTGAGACCCTTTGGCAAAGCTGTGGGGGTATAAGCAACAAATTATTTTCTCTAAGTAAGAGCCGCTATTTTAGGATGCAATAGGTACAAGTGAGGATGGCTCCATGGTGGACAGTAATTTCCCCAATGTTCATATCTCTACTAACTCTTTGCTCCTGACCAGTAGCTGACTGGTCCAGCAATTCTTGACCCATGCCTAGTAAGTAGGCTTCTCTCTCCTGTCAGTGTGGCATTCAGAGATATGAAACTAGAAGTGCTGGGTACTGAATAAACTGAGCACAGAAGGGGTTGGTCCTAAACTGTGTGCTCCTCAAATTCTGATAGGTATCTATCTCTCCACCTGTGTGGATGCTTTGTGCTTCTGGTATTTAACAACTGAGCTGGGCCGGGAGTAAACTAACAGGCATCTGTATGTCACATGGGCGAGGCATGTGCAGCTCGGCCGTTTTGATCTTCCTTCTGCCTTGAACTCAATGTCTGCAGGAAGAAGCAGAAATCCATTCCATCTTTGTGGGTTGTGGGGTGGGCTCAGAGGCCCATGAGAGTCTCCTAAACTTGTGTATGTTACTATATTTGCTCAGCAACCACCTTCTCCCCCTTCCCTATCTGCTAGTAGCCAGGCCTGAGGTTGAAAGGGGTGGGTAGGGAGGTTGAAAGCATAGCAGATTCCGACCAAAGGTTGCAGGGTGCGGCTGTTCTCTTCACTCCTCCCTGTGGGGTGTGAAAGGAGGAAGAGGAAGGCCAGTACTCTTCAGGAGAGAGTATGCACATAGGAGCCTGGAGGGGGGTGGGGTGCATGCTCTAAGTACAGGAAAGCTATTCTCAGCCTTGGACAAACTGAATGAGCACCTGAGAATAAAGAATAGATGATTAGTAGAAGCACCTTGTAAAAATATCTGCTCATGAAAAGTAGGTCTCTGAAATGGAAATGCCCTGAAAGTCTGCAAGTCTGCAAGATAAACTTTTTGAGTTTATCACCCTTAAAAATGTATACTAGAGCTAGGAGGCGATTCAGGAATAACTTTGCAAAAGCTGGAAAAAAGAGGAAATGAACTCCTGGTAAATTAGGTAGGATGATTTCAGAAGAGAATGTAAGAAAAATTGAGGGAAACATCAATAGTCCAGAACATCTGTGATAATGTAATGAAGGGCAATAAATAATATAGATTTTGAAGTGATAAATTATGACAAGTCAAATTGGTGGATTGACATCGACTTACAAGACTAGGAGTTGAGTTCAGCCAAGCAGGTGTTAAATGCTTGAAATTTAGGAAAGCACTTAGGGTGAGCTCTCAAACATTTTACTTGCAAAATTAGTTCAGATAGATTTGCATATGAACATGATGGAAACCAAACAACAAACATGAGCTCTGGAGAGGTGCAAGGCCCCCAGCAGAAAAGGGGATATGAAGAGGAGGAAATAATTTTTTATGTATTTTTTTCTGTAGAAAATAACCTTTGCATGCATCTTTTTGGATAACTATAAGGAGCTGATTCGTTTTTCCTAAACTATGAGGGCATAAAATAAAACAAAAATAAGGGTGTGCCAAGGAAAAGAAATAAGCATGTTAGACGATATTTTTTAAAACAGCAATCTCTCTCTGGATCTTTTCTGTGTTGAAGAGAATCATGGAATGCAGTGACGCAATTCAAACCTCTCATTCATTCCCCGAGCACATGTTCCTTGCCTCCTGTAGGCTGGGCACTGTTCTAGTGCGAGGTGCAGGTTGAGGGAACCTCAGGAGGGGGGCCTGGAGGGTCCGGAGGGACTCCAAGAGTTGATGGGAACTGAGTTCAGTCTTAAGTTATAATAACTGCTCATGTTGTATAACATTTTATATTTTAGAAAGCACCTTCACATACAGGACCTTATTTCGTCCTTGTCACAGTTCTGGAGGTGGAGGTGCAGAGACTATTAATGCTTTGGGCATCTGTTTCACATCACCTCTCTCCCATGTTGAACATGATTGGATACACCTTCCCTTTGGACATCCTCTCCTCTCCAGGCTTCTGTGAGACTTCGCACTAATCATTTTCTTTCCATCTCCCTGGATGCTCCTCAGGTTCTAACTCCACTCTTTTTCATTTAGCTCATCCCTTAAATGTCGGTGTCCCTAAAGGCATCGTCTCCTGCGCTCCTCTCCTTCACTTCATGCACCAGTGGTAATGATTTACTCGACTCAAGGTTGACATACTCAAGATAGGAATGGAGTAAAAGCATTGGAGAATTTAGGGGCGGGGAGGAAAGGCATGGGAGAATTTCAAGGGAATGGTACATGCAGGTGGAAAAAGCTCCCTGAGTAATTCTCACAGCCCTCCCTTCTCTGTTTTGAGCACCATTCACCTATACATGCTGAGGCTTGTGTTTCCAGCCAACCTCTGTGGAATTCTACTGTCCAGTTTTCGACAGGAACTTTATGCTTGGCCATTTCACCAGCACCTCACTCCGATGTCCCAGACCAAACCTACTAGTGCCTCCTCCCTCTATTACTGGTCCAAAGTATGTGTGCCCGAAGTTTCCAAAGGCCAAAACTCAAAATGTCAGAGTTTAGAGTAAGGAACGGTTTATTGATCCAGAAGGCACCTCCCAAGAAGGCCGGAGAGGGGGGAGACTTAATCCTCAAATCCATCTTAAGAAAGTACAGAGTTCAGGCTTCTTTTCTGTCAGGGGAAGGAAAAATGGGAGGGGCTGTTTTTGTAAAAACTGGAGCCCCAAGCAGAATTCCTCTAATGATTAGCATGTCTAAAGCAGGAGCTATTAGCCTGAAGGCCATGGGAACAACACAGGCTTGAACAAGATAAAGTCAGAGAGACCTAGCATTTCACTCTGTTACACCCCCACCCAGGTTAGGAACCTGGCTGCATCCTGTGCTCCTCCCTCTCCCCCCACATCCCTCATGGAATGCAGTGACGCACTTCTAACCACCTATCTCTAAGCCCTTTAAATTATATTATATCTTTTAAAAAATCTCTAGAATATGCCCACTTCTCTCTGGTCTCATTGCCACTGCCATAAGTCAGGATACCATCATCACTCTCCCAAATTACTGCAACAGGCTGCTAACTCATGTTCATGCTTCCGGTCTTAAGCTTTTTATACATATTCTTCATATTACCATTACAATATTGTTCTAAAACAAAATCTGGCATGTAACTCTTGGCCAATAGGTAAACACTGAGGATGGTATGTAAAATTCTTTGTCACCAGGCTCCTGCTTACTTGCCTGCCTTATCTCTTGCCATTCCCTCCCTATCTTCCCTGTGGAATTCTGAAATCATACTGCATGTCTTCCCCAAATGTGCAATGCTCTACCTCATCTGCCTGCCCAGCTTCGGTTCCTGCTTGCCTAAGTCCTCCTAAACCTATGCCTCTGCATTTCAAGTGTCCATCTGAAAAGCTTTTCCTGACCCCCTTCCAGCAATGAGTTTGTCACCCCTTCCTTATGTAGCAGTTCTATTACACTCCCCTACTAAAGTGTTTGAGGAACAAGACAATTGTTCTACATCATCTTACACTCAGAGCCTAGACTGTAGCAGATACCCTGTTAATGTTTATTAGATAAATGATGAGTACGTAATGAATTGCTATTTCTAAGAAGAAATAGAGGTTAATTCGCATGTCTGACAGTGACACAGTGAGTCTTCTAATCCAGAATTATTTCTAATAAGTCATATATCTATGGTTAGAGAGACCCTATAAATATATGCCCATTGGAATTAAAAATTTATAGCATGAGATGTTGTTTTACAGGCTTTTCTCTTTTTCTCATTTGCTACAGAATGGTAGCGCTCAACGACAGCAAGGGAATGAGGAGCCAATATGGTTGACAATATAGGCATGATACAGGAAGAAGTGGACTAGAAATTTTGGGCCCCCTACCAGCTCTCCATGTTCTTCTCTTTTAGCACTTAGCTTCTCTGTGTCTCAGCCTCCTTCTCTGCAGTATGTGTGAGTAGATTAGATGGTCTTTAAAGTTTTAACTCTGTAACTATTATAATGCATGTTTCCTATTATAATGCAAAAGTGCCCTTTTAGCTACTTCCTCCTTAAAAAATCTCAGTGAGCAATAAGTGAAATGTACCAGGAAATACGATGTGTCTTGAAGCTTGACATAAACATCTCTTGGCACAGGTATCCTGGGCGGCATGCCTGGCTGGCCTCAGATCCAGATGTTTTCCCCAATCACTGGCCTTTCATCAATAGCGAGGACTCCCATTGCCCTTTAATCCCTTTCTAACATACACCCACCGGATGGTATGGTGGATCCAATAGTAGGTGGGCCTAGTTCAAAATGTGGAAAGTTGCACTGGTGTCTCCCACAGCCAGCCTATCCTAAGGGTCAGTTCATCACTATGCCTGTCTACAGGAAGTTCCCTGACCCACATCTTCTAAAATGTGGGAAAACATGCCCAAGTAGGGGCAGATTCTCTTCCAGAGGGGATTACCTACCCTCTTTGCTACCAGCTATACCTGATTGGATTGAGTGGCATGCAAAAATCATTAGCTGCAATCAGAGTCTTGAACTGGGAAATACTGAAAGGATGGGGTCACTAACCCCAATTCGTTCCAGTGGTGGAAACAGCTGAAAGGAGACAAGAGAGAAGCTCTAAGGTAAAGTCAGAACCATGAGGTATCATGGTAACCTGAAGTTCGGAGAAACAGAGGCTGGAGTTTGCAAAAAATTAAGAGGTGATACACATAGGAGTCCCTGAGTTATACATTCTGGAGTAAAGAAGAAGCTGGTCAGAAAGAAGAGAACAGAGTGAACAAGGATCAAACCCATGGGGATCCAAGCCATGTATGTTCCTGCTGCTGTGGTCTGAATGCTGTCTTGAATCTGTGCAATCTTCTGGTCCAACTTCATGCTCAGAGAGGTCTGTTTCTGTGAGGTTTTTTTTCTCCAGTGTATATCTTCACAACAACCACCCATTCCTCATTTTTTAAGTTTAATTTTTGATAAATGAAAGAGTCCAACACAGAGACCCTTAGGGCAGGACTCCTTAATTATGAGTCAACTGCTCTGGCCATTAGTGAGGCATTCAGGTGTCTGAGCATCTAGGTCTCTCTTTCTCTACATTCACCTATCATTTTCATTTGCACAGCATAGCTCCTTAAGTAGACAACAAACAGATTTCTACATATTGATACTTAAGGAAATATTTAAATTAGAGTTCCATAAATTGGCGCTTGTGAACCCAAAGGAAACTCTGGGTGGTCTTCAAGGAGGTCTAGAAACCATCTGAAATTGTATGTAGTGCAAGTGTGTGTGTGTGTGTGTGTGTGTCGTGCATTTTTCTGAGGACAATTTCCATCACTTTAATCAGATTATCAGAGTGATCTATAATCTCCTATAAGTTATGGACCACTAGTTTATCACCAGCGTAGCTGGGCTGCTAAGAGTTCAGACTCTAGCATCCAAACTGTGACTGAAATCCTAGCTGTACCACTTATCATTGGGGTAGACATGAATGTTTGCTTTACCTCAATATCTTATGTTATGCATGCATGAAGTGGGCCTAATACCAATAGTACTTACATATAGGAGTGTTAGGATTAAAAGAGATAATAGACATGATGAGCTTAGCACAACTCCTGGCATATAGCAAATTCTTAGTGATGGTATATAGTACTTTTTTATTATACTTAATAAGTGTAAGTGTGATCATTTCTTCATTGCCATATATTTCCAAATGTCATGTTTTATTATTGAGGGCGATATTTTGCCAGAGCATTATGAGATGAGAAGGAAGGACAAAAAAACAAATATAATTTTTCAAAAGTAAAATATTTATTCTCTAGTGCAGCATGCAAAAAATGCTGCTAAATGAATACTCATAAATGAATACTCATATAAATGTATAAAACACGAATGAGCTAACTGGATCTATTTTATACTGATGAGTGTAAGTTTATCTATCACCATAATCATTCATAAAAATTAGATGAATTTAAAAGTCAGCTGCTTGTAGGTTAGTGAAATGTTGAAATGACTGGAAATTTCATTTAACTTGAAGAATTGTTAGTACTTAACATACACACATTTAATACCTATTGGTTTGCCAGGAGACACCAAATACACTGACTAGAGTTTATATGAATGTTTCAATGTAGGTGCTTTTACTTGATTATATTTATTTAATGCCTAGTAAAAACCCATTATTAGGCACATTTTTGGCATCACCAATTGCATAAAACAATGTGATCCACAGCAGGTCAAACTCTGATTAGCTATTTTAGAATAAAAGCAGATACAGTCAAATCAACCTTACTGAAACTAACCGATGTTATAGTGACACTCTGCCTCCAAATGGGAGACAGGTGACACAATTTTCTCAACTTACTTCAGCTAAATATCCCACAATGGAATCAGACTCCCCAGGAACCTGCCTGGGCTCTTAGAAGTGGCAGAAAGGACTGTGGGGCAATCGTGAGCATGCAATCAGCTGTGGCCATCCAGCTGGTTCTAACAGGTAATTCCCAATGAGGTCTTCACGGTGGAGAGTATAAATCCTCAAAAATCCTTGATGGGAGGCGCTTGCTTTTAATTTGACAGGTGGTTAGTCAGGTGTATGTGAATAATCATTATCAGGACACAGCCCCAGCAAAACAAAGCCCAACCCAGCTCACGAATGTAAAAAATGTCATGTTTCCAAAATAACAATGTTAGCCTGCCTTGTGGAAAGGCAAGAGCACAGAAGTGGTCTTTTACCAATGCCACACAGTGTGCTTGTTCTACGAAGTGGTAGAAATAAAAGTACAGAAGTTTCTGGCCCTCATCCAGTCACTCAACCTCTATTGACTGGGTCAGTTGCTCTAGCCCACACAGGTATTTGGCAGGTCTCCACGTGTGTGTAGAAGGACAAGGGTGGCAGCGTGTGAAGCTAGTAGTAGTCATGACAGTGGTAACGACAGTGATGATGGGGGTGATGATGCTTTTCGTTGGGTACTTTAACTTTTTGTTGGATATTTGTCCATCATTTTTAATCTAAAAATCCCAGGTGTCCTCTGGGAGTGGGGCTCGTCTCTGAGAGAATGAACACGCCTTGTGCCAGTTGCCTGCACCTGCCCTTAGCCATGCTCAGGCTCAGGGCCAGTGGCCAGCATTTTGTTTAGGTGAGAGGCTGTTACGTAGAAGCTCTCTGCTCAAACATGTTGAGAACTGATTCTGACCCTTGTCCCAATTCTCCCTTAAGACATAGCCATGTAGGATGCTGTATCAGTGGAATATCTAGCCCATGAGTGGAACTAGGTAGGTACTCGGTAAATATTTCACTACTGCTGCTTGTAATGAATACACAAACAGTTTAATGTGAAGAGCAACCTCTTCAATCCCCCTGATTCTCTCTCTCTCTCTCTCTCTCTCTCTCTCTCACTCTCTCTCTCCCCCTCAGTAGGGGGATGGGGAGGATTAAGGCATTTGGAAAATTCCTTAGTCCATTACTGGTATGGAGTCCATTACTGGTATGGTTGCTTTTTGTGCTATAGAAGACATGACCACTACTATAATTTCGAATAGCTCCCAGTTTGGATTCTTGATTTCTATCCATTCCTATAAGGATCTCCCATTGTGTTGACTTCTCCATCCCATTGTGTTGACTTCTCCATCCGCAGATTTAGGCAGGAGGATGAGACTTTGAAGCACGTCTTCTGGAAATCCAGGGCCTCGAGATTGGTGCCAAGCCTCCGGTTAAATGGAATTTAGAATTATTATAGCAGCTGTTTTTACAAACTCATTCTAGGGAGGAAAGTGGAGAGGTCTCGTGCGTAGCTTTGTTCAGTTCTTTAAACTGGAACAATGTCCCCATAGTCCCTTTCCCTGTGTAGGTCCAGGTGACTACTGAGCACAAAACACATGTGAACAAGATTTGAAAGGTGAAAGTGAAGCAGCAGCCGTTGTTTATCCACTGAAGGAAGGTGTGGGACTCCAGGGGCAATGGGGGTCCTGCGGGTTGGTGCTGATGTGCTAGCTCACCATGGACCACTCCAGGCCCGTTGCTCCAGCAACTCCCAGATTCTCTTTCAACTTCTCTGAGTCCAAAGCCAGATGTGTATGCAACTCCATGATAAAATCATGCTGGTTTTGTCATGCAGATCTCATCCTGGAGACTGAGGGTGATGAAAGACAGATGTGAGTTCCAGTTTGTCCTCAGAGGTTCCAGTTTATTGTCTCAGGTTCTAGTTTGTGTTTTCTCTCCCTACATCACGTCCAGCTTTCCCTCCTGACTGCTGGCCCAGGAATACAGCAACTTCATCCCCAACACGAGTCACGGCAACTTGCATAGACTTACTTTTCCACCAGCTTCCATACTTCTGTAAAATTTAGCCCCTATAATAAATTCCTTTTCTGCATCACTCATCGTCGAGCTGCTTTGGTTGAGTTTTGAATTAGGTGACTGAGAATTTCTCTTGCTTCGTTTTCACCTCCCCCTTAACCCCACCTCTACTTTTCAACTGCTGTCCCTGAGGCCCATGCGGTTCTAAGAAAAATAGCTTGAAAAATGTTAACTGAACCTTGATGGATACACTATTCTTTTTCTAAATGAATACCAGCATCCCTTTTAAAATAGTGGCCCTGGAGTTCAGATGTTCTTTATACTGTCTTAGGCGAGGCATTGATGATTTTTTTTTTCCCTGTAATTCATCTGGTATGTTAGCTGAACTTGTAAACTTGAACTTATTTTATGTAACTCAAGTATTATACTATCCATAGGAGAGGAGTAGCTAAGGTTTACAGGGAAAAAAAATAGATGATCATTTGCCATCCAAGAGATTGATTGGTCAAGCATATACATACAAGGCACAGATATTAAACACATATCAAACACATGAGGACATAACATAAAAGAAGTAAAGAAAAGATGAGGGTGGGGGGGAGTGAACTAAGGTAAACACAAGTTATGTGTACAAATATTTATTGAATGAATGCATGAGAAGTATTTTGACATTTTTAATAAAAAGCAAATATAATAATATCAAACAAGAATATAAAATTACTTTTTAATCTCCCACTTTCACAATACCTCAAAACAACTATTTTCATTTTCAGATATTATTCTCCATATCTGTGTACATTTGTGACATAGTTGGAATCACAAAGCAATTGCGTTGTGTATTTTCTTTTCCCTCCCACTTGCTTTTCACATATGTGTGTGTGTGTGTGTTTGTGAGTGTATATATACATATACATATATATATTCATTTTCCCATTGACCTGGATCTCCAGGGAGGCTCTGAGTACTTTCAAGGAGATTTTAAACCTCTGTTCAAAAATGTGTTGTTTTCTACTTCAACTTCTGCTTAGAATGTTTGGTTCTGGGAAGGATATGAGCTGTTTTGCAAATCAGTCTGAGAAAGGATCACTAAAGCAGTGTGTAGCCAAGGTGAGCCCTAAAAAGTAAGAGCTGTTGCTAAGGGAACCACTAGAGAAGCGTTTAGGGTATAAACTTTGCTATGGTATTTAAATTTCTTGCTACTGTCCTTGCTTACTGGACTTGAGAATGTAAATAGCCCCAGTTAAGATAGAAATGCCCTAGGGGTGAGGGGTGGGTCTGGCAGAGGGCACTGTCCAAAGGAGCAGTGAAGACTGCTGGAGAGAAAGGAGGGGAGCTGCTCACGTCCACTCACCAAGGAGAGCAATTTGGGGCCTTAGGAATTTGGGAATCTGAGTGAGAATTCGCTTACTATTGGGAAAGATCATCCCTGTGCAGCCGCCAAGGTCCCTACCTACCAGGGAGCAAGTCTTTTGTTAGCTGGCTTGACACAACCTGTATGTATTTAAACATAGGAACAATTAAAATGAAACTTTACATTGAATCCATCTAGTGCATTCAGTTGATAAAAATGGAGCTGCTTTAGTTGAATTAGGTGACTGAGAATTTCACTTGCTTGGCCTTTACCTCCCCTGTAACCCCACCTCTACTTTTCAACTGCCGTCCTTGCGGCCCATCCGGTTCTAAGAAAAATGGCTTGAAAACTGCTGTTTTAGATCCACTTTAGGTCACACTTAGTCTTATGAGGAAATTTGAGACTCAAATTTAAAGTTTGAGCCAGACATTTTGCATCTTTTTATTTTCACTAATCTCTTTGTAATAATGATGATACTATAAATAACAAAATCTATAATTACAAAATTACTGCTTCCGCAATGTGCCAGGTCCTGTTTTAAGCACTTTACATATCGACTCATTTACTCTGTCCAACAACCCTATGAGGAAGGTACTACCCCAATTCATCAATTCTAAAACATGTTTTTCTCTTACATTTTAGCATCTGTGAAAGTGGAATGTGTCTTTTGATGGCATGTCATAGTGTTTTGGCAGCATTTTAGAATTTCTTAATGGAACCTAAAATAATGGTATGTTTTCCAATAGAGAGCAGCTTAGATTCCATGAAATACATTATTATTATCCCCATTTTACAAATGAAGAACTAAGGCCCAGGGAGGTCAGATAACTTGACCAATATCACAAACCTTGGCATTCTGGCTCAGGAGTCTATGTTCTTTGCTACCACGTCCCTTTGCTGGTCTTTATTGTGGCTTCCCCCTGTCCCTCCTTGCACTGCCACCGAGGCGTGCACCTTGGCCGAAGGTCCCACCAGTGTTGACAGTGGATTTCATCCATTGGGTTGAGGCCCACTTCCAAGAGCCCTTCTAGCATGGTTAACACATAAAGCCTTTTTCATTCAGCCACTGACATGCTGCTGTGATTTACTTTTTATACTGCTTTTCCACATGACAGGCAGTTTCAAAACTGCCTTGGAGATGAGGCACAGAACACGTTTTGATAGGGAGAAGACTGGAAAGATAAGTGGTGTGCTCGAACTGGTTCTGACTGGCTTACAAGAGCTCTTGCCAGTGGGTTGTTAAGTCATTGGTAGCTTGGAATTGACCATGGTGAAAGTGTTTGCATCAGAGAATCAGCAAACACTATAAATCAGGACTTTTGTTTGTCTTTTGGAGAGAGCCAGTTTACAGGTATATCACTAGATAGATGCTAAATTATTGGACTCCAGCAGAAAGCCCTCATTGGTCACAACACAATAGTAGGAGGGGATCAGGTAGGGGGAGTAAAAGAAAATGAGCAGATATTCTAAAGTTTTCAAAATAGTCTCAATGTCAAATAATTCTACTGTTGGAGTTACAGCTTGTGTGTGTGTGTGTGTGTGTGTGTGTGTACATGCATAATTTGATTTAGTTTAATTTGTTATGATCTTAATATCTATATGGGCAGGAGACTAATGATACATGTACTATCCATCTGAAGAGATGTAGAGAAATATAAATTATTCAAGAAGAAAGCACTGCCTACTTTTTGTTTTGCCCTCCTTGTTAAGAGAAGAGGTTAGTAAGCTACTTGCCAAGGGAAGTGAGCGGCCAATGGGACTTCCAAGATCATCCTGGAAGCCTAGCCTAGAAACAATAATTATTAGATCCTAGAGGGCAGGGCTTGACATGCAGAAAGTGATCAACCCATGGCGATTGCTGAATTAAGCAGTTATATAAGCATTCTTATACTATCACATCTCTTCCACGTGGGTTATTTTGTTATTTTCTTTTTCTTCTTGGTGATTCTCAGTAAAACCCACAGAACAAAAAGGGCGTGTGGGCTTATCATTAGGAGGAGGAAGGAAGTGAGCTGCATAGACTCAGCCTCTGCCTGAAGAGTGAAAACTCCGGGGAACAAAGTCCATTGTAGCAAGGTTAAAGAGAAACCCAAAGCTGGGCAAGATCTCCAGTGTTCAGTCAAAAGGAAAAGAAGATCATAGGAGCTGGCTGGCTTCGAGGAGAAACTCTTGGCAAGGGAAGGGAGCTTGAGTCTCCAAACAGGAGCTCTTTTGTCATCTGGGGGCCACAGAATGCACAAGACATCGCTTGGTGAGGTGGGGGAGGAGAAGAGAGAATGACTCTCAAAGCAAACTGTAGAAGGAGGTGGGATGATGGACGCTTCACCTGTTGCAAAGGACAGACTCATTTCTCATTTCCAAATTGGGCTACTTTAGAAAACAACAACAAAATCCTTTGTGATTCTCTATTTGGAGCTGCCAACGATTCAGCTCCTGACAGTTAACTTTGTGGATTGTACATTGGATGTTTCAGCAGCTGAACTCTTGGCTAACTCAGAACAGAGTATGGGCTTCATGAGGGTATGATATGAAGGCTAAATAGCAACTTCTAGAACTTCCTTTCTGATATATTCCCGCACTCACAGAAAAGGGTTGCTCACAATCTATTAACAAATTTGGCTCTCATTAATAATTCTTTGAACTAGCAGAGCAATCCTAGCTGATTGAAAATAATTATCAACCTCTCCAAATGATTAAACAGCATGTTTGGATTTTCATTTATATCATCATTTTGATTGAATGATGTGTATGAGTGTGGGAGTGTGTATTAACAAGGTGTCTCTTCAAAGTAATAATAAATACTTGATGAGGAAGAGTTGCATGTTGTTCAGCATAAAAGGAAAAACAAAAAGTCTGGAGCAGGTGAGTAAAATAACAAAATTGGAACCTAAAATAAATTATGAAAGACGGACTGTGGCAGAGATAAAGTTTCATGGGACATAAGTGATAAACACATAGAAAAATACTTATGACGTTCCAAGCATAGCATCAGAAGATTGAAAATTCTGGTCAGCATCAACAAACAAGCAGTGTAATTAATCTGGAACAGAAAGAATACCACAGATGTTTAAAATTATTTTTTTTCCTACTGACTCAGTCTCCTGCATATTTACAAATTGAAGGTTGTAGATTAATAGCCCCTGAGATTCACGCCCAATGGGCCCAGCTCCAGGTTTATGTTTGCACTCAATGACATCCTTTTGGATTCAAACTATTTCCCCTAAACAGAATATCAGGAAAATTAAAGCCTAAACCTGGGTTGTCTCACGCCAGTCTCCCAAGTGTATTCTGTTAAGGATCCACTCAACAAGAATAACAAACAAAAACTCCCACCAGAAACTGCAGCATCTCACAGAGGTGGTGCAGACGGCTGTTCTTTGCTCAGATAACTCAGTTTGGTGCAGCCTCATTCATAACACAATAATAGTAACTTGCTTCCACCTGGTTCATTTGAATTCTGATTTTCCTGCATGTCCCCATCTGGATTAGCTCAACACACTTTAAATGCTGGAGAGATTATGCAAACATGGAAGTTTATAACACTTGGAGAACATTTTATTTCACAACACCCAGGAGTAGGCAAATGTTTCATGGTAAACTAAGTCACCAAGATGTTTTGTTGGTGGTTTAAGGTCTCCTGGTAAGTCAGAAGTAAAACAAACACTAGGATCGTGGCTGGAATTTTAAGTTCTGCATGTTAGTGTTAGACTACTGCCCTCTTCCAGGTTTTTTTTTTTTACCTTTTTTTTTTTTTTTTTTTTTTTTTGGTGCTTGTTATGAAATTTTTCAGAAAGGGCCGTGAAAGACAGAGTAGCCCAAATGGTTTAGAAAAAAGCCAGCTCTACAGAGGAATGCCCCATCTTATGCCTGGGAATCTTTCCTTCAAAGACTGCTGGTTGATGGAACTCCAAGAGAACTTCAAACATGGGTGTGGTGATCTCTGAGTGTCTCAGGAGGATAAAAGGGCAGCAGAAACATGACAACCCCTGCCAGACCCTTTTTAACCTGAAGGGTTCACCTCATTCTTCTGGTTGGAAACACCAAGTCTCATTTGGGGCCTACACATGTCTCAGCCATTCCATAAACACTGATATCAGATGGAATTTGCCAAATTGCGAATTCCTACATATACTCTTAAGGCTTTTGACCTCTTTGCTATGAGGTCAATCAGAAGCCAAGTCCTTAGTTCTTTTTCTATGAAATAAGTTAGCAATAGACTATGGTGAGAACAGATTAAAATGTACTGAAAAAACAAAATGCTCTCATCTCTAAAAATAATATATTTACAATGTAAAGGTTATGACTTAGATATGAGTTTTGTCCATAATTATTTTCAAGATGCAAAGGGTATTCTGATAAGCATATTCACATACACAAAGGAAAGAGTACCTGAGAAATCGTCAGTAACCAGTATGATCTGTAATCATACTTAGTAACCAGAATAGAGAAAGAAATACAAACCAGGAGTATAAAAATAATTTCTCACAGTCTCTGGTCTACAAAAGATACAGTTGGTTGTTAACAAGTAAACTGGCCTTTCCCTCATTGCTTCTACATTCCCTCTTAATAATTCCCATCTCCTTTTCTTCTTCCCCAAGTCACTAGGTTAGGAGAATATTAACAATTATCTCTAACAGACCCACTTAGGTTATGTTTACATAACAACAAGAAAATGTTTCCGGAAGGAATTCACTATTGCACTGGGGTGTAGGCATTAATTTCTTCATGTAAGAACCAGTTCTTCTCTGCAGAATGTTTCATCAAAATGTTTATTTCAAACTAGGCTAGCCTAGTTAAGGGGCGTTTTCCACATAAAAGCCTCCGGATTGGATAACAACTGGCCTCACCCAGGGTGTCCTAAAACTGTCTTATCTTTTAACACATTTTCTACCTTCTTTTAGACAAAAGAAGGAAACCGAAACAAAATTGGGGCTAACAATATGGTTAGGAAGATAGGGCTTCAGCGTTGTTTCAGGGACACATATTCCTGTGAAAATGAAGGTAATGCAAAGGAGTTTTTAAATTTCATAAAGTTCAGAGTTGGAGGGACTTAGAACTAATCTTTCTTATTCTACAGATGTGGGTGGGAACTGAGAACCAGCAGAGCAAAGTGACTAATCATATTTTCTAAAAACACTTGGCCTATAATCCAAGACTTGATTGAAGTATTCCAAGGCAGATTTTTCTAGATATTCCAAATGAATAAATAAATAAAGAAATCATCCAATATTCTCTTTCATTCCTAAATTCAATCATTCATATTGTCTGGCAGTCCTTTCCTATGTTTTCCTCAAATTTCTCATGCTGGCTTGTTCAGGACAGGTTTACTTTTTAGCAAACAGCCTCTCAGGTAGAAAAATATTCCACGAGAGGACCTAGAGTCTGATCCTGGCTAAAGGGGACCCTAACTTCAGCCAGAGACAAACCTCTGTAGCTGCCAATGCAGGCTTCCACGTTTAGCCATTTCCCCATGACTTAGAACGGAGGGCCATTTGGTGCACAGGAGTCAGAATTCTAACCAGGACCATGTTGTCTGAAGTGACCATGTCCCTGACTCAATCTGAGGGAGAGAAGTGACTGCTTTTCTGTTTTGATCACTTCTTTTGTAGAGGTTTAAGCTTGCTTCTTGCCCTTTCTACAAGGAATCTTAATTTCCTAGTCATTTTAAAGTTTTCTGTTTTTCAACTTTCTGCCCCACCTCACACCCTTGCCCTCATCCCTTGGTCCCGTTTAAGCAGCAAAGTATTGGATTCCTTTTTCTTCTTAATTTTATCCCTATAGTTTTTGTTTTGTTTTGTTTTGTTGTTGTTGTTTTTTGTTTTTTGGATGCCTTGGGAAGTTTACCCTTTTTACCTCATGTGAATTTTGCTTACTTGAATTTTTAGAAGTTAATGCCTTCTAGTTTCTATGAGGCTGGTTTCTCTCACTTTTAAATCACTAACTTCTTGAAAGAGGTTTATACTTACGCAATACTTAGTGTCTTCACATCTCATTAATTCCTCAACCCATTACAGTCTGGCTTCCACCAACACCACACAATTAAAAGTGCTCTCTCACCAGCAGCCTTCCAATTGGCTGGTTCAATGGCCTCACTTTTCATTGTCACCCTACGTGACATCTATGCAACATTTGACATGGTTGACCAGTTGCTCCTTATTGAAACTCTTACCCTTCTCAGTCTCTTTTATTTCATTAGCTCTCCCTCTCTAAGCTTTCTTCTTGGGCTTGCTTTGCTGGTTCCTCCTGCCTTTTGAAGTTGTTTTTCTAGGGGATCTATTTGCAGTTTGCTCACCCCACACACCCTTGCTCTGTCCTAATTTCTTCAATAACCCCAAGTACATTAATAAAGTTCTCTGGCTTATCATTTCTTTGCTGAACTCCAGTTCATATTTCCTGGAGCCTCTAGGACATTTTCACACATTTTCTCTGAACATGCTGTATCATCATCATCATTAAATTCTCTATGCCTTCATTCTTGCTGTTTTCTTGGCCTATCGTGATCCTCCCTCATATTTCCTGCTTGGAGCACTACTGCTAATTATTTGAGACCAGTCCTTCTGCTGCCACTTCTTCTTCAGAACATTCTCTGTCACCCCTAAGAGGAGTTTGTTACTTCCTTTTGTAGCATCTTGACAGTGATAATGACTAACATTAATCGAATTCTTGGGTGCCAATCTCTGATCTAAATCCTTCTCATGGATGATCTGATTCAATCTGCACAGCAAACTCTGATCTTGGGACGCACAAATTTTGGATGAGATACCTGACTCAACATAACCACTTATATGTTCCCGCAATAAAATTTCAAACCCAGGCAGTCTAAGTCCAGAGTCCATATCTGGTCTTCTCAAATAATAGTAGTTCACTTTGACTGACTGCTTACTTTGTGTAGGATTCTGTGTGTTATCTCATTTAGTCCCCAGAACACTCATGTGAGGTAGTACACTTGTTATATCTATTTTATGAATGAGGAAACTGAGGCATACATGGATTAAGAAACTTGTCAAAACTGCGTAATTCCCAAAGTAGCCAAGTCAGGATGTACTTTATTTGTCTCTATTATAGAACTTCCCAAACTGCTCTATAATTAACTACTTAGGTCATCTTCCACTCTTGCATCAACTCCTTGAGAGCCCAGATAATGTCTTTTTTAACTTTTTGTCCTTTATATCTAGTCACAAAATGGAAGTTCAATAAAAGTGGAGAGAGAGACTGATAAAAATATTGGCTATTGCTATCTTTGGGTCTTTTTTTAGGACAACTGACATGCACCACTTTCTTATATGTTTTTCCTAGCAAATCATTTTTTTGTGTGTGTAGCATTATGAAGGCAAATATGAAAATGCTGTCTCTGCAAACTTTCTTTTTGAGTAAAAATAGTTTCAGTTCCCAAAGGTAAAATAATTGCTGCCCTGACAGTCTGTATCTGCTTCCCTCTCCTTTTAGCAGTTTTTAGCTGTTGTGTCCAGATGGAAGG
Source organism: Rhinolophus hipposideros (assembly GCF_964194185.1). Classification (NCBI taxonomy): domain Eukaryota; kingdom Metazoa; phylum Chordata; class Mammalia; order Chiroptera; family Rhinolophidae; genus Rhinolophus; species Rhinolophus hipposideros. Next base: position 23,384,256 of record NC_138049.1, on the reverse strand, counting down.
TGTAGGTGAAGAGACTGGTAATCTATTTAGAGATAAATACCACATTTCACATAGTATAAGCTGACAACATATTTAAGTCATGTCATGGTTTGAAAGAGGTCATTTTCCGTTGAGTGAGGCAGTATCTGCTCAGGTATTTGTTAGCTCTATTACTCTCCTTCCCTTCTTTCTTCCCTCCCTCCCTCACTCCCTCCTTCCCTCTCTTCCTCTCTCCAATACTCCAATAGCTGGATTTCGCTGCTTTCTGATGATGTCACATAAAATCTAATATGCGTCCCATATCTAACAATAGATTCTTCATCTCTCCACTGTCTCTAAAACAGATTGGTTTTATAGTTTTTAAACAATAAAATACAATACTTTGCATCAATAAAGCATAATATATGTATTCATTTTTCTTGTTTTGTTTGTTTATAAAATTGCAAAAGTAGTATATGTTTATCGTAGAAAATATTCAGAACACAAAGTAACATATAATAAAGTTTAAGTATCCTTTTTGGCTATGTATTTCCAATTCTAGTCCTACTTATTTTGCTTGCAACAGTTTTTTCTATGTATTATAAACACAAATGTGTGTTAATATACACACACTGAGTTTTCAGTTTTATAATCTGAGATCATATCATACATACTATCTTCAGCACATTTTTCATGAAATAATATCCTTCCGTGTCTTTGTAATAAATCTACTCCAATATTTTTAATGGCTACATAGTACTCCATGTTAAGGAATACATACCTTATAAACCAATTCCACTTAGAAGAACATGTGGATTGGACTCCACAATACTAACTATACACATATATTTCTGCCCATGTGCAAGAATTCTGTAGTTAAGTTTCTAGAAATAGAGTTGCTGGGTCAGGGAGTGTTATGTTATCATTTTGATAGGCTCTCCTTATGGTAGCTGCTCTCCAACAATGGCCCTCACTGGACTCCAGCTCCTATATTCACGTCCTTAGATAGAACCTTCTCGCATTAAATCTGGGCTAACCATGCTTATAATTTTACTAAACAGTTAAATCTATATATTTCAATCAACATTGAGAATTAATCTGAATCTATATATTCTTCCTTCCCCCGAACATGACAAGACTGGTAGAATGCTTTTACGTTTCCCTTTTCTCCTCTACTTTATATTTTTGATTACATCACTTAGAATTTTCTATATTACTAATTTTTAAAAAGCTATTCCTCATTTTCTTGACATTTCCTAATTGCATTAAGATTCATAACCACATTGTCAAAAATAATTTAGCCTTAAATATAAGTGCTAATGTTTTTTTCCCCTCATCCTCTTGTAACATGTGTAACAATATATTTTTTTCCCTCATACTGAATTATTTTATTTGGTTATGGGAATCTGCGTTCAAGATAATTTTTTCTTAGTTCTTTTGAAAGCATTTCTCCATTATCCTTTAGTACTCAATTGTTAATATAAAATATGATGGTAAACTGATTTTTGGTCTTTTAAGTAACCCATTTACTTTTCTCCTTGGAAAATTTTTAGGGTTTCTCTTTGTCCTTGGAATTTAATAACCTCACTAGGATTCCTTTCTGTTTTTGTTTGTTTGCTTTTTAGAATTTTGACTCAGCACTTTGTCAGCCATTTTCAGAAAGGTCATTCAGATTCTCAGTTCTTAAAACTCTCATAACTAGGAGATTCTGAATTTTCTTTTATCATTATTTCTTTTTTGATATCTTTTAAAAGAAAATAACTAACAGGCTGTGCAAAAAAACAAAACAATAGACAGAGAAGGAGAAATAGCATTTGCAGGTCCATAATTTAAAGAAAAACCTCAACAATTATTTGATCATTGTTTTATCATGGCCAAGTATTCTATTTCTTCCTACTGAATAGATTTCAATATTTAAAGATAATGCAATCATTCTTTCTCATTATGGGGGCTATACAGTTGTTTACAGACCCAAGAAACTTAGATTATAGAATTGATGTATTCCTGGGGGGGAGGGAGGATCTGCTTTTTGTGCCCAAAGCCTATCTTTTCACTCATTTTCTTAATAAAATTGGAAATGGGCTTTTCCTGAATAATAATTTGGTCTCATTCATTATAAAATCATTTTCAACAGTTTAACAAGTGCATTTAGATTACATATTTAGATTGTATGAATTTCTGGAAAATGTGTTAATATATAACATAACAGGCAAAATATCAAAAAATTTCCCCAGCTTAAATAAATAGTTTAAATGTAGTAAGGAAACACCAGTGGTTCTGACTGAGTGAATGTACATGGGCTAATCTTTATCACACATTGCTGTGTGCTAGGCTCCTCTCTACTTCCTTAATTCTCAAATCAGCCCTATGAGGCAAGCACTGTCATGACACTTATTTTCCAAAGGGGGAAACTAAGTTGAGAGAGCTTGCGGGTAGGTCCACACAACTAGCAAATGACCAAGCCAGGATTGGAATCCAAGTTGCCTGATTCCTCAGGAATGTTTGCTTCAGGTGCATCGTGTAAGGAAAGTGTTGGGGAGCCTGATTGCTGCACCTCAAACCAGAGAAGACATTCTGGTGGTGGTAATTCCTGAAGGGATTAGCCAGGCAAAGAGGAGAAAGATATTTCAGGAGAGAACAAATTTTCCAATGGCAGAGAAGAGTGAAGAATTTGGTCCATTGGGGAAAGTTGTAGGCTGTGGTAGGAGGATATAACTATCTCTGTGTGTCTGTCAACTTTTGGGTGACATGGTATATTTGGTACTTTTGGCCTTATCAACATGACATGTTTACATAATTGTCCACTTAGCCATCCACATCAGTGGTGAAAGTGGTGAAGATCTGGTTATTTCAATCATATAGATAGCTTTATAATTTCATTTCATCTATTTAGAATCGGGGCTTAAATTACCAAGGATTTCAGATAAAATTTATCATAAAGGCACAATGTGGTCTAATCATATTGACTCATCAAAATAATTGAATGTAAAGTTCAGGACAACAGTATCCAACCTGCATGATTTGGGCCTCTAAGAATTTTAAATAGGCTATCCACACTTATGAGTAGGTCCATATCAAGGACGGGTGAGAATGAACACCCAAGAAGCAATGTTAGTAAGTAGAGTACTTTCAGTTTTAAGCTTTCAGAGCATTTCTATGCACATAAATGAATCAAGAGCCATTTGAATAGTTAAGAAAATGCTTTTCACAGAGCTCTTTAAAATTTAACAGGTGTCAAAGAAGTTCTCCCAGAGAGGCTAAAGGGCTCTTTGAGTGTGTTTTCTGTTCAGTGTTATTGCCTGACACAAGGACAGAAGTGAGACCAAGTATCTTCACCCAGGGAATGCTTAAATTCCAACTCTGGGTCCCGTTTCAGAATGTGTTAGAAATATACTGGATGATTAAGTTAATTCCCTGTAAAATAATGCACCAATTCCTACAGAGCTCCTTTCCATCTGACATAATGAAAAACTTTCTATAATGAGTTATGCTGTGATTTTATTAAGTCAACCTGCTATGATTGCTATGTCATGTTTATCTGTGGGAGCCAATGCAGTTGTGTGTGCGAGGCTGAATTCCTTCTGTAACCTGAAGCCCTGTCCACTGGCGTGATCTCTGACCACTTTAAGACCTTGGTATCCTTTCAAAAACAAAGGACTTATCTCTTCAGATCTCACCCTGAATTCCGTTCGTCTCTGAATTCCAATCAAAGAAAACTGAATAATCCAATTCCCTTTGAAATTTTTGATGCAATCTGATGTTGACATTGATCTTAAGAGTAGTCTATGTAAAAAGCATGCTTTCCTGCTGGATCATTGCCCACATTGGTGTTTTTTTTTTTTTTTTTTTTTTGTATCTGATTCAAAGCTGTTTAAAACAAGGTTTCTCTCGAGTCTCTTACATTATCACAGCTTGGATAAATTGACTTTAGTGGAAAACATCTTGGCATATCACTTCACGAATTTAGGAAAAGTAAGGGTTTTGACAGAGAAAAGTGGTATGAATTAAGACTTGATATGATTTAAAAAATGTGATTTGAGAAAAAGCTATTGTTTGAGAAGTGGGCTAAATTTCTAAGGACTGACTATAGTCTGGAGACTGGCTGGCCCACGTGACTTGTGACTCTTGTGCCACATCAAAGAGGAAATGGAGGATGCAAGGATGAATTTACATGTCATGTTTCCTGGAGCACGGACATTCGCCTTTCTACTCTGGCCCCTAAACGTCATTCTTCAGTGGCCCTCTATTACACCAATTCTCTGAACTTCTCATATGGGCACTTAGTCTATCTAGTCTTTTGTCTTGTTTGCATGTTGTTCATGTGTTATCTCGCATCCATAACCAGACTGAAAGGTCTGGAGATCAAGGGCAATGTTGTACACTGCTTTTGTGACCATCACAGCATCTCATCATGTGCTGAGTCCCCAGGACATTTCCCTCAGTCCTTGAGAAGCGGAACCAAATTCAGTAAGTCGCCTTGGTAATCTTGACCCAGGGCCAGGGCATCATCTACAAAATATACTTGTCCTCGTTGGCGGCCAGTTTGCATCTTGTTTCTCTGCTAGTACTCTCCTGGGCCAACCACTTACATCTGTCCTTCTCAAAAGGCATCTTCATTTTTGGAAAATTTCTAAGTTCTTCTCATGTGTAGTCCCTTTACTGCTGGAGTGCCAAACCGAGGTATATGGCATTAAGTGTCTGTGTGTGTGTGTGTGTGTGTGTGTGTGTGTGTGTTTGTGTGTGTGTTGGCCAACAATTAAGAAATTAATAGGTTATACCTGTGTGGTTGCCTAGTCTTAGCACAGGATATGTTTACAGGCCTTGCATAATGGCTTTTCAGTATATTGGTTCAGTTTTTATTGAGCATGACAAAATTATCATTTTTTTAAAAATAAATTTTATTGGGGAATATTGGGAAACAGTGTATTTCTCCAGGGCCCATCAGCTCCAAGTAGTTGTCCTTCAATCTCATTGTAGAAGGTACAGATCAGCACTAAGTCCAGTCGCCATTTTCAATCTTTAGTTGCAGGGGGCATAGCCTATCATCCCATGAGGGAATTGAACCAGCAACCTTGTTGTTCAGAGTTCGTGCTCTAACCAACTGAGCCATCCGGCTGCCCCAGCAAAATGATCATTTTTGTTGGAGTTCATCCTTGCTTCCAAAGTCCAAGCTATTTCTTTATTTTTTCATTCTTTTCTCTTAAAAGTGGTATTTCCTCAGATTCTAAAATCAGTTAGTAGTTATTGTACAGATTTTGTCAAATACAAAAGGACAACAAGAAAATTAAATCCACCCATAATCCCATCACCCAGAGGTGAACATTTTAAAAGTAATTTCCTTCCAAACTTTTCCGATGAATATGTATGTGCATGACCCTCACTCCACAAGCTTGGATGTATAAGACATGTTTTCTTATTTTCGTAAATCCAAATGAAATCTGACCTATCCTTCAGCCATCCTTCCAGAGGATATTACATTTAACTTCCCAAATTTGAGGAAATGTCACTGATATTTTTATTATAATTGACTGAAAATTATAAATCCATTAAAAGTAGGTATTTTTATAATATTCAAGTCTCCCATCTAAGAATATGATATATAACCTTTATTCAACTTTTCTTTTGTCTCTTGGTAAAATGTTATCATTTTCTGGAGGGAAGGGGGTACAGAAAATCTACCCTTTTCTAAGTTATTCTAGGTGTTTAACTTTTTCCATTGCAATTGTGAAAAGAATCTTTTTCTCGTTACATTTACTGTTATTAGTGCTACTAGTTAAGAAAGTTACTGTTTTGTATTTACTTTGTCTTCAGCTATATTCATAAATGTTCTTATTAGTTATGTCAGTTTTCAGTTTGTTTCTTTGATATTTTTAGTAGATCACAGCACCATCGGTAAATAATAATACCTATACCTTTTCTTTCAATTTCATGTCTTACTATATTGACTAGAAGGACAGGAACAAGATTAACAATGTTGATATCTCTATTTTAAAGAGATTACCTCCAATGTTTTATAGATATGTGTTGTTAGGTGCTGTTTTGAGGTAGATGTTACTTTTTATGCTAAATAATTAATAGTCACTTCAAAAAAATGTTTTTGAATGAGACTATAAGAATTTTGTAGCCACCTATTTAAAAAACTATTGTGTCTAGAGTAAAAGTGTAACCATGTGCATAACTTACTAATTTATTGATCATTAATGGGTAGTAGTAGGGTAATTGTAATAATAATTAACATGTATAACATTTATTTACATTATTCCACTTAACCTAGTTAACATTTATTATCCAATCAATATTTTTGTTATTGTCAGTTATGCTGTATTTTGCCATGTATAATGTGCTCCTGTGTATAACACGCACCCACATTTTTGGCCCAAACTTTCAGGAAAAAAATCTTTCATTTTAAGTTTTTAATTCAAATTTTTATTTGATTAGATTTAGGGACTTGTTTTTTGTATTATAAAGGGATTTTAGCATTTATTTTGTAACATATTATGGTACAAGAAATTTTATGTAACAAATAATTACAAAACACAAGAACAGTTACAAGGTACAAGAAATTCTATGTACCAGTAACAAATTTATGATATTTACACATCATAGAAGGCCAAGAAACCTTCATCGTTGCAAGTTCATTGTAAGGTCAACAAAACTGATTATCATATTCCAGAATATTATTTTGCATATGGATATCGTTATTGATTTCTATAGTTACACTTTTAACTCATAAGCATAAATAAAAAAATTAAAAACATCTATATATATACGGAATTAGTACTATCCATGTATAATGCACATCCTTACTTTTTCCCTCACAAATTTGGGCAAAAAAGTGTGCATTATACATAGCAAAAAACAGGATTTTCATTTTTTTCTTTTTTCTTCCACTGCATCATAATCTTCTTAAGGAATCATAATATTCCCTTGCAACATCTTACACTGTCTTCTAAAGTATTCACATTCCTTGGATATTTCTTGTTGTTGGCCTAGCACTAATCATAATAACAACAGTATAGTGACCTAATATTTATTGAGTACTTATTATGTACCCCGACAATCCTAAGAACTTTACATGCTACCTTTTAAATCCATACAACAATCCTTTAAGGTTGTTATTATTACTATTCCTTTTTTTCCAGGTCGGGAAACTGAGGCACTGAGATAGATTAAGCAGATTGCCCCACGTAAACACCTAGGAAATGACAGGGTCTAGACTGGAATCCAGGCATCCTAATCCCAGAGCTATGTTCCTATGCACAGATGGTTATTTTATTGTGTAAGTCATGCTGGTAAATTTATTTAAATAAAATTTTAATCCTATTTTATAACTATGAGAACTGGTGCAAATAACAGAGTGAGGTAAGACTCATAATGGGTTTCTCTGGAATAGCATTTAATTCTGGTTTTGTTTTTACTTCTCAAAATTGAAGTTCTGATTCTTCTATGTGAAACAGTCCTAAGAATGTTTTATTCAATAAACTTCATAGCTTTTCCTAACCAGCAAAACTTTGATTATCACTTAAATCTTTGTTTTGCCAAATTCTTTCTTTTTGTTGAAAACAAATATTATTTTATTGCTATGGCAGAATAAATATTCACCATTAGTAAAGTTATGAAGATGACACACATGTACTTTGGATAGTCCCAATCTCAGATAGTTTTCCCAGGGTTTGCTGGTTAACTGGGTAAACTGTCTGTATTCTGTTCAGGTCAGGATGTACTCACAAGAGCCTGGGTGAAGAGTGGGAAAACAGGACTCTAGTCCAGCAGTCACATGTGAGGCCGCTGGAAAACAAGGGAAGTGTTCTTATCCATGAAGAGTATGTAAAACTAAGTAAAATGCATTAAGTTTTCTTCTAGGGCTAGAAGTTTATTGTCAACATGATAATGAAAAACATAATTCAGAAATTGCAAAAATATATTTTTGATAAACACCACAGCATCAAAACTATCAAACATTTTTGCCATTTGGAAACACCCACTATCTTACTTAATCAATATAAAACACATTATTTGAAAATCTTAAAAATTACCATTTAACATATGAATTAAACTTCTTTAATTTTGAATGATAGAATTATACTTTTATTTTTCCTTTAGAAAATAAATTTAATTGACTCTTCTAGATACACTTGAACTGTAATCACATTTATGTTCCTTCCCTTTACCCCATATGTTCACAGATAATTTTAAAAAATCAAACAATAGCCACTTCCCAGTTCACTATAAAAATAGTGCTTTAGAAAGAACAAATTTCAAGTTATCAAGTGCTCTCCCCATTTCCCAGTTTCAGGTCTACCAATAAAATGCTTTTTACTTTTATCTTTGCATAATTTTATTTTCTACTAGGTTAGATTATAAATAGTTCTTGGAGTTGATATTTTTTAAAAATTGTCATGCTTCTTCATTGAAAAAGAAATGTTTCCCACATTCAGTTTTTTTTTTTTTTTAAATCTCCCAGTTATTTCTACCTTTAGTATTTTAATTGCAGGATTATTTTTGGACTTCTGCATTAGGATGAGTTAGTTTGGAAGCCAAATTTCATTACTCCTACTACAAAGATAGGTCCAATAACAGATGCAACAAATTTTAACTATCATTTCCATCAGGATCACAGATGGGATTGATGTGGAAGACATCTGTGGCCCAGGCCAGAGCCGAGATGGTTGGCTTCCTCTTAGAATCAGTGAAAAGAATGTGGCAAAAAAAGATCTAAGGATGCCATGAGGAATTCCAGCACTACTCTTGTGCACATGCAGGTCGTGGTAAATCAATTATAACAGATTCAGAGTCAATCCATGGGGGGTGGGGGTGATCCAGGGACACACTGGGTACTGGATGTTCCAGAGTTTTCCTATACTGTGTTTAGTAGATTCCAGCATGAAGAATGGATATGATGATTTGGTTGTACTTAAAGAACAGAATGAAAAGACATACAAGTGGGAAAAGTGCTTTATCATGTAGAAATATAGTCACAGCAAATTGAAATCCCCTTGCACTATTACAGAGGAAACTTATATGTCAGATAAATGAAGCAGCAAGGTAAATAGATAAAACCTGTATTGGGAAGATGAAAAAGAAAAAAATGCGGCAGCACTTACTATTAATTGAGTGTATTGATAATAGGGCAGAAATGTAGGCGTAGATTATCCATTTATTAATTTAACAAATATTCTTGAGCACCTATTATGTGCTAAAACTATGACAGTTGGTGGAAAACAATGATATACAATTTAAACATGATCGTACAGTCTTGTGAGGGAACCTTTATGCACAGTAAAATACTAGTGCAAGTACCGTGTTTCCCCCAAAATAAGACCTAGCCAGACCATCAGCTCTAACACGTCTTTTGGAGCAAAAATTAATATAAGACCGGGTCTTATTTTACTATAAGACCCGGTCTTATATAATATAAGATAATATAAATATTATATTATATTTAATGTAAATTAAATATAATTTTAATTTAACTAAAATTAAAAATTAATATATTAATTTTTGCTCCAAAAGACACATGAGGCCTGATGGTTCAGCTAGGTCTCATTTTCGGGGAAACAGGGTATAAAAGATAAAAATATAATTGAAACAATATTTTTCTTTCTACCATTCCCAATGTTTGTCTACTCCGTTTTCCAACTAGTATAAACTATAAATAGTAATATAACAGTAAGCATTTTACATATATTAACTCATTTAATCTTCATACCACTCTGTGACAGGTAAACTATTAATATTCCCATTTTACAAGTGAAAAAAAATCTCATAGAAAGATGGACTTAATTGACGCAGGGTTAAACTGCTTCTAAGCTGGGGAGCTGGAAACTGAACCCTGGCAGTGTCTGCTGTCTTCCTTACGGCTGTATTGCAATGATGCAATCCTTTGTGTTAAACTTCCTGTAAAACTTTGTCCAGGCATCGGTATTTATACATTTCACTTTCATTGGGTCATAATGTCCCTATGCACCCTGTCGTTGATATTTTCTGAAGTGCTCTGTGTACAATGGACCTTTGGACTGAGTTATTGATAACTGACCTCACTGACCAGGCAGAGAGGGTCATCTTGTTGTATAAATGACATTGGCAAATTTCCTTAAATGCAGTTTTAATCCTGCTTGATTGCTATGAGGTGACGTCAGTTAACAGGATTTGAAGTAAGGATAAACCTGGGGGAAGTAAGGAGGACCCAAGACTATCTTAGCTTACACACAGACCGGAAAGTTTCTGGCATTTGGGATGTAGTGATGCTCCAAGAGGCTGACAGGATATCTGGTAATCCAACCGCATCTCTCAGAAGAGGCTGTTCTTGGGTCAGCACTCCTCTGCCTGCCATTCTCCATTGTTCAGTTCTCTGTCCACATTTTTCTTGATGTCACAGCCCTTTTTAGTATACCCTGCTTCCATTACTTCGTGACATCTATTGCACATTTACTTCCATCACACTCTGTGCTTGCTGACATAGTTACAAGCATCAGAGTTATATCCCCTGGAGATAGCATCCAGCAGGACCTGGTATAAAGCACCCGGTGTAGGGCAGGGCGTTGATATTAGTCCCTCAAGAGCTGATGACCTGGCTAGAACCTCTTGCCCTTGACTCGGGAGCTAAGCCCTGTCCACTACCTTGTGGCCAGGCTGTGATGGTACTTAGCATTTGATGTATCAGGAGCTTTCTGCAGGATGTCCTGGGTGTGTCAAGCACTCTGAGACTCTGAGAAGGGTGTAGTAAAACTGTCAGACAAGTTGCCTTGTTTTTGCAGCACAAATATATTATTGATTCATTTCTACCTTGACCCATGTGACCCAATTTGTGTGGCTGCGGGCCAGGAAACAGAGAAAGTACCTGTGTGTTAACATAGAAAGTGAATGACAGAGAACCATGAAACTGTTAGAATTTTATAAATATTAAATTTTGAAGAAATGGCTGACAAAGAGTTGTTAATTATATGTTTAATGGTGAAGTTGTTGATAGCAAAGGGATAGGGAAGAAAGGAACCTCAGGAGATTGTCTGGATCATTTTCCTACTCCAAGAGACTAAAAGATGTGGTTGTCAACCAGTTAAACATTTGTATCGAAAGGTAACCTCCCCAAAATCTGGACAGCAACGACTCTTGAGAAAACACTAAAACAGAAGGATTGCTCCTTCTCTCTTCCCCATTTATTTTCCTTCTTAGCCTCTATTACTACTTGCATACTGTGTATCCATGTGTTTGTTTATCATTGTCTCCCCACTGAAATATCTGCTTCGTGTAGCAGCTTGGTCTCTTTCATCCACTGCTGTATCTCCTGTGCCTAGAAAGTTCCTAACCTGTGGTAGATGCTTATAAATATTTGTTGAATGTTGCATTAATTAATATGTGTATTGAACAGTGTCTGGAAGAGTACACACCAAATATTTACTAATACTCACCTCTGCGGAATACAATTAGTAAAGCTGGGAAAGAATTGAAGGGGAAGAAGGCAGAATGGTGGATTTTTACTTTATAAACCTCTATATTGTTTATGTTTTGTATTACTTAACAAAATGATATTTGACTTGATTTACATTTAACTTTTTAGGAATGTACCTATTGCACAAACAAGTAAAGATACACGTAAGTATTTATGGTGTAATGCAAACATGTTTACTAATATCCTATAGTCTTTTAAAATTAATATGTCCGATGTTTTATAGAAAGGTGGCAAGTCCCTTCTCAGGGAGGGTCATATTTTAAAATCTATTTTTAGTATTCTATATGTGGTAAGAAATTAATATGTAGTTTGTTGACTGATCCTTTGGGCAAAACAGAACAACACTGCTACCAATTTTAAAAATAAAAATCTCTTTCAAATGTTTGGAAACAATCTTTCATCAATACACAGCAAAATAATTAAGTTGCTTGTAAGAATACTTGTCACTTTTTAAGAAGCAGTTGATCATAAACAATAAACAGAATCATTTTGTAAGAGCAAAAATTGTGCCAACACAAATAATGGCATTTTTAAAAAGACTAGAAAATTGCAAAATTAAAGATAAGGAGTATAATCAGGGTCCAGTCAGGAAAACAGAGCCTGTACCTGGTGTATTTCCTTGAACACATTTTTTATGGGGAAATAATTACAAAAGCATTACGAAAGCTTGAAAGTAAGACAGGAAGGATGGCAACCCAGAGGTTAGCAACAGCAGGAAGCCTCTATCACGTTTAGAGCTGGAGGAACCAAGGCAGAAGGTAGTGGTACCTGGGCCCTGAGACTAGCACCACTGGGTAGGAACTGGGACTGCCCAGAGTCACAAAGGGAGGACCTGTTTCCTGAGGGCTAGAAGGATAAAGGGTGAGGCTCTCTGATGGAAACTGATCTATTTAGAAGACACAGTCATTAGTCAAAGTAGAAAGAGGAGAAAAAATACTCTAGCTTCTCCCTGCTCTCCTCCCTCAAATCTCCCACTAGTGCCTCCCATTGGCTAACCCTAACAGGAAGTTAGTTTGAAAGGGATCCTGGGAAATGTGGTTTCAGAGATTGCCCCTTGAAATACAGTGCAGATTGGGGAAGAACCAGTAATGGTTTTGAGAGCAAACAAGCAAATGATCTGAAAAAAATTGTATAATAAAGGGAAAAATATATTCTACTCATGTAGTCAAGTTCTAGATACAATATTTTTAGGTATATTTAGTCATACTAATTATTTAATGCAACATGTATTCAGGTATATTTGGGTAAGAATATCAGTGTGGATTGAAGAACAGCATTCATTATTTCTCAACCTTTTTAGACTCAGGGATCCTGTTTACAGCAATAGATAATATTGGCAATCACGGTATTGATTCTTTATTCCTATATTATTTTAATGGTGTATTATGGCATCAAAAAGAAACACACCTTTTTGTGCTCCCTTTATGTTTGGAATTTTTGTAATTGTGACCAAAAAAATTCAATGTTTTAAAAAATGTTTCCTGATTTTTTTCCAAATGGCAAACTAATAAGAGAGAGACCTAGAGGCTATATTTATAAGTATTTCTCATGAAAAATCTCTCCCCACCCCCCAATAACTTAAAAGCCAAATTAGACATAACTTCCATTATATTTTCACTTTTTCACTTTGACTTTTGAAATATTGGAGATATTTCAGTGTGCTATGCAGGAATTGAATGAAATGAATGCACCTATGGATATTTTGAGGATCATCTTGAGATGAATTTGCAGAATTATTATCATTTATTGCTTTCATCAACTACCTAATTGAGAAGATTTTCCCAGTGATTTATACCACCATAAAATACTTGGTCTTATTTGTATTAATTATGATTTGGAAGATGTAGTAAGTCTAATGTTAATGAATGTGTTGAATGATGTTGGATTAATTGGAATGACAAAAGCGCCGCAAGCAAAGAGTGATAGTTTGAGACTATTGGCAAATCCAAAGATAAAACTGTTATTTACTTCATTTCCTGCCCTGTCCTTAGAAATCTGGTTCAGAGAAAAAAGTTAAGTCCAATTTGTGATTGTCATTCCTTGTATTTTTTTACAAAACCTTTTTATTTTGGAAGTTTCAAATATATGCACGGGTAACTCCAAGTACGAGTCACTCAGCTTTGACAATTATCAACTCAGGACCAGTCTTGCTTTCATATGTATTCCCTTTTCTCTCTCCTGAACTCCTCTGGATTATTTTAAAGACAATCCCAGACATAATATCACTTTATTCCGCATTTTAATGAGCCTTTTATTGAGGGGGTCCTGGTTGCTTTCCCTTTACTAGTGCAGTAGGACAATCAACACAAAATTTGTTTCCCAAGAATTCCTGTTATTGGTGGGCTGTGGTGTTGGAAATTACCAGGGAATTACATGTCCTTCGGTGTATGGTTCTAAATTTAGGCACTAGGTAAACAATCTTGTAAAATGCACATGTACTTCTTAAGATAGGAAACATTTTTTTTAGTATGCATTTAAAAATCAGGTTCCTGTACATTCATCCAATTCAAGGTAGAACCATAATGAAGTGGGGTTTTGGACAGAAATATTTTAGAGATAATTAGGGGTGTCACAAAAAATTCCAGACCCCAGAACTTGCTCTTCCCAGTAATGGAAACAGTGTTCTGGAACTTTTGTAGTGGGGCAGTGGGGGAAGGAGGAGAAGATTTTGTGGAGAAATACACAGAGGAAGAATTCCCTTCTCCCTTTACACAACCTCCTTGGAAAATAATCTCTCTGTTCCTGGCGTCAATAATTCCCTGTGTTGATGACTTCCAGATCCATATTTCTGTATCACTCTCCTTAGCTCAGGTTCAAATATACAATTCATAGGAGATATTTCTGCATCCCTATGCACCAAGTCCCCTATATTCCACATGCCTGGAAGAGATTGTTCTGACCCCTCAGACGTGCTTTGCTTTCATTGTCTTCTACGATGTGCATGGCATCGTCATTCAATTAGGTATCCAAGTCACAAACGTGGGAACCATGCTCCTCACACTCATCAATCATCAATTTCTGTTCTGTCTGCCTCTTGAAAGCTTCTCAATGTGTCTCTCTTCTTCCACTGCCCAACCTTAATTTAGCCTTTTTGTGTGTGTGTGTGTGTGTGTGTGTGTGTGTGTGTGTTTTAGCCAGAACTAGTGAACTTAGATCCAATCCATTCTCCATGCTATGATTATTAGAAACACATTCAATATGTACATCTAATATCTCTCCAATCTCAAGTTCTTAAAGTTGCCCTTTTATATGGCAAATATGACTAGTAGCCCTGCACTACTTTTTAGGCTCATCTCCTACTATTCCTTAATGACTGTACCTTCTACCCATATGGAAATACATATAGTTCTCCAAACACGCCAAAATACGGAGTCTGATTCAGACGATCTGATTCAGATGGCGCCTGAGATTGTGTTTCTAATGAGATCCCAGCAGATGCTGATGATCCACAGAGCACACTTTAGTAGCAAGGTTATAGTACCTATTCCTATCCTGTTCCTTAATTACCAACAGTCAGAGTTGTTCGTTTTCCTTGCCATTCAACTGCTTTATAGCGTCGGCCATTTTATTTTGCAGGACCAGTCAGTTTCTCTCTCCAAATCCCCTACTTGACCAATCAGTCCTTCTTACCCTTGAAGTCTCAGCTCAAATACAACTTTCATTTAGAAAACTGCCCTGCACCCTCCAGGAAGAGGTGGACACCTCCTCTGCTGTGCATGCTGCATTTCTTACATCCCTTTATTATGGCACTAACACATTACATTATAGATTCTTGTTTGTCTATTTCCCAATTCAAAGCATTCCCAACATGACTCACAGTGCCAGGCACATGGAGAAACACAGAAAATATTTATTGAGAACTAGATAGATGACCTCTCCTGGACAACTTTAGGATTGGTTTTTGATATCTCCATGGCATTCCCAGCACCACATGAGGAGCAAATAGTTCTAAAGAGTCCTACAGTTTCACGGACCACAGACCTTAGAGATTAATTATAATCCCATGTTAACAATAATGTGGTTACCAGAGCATAAGAGCCCAGGATTGTCTTTTACTAGAGAAGGTCGCTAGATTTTATTAGAGCAGCCATTTGGGCCTTGATAAGGTTATCCTGTTCTGTCTTTATCTCCCGGGCTTGTAGGACCAGAAAGATGATTTGTCAGCATCTTGACTGAGTATACCTTTCATATGGGAAGATTCACATTAACCCAGGTTTTAGACTGATATATTATTTAAAAAGTCAGACCATTCATTCACTGTAAGAAGTTATGGCATCAAGAACCAGAGTAGTGGAATCCACATGATTAACTCTTTCCTTGCTATAATCAAGCTTTAAGGAAAGTCAAATCTTAATTCTTTAATTTTTTTTTTGGTAGGGTGGAATCTGAATAGTAGGACTGAGATAAACTGGATGTGTAGTAACATCAGGTTAAGTTAGCTTAAAACATTCAAACCATATTAGGAATGATTTTATGAATAGGATCAGAAATAGTCTGTGGTCACATGTTCTGCATCCCTCTCCATCGTCAGGATGGAATTTTAGTGGGACAGGAAATGCTCACACTCAAATTCTGATAGTGGGCAGTGCCTTCACCAGAGTGCTTGGATGGGCCCTGCTACTGGTTGTCTCTGGGACTCTTCCTTTACGAGGCTTCCATGGCAATGAGCCCCTTTGCAGATTGACTTGTCTTTCCATAGAGCAATTCTCCCCTTTTTTAAGGTGACTTTGAATAACTCTGCCTTGATCCTTCACTTGTAATTTTCCATCCCTTCCAAGTCTTAGAAGGCACTTTCCAATAAAAACACAAGTGATGTGAATCCCCTGTTTTCCCCATCACCCAAGAAAAACCCTATCCTTCCCCTCCGTAGTGAGTGCAGGACTGGCCTTATGAAGGGGGTTGATGCCTATAAAATGTGATACAGGGAGTCGCGAACGTCCTTGAGCCCAAGTCCTTAGCATAAAAAGGAAAAAAAATAAATGTTCATCTCCTTTGTAAAATGCTATATGCTCAGTAATTTCTTTTGAGTTGAGTGAAAATGCTTTTGGGAGGGGCAACCCCCCCCCATTTTTCCGCCTCTGTGAGTACATTTCACTGGGAATGGTGGCTGGTGGAGTACCCCATACAGCATTAAATAGCTGACTGAATAGAGGGTATGCAGGCCTTAGGTCTCTGTTCCAAAGCTCACATTTTACACTGTAGTTTTCATACTTTGCCATGAAATTACTGAGAGAAAGCAGACATCTAATGTAGAGCAAAGAAATCCTAGTAAATGATGAGAAAGGTAGTAACAGAAAGGGTGAGGAGATGTGTGACTGCATCCTGATTGCTACGGGCCAGTGATAGTTTCTGAAATACGTTAGCAAGAGAAGTTCTAAATGTTCCTCCTTTGGATCTAAATGTTTAAATTCCTGATACATTTTCTGAGTTTCCTGGTGGTAGGAGACTGACACAGTGAAGTGTTTCTCAGTCTTTACTGTGCCTTTCAATTGTCTAGGCATCTTGTCAAAACGTAGATTCTAATTCAGGAGGGCTGATTTAGAGTGGGCCCCAAGTGTTGCATTTCTGACAAGATCTCAGCTGATGCTGCTGGTCCACACATCTCAGGGTGAGGAACAAGGGCTGCCGGACCCCTTGAGGCCTGTTTCCACCCCTCAATTATCAGATGAGTCAAAGCTCTTCCTTTTCCTTGCCATTTGCTCCTTTATACCTGGCATCTGGCTGCAGCCATTTCATTTTGCAGACTCAACCATGACACGTGGTATTTCTCAGTCCTATGGGTTTGCATGGCCTTGGAAACATTCAGAAATTGGGCAGTGTTAAATAACAAGGGAAAATGAATGGAGGGAGAGGGCACTATTTGGGTGAAGAAAGAGAAACAGCGGTGTGGTGGGGGGGGAGGTGGAGAGCAGGGGAGGGAGAAAAAGAATATAATAGGTCTCATTGGAATGTGGAAATGTGTGTATGTAACAGACCTGTTAACTCATGTCTAAAATAGCATAACACCCTAGCATGGTTTGGCAAGTACAGTAGCAAAATAGAAAAAAAAAAAACGTCTAGGGAATGTCAAAGAATATTTTGGAATAAATAGCATCCCACATTCATGGTTTCTTCTTTCTTTGCTGTTGCAGATTGAATGTAGTTCTCTGATGTTCAGAGTTCGCTCTGTTCCCTATCCTATCTTGCAGAGATAAAGTGGGAGGTATTACAAAGGGAGAAATTTCTACTGTTTGTGGCCAAACAGTATTCAGGATGTCATTATTCTAGTTTCACCTAAGTCTTCTTTCCAAACTGTTATTATATAATTTCTCTGCAGAAATCCCACTTAACACCCGACCTTCCTGACTTCACTCTTTCACTTTTTTTTAAACCTCGTCTTTGTACAAATTACAAATCAGTGGTAGAGAATTATTTCTTCCCTTAAAAATGAAACTGCGCCAAATTTCAGTTGTTAACTTTTCATTTTAACCACCCTCTCCCATTCAATTCTCATCAGCCAGAAATTCCACTTGTATTTTGCCTTGTTATTTGTTAGTTTTCTCTTCTTTATGAAAGTGTCACCCACAATTATGCTTCCTATTACCAGGCTTTAGAGAATGAAGACATTTTAAAATAATGCAAATAATAAAAATCTCCAGTGATCAAATGGCAGTAAAAATACTTTGAAGAGTGTTTCCCTTGGAGAAGTTTTTTGAAAACCTAATCTTCACCAGAAGGTTTGGTAGGCCATTCTGTAAAATAGTTTTCTATGATTTTTTTTTTTTTTTTTGTGATGGGAAGCAAAACAATATGCAGTAACTAAAAAAAAAAGAAGACTGTTAGATATATTGCGAATATGATAAAATTCCAATTTTCAAATTCAGATTTAGTTGCATTTCTCTGTTTTCTATCGGGTTTGCATTTCATGTCTATCTGTGTAGTACTGTAGGTTGGGCATCTCTGGAACACTGGGCATCTCTGGAACTATTCAGAAGAAAGTGGTTTTCATGGAGATGTCATTGGGAAATGTTACTTTTTATTGCTTGGACTTTTTTGAATTTTATATGTATAAAGTGCTATACAATCCCATCAGTGGTTATTCCCATAAATCATTTCATGACTTGGTTTATTGTTACTTTATTATCCATTGTAGAGACAGGAATACAGAGGAATGGATACAGGGGAGTTGAAATTAGAACCTACAATCACAAAAGTTTCCCAGACCTTCATTTAAACTGGAGGCTGCGATTGTGCCTGTGTGTGTCAAGCGTGAAATATCTGGGGAGTTAGCATCTCTGGGGCTGTATCTGGGTTTGCAAAGAAAAAAATAAGAAGCTGGGAATCAATTACATTGTATTATGGAGAGAAAAGTCCCTTGTAGTAAAGAAGCTGTGGGTCCTGTTAACTCAATGGTCTTCCTTGACCAGATGAAATGCACCAGATCATGGCTGCCCTTGAGTTTGTTTTTGTAAACATCACTATCCTATCCATTACACTGACAGGAATAGCTGCCATCCACAATCTTTTTGTAAGTATAATTCCAGTCCTGAAAATGTGTCCATCAGATTCTGAATGGTTATCTCAAGATCATTCAGCTGTGACCTCAGAGAACCAGGTTTGAAAGAGTCTATCTATAGAAAAATTCCAGTGAACTGAGTGGAGGCATCTTGACTATCCTGTTCCATTTGCCTATGGCCATTAGCATTGGCTTTAGAAAGTTTATTCTAAAGTGAATAGGCTGATGGGATCAGTGTGTATTCATGGGCAGCAGGTGGGAGGGATTCCTATACCCCTCCATCAAATGGTACAGTACTAGAGGTTCCCAGTAAGAGCTGGCCTTGAACTTAAACAGGACTCTCACCATGCCCTAACAGAATGTAGGGCCCTTGATTCTTCCTCTCCATGAAGAACAAGAAACCCTGTGTCACCTTGATTCTAACGCTGTGAGACCAGTTTCGGACTTCTGACCACCAGAACTGTAAGATAATGATGTCACCAAGTTTGTCCTAATTTGTTACAGCAGCTTGAGGAAACCAATACAGGCACATTTTGCCTTCATGGGCTCTTTCCTCCATTCAAAATTACATTTTATGATTATGTTGATAAAAGATGAATGTATTAATATTATATATTTAAAATTTCTTTGACCTAAAATTCTCCTTTTTTTCTTTCTGATTTTAAAAGAAAGTAGAATATTATCATGGGTACCGAAAGTATCGTCAGCTTTGTGAATGGGGCCAAGTGTGCCTGATGGACAGGTCAGAGCTGACTATGGGCATTTCTATCCAGATTTCCTATCGTTCACCATTTTGGATTCAGTACAGCTAAGTGCACCCCAACTTGGGGATTTCAGTGTTACTAGCATCTTGTTTTGTTGTCTAACCTCTTAGTAAATGAATGGGAGACATTTTACATTGGTGAGGATACATATTTTGAGCAGGGAGAAATTATTCAAAGTTTCTCTCAAGTCACACGACAACAGTATAGCCCCCTCACTGTACACACAATAAACACATAATAAATTCCTGTTTCCTGAAATATTTTGCCTGATCAATATACTTTTATTTACCTATGTTGCAAATAAAAGTTAGAATGGATTATGCTTAAAATTTGAAGATAAATATAATAATATTAATATTTCTTATGTTTACAAAGCATCCACAGTTTGCAAAAACACTTTTCCATACATCAATTCTTTTGATGACCTATAAAGTCATTTACGATCTTAGGAGAAAAATATTTTGTAATCTACTTACATAAAATATTTATAGTAACAGTGGTTTTAATTTTAGGCAAGTTATTTGTCATTTATAATACTAAAAATGAAAAGTTATATATCTGACTTTTGTCACTTTATACTTTGGCCTATGGTCTCACAGGGTGGCAAAAGTGCAGGACAGAATTTGTACTCCTTAGTTATATATATATATATATATATATATATATATATATATATATATATATATATATTACTTTCTACACTCTGCCTTTGTGAAAAATAATACATTTCAGGCTTATGACTATAAGCGTTAATGCTGTGAAGTGGAAATTACAACATACCTCGTTAACTGTTTCCACTTCTCTGACAATTAGAAGCCAGAAAGGCATAATTTCTAGCTAAAAAGCAAAGTTAGGTTAAGGGAAGTTCAGAGACGTGATATAAAGGAACCTGTGACTATAGGGCCTTGTTGCTTATAGAGTTCACAAGGATAAAAATAACCACCTTCCTGAATTATGATCCTAATTCAGGATTTGCAGAGTTTGGCACTGTTCTGGAAAATGCTATATTGGAAAGGATTTGTTTCTAGAGATTTTCAGGAAAATAACTAATTCAAACGACTCAATTCTGTGTGATCATTCCTGGCTGCTAGCAAGTTCTTTCTGTCATGTGGGAGTGAAGAAAATCATCATTCCTATTGCTTGTGCATTCATATGCATGGTCTCCACATGTGCATGTGTTCACACGTGCAAACCACCACTTTATACCTACCTCTCACCCTACTGTGTGAATTTATTCATAAGCCTTCAAGTGTCCTAGTTCGACCAGTTTAGTCCAACTCTGAAAAAACATACGTAAGGTAGACTGATATGTTCCATCAAATTAATCCCTCATTTCACAATGGAAGTTTTGACAGGATGTCTGGCCTCCCATTGCAAGAAGGTCTTTTACTCTGTTCCAGGGCAACCAAATGTAGCTGCCAATTCTATCATTAAGAAAAGCTAGTTGCCTTTCAGAGATCCTCCCTTCCATTGTCCTTCCATCTTGAGTCCCTCCCTGCTTTCCTATGTTTAGGTGCCTTTTGAAAAGTTGCCCTTATTCAAGTTACACCCTGCCACACCTCCAGGCCCCAGGATGCTTTCGTCTGAGTTCCCAGCAGTCTTAAAGCCTTGCCAACAGCAGACGAGGCATCCCACAGAGGCCTGGGTGGAGAGAAAGCCTTGCATTGTGCAACAGTGACCCACTTGGCACAGGGGCAGAGCAATCCTGATGGGCTCCTGGGAGTCCTCATCTGAGTCCTCTGGGACCGTCCAGTGCAGAATGCTCACAAACACAGTCACCCTGCCACAGTGGAGGGTCATCAAAAGAAACCCACGGAAACAGGGCTCTGCCCCACGGCATTCTGAGTCAGTCTTGTAGTGTGATTTGCCAACTGTCTGAAAAAAGAAAATACTGCTAGGACCTGGGCTGGGACCACAGGGTGTAAAGGTGTCAAGTTGAAAAAACAAGGGTGGGACTAAATCTCCTCCCACCCCCTGCCCCCTTCCTGCCCTGAGAAAATTATTCCAGCGTAAACATTTCTTTTTAAATTTAGGACATCTTTGTGCAAGAAAAACTACTTTATTACTCAACATTAATAACACTCACTTTGAACCTTAATTCTGAAAGCCACAGAATTTAAAATATGCTGTAAATAGCTGACATGGGTGTTCTTTCTCTGCTTTCAAAGGAATTGTTTTTGTAATTACTGAGCAGGGTGAAGTTGAATTGTCCCTCCTGCAGTAAACAGGAGAGTGTAATGAGATATCTCAACTAAAAACATTCATCATCTTCAGATTAATTAATAATGGAAAAGTTTCAGTGCATTCCTAATGCTTTTTTTAAATCATTTATTTTTTAAGTTGTTAGGTCTCTGTTCTAGTTCCGAGTACAAATAAATGTCTGACATATGGTCTAAGCCAAATTCCAAAATGTAGCAAAAACAGTGCCTGCATATTTGGCAGGAATTTTCAGCAGTTCAGGTCAGTGTCTTTTTCTGCCCAAAGAAGAGTCTGTGCGTTTACACTGGGCTAGGAAAATAACAGGAAAACATGGCGAATGACAAGTAAGCTCCAGTGCCCGTTGGCCAAAGGATAATGTTTAGAGCAACTTGGGAATTACCGCCCAAGCTGCAGTTGGGTTTGGGTAACATTTTGGGGGACAGTGAGCAAGAGAAAGAGTATGGATTGCATTGTTGTAGGGGAATGGCCTTCTCCCTTCTATGCCTCTCACCTTGCAAATCACCCTCTCTTAGCAAAAGCACATCTTACTTGTTAACTCCTCCCCTGCTCGCTAACCTTTTCAATCATCCCCCTTCTTCATTTCAGAATGGCCTTCAGAACAAAGCAGCGTTTTAAAGCCTTTCCCACTAAAAGTTCGCCCCTCCCCCCTTTTAAAGAGGCAGTGTGGGGGTAATTTTCTTTTTTTAACATTTGTTTTTCTGCAGTCTACTCTTGTGAAGCTGTCATTGTTTGGGGGCTGATGGATATTTCTTTGGAGATACCATCATATCGCTTGTTATTGTAACACTTATTGGTGATAAAGTTCAGACTAAAAATTAAGCAGCTGCAATGTAGCAGCACAAATTAGTTTAATGTAAGCAGTCAGGAGCAGCTGGCTGGCTCAGGACTCGAATTTAGCTGTGGGGGAAGGGTTCTGTGACGCTGACTGTGTTTTTTTCCTCTACATAAACATTTTTGGCTGTTGCAGCTTTTGTGCTGATCATGTGACAGTGTCCCTAGGCAGATAATTTATTTCTGTGGCTTTCATGAGCAATCATTAACCTTCAGACACTGAGTTTGCTTTTTGCTCTGTGGCATTTGTTATTATTATTATTATTATTATTATTTGTATACTAACTAGTTTAATTCAGAAAGTGTCAGGAGAAAATTACAACCAATTTATAATAGACTGCAATGCATAATACTTATGTTTCTATTAAAGCAGACCTTGCTTACAGGAGAATTCTCCTAGTTGGGCTGGTGTTCATATTTGAGAATAATTATTTTCAGTGCAGCTATTGTGGGGATGGTACCTCAGTGTCCCCTTCCAATTGTAAGGTCACTGCAAGCTGGCTTTGCAGAAACTCGTGGTAGCGATCAACTTTTGGCTGTCTTCATTTACTCCCTAGGTGGCTGGAACCCCAAGAGCTGTCAGAGGCGCTGAGAATTGGGCTTTTGGGGCTGGGCCTGCTTGGGTCCCTTCTTCCTTCAACAACCGACACACCAGCCTTCAGTAAACAGTGTGACCATTTGCAGTGAATAACTGGAGCTAGAATATATTGGAATCGAAAAACAAAGGAAACCAGAAACTGTGTCCTGCATAAATCAGAAGAGGGTAGGGGACAGAAAAGTATCATTTCTGATATCTACTAATCATGCTGACCCTATTTTCTGAATTTATCTGTTGTGTTCTCCTCAGATCTGTTTATATTGCTCAGCCATTTCTACCAACCAGTAATTCAAGGGTAAAATGCACAGGGTCACTCTTTGGTGTCTATCATACATGATATCTTCAGACACTTTCAGAATGCCGATTATCTCGTGGGTATTGTGTGGGTCCTGTTAGATATTCATTTATTCATTCTCTCATGGTGCGGAGTTGGGGGGTGGCTCTCTGGACTACTTGCACAGAGGGATTTGATCAAGTATATTTGTAAATCCCAAATGGACTGTGTTCAGTGCAAAATAAGGAAGAAATAATTCCTTTTCTTTCTTTCTCATTTACAATATTTCACTGATGAGAGCTGTTCTTAATCGATCCTAATATATCATAAGAATAGATGTTTATGGGTCATAGAAAGCAGCATGAAAATTCCATTCTTCTAAATTTATGAGGCAAGAGCTGAAAACATAGGGGAAATTGATACTGTCATTCTTTAAACATTTTGAGGCACCATCAATGGGCTGGGTATTATACAGGCTGAAAGTACTGAAGAGCTTGACCAAATGACAGAAATGAGGATGTAAAAGTATTTGGGTGATCTTTGATGCCTCATGAAAATGAGTGAATGGGTTCCACTGGTGTAATTGATGTGGTAGGACAGAGAGTGTTCTATGGGTTGCATTGTTGTTGGGGTGGGGGTGGGGCAATGGAGAGGCTATAGGACCTTCTTTGTCCTCACCCAAAAGAAAGAGATTTCTTCCCCAAACATAAGGCCCTACTATTCTGGACATTCTCTACTTTTTCTTCCCAACTTTTTCCTTGCTCACTGATTCCAGCTCACATGATTGGCAGGGTTGCATTATGACTTTGTGCTTTATCTGGAAAGTGGTTCACTATCTGATCTGAGGACTTTTGCCTTCGAGGGCCCCTTCCTCCATATTGATAATCATATTTTATGACTGTGCAGGTATGAACGTGAATATAATCCAGGCTGGATTCGTTTTTATGTATTCACTATTATTACACCCTTTTTCCTTTCTGATTTTAAAAGAAAGAAAAATGAAAACATTTTTGTGGACCAGTAAAAGTATCATGGACCCTGAGCACAAGCACACAACTGATCCTCACCCAAGGGGAAGACAACTTGGGTGAATAAACCAAGTACACTTGAGAAACACCACACATGTGGTCTCCTTACCTCAGGTTAAAGCATTCACAGCTCATTCCAGACACTCCTTTGTCATGGATTCTCTTGCTGAGTCCAGCTTTTTTTGGGGGCCCACCTAAGAGAGACCACCCTTATCTTGTCCTCTATCCCTAGTTTGTTTGCCATACTGTTGAATTCCTTTCTAGCCCTTGTTGGCCTCTGTTTTTAGCCCAGTGTGCTTTATCTGAGCCAATAACCCCTTGGACTCGTTCTAGAATGCACTCTCCTTTTTTGCACGGCTTATCTATTCGTCCCAAACCTTGCACATTCAGGATCACTTCATTCATTGAGGCGCCTATCTATGCAATTTTCCCTTTGCACAGATAAGATCCACCAGGGCTGTATTTCTGAGACACTCCTTTTTGAGTCAGCACATCCTTGTTACTCCCTGTCCAGCTTTGTCTTTTTACCATTTCAAACCTCCTTAACTTTCCACTACGTACTTCAACCCCATCTCTTAATTTCTCTTTCAATGATCTTGGATAAATTATTGTTTTCTTATGTATACAAAAATTATTGTTTTCTTATGTATACAAAATAAAGGACATACTGAGTATGCATTATGGGCATAAGTGATTAATATGTATTATCTCTTTTAATCATTGTAGAGACCTATGGGGTATGTACTATTATTAATCCCATTTTACAGATGGGGAAGCTGAGGCACAAGGATATTGAACCACTTGTGTTTTCCCAAATAGAATGTGATCAGGATTACAACCCAGGCAGTTGGATCACTATGCATTAGTTCTCAGTCATTACGCTGTACTGCTCCTATGCTATTATAACACGTACCTCAGCAAGTTACTGTGATTCTCTTATTTAGCAAACATCTATTTCTCATCTTCTGTGTGTCAGGCAAGCATCCATACCTGCTCTCAATAACCTTTCATTATTGCTCTAGAAAAAGGTCAGGAACCATAGAAGGATAACTAAAAGTCCTAGATAGCACGTGATAAGAACCTCTCAAGGAGCTCAGAACATGAGATAGCCAGAGATTGAGGGTGGATAACCAGGTAGCTGGGAAGGCGTTTTGGAGAAGGAAAAAACTAAACTTTAAAGGATGGATAAATTATAGTAATAGACAAAGGGGGTAGGGGGTTTCCAGGCCAAAGCAAAGGTTAGGCAGGAATCCAGTTTTTTTCTGGTTTCAGCCATAAGCTTTAAAATACTCAACACCTGGCAATTACAGTTTTGCCTAGAAACCTCTGCTCCTTCTCTGAGTACGTAGTTACCAAATTATAATTTAATTAGGTAGAAAACTGAGATCAAAATGAGATTTACGTAAGATACAGGAGAATAAGTCAAAGTGAGATCATGGGAACGTCATTTATTCACTCACTCATTCATTTATCATCATTACTTATTGAATGCCATGTTCTGAGCAGTCTAGGAAACTTCCTATGGGATCAGCTATGAAAAGATCACTCCTTTCCTCAAGGAGCTCAGTGTAGTTGGGCAAAGGAATAGGGAAATCTAAACAATTGCCATTGAATAGGACTAAG
The DNA here is from genome assembly GCF_964194185.1 of Rhinolophus hipposideros. Classification (NCBI taxonomy): domain Eukaryota; kingdom Metazoa; phylum Chordata; class Mammalia; order Chiroptera; family Rhinolophidae; genus Rhinolophus; species Rhinolophus hipposideros. The sequence goes on along the minus strand of NC_138049.1, from coordinate 23,358,016 downwards.
GCATTTAGAACAAACTGTACTAGATGCAGATGGTTTAGCTCCTGCCTCTTCTTGTATTTGGAGCAGAGAGTGAGGAGGTGTCATTTGAGTTGAGTCTCGAAAGATAAGTAGGTGTTCACCAACTTGAAAAGGTAAGGAAAGGCATTCTAGGCGGGAAGATCAACATATGCAAAGCGGCAAAGGTGGGGAGTGTGACAAATGCAGAGAACTCCAACAGTTTGTTATCACAGGAGCTTCAAGGACTCCGCTGGAATTTGGAGTTGAGGTGTGGTTTCAGGTGTGGTGAGATCTGAAAGTCAGGATTTCAAGCAGGGGAGAGTCACAGTCCGTTCACGTGGGCAGGGCATGAGCTGTAAGAACAGAGATGGGATAAGGAAGACAAGGTAGGAGCTAAGGCCCCTCTGGTCATTTTGGTGCTGGATGATGAGGACCCGATCTAAAACTGTGGAGCTGAGGAGGAGACCGTGCGTATATTTAAGCTGAGGACTGATTGGGTGTGGTGACGTCAATGTAAGAACATCTAAACCTGCAGAGAATTTTTAGAAGATTTCATTTGAGCCAAACTGATGACAGTTTCTGGGGAGGGAGATCTCAAATGCTCCGGAGACTAACAGTTTCGCAGTACTAACAGTTTCGCAGTTTCTTTTATGCATTTGAAATTAAGGAGGGAATGTAAGGAACATCACATGAAGGTGGGAGAAAGCAAGAGGGGGATAGTTAACAAGATGATGTGGGTTTCTTTGACAAAAGAGGCGTTTCCAAGGTCTGTTAACCTAGATGCACAGAAACAATGGACAGGGCTGACTTAAGGCAAAATAAGCCTTTCACTAAAGAAGTTATGTACTTGGGACATGACTACCCACCATGACCTGCCCAGTTAGGAATTTATGATCAGGCCACGCTGTGAGGGTACTTTTCATCCACAGTGGCGAGGGAGAAGCCTAACTCCCAGGTTTATGGGACATTTACTGAGCTTGTGAATAAAGTGAAAATTTAAGATGAAGTAAAAAGATAATTAATTCTCTTTCTTCACAGGAGTTATGTTCTATAAAGTCACCACAAACACTGACTTAGTGAATCTTGAACCATTGCTTTTAGGGTTAGATTGATGTGAGCCTCTGGTCATATTTTTATCAGCTGATTAATACATACCCTTCCTTTATGTATGTTTCTGTTTAAAGACACAGTATTAGATAATGGGGGCTGAGAAGTCTTGCAACTTGCTATTTGCAAGCTGAAGACCCAGGAAAGCTGGTGGTGTAATTCCAGTCTGAGTCTGAAGGCCAGAGAGCAGATGGTGTAAGTCCCAGGCCAAGAGCAGGCAGAAGGAAAAAGGGGCAAATTCCTCCTTCTTCCACCTTTTGTTCTATTCAGGCCCTCAAAGGCCTGCATGATGCCCACCCACATTGGGGAAGACAATCAACTTTACTGAACCAACTGATTCAAATGCTAATCTCATCAGAAAACACCCTCACACACATATCCCCAAATAATGTTTAATCTGGGCACCCCAAGGAGCAGTGATGTTGACACGTAGAATTAACCATCACAGACACCTTATTCAATATGTATACGGTTGATTCATTAAACTCACAGCCAATAACACCATAACTCATCCTGAACCGCACTTACCTAATACGAGGATTTGCTCTGTAAGCCACTGCCTAGTCTTCCTGTGCTTAGGAATACTAGACAACCCTTCAGCAGTACGCTTGGGGTATTCATTTTAAAAGTGAAATCGCCATCAAAACACAAGAATGTGAAAAAGAAGGCACTAAAGAGACTGCAGAAAGAGCACTTGTTTACTGTGTGAGAGCTTTATCGAGAAGGCAGACCTCTGCCTTGCTCCACCTTACGAGAAACTTGTGGCTCCAACACCTCACATTTTCTCCATTCCACGCATGTCTGTGAATGATCATGAAAACATCAAGTGTATTGATTTGGGGGTTACAAATAAATTTTAGCAAGTAGGCAAATTTGCAATTGGGAACCTGTGAATAATGAGAATCGATTGCCTTCACTTAAGATTTGAAAATTTTGCTTATGAGGTGCCTTTAACATACAGAGTTGAAAGTCAGGAGAGATTTTGAACCAGAAAATAAGATACTTGCGATACATTGGTATTTAAATAGCTGAACTATACACACTGTATGAGGCATAAGGGATTATGCACATGGTGGAAGTACATGCACGGTGTATGGATGGAAGAGGGTTGTGGGTGTTGTGATGCCAGGGCCAGGGCTGGCAGAGTATGGCAGAGGTTGTGAGGTTGCTGCTACCTGTCCTGCTTCCACATCCTGCAGTGGAATTTGATGCAAGTGGACCTCTGAGTAACATCCCTAAAAGGGGCCCAGGAGATTGGATTCAAGTTCATCACTATACAAGTCACTTTCAGAACTAATGCTTAATGGAGGCCAAAAAGACTCAAGGGAGGAGGTGTGGGTCCAAACTGGACAGATAAGAATCCATGCCCCAAGCTTTGGGCTGCTCTCTTGGTAGGAAATGGAGTGTATCAGCTGCTCTGTCCTGCATTCTTATATCCCCTTCATACTCACGCCACACTTCTTTGGGACATGTGACTTCAGAGAACCACACTTTTGGGGAGATATCCTTTCCTAATGTTCTTTCTTCAGTTTTAAGCTTCTGATATTTTCACCCAACTCTATCCTTCTCTGCAAACCCCATGACTTACACCCCATGTGTGTTGTGGTCCTTTTGTCTGGTAATATCTTTTCTCTACCATAACCCCATCCTCACCTAGCTGCATAAGCTAGAACACTTACCACTTTAAAACAATTAGTTAGATTCAGGACTCAACCATTAAATATCCTTCTTTCTTTCCCTCTTCCTCTGTGCTGTGTGTTAGGCGCTGTGCTGGAAGCTGGCAATGCAGTGGCAAATTAACTAAGCACGGTCCCTGTACTCCCACAGCACATGGGTAGGACATAGGATATAGTGAGAGGCCGGCTGCAGCCAGGACATCAGGGCTCAAGTCCAGGTGGTGTCACCATGTGTTGAGGGAACACTGGATAAGCCACTCTAATGCTTAGAGACTCTTCCTTCATTTGTAAAACATTAGGTTGTGGTTTCTAGATTCCTTTCTGAACCTTTACACGTAATGATAATATAAAGTAAAACACTCTCACATTACGTAACAGGGTGGTGACAAATGTTATCAAACTTGATTGTTGAAGGGAAGTAAGACTTCATAGAAATTGTCTAAGTCACTGACAGCTTTGAGCTGCCTACCCTGTGTATATACACCCTCTGCAGAAAGCATAGGGGGTTGTCAGTACTCATCACGCAACAGTTGAACCCTGAAGTGTTTGGATTCTACAGTGGAATTTACTGAGTAGAAGGGAAGATGCCTTGGGAAAGGATTTGATAATACCTTGCCCGATTTAACACCAGCTGGAGACTGGATCTTCCACTTTCCATTGTTACGCTTGGATTTAAGGGAGTGATTCCATTTGAAAGCCACCGCTGTGCCTCTGTGCTTCTGTGAGCAGTAGCAGGAGCTCATGTATTGTTCAGCGTCCCCCAAAACATCTTAGAGGGACCAGGAGACCATACCAAAAACACAAAAATTGAGTTACTTTACCAGAGGCAAACACAGTGCTGAAATCTGTTGTATGGGCAGTAATTTCTGCAAATCAACTCCCTGTCTTCTCAGATACAGATCTATTGAAGGCATGGAGTGAAGCATGGGGCCAAATAAAAATTGTATTTCAAATAAATATTAGGTAACACCCCAATAGAGGCTAATGGTTCTTCTACTATACAATGCACATGTGTGGTTCAGAGTTTCACTATTAGCAGAAGGAAGCTTAGAGAGATGTTATAAATGTTTTACTATATTCCATTATGGTAGGGTAAATAAATACCTTCTCCAAAGAGTGTTTTTTTTTAAAGAAAAAATTATATCCATCACAAAAGAACCCTTTTATGTTTGTTTGATGGCTAAAGAATGGCTGTGTTTAAATTAATAACCCATTGTGATACAGTGAAGGAGGCAGGATGAATTCACAGGACAAGGCATAGCACCTGATCTTGGCATTGACCTTGGATGGCTGTGTGACTTTAGACAATGGAATACATATCTCTGACTCTTTTCCTGAATGCACAGTACAGATAGCAGCAGTTTCTCTCCATTTTTCTTACCTTGTATGTTGATTAATCATGGTAAGGTGTATGGAATTCTTTAGAAGAAAGGTTTCCTCTTAGAACAAGCCCACTGAGTAAAATTTACTGACTCCACAAGTGTATTTGGAATTGTGATTGGAACTGAATTATTAAAAAATGCAAGATATTTAGACTCCTGGGAATACCTGATCACAAAATGTGCCAACTTTTTAAATAAATAGCTGAGAAAACTTTTCTGATTTTGGAAACTCAGGTGACATATGTGAAAGACAAAGTATTCAAGTTCCTTGACATTCTCTTCTGTTATCTGTAGAAGCTATTCTCACTTTTGTTCCTTCTAGTCCTTTGGCTTCCTGTCTCTGGTTTTCTGTCTTTTCCTCCTACTTCTCCTCTGCCTCCTCCTCAGATGTCATCAGTCCCCGATAATTTATTTTTCTAGTACACATTTTCTTTTTTATTTATTTCTTAACTCTATCTCCAGTGCTTATGTCTCTTTTTTATGGTTTATTAGTTTTCTTCTTCTTCTCCTCCTTCTCCTTCTCCTCCTTCTCCTTAGGATGTACAGAGGCTGCGGGAGTCAGGTGACACAATCTTTTGTTTGGAATGATAGAAGGATTATATTACAATGTTCTAGTTCCCCAAGGAAAAGATGCTATTGCCATTCAACAATTTATCTGATTAAGGAAGAGCCAGTGCTGAGGGTCATGTCTGATGAGATAACAACAACATGCCCCCAATATAAATGCCATGTAAAATGCCAAGACATTGTAAAGTGTCTACTATCAAAGCCACAACACTCAGGAAATGCCGAGATAGTGTGGTTTCCATTATTAGTATTCTTTAAAAAATGTATGGGGTACATAAGATAAGGTCCACATGTACAAGGGGCTCTCGTGATTTGGCAGAAGAGATCTGCTACATTGAAGAAGTTTGACTGAAACATAAACAATGAAGTGAATGTAAAGAACACTCACTATCATTGAGTTGAGAAAAACCAGGGAATTGTAAGCAATTAAATCAAATAATACTGAATCACTTGGACTTGCTTTTAAAGTAGTGTGGAATTGTTTTTTGATATGTTAATTTAATTTTAAGTATAATTCCATTTGTATCACTTTTTTAAAAAAACAACACAAAAAAACCTTTTAAGGTTTAAATGCTCACATGCTGTCCATCCTCTTTAAATGCCCCTCTCATATTCCATCTCCTTTCAAAGCTTCTCTCCTGAGTCAGGACCTCTTTTCGGGGGTCTCAACATTTGTAGGCAAGCTATTTCTCTCCCACGAGGGATCCTGAGCTTTTTGCTCAGCCTGCTAGTGTAGCCGTTAGCACAGAGCACATCTCCAAGTAAATGCTACTTTTTCTCAGGAGGCCCTCTGTGAAATTAATGGCCCCTTCTGGCTTGTCTCATCTCTCTGTACTAGCTCCTTTCCCAGGATTTGCCCCTCTTTATATAACCGTCTGTCAACCTTCCCTCCTGGCTGAACTGTAAGCTCCTGGAGGACTGACACAATCTTCTTCACCCGGTATTCTTAACACTTACCATGACGGTGGTTGATCCTTAGTGGAATACATATTTCACTGTCAAACCAAAAAATGTGTTTTCTCCTCATTGTTTATGAAGTAAGTAAACTTTTAAGCACTTGCGTGTGAAGTTTTCTATCAAATTTATCTCTGAATTTGCATTCTACGTGCACATGGTCCTGTCCATCTGCCAGTGGTAACATCGACGATTCTGCCATTTCCTGACACACTTACTGCCTGGGGTCCTCTACCCATCACTCTTGTGGGCTAACTCCTACTCAAACTTTCCATCTCAGCTTAAGCTCCGCTTCCTTTTCTGGCATCTCCCACTCTCCTTCTGCCCACTCAATCGGAAACAACTTGCCCTAAAATAATCACTCATCACACCCTTTATTTTTCCTTCATATCATTTATGAGAAGTCTAAATGATAGATTTTTTAATGATTTGTTTCTTCTATTAGATTGTAAGCTCCATGTGAGTAGATAATGTATCTATTTAGTTCAGTTTTATATTTTTAACACCTACCACAGTGCCTAGCATAAACCACATATGCAATAAATACTTGTTTTTTCTATTGTATAAAAGGTACTGTAGGAATACATAGATAAATGATATATTCTCTCTCGCCTTAAGGGGGAATCTGGTGTCTCTGAAGCCTTCAGGTTGAAAAAGACATATTGTGTTGGGGATGACGAGGAGAAATGCAAAGGTCTAAGTGATTGAGTATGGGAATGTTTACTTCCCATAAAATACATAATTACATTTATGAAACATTGATTAAGACAATTCAGGATGATAGAAAACTATATCTTTATTCAGTAATGCTATTAAATAAATAAGTGTAACAGAGTGAAATGCTCAGCCCCTCTGACTCCATCTTGTTCAAGCCTGCTGTGTTCTTGCAGATAGACATGCTAATCATTAGAGGAATTCTGCTTGCGGCTTGAGTTTTTACAAAAACAGGCCCGTGCTGGAAGGTGTCTCTTCTGAGGAGATGGGGGAAATATGTACAAAAATAATGAGTGTTTATCAAAGAGTTGCAGGAGCCTCAAGACTGGACTCAGATCAGCTGAGGTCAATGAACTGGGAACAAAGAGATTTCGTGGTCTTCCTGAGACCCCGGCTGGTGCCCAGATGTCTGGTTGTCAATCACTTCTCCTGCCCATTTTCCCTTCCCTTGACAGAAAAGAAGCCTAAAGTCTGTACTTTCTTAAGATGGATTTGAGGTACTACTATGGCTCCCATCTTCTCGGTTGGTGCCCTCTCAGTCAATAAATCTTTCCTTACTCCAAACTGACATTTTGAGTTTTGGCCTTTTGAAGCACTGGGCACACAGACTTTTCACCACTCACATAAGTTTACACATTGCGAATCAGAGTATTACATTATTTTGAGGGATAGCAATATATACTTAGTGAGAGATATATGCTATCAATTTTTGGTAAATTTAAAGTTGGGTAGCTACAAACTTCTATCAGACCCCTTGCACTAACAGTTCCAGGGTATCCCGGCTTTGGTTGCTGGGTATCTAGGGCTGAGGATGAGGAAGTAAGTGCCTTGGGAATATTGCCCAGAGGATAGAGAAGTCCCTAAGTGTGGCTGGAGGGTGTTCATTCAAGGATTGGCAGAGTTCTAGTCCTCAGGACCTTTAAGTATGTCCCTAAATTTGGTATTGTTTTTAAAATTTCTTCTTTCTCTTCAAGACTATCTGTGTTAATGTACCCTTTAAATAACCCGCAGTCAAGCTAGCGTGTGTTTAGTGATGACCCTGTTTAGTTAAGAAGACACTGTTCTCTATTTGCTGTAAACAGTGATAGTATGGAAATAAACACCTGAAAGTATAACAAGCCAAGATTATGTAATAAGTAGAAGCAAACCCATAAATAACCAAATGAATGCATAAATATTTACAGAATTTAGCTGTTTAGGGCAATGAAATAAAAAGAAATACTGTTACCTTTCTTTTAAAATTTTAAGTCAGGAAGCCTTTTAAGTCAGGTAAAGCAAAGAGACCTTCTACTCAATGAAACTGCTGTAATAGCAAACACTTATCTTGGGCTAAAATATGCAAGATACCATCCTAAGTGATTTATGGGTATTAATTCATTTAATCTTTATACCAACTGCAGTGGTATAAAGCTGACAGCTTTTAGCTAAATCCCTCCCTAGAAATTACGCTTGGCAGGAAGGAGCTGCTTTGCCCAAGATTCACACCTTTTCAGGGATAGCCTGCATCCAGGTGATTGGTCAATGCAGGGGTACAGAGGTCTGGTTTACTTGTCTCATTTCAGGAGAGCTCTGCAGGGCCATTCGGCTTCAGAGCCTCTCAGCTGAGGCTCTGTTGCCACTATTCACTGTTCAACTTCATGCTTTCCTCAAGCTGGCTTTCCTCACTGCCTTTCTGATGTTTTTCCTGAGAGAACTCCCTACCTAAATTTCTGTCTCAAAATCTCTTTCTTAGGGACTCAAATAATTACACCAACTTCATTGTTATTTTCATTTTATAGATAAGGAAACTACAGCATAGAGAATGAGTAATCAGCCTTAGTTACACAGTCAGGATTCAGACCCCACTAACCTAGCTTTAGAATGAATGCTTTCAGTCACTATGCTCTGTCTTAAAATAGGACAAGAAAAACAGATGGGCTCTGCCGGTTCTGGCTCTGCCTTCCCCTTGGGCTTAATCTTGCTATGTGTGCTCTCACCTTCTCCTGTTTCAGTCACACTGGTCTCCCTTCAGTCCCTTTTACTGGTCATAAATGAGTGAGTCAATTACTAAGGGTACAGGTAGTATGGTTGGGATGTTAAAGTCTAGGCTGGAGATGATTACAATCTAGAGGAAGAATTTGACCACAGCAAAGAGAAGAAAGAATGAAATGTAACTGACAATGTGGTTAGTAAATAAAAATTTATGAAATGTAAATCTGAGTTTCTCAGCTTGGGGGCAGAATATTTTGTGCATAGTATAGTATTAAGTTCTTATTGAGAGGCACACAGGAAACAATATCTGCATCATTTGCAAGTTTGTAATCATTTTGGGAAAGGGAAATAAACACAGTATATATGGAAGAACAAAAGAATAACAGAAGGTAGTATGTAATCAAGAGCAAGATGATGTGACATGTTGTAAATATATTTGTGAGACTGTGAAGGTGAACTAGGGAACAAAAAATATTATGGTAAGATGAAATTAATTACTAAAGGGTTAGTATTGAATTTGTGTTGTGTCTTCAAAGTTGAAAGAGAAGGGAAGATCATTTTTGACAGGAGAAACAGATGGAAATCATGTGAAGAGAGGCATTGCCTCATTTAATTTCACACCATTTCTCTGAGATGGGTGCTATTATCCGAATTTATGAGAAAGTGGAGGTGCAGAGAGGTAAAGTAACTTGGTGGGACAAGCTGAATTGGTGAGCCATGGAGAGAGGACCTGAACCCAGACAAGCTGCTTCTAGAGTGTGTGACCTTAACCACAATCCTTTGGGGCACAACGTTTGTGGTGATGCAGTAGCTCAGGTGGGTCAGGAGATGAAATTGTTAAAATTGCAGGCTGGAAGAGTTGAGATAGATTCATTAGGCAATTGGAGACCTTCATAATCAGAGAAAAGCATGGGTTTAGAAGTCAAACGGATGAGCATTCTAATTCAACTCTCATCATTACCGGAAGAGTTGCTTATTTACATTTTAAGGCTCAATTTTCTCTATTATAAAGAAGGAATAACAAAACTTAACTTTTAGAGTTGTAGTGAGGATGAAATATAATGTTTGTAAAGCAATTTGTATAACAGTATGATTGATGAAGGTACTCAACTAATGGATGGTAGTTGTTTTAATGTAGATTATCAAACTTGGGTGGAGACTTCTGTGAAAGATGGGAACAGAGAGCAAAACACTGAAAATGAAATTCTAGGAAGATAGAAATGGCTGCATAGGGTATGATGGACTAAAAAAGGATGTGATGGAGGGGCTGAATGCAAGTAAATTGAATACCACTAATTAGAATTTTCCAGTAATATAAGGATCTGTGATAAAAAGCATCTGAAATTGTGCAACGGCTGTAGAAACATAGAGGAAGAATTGACAAGATACTATACATAGAAAACAAGAGAAGAGGCAGTGAAACACAGCCAGATGACCTGAAGACCAAAGTCTAAGAGAACGATAAGAAATACCACTGAGGAAAAAATGGGGAAACTGAGGGAGATGCAATTGTTTGGCACATGATGATAAATTCTGATGTTAAAGTGAAGATAAGTTATAAATATGAAAATGACAGAGAAGAATCTGAACAGTGGAATAGAAGAAAGAATTTTTAAAAACCAATGGTTCCGTTAATTTTGACCTAGAGAACGTGGAATTTCTGGTTGGAACTTTTCTGGCTAAACTTTTGAGGGAAACAGAGGCAAGAAATATGGCTGCCTAGAACTGGTGCCCTCCTTGCATAAAAGGCAGCTGAAGTCACAGAAAAGGGTGAGATTTGGTTTACAGAGAAAAGGGACGAAATCATTTCACACATGGAGATCCCACGAAGGACAAATCCTGTCTGCGTATAAACCAAATCCGTACCTCTGTGGCTTCAGTGGTATTCTTCCCCTGAAACCTACAAATTCCAAGATTCAGTGATTTTTCAGATTTTTGTTTTTAGAGGTTATTTTAGAATAAAAATTCAAAGCTATTGTGTGTCTTCTGTTCTTTTGCACTAAGAGCAACATGATAGGATGTTTCGCTAAAACCAGAGGGTTCAGAAGAATTATTTTTGTTTTTCCAAAGGGCTTAATGAGGAAGCAGCTTATTCTCTCTGAGGAAAATGACTCTTCACAAGGGCCAAATATACTTCTGTAAATTATGAAGAATAATAATCTTATTTCAATTAAGCACTTCATGCTCATAGTATAGAGGCCAATCTGACCTTATACAAATAGGACTGTAGGAGAAAAAAGGTGCTATTGCCAAAAATGCTCTTACCTGAAAGATAAATGTCAGAAATAAGCAGTTGCCAAAAAACTCTGGAGAAGCTAGAGCATCATTTTATTTTTTCAGAGAGATGAATAGATGAATTTGTAAATTGAGAAACTATAGGGAGCTGGAATCAGGGAATTTGAAAATATCAACCATGCTGAGCCAAGTGGCCTTTCTCAGAGTCTAGAATTTCTTATTTTCCAATAACAAAACCTAAATCCCTCAGGCAAATGGTACTAGAAAAAAAAATTTCATTATCGGCTCATTAGATGAAGTTAACTCTGGGCTCCTAAAATGTATTTGCTTTGCTGAGTATTAGTGGTGCCTTCTAGAAGATTTCCCCAGAATTTACATGCCCTAAAAATGGTTAAGGCCAGAATTTCATTAACGTCAACCTCTTTTCCTTTCTTGAAGACTTATACAGAAAGACTTATGCAGAAAGATGGAGAACAAAACCCCCATGAGAAGCATTTCCTTAGCCTATTGTGAGTCATAATGTTGTCTACTTACGGGTTTTTAAAATATACAGTGAAAAAATTAATTTCTTCATTCAGTGAAATACATTAGAAGTGGGAAGAAGGAGGCACTCACCACCACATTTAGTATATGTGCTGCCGAAGCGAGCACATCACCACCACATTTAAAATTCAATTGGATTGGCTGCAGGCTTGGCCCAAGATTAGCTTCGTTTTTTTTTTTTTCTCCTTAAACGCTCAGATTTTATCCTCAGCCGTTAGTATACATGTTTATGCTGAAGTATCAATAAATACCCCAGAAACTTTTTTTAATAAAAGAAATTTTACCCGTTTAAGGAAACAAATGTTCTTGGAATCGAAATAGTGTAATTTTATGCCCATCGACTAGGCATATACTCATTCTACCCTGTGGCTCTTTTGGAGAAACGTCTCATTTGAAGATTTCTAATTTCTATTCTGTAATATATTATACAATGCTTGACTCTAGAGGGCAAATGTTAGCTGTATGACATTTTTGGTTGATGATGACAAAGTATGCCATTCAAGTCTATGGTGGTTAAAAAACATTGACCCAATGTCACCTACAAGGCCATCTCCCTGAGTGATGGGTAGTGAAAAACCCTCATACTGCCATGGTTTTTCATGAAGATTTACCCCTTCAACTTCTCTTTTCCTTGCAGGAGAAAAGCTCCAAGATGGCCCTTTTGATTGTCTAGATTTTCTTACACTTGGATTAATTGGGAATATGTCAGTCCAAATGTTTAATCCACAGGGTTCTTTTTTAAAGTGACATTTTACAGAGATCCCAGTGGAAAGGAGCTCTGGGGGTGGTGGGGAGAGGATGGAGAGGTGAGGAGGTGGGGAGAATAATATTAAACTTTTGCTGATTCTAAGGCCCAACTGGTGCTGATCTGTATTGCTGCTGTCTGTGAAAAAGAGAGGAGAAACGTCACCCTAATTCTTCTTACCTCATGAGTTTCTGTTCATGAAACATGAAGAATGATTTCAACTCTGCGAACAGCATTTACCTGTCAGGAATTATGCTAAGAATCTACCTGTGCATGCCCCTGAGTCTCTTATGCCTGGAATACATTAGCAACAATCCTGTATACTCATTGTCCAACACTATGCAAAAGCTAACCTACTCTTGTAGAGAATAACTAAGCTAAGATGACACTGTATTCCTTCTTTGGAAGAAATAAAAATCATATTTCTTATTAAAGGGGCAATATTTTTGAAAAGTTTGAATGGGATGCTATTTTTTTTTAAATGTAGGTGCTTAAATGTAGGATGCTGAAAAGAGTCAAATCCAAGAAGATTCATTTGCTCTCCATCTATTTGTTTTCATGATCTTGTGAATTAGATAGTTTTATTTGCTTCAAGCTTTTGTGATTGGTTTTCTGATGACATAAGTTATGTCAAATCGGATGACTCTCCTCTTTTCTTTCTTGCTCTATTTTGCTTGCATCGTTGCTGGCTTAAAGATGGCCTCATTCTCACAGATACTTGTTATTTATGTATGTACTTATTTATTTAGCAATTGGGTTAAGAAATGTTGACATTTTCTAAACATTTTTTCCTCTTCCATCACTTATTTGGTCTATTTTAATTTTATTTCTTTATAGGTCTGCACTTTCTTGATGTTTCTTTTAAAATGAAAATGTCCAAAAATTATATGTGCTTTGTTTCTAGTTCTTGCTTAAGTTTATGTATCTATTATCTACCTATTATCTATCTATCTATTACCTATTATCTATCTACCTATCTATCTATCTATCTATCTATCTATCTATCTATCTATCATCTATCTATCTATGTATCTATGTATCTATCTATCTATCTATCTATCTATCTATCTATCATCTATCTATCATCTATTAAGTTTTAAACAAATGGAACATACTACATACAGTTTATTCTCATTATTTTTAATAGTTCTATAAAGTCTCTATGAACACTGAATTAGTGAACACTGAACCATTGCTCCTAGAGGAAGTACAGGGTCAGGTTCCTGTGAGCCTCTGGTCATAACATTTTGTTAACTGATCAATGAATAACTGTTTTATCTGTGTTTCCATTTAAATACCTTATTCGACATATAGTTCTGATTCATTCACATTGAACTCTGTGCAGTATAGCCAACAGCACTATAACTAATGCCTGAATGAAGCTCATCTAACACATGCAGTTCCTCTGTAATGTGCATTACAGACTTCTTGTGCTGAAGAAGTCTAGACAGCACTTTAGCACTACATTTGGGGACCAGTTTGAAGAACAAAACCAAATGCGAAAAACATGGCACTAAATAGACCACGAAAAGGACACTTGCTTACACTCTGAGAACTGACATAAGAAGGCAGAGCCACTTCGTTCCACCTTTGCTGGGAACATACATTGGGTGACTCAAATTTTTTGCTATTCGGTGCATTTCTGTGAGTGATTGTCAAAGGGCTGTGAGTATTGATTTGGGGGTTACATATAAATTTTAATGAGGAGGAAAATTCACAAATAGAGAATCTGTGAATAATAAGGACTGACTGAGTATCTTTCTACAATGTGTTTTTCTTTCCAACAATAATTTATAAACCTCCTTCCTTGTTATTGTGTATGGTCTTTAGATCATTCACTCCATGTTTGTTGAGCTACTCCCAGGCACTGTACTTAGTGCTGGGATACACTGAACAAAACAGAATAGAATCTCTGTTCATAGAGCTTAAGTTCATTATGAATAGATAATGTAATGCTAGGTAGTGCTTTGAAGAAAAATAGAGCAGTATTATGGGTAGAACATGACAACGAGGAAGACTAATGAGAGTGGTTAAAGAAGGCCTTTCTGATGAAGTGACATTTGAACAATATTTGAATGACCTGAAAGAATCAGCCAACCAGATCAAGAAACTAATAAAAAATATGTTTTAAGGCTCTTCACCCTGTAGCCTGGGAGGGTTTCTAGCAGTGGCCCTATGTCTTTGTAAAATCCCCAAATAAGATATTTTAACTGCAATCAGTGAAGACTACTGCCTCTTTCCTCTCTGACTTCCTCTCTGACATTCAGTAGTCTTCCTTAGCCATGGTTTTGCTTTCTGTGCTTTCAGTTACCCATAATCACCTAGGTCTAAAAATATTTAATGGAAAATTCCAGAAATAAGCAATTCACGAGTTTTAAATTGCACGCCATTCTGAGTAGCATGATGAAATCTCTTACCGTCCTGCTCTGTCCTGTCCAGGACATGAATCATCCCTTTGTCCAGCATATCTACGCTGTACACACTCCCTACCCATTAGTTCCTTAGGAGCCATCTTGATTATCAGATTGACTATCATGTTATTGCAGAGTTTGTGTTCCAGTAACGCTTATTTTACTTAATGACCCCAAAATGCAACAGTAGTGATGCTGGCAATTTAGATATGCCAAAGAGAAGCTGTAAAATGCTTCCTTTATTTGAAAAGGTGAGTATAGTACAATAAGATAATTTGCAAGAGAGAAGGAGAGTAAAAGTGAGAGAGAGGCCACATTTCCATAACTTTTATTACAGTACATTGTTATAATTGTTTTATTTTGTTATTAGTTGCTATTGTTAATCTCTTACTGTGCCTAATTTATAAATGAAACACTATGATAGGTATGTATGTATAGGAAAAAATATAGTATATGTAAAGGTCTGCACTATCTGTGATTTCAGGCATTCACTGGAGTTCTTGGAACATATTCCCCACAGAAAAGGGAGGACTACTGTACTTCTCATTGTATTGGATATTGCTAGCTGTGGGCAGTTTGGGGAAAAGGCTAAAGCAGTGGCATGCTGGTAAATGTTTGACAAATGTTCGATGCTCAGGAAATGAAAGCCCTAGTTTATAGCACTTGTCATTTTCTGTTGTGTAGGTACTCCCACCATGGCCAATTTCAAGCAATCAGCATTAGGTCACAGAAAGCAGAGCTGGGAAGAGATGTACAGTAGCACATCATTATATAGTATTTCCACCATTCAGATACAACAGCTGTAATGTCAGGAACGTAAATTAACATGTTTCTTTGAACTTTGAATTTTCTGTAAACTGGTAGTTAGATATAGAGCCTTGATCAGATTAAGAATTGATACTTTTTCTTTTACCAAACTGTATCATGGGTAGTATCCCACACATTCCCACACAGCAGATCCATAATGTATAATAGCCTTGTTTAAAAATGTTATTATGTACTAGCCTGAAAGTCAAAGGAAATCTCTATATGATTTATTGGACGTTCTTCTGGAACAATAAGTCTATAAAAACAAGTAAATCTAGTTTGCATTTGTAGGGATGTTATATTATGACCACAGTCTTTTCAAGAAGTACTATTACTGACCACAGTGATTCTGACTCTCAAATCTTGCTGGTACAGGTAGAATAGATGATGTCATTTCTAGTCATTGGTGAACTAGTGGAACAATTTGAATTTTGTACTGATCTATGTTGAGGTTGAGGAATTGAAGCTATTACTTCCAGATGTCTCAATTTTTAAGGTAGAAGAAATGGTACTGCATTTCCCTGTTGCTATATGGCAAGAAACACGGATAAGGCTATGAGGGATGTTTCTGAGCAGTGTTTTCACCCTTTTAAGTGTCTATGGGATCTCCTTTCTGATTTGGCCTTGGTCTCTCCATGGGTATGATTTTTGGCCTCAGCCTCTTCTCCCCTTCAGCCTGTGCACTTCTGATATGATTGCCCAGTCCATCTATGGCTCTGCTCTGGTTAATAACTCTTAAATCGATAATCTTTTCTCCTTTACCTTCCAGGATTAACACCACCAGCCCCTACTCTCTAACCCTCAACAAATACACACAAACCAGCTTATTCTCTTTCTTTGGCTCCTATGGATTACCCTAATTGCTGGTGTCAAAGTTTTGTGTATCTCATGTGAGGGACCTCTGATATAATATGACACAATGAAGGTCAGGAACAGCTTCAAGGGATGAATCTGGAAGGAAGGAGGAGCAATCTGAGTATCTGGGAAACAGGTCTAGGCTCATCTAGCACCTGTGACTGGGCCAAAACAGAGTGTAGACATCCAAGAAACAGAGAGAAGAATGACTGAGTAATTCAAGTATCTTTTTCTTACTGACATTGGGGTTAAATCTAGGAAAACTTTATGCCAATTCTATGAAAACTTTTAGGTTTCTGTTTTGGGCATTTCACCCAAAGGATGTGTTTCCTTATCTCACATGCTGATGGGGAATATTGAGAAGCAGAGATAGCAGTGATGCAGAAACTCTGTCCACCTGGGCTCTCAGTGGCTCCGAAGCTAGCAAAGCACAGGTGAGAGCTCATCCCTTGCACCTATGGGCCCAGTGTTACCAATTTCTGAATCAATATTCAGAGTCCTTGTCTGCCAGCAGCTAAATTCTATCATACTTTGAAGTTGGAAGTAATTTGTGAGGTGCACATTAATGATATGTGGTCTGCTCACAATGATTAGACCCATGCACATCCTCCCAAATTATTCTTTACTGCCCATTCAACCTAGAATCTGGAGTACAGATGAAAGTGGCATCACTGGTACTCGGCCCAGAGCCAGAGCTCTTCAGAATCCTTTTAACTGTCTGGGTGCTCTTCTCCTTACCTCGGTGTTATTCTGCTTTGACAAGCCCACAATTAAGACTATTTTCAGAAGCTCAGCCCTGGGACCACTTGAGCCACTTTGGCCACAAGTGCAAAAAGCTGCAAGTGCTTGGAGCTTCAGTTCCTCGGGGGCAGCCCTTAGCCAGTGACAGTCTGGCTGGTGTAGGAGCAGAAAAGTTCAGCTTTCTTGCCTCTAGTTAAGACAAACTCTGGGGCAAAATGCAGACTTCAGGAGTTGTGTAGGATCCAGCTGAAGCCATCCTCTGGGACTTTACCTGCAATGGCAGCTTTGTTTGGCTTCTGCTGCTGCTGCTCTTTCTTCCCTGTACCTGTTTCTTCTATTCCTTTCTCGATTTCTACTGGGAAAACTTTTTCATACTCATATATCACTTGCACATGAATTGTTGTCCCGGGGTCTGGTTCTGGAAACCTGTGTAAGATAAGGGGCCACTCTGAGCTCTCAAACAGCTGCTGTGGTGCAGGATGCCCTGTTCCCATCCTTTATGGCAACGTCCTCAGGTCAGAACTTGACTCTGACCTTGATAATGCCACAGTCTTTTGGCTGGGACCGCAGAACCCTTAGAACCCTGCTGGTATGACTGAACCCAAATATCCTTTCTTATTCTTGACAGTTACTCTTCTTAGAAGTAGAATCTTCCCCTCCATTCCTCCACTGCTTAGGAAAATTCTTCCAGGGATGGGCACAGTTCCGAGGAATCCTTCTGCTCCCTGGCTGGTTCCCACACGTTTGACCATTGCCTGGAATTATCACAGCCGGAGCCTGCCTCTTGATTTGGACGTACTAGTGCTAATTTCCAGAATTGTGCTTGAGTTGGTGAGGTCCTGGGCACACAGCATGGTGTGCAGTGCTGGGTCAGCCTCGGAGGATAGATCTATATGCTTAGCACCCCCATCCTCTGCTTCCCAGCCAGCTGGGTGGTCGAAATCCAAGCACGGCCCCTGGCCCCTGGTTCGTAAACTTGTGAGAACAGCGACTGTATTTACCTAACTGTTAAATCCCTAGCATTTGTTGCGGAGCCAAGCTTGGTATATATATTGCTATTCAAATATGAATAAATGAATGGGTATTCACTTAAGTTGTTGTATTGTTCTATTAACACCCATACTTCTTTCTTGGCATGTCCAAAACTGTGCGGCTGATCTTTATACACAATTTAGAATGTGCCCAATAGAGTGGATGATGTAGCTTTGCCATCGAGTACCACAAAACTCATGTACATATCCATATACCCGTGTCATCTTCCAGGCAGCGTCTTGCAGGATGATGGGCTTTGGTCAGCCAAACCTTAGATCCTATCTCAGTTCTATGACTTATTAATAACAAGCACTAATATTTACTTGTGTCAGTATGTACCAGGGAGTGTCCTAAGCACTTTACTTAAAATAATTCATTGTTTAACCCTAACTATAATCCTATGAGGTAGATAATATTATTGTCATTGCCATTTTAGAGATAAGGAAATGGAGGCTAATTGGCTCAACAGGTGGTGGCTGAATGGAGATTTGAACTCGGGAGGTCTGAAACCACAAGATATGTGTCTAATCTCTGCAATACCCACTGTGTAATGGTGGTGTGACCCTGTGAGGATTAAGTGGGATAATATTGTAAAGGCTTTACAAGGAGGTGGTCCACTGTAGGAGTTCAAAAATGCAGGGAAAAAAGGCAGAGCACATATCTCTATTTTTTTTTCCTCCAAGGCTGTCTGTGTTTTATTTTTTTCAATTAATCTTTTATTTCAAAAAATTTAAATATTTAACTGTTTTCAGAAGTAAAGAGACTACTGTAATGAACTCTTCACCCAGCTTCAACGAGTATCAACAAAAATCAATAGACACTCTTGCTTTAATCTATACTTCTTTCTACATTATTTAGAAATAAATCTCCAACATCATATTATTTCATCCATAAATATTTCAGGGTATATCTCTAAAGACAAGTAATCTTTAAAAACACATAATCAAAATACCACTATATCTAAAAATAATGAAAAATAATTCCTCAGCATCACCAAATATCCCAGCAATGTTTATATTTCCAGTTGCTTCTCATACACAGTTTCCCCCACAAGTTTGTATGAATTAAGATTATAAATAAGGTCCATAAATTGTAATAGGTTGCTATGCGTTTTAAGTTTCTTTTAATTTGTAGCTCTCCTCCATAATTTTTTCTCTACTAATTAGGAAAGGACTATGTTATTTAATAAGTGATGGAACTGAGATAGGATCTAAGGTTTGGCTGACCAGAGCCCATTATCCTGTAGGTTTCCCAGGGAACTCTTCCCAGTGTGAATGATGGAATCTCCACAGTGATGTTTACCATATTCCTCTGTCCTCTGTTTTCCCTATGTATTTCCCTATGTATTAGATCTAGAAACTCAGATTCGGGTTTTTGTTGTTATTGTTGTTTTGTGAGGTTAAGACTACTTTTTAGATGATGTTGTCTACTTCCTCAGGAGGTATACTTTCTGATATATCTCTTTTCAGTATGGTGGTAGTCATTGATAATCATGCCTAGTTCCATGAAATCATTAGGGGTTATGAATGATGCCACTCCACTCCTACTCTACTTCGTTGATTATACAGAAGACTTCATGTAGAGAAACTGTCTGAATTAATTATTTGGTTATCCTGAATTATAGTTCATCTAAGGAAGGCAGAGTAAATGCTAGATTTAGCATTTACCAGTTTTCAAATAACATATTGGTTCCCAATCAACTCATGGATTCAAACAAGTCTTTTTTCCCCCACACTTTTTTTTTCCAATGAAACACTTCAAATTTGTAGAATAGTTCACAGAATATGCCCCTTACCTAAATGCACCAGTTGTTAAAATTTTGCCACATATACTTTCTCTCAGGAGGCTCTACACACACACACACACACTCACACACGCGTGTGTAGAACCTCCTGAAAGTAAATTACAGACATCATGACAGTTCATTCCTAAATACTTCAACATATATTTGTTAGGAATAAGGGCACTTTCCTACATAACCATTATTGTGATAACTATTATCATAAGAAATCAATTTAAATAAATATAGTACTTAATAATTAATCCATATTCAAATTGCCTGTTAATTGCCTGATAATGTCCTTTAAAACTGTTTTTTAAAAATCCAGTAACCAGTGAAAGATCATGCATAATATTTCACGTCCCTTTAGTCTTTTATTCTTTTGGTTATTTCCTCTTATTTGAGTAGGAACCAAAGTTTGCCTGACCCAAAGCCCATTATGACGCCTGGGAGCCCACGCACATATGTTACGTAGGTGATGTTGTTTACTTTCCATTGCATCACATCAAAAGGCATATAATGTCAGTTTGTCCCAACATTGGTGATATAAAGCTTGATTTGTTGGTAAGTTGAAGTGTGCCAGATTTCATACTAACAAAGGGAAACTTTTCCTTTTACCACTAATAAGTAATATGTAGGGTAGTATTTTTGGATCGTTTGAACCTTCCGCGCGCTCCAAAGATCTTAGCATCTACTTATAATCTTGCCTAAATCAAGGATGACATTGGTAGTTGCAAAATGGTGATTTTCTAATGTTAATGTGTCTTCTATAGATGGTATTCTTCTGTGAAAAAGAGCTGCTCTAACCCCCCACCCCATTTTTTTTGAGGAACACTATGGAGTCATGGATTCTTTTCTGATTCTGTAATCAATCATTGTCATTACTCTTTTTCGTGTTTAAATTGTCAAAATTTGGTCTGTGTAGGCTCCTTCAAGATAGCTCCTATGGGGCGCCTGGATGGCTCAGTTTGTTCGAATGAGCTCTCAACAACAAGGTTGCCAGTTCAATTCCCACAAGGGATGGTGGCCTGCGCCCCCTGCAACTAAAAATTGAAAATGGCGACTGGACTTGGAGCTGAGCTGCGCCTTCCACAACTAAATTGAAGGACTACTTTGTGTTTTGGTCCTCAGACTATCTCCCACTAAAATAAGTTTTCTCAACCTCAACACTATTGAAATTTTGGGCTAATAATTCTTTGTTGTGGCTGTCCTGTGTTTTGTCGGATGTTTAGTACCGTCCCTGGCCTCTAGATGTTGGATGCCAGTATATCCTCCTCACACCACTGCCCCCCATCCTTTA
Source organism: Rhinolophus hipposideros (assembly GCF_964194185.1). Lineage (NCBI taxonomy): Eukaryota > Metazoa > Chordata > Mammalia > Chiroptera > Rhinolophidae > Rhinolophus > Rhinolophus hipposideros. Next base: position 23,337,199 of record NC_138049.1, on the reverse strand, counting down.
TCCTTGTTGTGGTGACAATAAAAAATGTTTGCAGATATCATCAAATAGTCCTGGGGAACAAAATTACCCTCAGTTGAAAACCATAAAGAGGTACATATAGCCTAAGTGCTGTTTTCAAAAGTTACTTAAATGAATTTTATTATGCTGTTAGTTCTATTAAATATCAATTTGATATTTATTTTTTTCTCTTTGTGTTCAATCTTAAGGTTTACATTTCTTTTATCATTTTTAGATTACATTTTATTTTCTGAATAAATAAAACATCTACATGACTCAAAAATAAGAACTTACAAAAGAAGATATATTCAGTAAAGTTTCATTTCCATCCCTATTCCTGCAACTCTGCTCTGTTCCCACCCACCATCTACAGGTAATTATTTTCATTAATTTCCAGTTTATCTTCCTTACACAAAATGTATCATACTATATATTCTTTTTGGACCTTGATTTCTCCACTTAAGTATACATCTTGGATATCACTCCAGAACAATTCATAGGGATCTTCTTCACTTTTTTATACCTGCTTAGTGATCTCCGTTGTGTGGCTGTTCCATAACTTATCTCACTGTCTCTTAGAGATGGGCATTTAGGTTGTTTACAGTATTTTGATAATACAAATAATTTCACAATGAATAACTTTGTGTATGTTTTGTTTTGGATTATGAAGATGCATCTTTACTTCTAGGTAAATTCCTAGAAGTAAACTTGTGGTTTCAAAAGGTAAATGCATATGTAGTTTTGTTAGATATTGCTAAATTTTCCTGGGGTTTATACTATTTTCCATTCCCAACATTAAGATGTGAGAGAATGTGTTAAAATTTGTTCCAGCCTGATAGCTGAGAAAGTACCTCAATATAAAGTTAGTATAGTATTTCTTTTATTATGAGTAATGTTGAACGTCTTTACATGTTTGTGTCCTGTGTGTGTGTGTGTGTGTGTGCTATCTGCACATCTTTTGCTCATTTTTCCATTTGGTTTTTGGTTATTTATTTCCCAACATTTTTACAGATATTAATATATTAGGTTTTAACTTGTTATACATGTTTCAAATATTTTCTCTCAATTTATCATTTGTCTTTTAATTTTATTTAAGACTTTTTTTTGCCATGCTGTTGTTTTTTTTTAAATTTATTTAGATAATGCTTAACCATGTATTTTTTCATGTCTGGATTTGAATAATTAACAGGTTTTTCTTACACCAGGTTATATCACCCATATTATATCATATCACCCATGTTTTCTTCTACTATTTGAATTATTTTATATTTTACATTTAAATATCTAATATACTTGAAGTTTATTCTGGTGTGTGGCTCTAACTTTACTTTTTTCCAAATAGGGTCACATTTTCCTCCACACCATTTAATAAGGAGTCTTTCTTCTCCTCATTGACTTGTGACATCACCTTTATCATATATTTGGGTCTATTTTTGCTTCTATTTCATGGTCTGTCTCTTTATTCATAATGGAATACCTCACCTTTTAAATTATAGCAGCTTTATTCTGTGCATTAAAACTGGTGTGGCTGGTTCTCCCATCCCACGTTGCTCTTGTTTTTCTTCTTCAGGGTTTTCCTAGCTATTCTTTCGTGTGCGTTTTTTATATGAATTTTAGAACTCACTTGACTAACTTCAGCAAAAATTATTGGTATTTTTATTGGGATTGCATTAAATTTACATATTAACTTGAAGAAAACTGATTAATATATTTATAATGTTAGGTCATTCTATCCAAGAGAAAAAGAAATCTTTCTATTTTTTGAAGTCTACTTTAGTGCCTTTCAGGAATAATTTACAAGTTTAAAATTGCTACATTTAGGTTGTTTACAGTATTTTGCTAAATTTACTTGCTAAATTTACTCCTAATTACTTTATCTTTTTTTGTGGCTCTTGCAAAACATTATATTTTCTGGTTGGTTGTAATTTGTATATTTGAAGACCATTAAGATTTATGTGTTAATTTTGTATCCTGATATCTTACAAAATTATTTTATTGTTTTCTTTTATCACTGAATGGCTAAGGTTTTTCAGGGATTCCATCATATCATCTACAAATAGATAATGGATAATAACTAATTTAATAATATTAATTTAATAATAATAAGAAGAATTTAAGTTTTATTTTCTAATGTTACATTGTGTGTATCTGGAATCCCCTTCTGACCTTTAGTACTCTGAAATGATTTCTTGCAGTTAATATAAACTCAATTTATCTTTGTCTTTTGTTTTTCAATAAGGCACTGGAATGAACACAGGTTCGATACACTGCAGGCTCTATGGTCCCCTAGGCATGGTCCTAGTGATAACATTACAGAAAACAAAGAATGTGCCATTATGTCCCCAGTTGAAGTTGTCACCTGCACTTCCAAACCAGGTCTTTTACAGCATTTCTAGGTATTTCCTAAATGTTCCAAACCTTGGTTTTAGCTCTGACTTTTCTTTTTCCTTCCACCTTTACATCGTCGTATCATCTGCCAATCCATGCAGATTTCACTTCAACAAACTCTTCCTTTTCCCTGCATCCAATGGCTGGTGCACTTGATGGGTACAAAGGTCCAGATCCATTGCTTCAATTGGAGACCTCTCAGGGGCCATCCTAACATCAGAAGCTCACCTGAATTGACTCATATCTCTGTTGCAACTACATTTCAGTTGAACTTCTCTCTCTGCCCAGTCCTAACTTTCTCACAGCCTAAAAGATGTTTCTGAGAGAAACTCCTCAATAAACTTCCTGTATAATCATCTCAGACTCTCAGTATGTTTCTTGGGGAATCCCACCTGTGATGTCTCCTTTTCACGCCTACTGCTGCACCCAAGTGTAGAGCACCATTATTTCTTACTTAGAATATTGTGAATGCTTTATAACTGGTTCCCCTTCTCACTGGCTCCTCATCTATATTCAGTCTATACAACTGTAGACAAATTATTTATCCCAAAGCATAGCTTAAATCATACTGTTTACCTGCTCAATAACCTTGGGATTTTCTCCCCAAGCCGTTTACTTAGGTTATAATACTTATTATGACTTACAAAACCCCTTTCTAATTTAGTCTCCACTATTTTCACCTGTCATCTTCTACCCCAGTATAGTATCCCCTGCTCCATTTAAACTAGACTACTTATTGTTCTCTAAATCTACCCTAAAAATTTCCCCTTCCTACCTTTGTCTCAAGTTTTCTTTCTACTATTATTTCTTCTTTACAAAGTTCTAACCGTATTTCAAGGTCCATTTCAAATACCACATTCTCCATGAAGATTTTCCTTGTACCTCAATCAAATGTTATCTCCTTCATTAGTCATCCCAATGCAATTTGTACTTCTCCTTCATATCTGCTTGATTGTATTTGCTTTTGTGTTTATTTTACGTTTTTATCTCTCCTGCCTATCCTGCCACCTGCACTGACAGAATATAATCTTTAGAGCAAGGTTTTACCTGTATTATTTTTGTATTGTTTGAAGCAACAAGCACAATCTTTAATACTAAAGCTCAATAAATTATTAATAAATTGAATTAAATGTGAGCTGCCATTTTTTTGACTTTGCGTGAATGCTTTTTATCTTTCCAACTTCTCAAGTTTAGGGGAGGAAGGTTTCATATTAGGGCAATATTTAACTTATGTTTTTTAATGAACTCATATTCTCTTCCCCAGTGCAATTTTCATTGGAAAAGATCCTTGAGTTTTCCTTAAAACAGTTTTGAAAACCAAGGACAGAATGGTGCCCCCATATAACAATGGCATGTCCTATTAGACATAGGCAAGAACTGTCAGGAACCCCTGAGGGTGGAGCTGAGAACCATGAGACCAGGTAATCAGATGATGTGACCTCAAATCCATGGTGCAGTTCAAAACACAGCTGTGGGGCGGAAATCTGGAAGCAACTGTACATGTCTTTCTCTCTTGTTTTCATCATGCAATTAAGGTGATACTGGTTTTAATTTCTTTATTCTGTACAGGCAGTTTTATCCTTATTGAGATATAGGTTTTCTTTTCCTACACATCTTAGCCTCGTTTTATTCACTAACATCTCTTTCTCAGCCAAATGAGATTTAGTGATACTTTCCAAAGCACTCCTATTTTTTTTTTTTTTAAGGATTTTATTGGGGAAGGGGAACAGAACTTTATTGGGAACAGTGTGTACTTCCAGGATTTTTTTCCAAGTCAAGTTGTTGTCCTTTCAATCCTAGTTGTGGAGGGTGCTGTTCAGCTTCAAGTTGTTGTCCTTCCAGTCTTAGTTGTGGAGGGCACAGCTCAGCTCCAGGTCCCATTGCTAGTTGCAGGGGGCACAGCCCACCATCCCTTGCGGGAGTCCAACCAGCAACCTTGTGGTTGAGAGAATGCGTTCCAACCAACTGAGCCATCCGGGAGCTCAGTGGCAGCTCAGCTCAAGGTGCCGTGTTCAATCTTAGTTGCAGGGGGCGCGCTGCCCACCATCCCTTGCAGGACTCGAGGAATTGAACCGGCAACCTTGTGGTTGAGAGCCCACTGGCCCATGTGGGAATTGAACCGGCAGCCTTCAGAGTTAGGAGCATGGAGCTCTAACCGCCTCAGCCACCGGGCCGGCCCTCCAAAGCACTCTTGATTGTTATTTTATATTACCCAATAACACTACAATTAGAGACAATGAAAACAAGACACTATTTAAAAATAAGCTTTTGGTATTAAGAATAATATTTTTGTAGGCAATCTGTAAAGCAAAAGAAATAAAATTGAATGGGATATCACATACCTCAAAATACATTTTTAATTTTATCATCTATTTATGCCATCCTATTTGTCAGAATCAGATAACTACAAATAGTATTGTACTAGAAATGTAAACTTCTTTTTGGTGTATAGATGTGGAGTTGTTAACATACAGAGTGTGGTTATGGTTGGTTAGAACAGTACAAGGTTGTGTTTACATTGAATGTTTCATTGAACGAACTTTGAGTGCTTCCTAAGCATTGCCTCATGAACCCTCCCAACCTTCTTAGGAGGTGAACAGAATTATTGTTCCCATTTAACTAACAGAAAAATTAGAAGAGAGGGGGGCTTCAACTTCATGTTCACTGGTGACCACACAAATATGACTTACATAGTCGTTTGATTCTTGATGCTATAACTATACTTGTATAAATGACACATCCCTGTTCTGATTTTATGCTATTGTCATTTTCCTTTGCTTTTACAATTAGACTGTTAACAATTCATCACATGGAAAGTTTCATAAATATTTTATATTATGAGATATCATCTTTCAACTTCTGCTATTCTAATCATTCTATGATAGCAGGGCTTTGTTTTACCCCATTCATCTAGAGGTTACATTTCCATTAGCCACCAGGAATATAGCCACATTTGAACTAAGACTGGCCCTAGGTAGGGAATTGCTGTCACAAAGCTCAGGAGTCTTGCTTTGTAGAAGACGTAGTTCAATCACCCAAGCAATATGTGAAGAGTAAAGCAAATGGTAACAGAACATCAATCCACTGACATCAGTAAGAAATGACAACTAAAAAAGGAAGGAGAGTTGTACAAAGCAGTCTGCTATGGATGGTGAGTTTCTATGGGGGATTTTGAATATTCTCAGGAAAAAAATGGCCATTTAAATGAGAATAGCCTCGTTATGGAAACGTGGTTCTAGTCCTTTTTAAGAGTAGTTTGGAGGTATTTTCCACCTTATATAGCTCTGTGACAGGGATCAAAATGGTAGTGGTAAATATGCAAGGTTAATTTGATGTGCTGATAGTTCTTAGCGAGATTCATTAGAATTAAGTTATACTCTATGTATCTATGAGATAAGACATTTCTAATTCTATTTTAAACAGAAATGGCTTTTAAAAAAGGTCTCTGCAGTAACATATATCAGAAAATGAAAAGCTCATCCTTTCCCCCAAAGAGAATGAATTGTCTTTTGTTCAATATATGTCTGGAGCCTTACCCAATCAGTGAGTGAGATATGTCCCGGCCCTTTGACTATTTCCTTATACCCATATGTAAACACATTCCAGGGAGAAAACCTGATATACCCTTTCCTCAATCCTGCACCTGAGTTGTTGAAATCACAGAATATTTTGGACCTGATATTCATTAGATTATTTGTCATTATACCAAATACTTTTTGGCTCTCGGAGCACTTGAAAAACATGTTTTTGAGATTCTATGTAACATTCTGGGTGGGGTGGTTTATAAAAGACTCAATCTTAAACACAAAGCAGAGCTGTAAGACCAGTGATTAGTACTGATGCAACAATTTCACAGCTATGCTGACTGTGCAGTGTTCAGAATGTTCTAAACCCATGCTGGGCTGACACATCTTTCACCATATGTTGACAGAAGAGGGCTAAAGAGTGTGTGGTACACATTTTAAATCTTTATCCAAATAAACTTAGCTTCTGCAAAAGTTATTTGATAATGACAACTTATATATATATATATATATATATATATATATATATATATATATATACATATACATATATATATTTCTTTTTAAAGATTATGCAATATTTCATACACATAAAATAATAAAAGTAAAGTAGGTATAAACTATAACAACAAAATTTATACCCTTGTCTTTACCATCTACTTTAAAAAAGAAAACTTTCTACTCCTCTTGAAGGCCCCTATAATTATTTCTATTCTCCATCACTCCAGAGGTAACCGCTTTCTTGACTTTTTAATTTGTCATTCTCATTCTTTTCCTTAGTTTTTTAATAGTTTCTAAATACATATAAAATATAATATATAAATATATGTACTGTATATATTTACCATGTGTAAATATATATAGTATAATTATAAGCAAAAGGATATATATATGTATGTATGTGTGTGTGTGTGTATATATATATATATATATATACATATATATATCACCCTAATAAAATACTGTTAGCTATACAAGTTTTCTAACTTTGTATGAAAAGTATAATGTTTTATGCTTTCTTCCTGAATTGCTTATTTTTTCAGAATTTTATTTGTGAGAATTATATATGTGCATGTAACTCATCAATCTTCTCTGTTGTAGAGTATTTCAATTAATATACCACCAGTTATCTATTTACTCCCTTTTGACTGACAGCCAAGTTGTCTCCAGCCTATCAGAAACATTCTTATATATATCTCCTGGTATTCACCAGGAAGATTTCCTCTGGGTTACAAAAAGTGGAGTTGCTGATTAGTGGGATACGCACATCTGCAACTTTACTAGGTAATGCTAAATTGTTTTCCACAATCAGTGAATCAGTTCACACTCCCACCAACAGTGGCTCAGAGTTCCAATTGCTCCACATCCTCTCCAACCTTTGGGATAGTCAGACCTTCAAATTCTTGCCAATTCAGTGGGTGTGAAATGGTATTTATAATAGTCTTAGTATTATTTTCCCTTGTTTCTAAAAAGGTTGAGCTTCTGGTGCTGTGTTTCTGCTTTCATTAAATGTTTGTCCATTTTTCCTGCCCGTTTTACTATTGGATTGTTGACTTTTCTTGACTGTTTTTAGGCGTTCTTTATATATTCTAGATAGAAGTTTCTGATTATGCATGTGTGTTGCAAACGTCTCCCAGGTTGTTGTTACCTTTTCAGTTTCTTTTGACAGTCTGTGATTTCTTCAAAATTTTTACCAAAGTAAGCAAATATTTTCCACTTAATGTTTAAAGAGGTAAAACTGGATTAATTATAATACTCAGAATTTTTATTCAAACATAGGTATCTAAAAGGGTGCAATACATTTGTGTTCATTATTTTAAAAGGCAAACTGGTAGAGCTATGTTTCCAGACGGCCTTTCCAGCGTAGTATATTGGGATGATAAATTTTGTCTTACCCAAATGGATTCTTTTATTTATTTAATGGAAGTCTGTCATCATTTTCGGCATAGTCAAGAAGTCTCTTAAAAAATCAAATAGCAGCACACCTTTCTCTTTCTTTCCAGCATCCAATTTCTGGGAAAAGTAGGCTATACTTGTCTCTCATTCCTTATAATTATTTACTCCTTCTCCTCTGGTGATCTGACTTCCCTGTGTAACTTGCTTGGAAACTGATCTTTCAAAGATTGCAGTGACCTTTTAATTTCCAAACTGAATGGCCTCATATCGAGACTTGCTAGATTTAGCAAATAAAAATGCAGAATTTGCAGTTAAATTTGAATTTCAGGTAGACAAATCATAATTTTTTAGAATAAGTATGTCCCAATATATGTCCCAAATATTTGCCACCTCCAAACACATTCAATTGAGTACAAAGTACTATCAGTGCTGCAACTATTTATGTTAATAATTCCCATGTAGTGATTGTAATTCTGGAATGAAACAAGGATATGGAAATTTTGGTATTTAGTTCACATGATACATTTATAGAGCGGTGAGTTCTGATGACATTTCTTTCCAATAAGATGTTATTCTACCAGTTTCCAGATCTGAGATTTCCCTATCTTTTGCTGGGTTCTCCCGAGGCAGTATGATTGGGAAAGAAGATGAATTCCAACATAAATTATCCTAGTGGGAAGAGATAGAGCCTCAGAGAATGGCTCTGACCAAAAGAATCTAACTCTGAAGAAAAAACAGGTTAGGCTGGGGAGTGAGGGTGGAGATGGTGGGGAAAATTTAAAATTGGGCCTGAGCCTCACCTTTCTCTCCTGTAATCGTTCATCATACACTGTTACATTTTCCCTGATTTCTATTTTCTGCAAGGAAATGCAAGAGACTAATTAGTGTAAGCCCCAGAAATAGAAATTAAAGGAATAATAAAATATCTTGGAAGGGTTTCAAACAGGTGAGGGAATGTGGTCAAAAGCCTTCCTAAATAAATATACTCTTGTTTCATTTAAACTTTTAACTGCAGTAATAATTTTAAGATTTAAATGATTTGAATTACAGATTTTCAGTAACTTGGAAATAAGAGAAGTATACTGTGGACAATTGGACTTAAAAATAGCTCATATGACTAAACATAGAATCCTTCAAACCAAGAATCAGTACTTCCTCCAAGGTTCTAAGTCTTTAGTCATTGCTTTAGGTATTGCAATTCAGTTCTTCACTCAAGATCTACCTTAAAAATCACTGTCTTCTTGTAGCCTTCACAAGTCTCAACAGTCTCAGTTCTTGATTCAGAGCAAGTCTGCGTTTCAGTTTTGTCCTTATTTACTGATGCAGTATACTATGTTCTTTACAAGTCCCTGTCCCCTCCAAGCTCATCACTTCCTGAGGGAAGAGCCCATGCCTTATTTGTAGTTATTTCTCCACTCTTTTTGTAACTAGATTGTGCTTAAAAACTGTTAACTTGAACCTCACATAGGGCTAAAGCAAAGAATAACAATTCATTTTGCTTAGCTTGACAAGCACGCATCTTGTAGAAAAATATGTTAGATTTATATTGTAAAATAAATTGATAATATATTCTATCTCCAAAATTATACCTTGATAATCTGTCTTTAGGTACACATACACTTAAGTTTCAGAAAACATTTAAAATTTTCAAAAGAGACAGTTGTCTACATGAGCGATAAAAACACATTGGGGGTGCCAAAAAATGTATACAAGTGGACACTTTGGTCAATGCTGCTCAAGCAGTAGTTCGCCATAATCAGAAGTGTCTGGACGCTGACGGTAACCAGTTTGAGCACCTCTTGTAATTGCAGAAGTCAAACATGACTTGTATTCATCTTTTGTTATTGGTATATATTGAGAATTACAGTTTTTTTTTAAATTAAAGTGTATTGGGGTGACAATTGCTAGTAAAGTTACATAGATTTCAGGTGTACAATTCTGTATTACATCATCTATGTATCACATTGAGTGTTCACCACCCAGAGTCAGTTCTCCTTCCATCACCATATATTTGATCCTCTTTACCCTCATCTACCAGCCCCCTCCCCCCTTACCCTCTGGTAACCACTAAACTATTGTCTGTGTCTGTGAGTTTTTGTTTCTTCCTTTATTTGTCTTGTTCTTTTGTTGTTTTCAGTTTTATATACCACGTCAGTGAAATCATATGGTTTTTCACTTTTTCTGTCTGCCTTATTTTGCTCAGCCCAATAATCTCAAGATCCATCCATGTTTTTGCAAAAGGTACTATTTCATCTTTTCTTATGGCAGAATAATATTTCATTGTGTATATATACCATAACTTTTTTATCCAATCATCTATCGTAGGACACTTTGTTTGTTTCCATTTCTTGGCCACCATAAATAAAGCTGCAATGAACATTGGAACACATATATCTTTTGATATTTTCAGATTTTTTTGGTAGATAGCCAGGAGAGAGATTGCTGGGTCATATGATAATTCTATTCTTAATTTTTCTCCACACTGTCTTCCTTAGTGGCTGCACCAATTTGCATTCCCACCAACAGTGTATGAGGGTTCCTTTTTCTCCACAGCCTCTCCACTTGTTATTTGTCATGTTGATGATAGCCAGTCTAACTGGTGTGAGGTGATATCTCATTGTGGTTTTTATTTGCATTTCTCTGATGATTAATGATGTTGAACATTTTTTCTTTCTTTTTTTTTTTTTTTAAAGATTTTATTGGCGAAGAGGAACAGGACTTTATTGGGGAACAGTGTATACTTCCAGGCCTTTTTTCCAAGTCAGGTTGCTGTCCTTTCAATCTTAGTTGTGGAGGGTGCTGTTCAGCTTCAAGTTGTTGTCCTTTCAGTCTTAGTTGTGAAGGGTGCAGCTCAGCTCCAGGTCCAGTTGCTGTTGCTAGTTGCAGGGGGCGCAGCCCACCATCCTTTGAGTGAACATTTTTTCATATGTCTATTGGTATGTCTTCTTTGGAGAAATGTCTATTCAGGTCCTCTGCCCATTTTTTAATTGGATTGTTTGTTTTGTTGTTGTTGAGTTATATGAGTTCCTTATATATTTTGGATATTAACCCCTTATTGGAAGTGTTTGCAAAAATCTTCTCCCATTCGGTTGGTTTCCTCTTTATTTTGTCGATGGTTTGTTTTGCTATGCAGAAGGTTTTTAGTTTGATATAGTCCCATTCATTTATTTTAGCTTTTAGTTCCTTGCCTTTGGGGTCAAATTCATAAAGTGCTCTTTAGTGCTCCATAATTTTAGTACTTATGTTTTCTTTTATGCGTTTTATTGTTTCAGGTCTTATGTTTAGGTCTTTAATCCATTTTTGAATTAATTTTGGTACATGGTGACAGATAGCAGTCCAGTTTCATTCTTTTGCATGTGGCTTTCCAATTCTCCCAGCACCATTTATTGAAGAGGCTGTCTTTTCTCCATTGTATGTTTTTGGCTTCTTTGTTGAAAACTATCTGTCCATATTTATGTGGTTTTATTTCTGTGTTCTCAGTTCTATTCCATTGGTCTGTGTGTCTGTTTTTCTGCCAGTACCGTAATGGTTTGATTATTGTTGCCCTGTGGTACAAGCTAAAGTCAGGGAGTGTGATACCTCCAGCATTGCTCTTTTTTTTTGTAGTATTGCTTTGGTTCTTCGGGGTCTTTTGTGATTCCATACAAATCTGATGATTTTTTGTTCTATGTATTTAAAAAATGCCATTGGGATTTTGATAGGCATTTCACTAAATCTTTGGCTATTACCCAAATATTGCTTTGGGTAATATGGTCATTTTAACTATGTTGATTCTTCCAATCCATGAACACAGAATGTCTTTTCATTTCCTTGTGTCTTCTTCAATTTCTTTCAAAAATGTCTTATAGTTTTCAGTGTATAGGTCTTTCACATCCTCGGTTAAGCTTATTCCTAGGTATTTTATTCTTTTTATTGCAATTGAAAAGGGAATTGCTTTTTCCTTTTTCTGAGATTTTATTTTTAGTATATAGGAATGCAATGGACTTTTGTACGTTGATTTTTGTAGCCAGCAACTTTATTGTATTCGTTTACTGTTTCTAATAGCTTTCTGGTGGAGTCTTTAGGGTTTTCTATATATAGCATCATGTCATCTGCAAAAAGTGACAATTTAACTTCTTCATTCCCGATTTGGATGCCTTTTATTTCTTTCTTTTGCCTGATTGCTCTGGCTAGGACTTTTAATACTGTGTTGAAAAGCAGAGGTGATAGGGGACAGCCCTGTTGTTTCCTGAACGCAGAGCAAAGGGCTTCAGTTTTTCACCGTTTATTATGATAGTAGCTGAGGGTTTGTCATATATGGCCTTTATTATGTTGAGGTATTTTTCTTCTATACCCATTTTATTAAGTGTTTTAATCATAAATGGATGTTGTATCTTGTCAAACCGTTTTTCTGTATCTATTGTTATAATCATAGATTTTCGTCCTTTATTTTGTTTATGTGATGTATCACGTTGATCAATTTGCATATGTTGAGCCATCCTTGTGCCCCTGGGGTGAACCCCACTTGGTCGTGATGAATAATTTTTTTAATGTATTGTTGCATTTGATTTGCTATAATTTCGTTTAGGATTTTTGCATCTGTATTCATCAGAGATATTGGTCTATAGTTTTCTTTTTTTGTGTTATTCTTACCAGGTTTTGGTATCAGGGTAATGTTGGCCTCATAAAATAAGTTAGGGAGTGTTGTCTCTTCTTCAATTTTCTGGAAGAGTTTGAGTAGGACAGGTATTAGATCCTCTTTGAATGTTTGGTAGAATTCACTAGTGAAGCCATCTGGTCCTGGACTTTTGCATTTGGAAAGATTTCTGATGACTGATTCAATTTCCTTACTGGTGATCGGTCTATTTAGATTTTCCAATTCTTCGTGATTCAGCCTAGGAAGGCTGTATGTTTCTAAGAATAAGTTCATTTCTTTTAACATATTGAATTTGGTGGCATATAGTCCTTCGTGGTATTCTTGGATGACCCTTTGTATTTCCATGGCATCCGTGGTAATTTCCCCTCTGTCAATTCTGATTTTGTTTATTTGTGACTTTTCACTTTTTATCTTAGTGAGTCTAGTCAAACGTTTGTCAATTTTATTAACCTTTTAAAAGAACCAGCTCTTTGTTGCATTAATTTTTTTCTATTGTCTTTTTGTTCTCTATTTCATTTAGTTCTGCTCTGATTTTTATTATTTCTTTCCTTCTGCTGACTTTGGGTTTCATTTGTTCTTCTTTTTCTAGTTCTTCAAGGTGTAACATGAGGTTATTTGTCTGGGATTTTTCTTGTTTCTTGAGATAGGCCTGTAATGATATAAATTTCCCTCTTAAAACTGCTTTCGCTGCATCCCAAAAATTTTGGTAGGATGTATTTTCATTGTCATTTGTTTCTACGTATCTTTTGATCTCTCCTCTTATTTCTTCTTTGACTCAATCATTCTTTAAAAGTAAGTTGCTTAATCTCCACATATTTGTGGGTTTTTTTCTGCTTTTTTTTTGCAGTTGATATCTGATTTGAAAGCCTTGTGATCAGATTTATGCTTGATATGATTTTAATCTTCTTAATTTGCTGAGGCTAGTTTTATGTCCCAATACATGGTCTATCCTTGAGAATGTTCCATGTACAATTGAAAAGAATGTAGTCTGATGTTCTAGGATGAAGTGTTCTATAAATGTCAATTATGTCCATTTCATCTAATGTCATTTAATGTCATTTAGGGCTGCTATTTCATTATCTATTTTCTGTTTGGATGATCTATCCGTAGCTGTCAATGATGTATTTAAGTCCCCTACTATAATTGTGTTTTGGTCAATTTTTCCCTTTAGTTCTGTTAGCAGTTGCTTAGTATATTTTGGTGCTCCCTAATTGGGGGCATAAATATTGATGACTGTTATGTCTTCTTGTTGTACAGTCTCTTTTATCATTATGAAATGTCCATATTTGTCTCTTGTTACCTTTTTTACCTGAAGTCTGTTTCATCTGATATCAGTATGCTACACCTGCTTTTCTCTGAATACCATGTTCTTGGAGTGTCAGTTTCTGCTGTTTCACTTTGAGTCTATATTTGTCCTTGTAGCTGTGATGTGTCTCTTGGAGGCAGCATATAGTTGAGTTTAGAGTTTAGTTTTTTGATCCAATCTGCTACTCTGTGCCTTTTTATTGTGAGTTCAGTCCATTTACATTTAGGGTGATTATTGATATGTGAGGATTTCCTATTAGTTTATCTCTGGTTTTCTGGTTGGATGGTTGCCTTTTTGTTGCTGTCTATTATTTCAGTGTGCTGGTATTCTATGATTTTTCCCTCTATTTCTTCTTTCTTTATGTTATATATTTCAGTGCTGGATTTTTTTTTGAGTGGTTACCATTAAATTTATGTAAAAGAAAGTTTCATATTTGGAGTATTCCATTTTCTTCAGCATGCTTACTTTCTCCATTCCTTTGTGCCAGTTCAGGCCTTTACTCTCGCCCCATTTATGTTTTTTGTTGTCACAAATTATTCCTATTTATACTGTGAGTTGATTTCTGCAGTAGCAAGTTGTCTTTTTCCTCTTTTTTTAAGTCCCCCTCCCCTTCTTTACCCTGTATGTTATATTGAAGTGTGTAGTGTCCTATTTGGTGTAGGCGTTGCCATTTCTTGCTTCTGTCTGTTCGTAATACTACTCATGATTTTGTATTCTTTTGCTTTTTTGTTGCAGGTCGAATAGCCTTCTTCAGCATTCCTTGTAGTGCAGGTCGTGTATTAGAAAATTCCCTCAGCTTCTGTATGTCTGTAAAGGTCTTTATTCCTCCTTCATATCTAAAGGATATTTTTGCTGGATATATTATTCTTGGCTCATAATTTCTCTCTTTCACTAGTTTGAATATTTGATTCTACTCCCTTCTGGCTTGTAGAGTTTCTGCTGAAAAATCTGATGATAATCTAATGGGCTTTCCTTTGTAGGCTACTGTCTTCTTTGCCCTGGCTGCCTTGAGGATGCTTTCTTTGTCATTAATTTTTGACAGTTTCAATACAGTGTGCTTTGGAGAGGGCCTATTGGGATTGAGGTAATTAGGTTTTCTATTTGCTTCTTGGATTCGAGGATCCAGTTCTTTCCACAAGTTTGGGAAGTTCTCATCAATTATTTATTTGAATATACTGTCTATTCCCTTTTCTCTTTCTTTTCCTTTTGGTATGCTCATTATTCCTATGTTGCTCTGTCTGATGTAGTCAGAAAGTTCTTGTAGAGTTTTTTCATTTCTTTTAACTCTGTAGTCTGTCCCTTCTTCCATCTGTCATTTCCAGATTTCTGTCTTTGATGTCACTGATTCTTTCCTTCATCTGGTTCAGTCTATTACCAAAGCTGGCTATTTGATTCTTCATTTCTTTTATGAAGTTCTTAATATCCAGAAATTCTATTTGGTTCTTTTTTAAAAATTTCAATCTGTTTGGTAAAATGTTCATTTTGTTCTTTGATTATGTTTCTGAGTTCAATAAACTGCTTGTCTATGTTTTCTTGCATCTCATTGAGTTTTTTAAGAACTGTAATCTTGAATTCTCTGTCATTTATATCACTTATTTCCATGTCTTTAAGTTCATTTTCTGGAGACTTTTCATTTTGTTTCTGAGATGTCTTGTTATCTTGGTTATTTATGGCAATTACTGATTTATTATTTCTCTTCCTAGACATCTACAGGAGTAAGTTCTGCAACAGGTTGATAGAAAGAGGTCTTTCATTTGTTTTCCAGTAAGTGTTGGTAGAATGCTTTATTTTCTTTCCAACTGCAGCCTTTATTCTCTCTCACACATTAGTGTTATATTTTCTCTGCACTGTTCTGGTTTCTCACCCAATGGGGAGATTCCCTGGAAGGTGGGCTTCTCCTCTGTGAACAGGTCACATGGGTCACAGGGCACCCCCTCCATGGGGGGATGTGGAGAGCTTCTGAAGTTCCAAAGATCTTCCTGCACCAGTTTAAAAGCTTGTGTGTTTCAGCAGTTTTGTTGACTCCTACAAGGATCCACCCAGATAGGTGGGGACAGCAGTGGGGTGGGTTGTGAGAGGTGGCCCAGAGCAATGGTGGCAACCACCAGCGCAGCCAATCCTGCACCCAAGGCTCCCTCCCCTTTGGCAGAACTAGTTGACTGTGAGTCTGTGGCTGTAGGCCGCAGTTCTCAGAACTGCAAATATTCTGCTCTTTTGATCTGACACTGCTACCGTTCTGCTTCTATCATTGGGAGGGTGAAGGTGGGGTAAGCTTTAGGAGGGAAGGAAAGGGGTGGCCAGGCCCCGTGCCTAAGCCTTCTGTCCTCTGCTTGGCAGTGAGGGCTTAAACCCCATTTTCACCTTTCTTCCCTCAGTCTTTTCTGCTATGAGTGTTGGGTTCAGCCATGTTATATGCTGATCCCTCAGGCAGGACAGTGGCCCATAAGCAGAGCACTACGTAGCAGTCCGAATTCTTTCCTCCCACCACTGCTGGAGCTCGGAGCTCCAATCTGCATTCTGTGCCCATGGGGTCCAAGTCTCCGCACTTCCCTCTTTCCTCCTCCCTCACTCACCAATTTGTCCACCTTTAGATGATTTCAGTTGCACGTCTTTTAGTCTTGCCTGTCTGCTGTGCAGGGAGTCCTTTGTGGAATTACAGTTGTTCAATTTTTTGTAAATTCCAGGGCAGATTTCAAGAGGCTCACCTCATGCTGCCATTTTTATGACATCATCTCCAACAATTGTATTACAATTTTAATACAGTTTTCCTTTCCTAAAATGTGTATACATTTGTTTTTGGCACCCTGTGTATTTAAAAACCAAGGGTCTAAAAAGAATGCTTGACCCACTAAGCAAGGAAAGGTCATTTAAAATGATGGATCTTTCTCTTGTCTGAAATGTCGGAAGACTTTTAATATGTCTGCAAGGAGAAAGTTTGAGAAACAAGGAATGTGGCCTTTCCCCCAGACTTCAGCTATATATTATTATGGATACCGATTTATAGATGTGGAAACTGACAACATTAAGCAACATGCCTACAGGGAGTCATTGACTAGAACTGAAAAAAACCTCCCAGCTTGCGCTGTAACCCATAGACTGTGTTGACAGAAGTTAGGCTCTTCAGGCTGTTTTGTAAGTGTAATGCTAACATAATGTTAGCAAACAATAGAGCAACATCTGCTACAGACACAACCAGAGAAATCAGTTTTTAAAAGCACAAAATGACCTGGGAGAGAGGAGGTAAATCTGGGAAAGATGAGCCCTGTGGTTGCTAACATTTTTATTAGAGACTTAGAGAAACATGTATGTTCATCCCCCAAAAGTAACTTGGGGAATATCTGCATCACTGCAATGATTCCTGCACAAAACCTTTCTATTCCTTGCCTCTAAGTAGCCTAGTTTTCTTGTTATCTGACATGGACACAGCTCTACAGCTTTACCGAAATGACAGGAAGAGAGAAAAGGGTCTGTGTCTCACATGGGGGAAAGGTATATTGAAATAAACACTGAAATTAAAAAATAAGCCTGGAATTAAAAGAATGGCTTAAAGAGTATTCCCCCATAATGTCTCTATGAAAATAATAAGCATGCCATTTAGATCATTGCTAAAATATTGAATGGCTACCATTGCCTTCTCAGTTGGGATAAAATATGTAACCAAATCCTAACACTCATTATGAAAACACATATAGAAAATCCTTTTTCATTCAGAGCAGACAACCCAAAAGCACTGTTTTAGCCACAAAAATGTGTCCCAATGCATACAATACTTGTGCCCCAGACTGCAGTGCTGCTTCAAGTTGTCATACAAGAGCTAGAACTTTTATTTTGCTTCACATTCCTCACAAGGCTCTATTTTGAAGCTCTCAGGCAAGAGGTGATGTGGAGACAGCATCGTATTCATGAAGATTCAGAGATGTGGCGGTCCTCCTGTTTGCCCCAAGTCGCCTCTCATGCGTTATGTACTGCAGAAAGTTTCATGAATACAGCAAGTTCATTAACACTGAAGATGGTCTTATGGCTGTGCATTTCTATATATGGGTATATATATACATATAAATGTTTTTTGGTGCAAACTCATATTTCTTGTAGGCAACAAGATGAATTATCTGAATATCATCAATCATGTATACATTTTGATATACAATTATAGTCAGATGCCATAAGAATTTACTTTACAAATCCAGAATTCTTTAGGCGAAGAGAATTAGGTTTAAAATCCAAGAAGACAACAGCAGTTAATCGTAGAAAATACAATTTGCCAGATTCTCTCTATCATCCGCAACTTGCTAGTCATGAGAAATGTACTTTGGAAGCTTTGTCAATTCTTTCAGGCCACTAGTACATTAGTGTACTAACAGGCCTAAGAATTGATGTGACTATTAAAAGTGCCTAATTTACAACTCAGAGCAAGTTATCTCGTGGCTGAATTGAACTCAGTATAGCGTCATTGCCTGAATCTCAAAAGAATCAGATAATTGTTTTCTTGAGGAATTTAAGGCAATGATAGAGGAATGGATTCCACCCACCCATCTCTCAGTCATTTTTTGATTCTTTTATTTGACACTTTTTTTTCCATGTGCCTTTCTTTGAGCTACGAACTGTTTTATGTTCTGGTATAGAATGTGGAGTAAGTTAGCTAAGTCCATCTTTTAGAAGCCTGCATTTTAGTGAGGGAGACAGAACAATGAACAATTACATAGACAAGTAGAAAATGATTTCCACTAGTGATGAGTGATAAAAAGAAAACAAAATGAGACAACGTTTTGTGAAGGGTGTTAGGGAAGCCGTCTGAGTAAATAATATTTGAGCTGAACTCTGAATGGTAAAAAGAAAAAAAAACAACCCAGCTTTCTTAATGTCTGAGAAGATGCGTATTCAAGGCAGTTGGAACAGTAAGATTCAATCCTGAGACAAGGCTACCCCTGTAGAGACAGCCAGGTCTGAGTGTTGACTGGGAAGGGGGTTTGGGATAGAGGATGAGGCCAGAGAGGTAGGCAGGGACTTGACTTTATAGGTCATGGTGAAGATTCTGGCCTTCTGTGACACAAAGCCTGTGTAAAGCGCATAAAATATATTATATGTATTGGATTGAGGTTTGCAAAACAAGTTGTTTACTAGTAGGGACACGAGCTAGGAATATGGCCACACATGTGTGAGACTGATAAGAGTGAAGTGAAAAACATGTTTTTGTGTGAAACTGAGCATAACAAAATTGAATGATAAACACATTCACCAAAACAACTTCTGATTGTCACCTAAGAGGTAAACAAGTCCAAGGAAAAGAGGATAAAGGCGGAACTCCAGAGCAATGCCATGAGTGGTCTGACTGCACGCTCTGTCGAAGACCCTGTGCGAGGCTCTGAGCGAGACATTCCAAAATGATTCTCAGGGACGTTCGTCTGGGCGATCCGACAGAGTCATCTGAGGTGGCAAGCCACGATACCGGGACTCTCTGAAGTTCTTCCTTGCAAGACCAACTTGCCTCAGACCGCTCATGGGCCCAGTCGTCTCTCCCAGACCAGGGACCTTCTCCATCTTGATTGACTCTGGGACTTGGTTCGTTATTAAATTCTATTCTATTCGGTATAATCTGTGCTTATCAGAGCATTGGCCTCTGGAGGGACATTGGTTCCAAATAAAGCTGTGTCACTCACTCTATCTGAACCTGTGTGTCAGGGCTTTGTTCCTCACTCGCGTCACAAGTACCGTGCAGGCACATAGGGCCCTGCTGAGGAGTTAATGTCCCCTTGACTTTCAGGAAGAAATAGAAATGTGATAACTGCCCTTTCAGGCACTGGCAACAAAGCCATTGGAGGGTTTTAAGTAGGCCCCTGGCTTGATTTATGTTTTGAAAGATCACCCTGATTATTGTGTGGAGAAACCATTGTTAAGGGACAGAAGTAGAAAGAAGAATTTCAGATGAGAGTCTATTGAGGTTTACACTAGCAGGATAGCAGTGGAGGTGGATGGAAGGATTAATGGAAGGAATGGGTATGTGTTTTGGAGGTAAAGCACGCAGGGTGTTGGGTTAAGGGAAAAAAACAGAACCTCAAATGACTTGAATATCTCAGTGCCTGGTGGTTACCATTTACTAACATGGTGGACTGGAGAAGGAGCAGGGTGGGTGGGGAAGTAAAGGGTGATGATGGGCTCGGTGAGAATGAAGAGTTCTCTTGGTGGTTACATTTGAGGTATTAGTGAAACCCTCAAGTTGAGGTTAGTGATCAAAAGGAGAAAGCAGGGCTATTTGTTGACCGTCTGATCAATAGAGCACTGGGGAAAGCCAGTGGAGCTCCCAATATGGTCAAAGTCATTTTTCCCAAAGATTTGAAAGCCTGAAGTCAGAATTCCTAAATTAACTTCCTCTTCTGACTTATCTTTAAAATCCTCTACTTATCTTTAAAATCTTTACCTCACCTTTAAATCCTCTTGGTCCTAAAAGAATGATGAGGGTGTGGGTCCCATGAATTAAGGACAATTTGGAAATGTTTGTAGACTCAACTATACAAAACAATTTCAGCACAATATCCCCACCCATCCCTTCCCGTGCACCTCCCCCACCAGTCTGGTTTTCTCTAATCCATTTTGAACTATTATTCTGGTAACAAATGTGAAAGGAAGTTGTCCTTAAATTGTTCATTCCACTCATCTTTCCAGGAGAACAGACTATATGTTTATAACAAACTAGTAGAACTTTGGGTAGGAAATGATTTTTCCCTCCCTGTTATCAGAATGTATCCAGACTTAAAGAAGACTGGTTATCTATTAGTCATTTGGTATTCTAAGCATGTGGGTGTGGACTCCCTACCTGGCTGTGGCTTGCCTGAATTGTAACCAGGTTTGTCCCAATTCTGTTGCTTAAAATGCCAGAGAGATTATGCTTTTTGGCAGTTCAACCAGAAGCCCAGTGCAAGGCCAGAATATTAATTGTATTGTAAATTCATAAAGGACAAAACTGATGTTTTCTAAGAACGCAACAATGAAGTAAAGTGAGTGCCTTAAAAATGACTATAACAAAAGCAAACTCAAAAATGAGCTTGGTCCTTCAAAGAATCATTAGAGAAGCAATGTAAATCCAAAGCATTTTTTTTTTCCAACTCCTTTCAAAAAAGTCTTTCAGGAATAGTTTTGGTTGCACAGGTGAGCATTCTGTTTTTCATTGACATTTCTCCTTTTTGATCAAAATTTGTTTATCATGGTGGGAAATAAAATATCACAGGCTTTAGAGAGTCACAGACCTAGGTTACATCCAATCTCTGCTAGTCTGGGTTTCTGATGTTGGAGAGAATTTCTTTGAGTTTTCAGTTACTCATCTAAAAATTGGAGAAATTATAACAACAGCCTCTAAAAATATGCAAGCCTTGAACCCAGCAACTCTACTTCTAGGGAATTGTCTGAAGGAAATAATAGTAGAAATCCACAAAGACTAATCTATGAAGAATGTTCATTTGGAGCGTTGAAATACTGAAATTCTTTGAGTAGAGATGACACATCTACATACAGGAATACCAAACAATGAGTAAAGATGATTTTGTAGAAGAAATTTAGTGATGTGAAAAACTGTTCAGAATATAATAAGTAAAAAAATCATCAAGCTATGCACAGTGTGATTAATTTGGGAGGAAGATCATATTTATATATTCACCCCTGGAAGGAAGACTAGACCCATAGATACAGTCATGTCAGTAGTGGTTAGATCTGAGTGGTGAGATCCAGAAAGAAGTTTGGTTTTGTCTTTCTATTCTTCTAGATTTTTAAAAACTTCCTTCAGTGAACATGTTCTAATTTTATAATTATTAAAGAAGTATTAAATGGGAACACTAATGCCCACCTTATAATTCTGTGGTGAGAATTAAATTAGGTGAGATGATTTATGAGATTCACTTAGCTTAGTGTCTGGCATTTTGCTGTCATTTTCAATTATTTTTACCTAGTTTAATCACCCATCATGGATTTAGCTCAAGATGATTTTTGACTTAAAATAAAACAAAAAAAAGTATATTACACTTTAGCCAGTGAAGATTTGTCACCCTTAAAGCTATTCAAAAGAATATATTTCAAGCTGTGAAGGCAATTTCTAAAGAGGTGTCCTTGAAATGCTTTGAACAATGGGGAGACACGGAAATCAGCCTTTAAACTTAAGGTGACTAACTACTTTGGATCGTTTATCTGGACATACAAGCTTTGGACTGTTTGTTTAAAAACGTGTAATTACTCTACAGCCACAGATACCTAGATAGATGGAATAATGTCTAACTCCAAGTGAGCAATTAGTCTGTCATGATAAATGACCCATCTTCTTCAGGCCAATAAAAAGTGTCTAGCAAGAGCCTCTTGTGTCATCCCAGAAACACTGTGCATGAGCCCTGCCACTCTCTTTGCAACATTCCTCTTCCTGCAGAAATGTAGAGGGAGGCTTCTGTGGGTAAGGTTGAAAGACAGCATGCATTACACTCTCTCTCTTTGCTTCTTCCTTTCCTCTATCCCCCACATCGCCTCCTATCTCTTTTTCCATATGCTAAGTTAGGAGCTCCTCTTTTTTTTTTTTTTTATCTCTGTTTTAACATTTACCATAGAATATTGTAAACACTAGTTTGCTTATCTCTCTTCTGCACTGGAGTTCATTAAGAGATCTGCTACATTCATTTAATCTCTCTTTCAGTTTCTTCATCTTCGTTCTTCAAAGCCTCATCTAGAGGTTTGTTTTGTGGGCATTCCATTGCATAATGGAAGTAGAGTTCCTGGCATACTAGCATCCAATAATGGGAACTCTTATAATGATCAATGATATTATTTATTGATTTTTTGTATCCTCAGGGTCTGGTATAGTGCCTGATGTGTGATGGGGGCAAAATAAATTTCTGGTGAATTAATGAATTAATTTATAAGTTTACAGAATACGGCTTTAAAACAAAAGAAGAATATGTTTTTGTAGTGTTTATAGACTTGAGCAACAATCCCATGCATTTGCCCTTCTCATTCCTTTCCCCCAAATAACCTGTCTGGTGCCCATCCATGGGCATTGTCTTTGGGAAAATCTGTAGCTACCCTGTAGGTATAGAGTCTATTGACTGTTAATTCCACGTAGGTGTGGCTTAATAGAGATAAAGGGTTTTTCTCACCTGTTCATCACTGCCCTAATCTACCTAGTTTATTTTCCAGGGATCAGCCTTCCTTAACCTCTACACTCTCTCTAAATCCAACAACCAATAATCTGGTCAAGATGAAATCAACTACTGCTAAATCCAGACTCCATCCCATCTGTGAGTTCTAATCTAGTCACCTCTCTCAGTGTTGACAAAGCCTGTCAGCTCATTGGCATTCTACTTCCTATCTTCCCCTTACTTTGCTTGAGGAAGATGTTTGTGAATTATTTTAAGGCAGTTAATCACTGTGAGACTTTAATGCTATTTTTAAGCCTTTGAGGAGCAGTTGAGAAGAAATGATTTAGGAATGTGAACCATTTCACAATAATACCACACAGAAAGTACAAATTTGTGGTAAGTTTCAGCCTATTAAGATACTATAGGTAAGTGAGTCACTGTTGTCACCTAAACACCTAAATACTAAGGTACTCGGTAGCAAGATGCCTTCTTATGGTGCAGGTGAGACACATCAGAAACCATCTGCTGCTGAAGAAAATGCCATTCTTTCCAATATCTTCTGAACAGACTGCTTTCTCTCTTTGCTGATCTCTGCCTGGGTGCAGAACTTTGTCCTCATTTATCAGAACCACTGTCTCTCTGTCATCAGACTTCTTGCCTCTCACCAGTCCTCTCCAACAGCTAGTCAGCTGATGAGCTTTCCTTTTCTCCAAAGATTGTGTGGTGGGTCTAGGACCCCAGGAAGAGCAGACCTACATAAGTAGATCATAAGTGAGAGCCCTCAAGATTGATTATCCCATCTGTTTTTGAGTCTTTCCTGAGCCCCCAGCCCACCAGCCCCCAGTTCTCTAATGAAAACCCTGCCAGTTCCAGGAAGTCTTCCCAGATTAAGAACAGATTTTTAAAAAAAATTTCCTCGCAACCCTCCTAGACCTTTATATTGATTGTTCCCATCTCAGTTATGCATCTAATACTGTCCCTGCTCCCTCTTTTCTTACTCATATATAAGTCTATGCTTCCTTAATTAACTGTGCCATTTCAATTTTTCCATCTGTATGTTCCTAACATACTGGCTCAGGGCATTATTCCAGTAACAGACTGTACAGTTTGATTGGAAAAACTATCTTTCTTCCTTTCCCTTCCTTTCCCTCTTTTCCCTTCCCTTCCTTTCCCTTCCCTTCCCTTCCCTTCCCTTCCCTTCCCTTCCCTTCCCTTCCCTTCCCTTCCCTTCCCTTCTTTTCCCTTCCCTTCCTCTCCCCTCCCCTCCCATCCCATCCCTCCCCCTCTCTTCCCCTCCCCCTCCCCTTTCTTTTGTTCATTCATCTCTCTCTTCTCTCTCTCTCTCTCTCTCTCTCTCTCTCTCTGTAATCAGTGATGCATCAAGTACAATTAGCACTTAATAAATGCTTTTTCGTTGGTGATGAAATGTTTTTTCATAGTTATAGACTGTACTTTCCTGTAATCCAGATACTATAGGTCACGGGGAGACAATTGTAGGATGTTAAAGTGGATGCAATCTGGAGTCATATTTTTGTTATTAGCAAACTAAAAACTTGAATACAATTTTAAATGATTTCTTTATATATATATATATTGAACCAGCTACTATCAAGGGTTGGGAGTGAAAATAAATCTACAGTTTTTGTCATGGATTGTGGAGTTTGGATAAAGGCAAAGAACTTTCTGAAATGTCAGGATTCCTCTAATCTTCAGGGAAATCACTACTTCACATAGCAGATAACATACACTGATTTTTTTTAACCCAATTTTTTTCTCTGTATATATATTTTTTCTCTTGACATATGGAACACTGAGAAAATCTACCACTAAATTTTGGAGCTGTTGCCATAATCACTGATTTCACAGGGAATAAAGATGACTGCAGTAATATTTTTGTCATTTTGTTACTGTCATTTCTGGTAATAATTCATGGCACTGTTGAATTAGGGGTTAATGTTTTATCTAGACTTATCCATAGAAATGTGAGCATGGGGAATTTTAGATTCAGAGCTAGAAGGGACCCAGCACTTTTGTTTTTCAAATAAGGAAACAGATTCTTAGAGAGGTAACCCTTAAGATTAGATGACTAACATTGCAAACACAGGCCATTGGGTGCCAGTCCAGTGCTCTTTCCAGTAAACCTTGCTGCCTTTATGAGCTCTTGGCATCAAAAATAGGGCAGGACTTATAGATGTTGAGAAATTGCTCCCATGTTTTGCCTACTTATATGGATATTTCATAGTGCTTTACTGATGGCTTCACTTTTTACAGAGGAGTGATTGTGGACATAATCGATGTATGCTTGTGTATATGGAACACACATACCTGACATGTAAAGTAGTGAGACACTCTAGTGAAAACTTTTGTTCCAAATGATGCTGAATCATCACTAACTTGGCCTGGAGGTTTCCATGAGTAAAGAAAATTAAATTGGATGGCAGCAAATATTTGATGTGGGGAAGAAGGATTGAAGATTGGAGAAAGGTGTCGCAAGGACAGGTGTTCAGCTTTCTGTGCTTTCTTAAGCCATGTGATTCAAGCAGCTGTGCTCTGGCTTTACGGACACCGAGAGGTTGCCCCTCTTGTTTCTTTCATTCTCTTATTCTCATTCCCCTGCCCTTCAGTAGAGTTCCAGAAGTTCCTGTCTCTAGTCGAGGGGAAGAGATAATACCCCTCTCCCTGAAAGGAAAATTTAAAAGAAAAAAATGTTTGTGTCATTGTATATTGATCTTATTTCCTATTTCTTGTAGGGCCAAAGTGATGGCAATGCTTGACCCATCCATTAAAAACAAAAAACAAGAATCTGTAAACGTTTTGTAAACTCTCCCTGTCTCTCTTTGTAACCCCTTTTCAGCGCATGCTGCTAGGCCGTGGCTGTGTCCCTGACACACCATGGCTCAGGGCCTGCTGTGTACATCACTGCAGAATGGCTGATGTGAGGCTGACCCTGGTACCCTGCTCACCAGCTCCATAACAAGGTCCTCTCCTTTGTTCCACTTTTTAGGGCAATCCATTGCCCTGAAGCCAGGTCTTCCCAAAAGGCTTTAAAGTGTACATCTCTCTTCCAAAATGATGGGAATCTTAATTTGTAATAAAATTACACGAATGAGTTGTGGTAAGTTTTTGGCAGAATCTAGGACATAATTGTTTCATTTAGACATGAATCACGAAAACACTGCTTTCTTAATATAATTAACTCAAAGCAGCCGTTACTGTTAGAATTAGGAGATTTCCTCCATAAATCTCTCGGCCCTATGCGGATTTCTAGTATGGAGGTCTAGGGACCATAGCACCAAAAATTGTTTTAACACATCTTCTTTTCTCTAAAACATAGCATACAGGTGCGTTTCTTCTCATTATCTTCCTGAAGAGAGCTCCTCAGGTTTCCAGAGAATTAATAGACTGATTAAGACATGTAGCAGTAAATATACCAAAGGTGAAAAAAGGGAAAATTTGAAGAATGTCATTTCCACTGAAAGAAATGTTTCAGTAACCATGTGAGGAACTTGGGGACTGCTATTGTTTAGTGTGGTAGGCACTATGGTTGGGAACTTGGCTAGGATAGGAGCTTAGAATGTTTGCCCAGGTCTTCTCATTCTAAACAGGACCGGCATTGGGTGCGTATGGCGGTGGTGAGCCCAGAGATGTGTGGAGAGTGTGAGGTAATGAAATATCATTGAGAGCTTTGCTTTGATGTGGAATCAATTGTTACATAAAATTGCTTCTGAGTCACATAAAGAATAAGTAACATTATTTTCAAACAATGTTTATTTTTACACATAGGTAGACTTGACAATGTTTGAGCTGCTGAAGAAAGGGAAAAAAAACGCTCTCCCCTCTGAGACCTTCAACTCTAAAACATGAGATGACAGGCAGCCTGATGAGTAGCTTGTATTTTCCTTTTCCAAATAAAGGAAATTAAAAGACTTTATCTTTTTATCCTTGGCCTCCTGACACCAATTCTTTTTTTCTGTTGCAAGTTAGTGTTTGGAGATGACTGTAGCTTTCATTGTAGAGAGAAACGGGCAGCTAATTAGAAAAAAAACAAGAAAACAAGGCTGATTGGAAGAGTAAGGGAAAATTCATAAGTCAATATTCTTTCTTTTAGGGTAGGACGGATCAATTACAAAATCAAGATTTCATATGTTAATACATTCCATGTTTCCTATTATGAAATATTGTAATCATTGTTGGGTCTAATTCCATCTTTCAAGTAGGAATGTATGATCTTCTAAACCTAATATGGGATGCCTTTCATATTGAATGATGTCCAAGGAGCAGAGTAAAGCTTGACATCACTATTCTCCCTATAATAAAGATAAATGTATAAATTGGGATTGGTTTCAAAGACTACTGAAAAAAAAACATTTTATTTTTCTTTGGATAGTTTAAACATACACATGATACACAGTGAGAAGTCAATTTCCTTTCAACCATGGTTCCATAACCATCTAGTTTTTCACCCCAAAGACAATTTTCATTATTGTTTTGTTTTGCTGATTTATTAGAGGCTTCTTTTAAAAATACTTTTTTAATCCTCTAATAACATCAAGTCATGAGGTTCAAATGTTTGACAACAGGGAAAGTTGTCTGGCCTCTTTTTTTTAGCAAGAGGGTGAGTGCAGCCTCAGATTTTCTTTAGAGAATGGCAGTGCGTTACAACAATCCTGAAAGGTAGATATAGCCAACCCCACTTTCCAGATGACAGTTGTGAGTCCAGGGTATTGTGTGATTTCCCCAAACAGGTTGTTTCTGGTGGATCCAGGTTTCAAACCCAGGTGGTCTGAGCCCCCAGCCTTACTCTTTCCACTATGCAGTAGTTAGTGTTCAGCCAACAGAGAGGTCTCCTCTGGCACCAATTAGACTTCTCAAGTATCGGTGCAAATTGATTTTCGTCTTTTGAAATCATGCCCCAAAACAGCTTACAAGAACACGTCAATGTTGGGTGCACGAATACAGATACATACGGGCCCACAACCCTTCATGACCTCCTCACGTCTCCCTGCCCAATTCTGATGACAGGGTTAATTGTTGCCATGATTCACAAACATTCTCAGGAAGAGAGGCTGGGTTTGTCCCTTCTATTCAGCCACAGCAAAATATGTTAAGAAAGGAGGTGATTCAAGGCAAACTTTCTGCAAGTGTCAGGCAATTGGTCATCATTGATCGTTCACATCTGCAAGCTTGCCATCTTGCCCTCAACTCCTCAGTGGACTCTGTTTTATCCTTGAGGTAGCACTTCTGGTAGCAACAACCCTGAGGCATCTGAGGTTGTCAGGGGCTCCATTAGTTTCCATCTGGGCTTCACTGGTTTGAGGATTCTTACTTGTGCACATCCTGATTTGGTTATACACGACCCAGTTCTTTTGAGGCCCTCTGCAACTTTCGCAGTGATGGCTGTACAATATTTATTTTAGAATCACTTTTTAAGTGATGATCATAAATAGTTTCTGAAGTATGAACAGGAGGACATGTTGTTCCTCATGTTTATTACCATGTCACTTAGGATTGTCAATTAACAATTGGTTTGCATTATCGGTAAGCTACTACCCCCACTCCCCAAAGGTAATAATTTTGGCATTATTTGTAGTCTGTGCACATAGTTCTGAAAATGACCCCGGAGAAGAGGAGTACTCTTTTAAAGGAGATTCTTTCTGAGTATGGGCTCATCATCAGTGTCTACAAAGACGAAATGTTCTGCTGTTTATCCTTGATCCTACAATAGTGAAACATCTCTTATAGCTCTAAATAGGCACCTAAAAATCAAAGCCCACAATTATCAATGTATACAAAATGTCCTTTTTTACCCTTGTTATATTAGAAGCATAGAAACACATCTAAACCAGATTAGTGCTTCTTAGGATTAGACTGAATAGACTTTTAAATTGCTTTGTAACTATATCAAAGTTTATTGAAAACCTATTAATTTTTTCTCTTTTTTCAGTCAAGTAAGAAAGAAGCTTCTTGAGAGTAGAATTCCTCACTTGCAATAGGAAAAGAGAAGTTGTCTGTAGCATCTTAACTCTCTCCTCAGGCAACCTGCCTGAAGGTGACAGGAGATTTTTCATAGAAACATGGGACTGCAGTGCATTGGTAGTCCAGGCTGGGAACACTGGAGACCTGTCTGCAGGCTGCCATGGAAATCAAGTCCTTGGGGGGAGGCAAAGACCCCCTTCACCATCAGGGCCAGACCATTGATATCTGGTGTGAAAGCTCTGGTCTCTGCATACACAACAACGCATTTTCCAGCATATTCTGGTAGGAGGTTCCCACTTGAGGTTATCGAGTGAATGTGTGTGTCTCCGCAAAACCCACATGCTGAAGCCCTAACCTCCAATGTAATGGGATTTGCAAGTGGGGACATTGGGGGGTAATTAGGTTTCGAAGAGGTCATAGGATGGGACTCTATGATGGGATTAGCGCCCTTTTAAGAAGAGAGAGACTAGAGCTAGCTCTCTGTCTCTGTCTCTGTCTCTGTCTCTGTCTCTGTCTCTCTCTCTCTCTCTCTCTCTCTCTCTCTCTCTCTCTCTCTCTTTCTGTCTCTCTCCCTCCCACGTGAGGACACAGTGAGATGTCAGTCTGTAAGCCAGGAAGGAGACCCTCACAGGGGAACCGAATTAACTGGCATCTCAATCTTGGACATCCTAGCCTTCAGAACTACACCAAATAAACTAACTCAGTAAGTTTCTTTTGTTTAAGCCGCCCAGCCTATGATATTCTGTTATGCAGCCCTAGCTAAGACAATTGCCTACTTCAGTGCTGCTCTGACACTGAAATTTTGACTTATCACTTTAGCCCTTTAAGCAGTATTGCTCTTTGCTTTATCTGAGCCATTCCTTGCATGTG
Organism: Rhinolophus hipposideros; assembly: GCF_964194185.1. Classification (NCBI taxonomy): domain Eukaryota; kingdom Metazoa; phylum Chordata; class Mammalia; order Chiroptera; family Rhinolophidae; genus Rhinolophus; species Rhinolophus hipposideros. The sequence goes on along the minus strand of NC_138049.1, from coordinate 23,307,499 downwards.
ACCTCGAAAGCCTATCAGGTAAAAAGTCCTCATGTTTGTTCAGTGGAATTATTCCTCTAACGTCTTCAGATTCATAGACTGATGGTAGATTCCCCTAATCTGGCGTATTTAGTTTTCTTTATTACATTTCTCTGATAATTCATTCAGAGCACTGAATCACCAACACTGTCTTAAAATTATTTCTTTTCCCTTGTCTGTGCTTCTCCATGGGAATCTGAGCTCTGTGAAGGTCAGGATTTATTCTTTCTTGTTCTCTCTGTATCTTCAGCATCTAGCAGAGTATTCAGCCCCAACTGGTGCTGAATGGATGACTGAGTGAGGAGCATTGCTGGGTGCAATGAGAGGCACAGGTGAGAGAACCTCTGATTCAGTGCTATCGTGGTCCCTGAAAAGAGCTAAGGAATTCTTTGGATAATGTTTTCCCCAGGGTATCCCTTTCCATCCATCTCTAGTCCTTGTCTGGATGCTGTCAAACTCATTTTCTTACTTTGCTTTAAACTGACTGTTCTAAACTGACCTGTGTCAAAAATACACAGGTCAAAAGGGATTCCCAAGAGCTCTGAAGGGGCTCATAGAGGGAATGAAGAAATAGCTTGGCCAGATCTTAATCTCAAAGACATTATAATTTATACTCAGAATCAAGAATAAATCTAGCACAGACTCAGGAGACAATGATCTTTGACTTTCCTCTGTTTTAGGTAGACTGTAAAGCTAGGAACTTGAACATTTACATATAGACAAGAGGGAGAAAATATTTCTCCAGTAGGCAATTATGAGCCCTAATTGCTTTGTAGTATGATGTACATTTACAAGCAGATAAGAAGAAAACTGTGGGTAGAGTATATGTAGATTTTCATAATGTATTTGATAATTCAAGTTTCAGTGGAGTATCCCAGTGATTTTTCTTATGGGGGAAAGAGGATTATTAGTCACAGTTGGGAAACCAATTTAAAAACAGAAAGGGAAAGTATGGTAAACAATTTCAGATGGGGAAATAGAAAGGGAGTAATGTACAAACCCTTGTTTTGAACAAATTCTTTATAAATGAATTTTAATTTCTAAATCCATGAATGACATAACTTTCTTTGGGAAAAGATACAGGGTCCTTAAAAGGTAAACAAAACAATAGATTAAGAGCAGCATAACCATTCCAGGTACCAAGAACAGAGAAAAATTTCTTCCATAGTACTCACATAGAAAATAATATATAATGTATTATATCATGTCCTCAATAGCATTCTTATAGTTACTATAACAATGTTTTATGGGATTATGTTAATACTCTCTTTCAACAGACACTTTCATGCTAAAATTTCTTAAATTTCATGAAGCACAATAGTAATCATGCTCATCATTAAATATATCAGATTGATTGAAACAAAAATTTTGTTTTGGTTGAGAGACAAGTTAAGAAAGAGATAAATGCAGAAAGTTGATAAATCTGTGTAAGTGGGAATAAAAATGGCAACTGGAAGATTTGAGAGGTTTTAGGTAATAGCAAAAACTAGTATTTATCAAGAGCTTACCATGAACTGGTCACTGTTCTAAGCACTTGACATCTATTATTTTACTTAGCCTCCTAACCATCGTATAGAGTTGGTGCTCTTATTATCCTCATTTCATTAGTGATGGAGCTCAGAAAATTAACTTGCCCAAGATTATACAAATAGGAAATGGTAGAGCTGGATTTAAACCTAGGATTCCTGATTCAGAAATTGTGGTCCACTCCAGGGGACTTCACATGGAAGATGAAGCGAACAGAAAAGAAACCAGGAAAGAGATTAAAGATCCGAAATATTGCTTATTGAGGAAACTCTTCAAAGAAGAAGGGAGGGGAAAGCACAGCATCTGGAAGAGTGCTGAACCAAACCAAACCAAATGTTGTTCTATTGGTCTATAATTAGGATGCATTTACACCTACATTTTTTTTTGTGGGCAGTTTGGGTCAAATTAATTTAGAGGGAATTGATAGAAGAAGACTGGCAATAAAAATGGCTGACCAAATGAAAAGGGAAGTTTGGAGAAAGACTTTATTTTAAGAATAAAGGTTGAGAAAAGGCTGAGAGTAATATCTATGAAATCATAACTGACATGACTAAAGTGGATACAAAAATTATTCATGAAATAGCTGGCAAAGTAAATCTAGGACATGAGAAGGATGTTGTGGTGCTCTCATTTAGTGACAAACCAATGGCATTTGTTACCCCAAGAGTTAGTGTATGCAGGAGACATAATAATCTATGGCTGTGTTTAACAATTTACTTAAAATAATTATAAACAACTCCTGAAAATTGAGATGGATCCAGCCTATGAGAGTGATGCCGGGGAAGGTAGTTGTGGGCCTTACTCAGCCAAGTGTTTCTCAAAGAAATAAAGGAAAGAAATAGAACTGAAGTGGTCAAATGTGGCTTGCTTTGAAGTCAGACTGACCTACATTTAAGTTTTGACTTTGCCGTTCACTGAGAAGTTATTTAATCCCTCTGAGTTGCAGTTTCATCACCTGCCAACTGCAGATAATCATACTTCACTGGGCAATTGGACTTGGCACATAATTGGCACTGAAAAAATGTTGGCTGTTATTCTGATTAAGATGACCCCATGTATGTCTGTGATGTGCTCAAAAAAAGGCTTTCTCTTCTGTTAGGCTGAGGATGTTGGAGGTTTCAATTTTATTTTACCCTGAGCTGAGATTCTTAGGGTCAGCTCTATATTTCCTTTTTTTTAAAAACAAAACAAAACAAAAAACAATTAGTGTATAATTCTGTAATACATCATCTATATATCACATTATGTGTTTACCACCCAGAGTCAGTTCTCCTTCTATCACCATATATTTGATCCCGTTTACCCTCATCTACCAACCTCTCCCTCTTACCATCTGGTAACCACTAAACTACTATTTGTGTCTATAACTTTTTGTTTCTTTATTTGCTTGTCTTCTTCCTTTGTTGCTTTCAGTTTTATATCCCACATATCAGTGAAATCATATGGTTCTCGGCTTTTTCTGTCTGACTTCGTTTTGCTTAGCATAATAAAAATTTCTGTTCGTCTCTCTATATGGCATGATGGGAAATTGCTGCACCCTCTCTTATTCTTGGAAAAATACATACTTTGTGGCATTCTCTTACAAATGAGAGCAGCTTACTTATATTCGTTTCTTGATTGCCTTTTCTTAATAGCTTACAATTATATAGTGATGTCTATATTTTGAATTGTTATTATTATTATTATTATTATTATTATTATTATTATTATTTGGTTGCTTGGTTTGTTTCTGGTGATCCTTTTATTCCTTTCTTGTGACAGTGGATTTCTTTTGTTTGCCATTTCTTATCTCCTAGATTGAGAATGCTTGAGTCTAGGGACCAAAAATAGTATAGGTAACAACAACAATTCTCAAATAAGCTTTCTGCAATGGAAATGATGAGCTGAATACAAGACAAAGTAGAATGTGTTTGTTTTGACTCACATGTTGCCTAGAACTTCAGAGTCACTGCCCCATTTTGTCTAAATCCACATGTCAGGTGATTTGGCCACAAAGACTCTGTGTGACACTGATGCACATTTTGCTGAAGCAAGGTCAGCAGTCAGATCTGGAAAGCTACACCCTCGGGAGGTTAGCTGTGACAGTTGACCGGAAAATGATAATTTGTAAAATTATTTCCTAAATTTCAACAACATTTCTCATTTCTGGGCAATGTCATGTTGGTTTTTTTTTGTTTGTGTGTGTGTGTCTTGTTTTTTTGTTTGCCTTGTGAGTAGGTGATTCTTTTTTAGTGACAGCAGTTAAGATTAATTTAAGAGAGAAACAGGAAGAAAGAAGTTGTCCAGAGCTTTGAAATTATATATTTCTACTTCCATCATGTTTATAGTTTCAGAGAAATAATTGTAAAAAGGGAGCACCGGCCAAGAAAAAAATGTGCAGTAGGAAGCAGTTGACTAGAATCTGAGATGATGACTATTACTTTATTATTTTTATAAACTGATATCCACCTTAATGACACAATTTTGGAAAAATGTATAAAATTGAAAATACATTGACAGTAAAGCATGCGCACCCCATCCTCCCTTTATTTTTATCTCAGCTTCTAATTTTCTGGCTATAATCACAAAAAAGAAATGAAAGGTCAGTGAAGAACAACATAGTCTCATTCAATCTTTAAACTTCTTTACATGCTTTCGCTGCCATGTACCTGGAGCCCAGGGCCGGTCACCGTAGACTTCTTTGAATTGCTGCTTCTGCATGTCTCTCTCAACAGCGGTTTCCGAGATGGAATCTACTCAGACATGCAGTCAACATCCATGCTTACTTCAGATTTTTTTTTATTTAAGGATATTTTTAGTCAACCAGGTAAGTATATCAAAGAGAATTTCAGCTACAAATTAAAGTGTCTTTGAGAGAGAGAGGGAGAGAGAGAGAGATGACCAGAACTGAAATGTCTATATTAAATTAATGAGACGTCTCATTAATTTACACTTCTATGACTGCCTCCTGTGCATTACCCAAAAGCATGCCACTTTTTTTCTTGATTCTTCACATTTACCAAAAAATTGCCAAGGTCACCCTTCTGCACTCTTTTCCTTGCGCTCACCCATGTCTTTTGTAGGCTGATTTCCAAGTGTATTTGGTACACATCATATCCAACAATTAGAAAGAGGAGAAAATGGATAAAAAGGAGTGAGCATTCTCTATTCAGAGGTGCTGAGAGTGTAGACCTTTGTGATGATGTGAGAACTACATCATGGGTGAAATCTTTGGAAATAGAAGCAAATGCGCCTATTTGTTATATTTATTTATTTTTAAAATTAACATCTATTTTGGAGAGAATAGATAACACTGTCAATGTATTTTCCCCCAGTGAAGGAAGGCATCAGACTGGCCCGTCTGCTTTCCTCACAGAGGACACCCACTTTGTGATGGTATGCAAGTTAAGTCCAAATTCCAGTTTTCTTGTTCAGCTTGAGCAACACTCAAATGTCGACAATAAAGACTCTCCCCTCCCCGTTTTTGTTTTGTTTTGCCTTGTTTTTAACCATCTAATTAAAGACTTTTGGGTATAGATTAACTTCTTTTCTCCCTCTTCACCACCCTCCCATAACTGCCCCCCTACCCCCCTCAACTGTTTTTACTGCCAAGGACTAAGTACCACAGTGCTTTAATGGATTTCCTAATTTGATGATAAAATCTTTGTGTTTTTGTTTGTTTGCTTTTTTTACAAAAAAGACTTTTCTCTGCTTCTAACAAAACTCTAATCTTGGGTGTTGTGATTCCTCTTTCCCTGCGTCCCCTCCCTCCACTTTTCAGGAAGGAGGACTGAAGCAATCCTGCTGTCTATGTTCTGAAAGGAGCAAAAAAAGCATCTTTGACAAAGCTTATGCTGAATCATGACACAGATACTTTTTCTACACCACCCAGACCATTCTGAATTAAGACAGGAAGCCTGATTCTAAGCCACTATTGAACCTAACCCTGGAAAGACAGATGTGAGGAAGAAAGGAAGAACGTTGAAGGAAAACAACCTTTACTGAGTAAAAAGTGGGGTCTTTCTTCTAGTGTATGGTTCAGAAGTGCTGACTCTTTGGAATGAATTTGAGATTCAGGTTACACTTTTGTTACAGCAGATTTTGTGATTAAACTCATTGAATAAACCCTTTTTAACCAGTTTTATGTCATACTCGTATACATAGAGATTAAATTCTGCACCTTCTCCACCCCACTCCCCAACCTCTGCATCTATCAAAACCATTGCACTTTAATTTCTTGCTGCAAAGGACCTCTGGAAACCCATTAGCCTTGGAGTTTCCAGCACTTGGGCTGCTGGGGGAGCCATGTGTCCCTGTGCCCTTCAGTGCCCTAGGATAAGCAGCTCCCTTGTGTCCAGGGAAAGCTACATTTGTAGGGCCCACATCAAGGCCTCACCTTCAGACTCATGTGAGGCTGAAAGGAGACAGAGACAAGGTTCACAAAGGGAAAAAGAGATTCCCCTTTCACTCTCTACCTGCATCTCCTTCCTCAGGTGGACAGTCCTGGGCCTTGCCCTTATTGTTTCTTCTGATGAAACGAATGTGACACTTGACCTGCCCCTCTCTTCTTCAAGACTCAGTAAAGGGTTAAGAGCCATTTCTTCCTAGAGTTGGTTTCTGACTCCGACTCCTATCCACCTCTGACTTCTCCACTTCCCCCCTCAGCCTGTTGCCTTTTGTCCTTTCCTCGGTAGCTGGCTAACAGTCTAACCTATCACTTTCTTGTGGGTCTCTCTCCAGACTGGGGAACATTCCTTCCAGACACAGGACTCTAGGCGTCTTAGTAAATCTTTGCAGCCTCCTGTCTAGCACTTAGTAGACACACAATTGGTAATTGAATGAGCAAACAAACTGTGGGAGCTCACAAATCTCTTTTGACTTCCTGACTGTCAGTGAGCCACTTTTTTATGTTGAGCCCGACAAACCCAGCCTTACACTTCTTAAAATAGGAGACAGTTTGGAGGGGAAGGAAGAAGAAGAAAACAGTGATAGAAATAATCTCCTGATAAACAAAGTAAAAGCCTTTGACAGGATCAACAAATAAAAATAAAATGGGAATCTGCTTCACTGAAAATCGAGTATTCTAAACCCAGATGCAGGGCTGCCTCGCTTTATCAGTGTGGGGCAATCACAAATCCAGTTGTGTCAGTTTCTGCATGTTTTTTTTCTCCTTTCCAGTTCTGTGGTACAGTTGAAGCCGTCAAAATGCTAGTATGATCTATAACAAATGTCTCCAAAGTTTTCAACTGTGCACTGTATAAGTGAAAAATGTATCAGCTCGCATCTTCACTTTCTACATAGCTATAAATTATATGCATGTACTACTACTACCATGCTAATACACCCTGCACATAATAAACCATTACACATATAAATTAAAAGAGGAGATAAAAATAGGAATAGAAGTTCCAGCACTTTCTCCCTAGGCCTGGATGGATCCTTGTTGCACCCTATGTGGATGGTACATTCCAGTTTGGAGGACACAGCTATAACCTGACTCCTCCCACCCATGACACAATGATTTAGACACAATCAGAAATTGCAGGAGTGGGCTGCTTATTATGCTTCTCTTTGCCTCAATTTATCTTTCTTGATGATATAGCCTTATTTAAGAGTCAAGTGTTCATTTGGTATATTGTATATTAATTCCTTCTAACTTCTGTTTTCTGGGAAAACTGTATTTTATTAAATTATATTGATTCTTCAATTAAGTAGGGTTATATAGTCATCTTCATCTTTGAATTGTGGAATTTTAACAGTTTAAAGAATATTAGTGGTGACCTCTAGTCTAAATATTACCCAGTGACATGAGAAAACTGAGCCCTATAGAAGATACTTCCTTAACATAGCAGCTAATCCCCATTGCCTGCAAAGTTGGCCTTTCCTCCTCTTCTCTAATTTTGTTTACCCTCCTCTGAGCGGCCACATACTCAAAGGCAGACTAAGCTCCCTCTTCAGCCCCTGGGAGTGCATCTTTTCGTGAGGTTTGCTAAGTGGTTGGGTTGGGTTTGTGCTTAGGTATGTGACATGGTCTGACCATGCTTCTTGGAAAGTTTCTTTCACTTTTAAAAAAAGGACACAACTGACAGACATTCCCTTGCTACCTCTGGATCTCACCACCTGTGTGTAACATAGACACTTCAGCAGCCACCTGAGAGCCGTGGAGGGAGCTAGTTTACAGGGACAACTTGTCCAGAATGCATGACAGAGTAGAGAGGTGGACATAAGTCCTGGAGCTGTCCACCTGAGCACACTGGAACTTCCCTAGCTCTGGGCTTTGTGCTATGAGAAATCAAAAGTGCCCTCATTGTTTCAACCACACCATGAGTTGCATTTTCTGTTATTTGTAGCCAAACACATCCTAACTTATCTAGGGGTTGGAGATGTCAGAAATAGAACAAGAATCCAAAACTTGAATAGCAAGTGCTATACTGCTTGGTTTTATTGACAAACAATAGCTTAAAGAATTTATCCATCTTGTGCGGGAAGAGCAGTTTGTTTCTTTCACTTCAGGAATTTTAGTCCCTGTAAACTTAGGAGGCTCTGAAATAGTAATTATTTAATTAGAAGGATGCTCAGCTTCCTTCTGAATGTGTAGCTCTGGTGACATCTTGATGGACTTCTTCCGGGAAAACATATTTACTTTTTAATATTGAGCTCCTCATGCAGGGATATCCAGTTACGCTCTAAATTTCATCTATTGGCAAACACAACTTGACTACAGAAGCCTGGGCCAACAGTCTCTCAATGAATCAGTGGCAAAACGCCTGAGTGTGGAATCAGGGGTTTTGTATGTTCAAACTAAGGCTCCATCCGATCCTGGTCCAACGTGCTTTTGCTGCTGCCAATTAGTTAGGACACTCAGAAATAACCCAGGAGCTTATAAAGGTAATGAGTGGTTTCAAATCACCCATAGACACCCATAGTAAATGGAAAAGCTTTTGTCAACATCTTTAATGGTTTCAGTTGGTAAATTATTAACAGAATATATGTGGAGTTCTCAGCATTTCAAATATACTTTCTTTCTAGACAAGAACACTGGAGAACAGTCTCTCCTGCCAACTCCCAAGCTGCAGGTGCCCCCTCTCCTCTCCCGGGCTCCCTCCCTCTCCCCGGTTAAGTTGAGTCTTCCTTCTGTTACAGAGGGGGCTTCTCTTCCCACAGCTGATGGCTCAAACCTTCTCATGCATGCTTACCCTGGTCCAGGCCTTGTCATGTGACTAGTTTCATTCCATTCAACTCCTCCTCTCCTGACATGTGGGGGAAAGATCACAATTTGAAAAAAAACAAGCAAAAACTTGGATTCTAGTGAAGGCTTTGCCACTTAACTAACCTTCAGGAAATCAGTTAACTCCTCTCAGCCTTGGTTTCTTCACCTGTAAATCGGAGCTGTCATACTAGGTGTGTTAGTGACATCTCAGCGATGTCAGAATCAAGTGACATAATCCCGGTGGATAGGCTGTGAACCTTAGTGTTCTCAATGTTTACCAACTGAATTGTTTATGTTCGTATTTTTCCTTCATAAGCGGTTGACAGACATCCACTCAAATGATCCAATTCTGACTGACTCAGTAGGCAGGAAGAACAAGTCCACCTGCCAATGAGTTGATGACACATGTGCTGGAAAATATGGAGTGTGGTGTTGTTCTTAAACTAACAAACATGGAGAAGAAGAGCTAGTTATTATTTTTCACAACAGCATATCCTGGCTTATCCCTGGCGTGCTGGGTAATATCCACATGCAGGTGACATTCCTTATTCAAGGGAGAAAGGGAAAAGTTTCCTAAGAACAAAGCAAGGGTGGGTGAAAGAGACAGGTTCTATTTTATCAAGATTTTTTTTTTAAAGAGCACTAGCTATTACACTGTTATGATTATATCTGTGGCACAGGAAACACTCTCCTGAATCAGGTAACAATTAAATCTATTGTTTATTCCTATCACTAACTAGATGAAGCTGGGCAAAATACGTAACTTCCCTGAGCTAAGTGTTTCCCATCAATGAAATGGAAATGGTACCTACCTCAGAGGGCTGCTGTGAGTATTAAATGGGATAACACACAAAGTAACTAGCACACAATGATGCTGTGTGTGTGTGTTTCACTATTACCCAGGTTCTGGTTCACCGAGAAGCCACACATCCCACTGATGACTTATTGATCACTTATAAATCACAGTATCCTGCTGTGAGGCAATCAACTCTAAAGGTGCTTAGAATCTAGACAAAAAAAGAAAAAAAGAAAAGAAAAAGAAGAAGACGACGGGGGCACAGAAAACAAGGGAAGTACCTGAAGATACTAAATACAGACTGTTATTGGCTACAGAGACTGAGAAGATTTCGAGTTCCTTGAGACCTGAAAAATTCACAGAGATTGTGCTTCCTAGGTAGGGTCGTGGAGAATGACTATGTCCTGACATGGGGAAAAATTCCACTTGTAGAAGTCCCAAGAGCAAAGGCATGCTGAAGAAGTAGGAAGAAATTCAGACCGGCTAGAATGGCCAGCCAGTAGGAACTGGCTGGATAGCAAGGTAGGGTCCGGCCGCCTTTTCACGAAGGCTGCCGTTGACTTCCAAACCAGCGGAGTCTACCTGGTGATTGCTCATGAATTCCTGTTTCTTGAGACAGCGTCTGCAATGTGCAATGCCAGGGGGCACCTCATGAACACATGATATACAGTATGACCTGGCCTTTTCTCCTTGTAAAGAATTTCCTGTTGATCAGCAACAACTACTGGGTGGTTTTGATGTGCTAGGTATCAAGGAAGGTTATGAAGAAAACAGAAAGCCATGGAAGCTACCTGGCCGGAAGGTCATTCTAGTTATAGGACAAAATGGACATGTAAAGAGAATCGGTGAGCTGCGTGTTTTAAGAAAAAAAGACCTTTAAAGAAATAGCATGATATAAATAGAAAGCTGAGTGACATTCACTGTTGTTGAAAAAGGTGTGGTTGTTGCGAATTGTGTGTGTGTGCAGACACACCTGAAATCATGATTTGACTGTTTTGTCTGATGCATCAGAGGCCCACTCAGCCCTGGGGAGCAGTAGGCATGCCACAATATTTCCTGTTTGCCTGGCAGGTTACCCATCCTATTTTGATCTTGTTCCGTCAAAGCAGGGATGATGTGTTCAATGATTTAAAAAAAAAAAATCCTCTTGCTCATCTTCTTTTGTATTCATGGATCGTGCATCTCCACTTCTTCCTCGTCAGCCTGACTCTTGGTGAAAGTTTAACAATTTCTCTCCTCAGTTGCTGAACATTCCTTCTCCTCCTCAGAACACTCATAATATTCTGGAGGAGGACCCCTGCAGGCTCCCCGTTTCTTGCTAAGTAAGTGTTATGGCAAACTAAACCCTGACAGGTGAGTTGGCTGTATCTGCAGTTTAGAATTAGAATGAAAACAAATATAAACGTAAATACAAAAAAAAAAAAGGCGTTATTTTTGGAACTTGAGGTTAAGTCACAGCTATACAAGGTTTTCATATGCTCATAAACACAAGTGATAGAACCGAAGAGAGCCACCTGCTTCCAGATACCTGCCACGTCTTCAGGAAGGTGAGCAGGAAAAGAGGACGAGGGCGGCCTGAGTGGGAGTCACTCCCAGCGTGAGCTCCCTGGGGTAGGGACTGTGTATTTTATTCCTTTGGCTCACTACAGGGCTAGACACATCGGAGATGCTCACCGAGAGCTTTGTATGCATGAGTAAGGGAACAAACTCTGAAAAGGTTTTGTGGATGAGAGGTGGCTTCAAGCAGATCTACAGACTTCTGAAGCCTCACTCCCGGATTTAACCAAGAACCATTGTGGTCTCTAATGTCCCTGGACCCATCTCCAGTTTTAGTAATGTGGTGTTTCCTTTGGAACAAAACCACTAGTTGTAGCCTGAGACAAGAAAGTACCTGTACAGCTTTTTGCTCAAGAAATAGTACTAGTGATTGCAGGGTCTTTTTATTCCCAGTGTCTTCTTCTCTCAGACTCCTTGCTGTTAATATTAAATATAATTTTTAAATGCCTGTAGAATTTTAACATTTAAATTTTATACATAAATTATAGCATTTAGCACACGAGCTAAAAATCCATACCTATTTGCTTTCTAAATAAAATATACACAATTTCTCACAGGGTGAAATAGAACACAGTGTTATGCAGGAAAAAAAGTACACATTGTAACTTTGTGATAGTAATGTCCTTGGGGCTATCATTATTTTTAAGAAAAAAAAGAAAGATCTATTTGTTTCTTGGTCTAAGTGAGAATGGGTGGGGGATACAGGCACCTTCTTTGATTACAAAGGAGTCATAGTTTGTGTCATTGAAGCATTTTTCTCTCCTTTCCACCAACCAAAGAAAACAAAACAAAAACTCTGAAAACAAAACAACTCACAACAATAGCAGAAGCAACAACAAAAACAAGAAACAAGAAGATTTAGGGGGAATGCTACCAAAATTAGATCAGCAAATGAGATTTGGAAATTTCATGTGGCTTATGTAATTCTAGGAAAGAAATACTTTATGTGTTGCTACCAAAGGAAAGTGGGAGACAGGAAAAAAAGGGAAAGAAAAAACAAGGAAAGACAAAACTCTTTGTCTGAGTCAGTGTTTCCCAGCAGGAACGTTTGGGATAAGGTGGTCAATCATATTTTACACATACAATGAAGAATTCTGATAGGAATTAACAATGGATTGGAATCCTCTCAATTAATTGTACATTTTATTCCCACTTCCAAAATTCCTAATGTTTTAAACTTTTTTGAAAGAGGATTTCTTCCGGTTACGGTTTATAATTGTCTCAAAGTGTGGGTGTATGGCAAACCATTCCAAATTTACCCTCAGAGAAATGTTCTTTAATTTTGACTATTCTGGTTCTCCATTTGTTTTTTGTATGGTAATCCCCAGCTTACTCTGCTTTTCTGTCTTGAAACTCTCTCTGGGTGAAGTAATTCATTCTCATGTCTTCGACTCCTGTTGATGCCTAGTTTTTACACCCATCACCGATATTTCAACTATTCTTACGCTCTATGTCTGAAGCAGGGTTAAGAAATTTGCATTTCTTCTCATTTAAGAAGAATGTATCTCACATTATATTTCTATTGGCTAGCATGTCGCTATACTCTTTAGTTACAGTAGCCAATAAATTCCCTTTTTTCCTGATTGTAATTTGAATTGAGCTTTTGTCACATGCAAATTAAAGAGTTAGGACAGGACATATTAGCTCCCTTAATAAAATCAATGGTACCATCATTTATTGAGTTTCTTAATTTCACAAATATTTGAGTGCCAAATACATACCTGTTATGTGAAGATCTAGTGACGAAACAGGCATAGTCTCCGATCTCATGGAGTATTATAGTCCAGGGGTACAATGTGTTACTAAAATACTCACAGAAATATGTAATGAATAATAGATAATGGCCGTGGAAGAACTAGATTCCTGCAAGTGTATAATCTCAAAACCTCAGTTAGTCCAAATCATCAAAAATGCCTTTCTAGGCAGCACATTCTTTAGCTTTCATATCCAATCACTAAAACCTATTGGCTGCACCCCCATTTTTACAGTTGCAACCCTATTGGTGACCCTCTCCTTCTGATGTTTGGATTAGTCCAATTGGATCCTCAGTAGACTCTCTCTATTCCAGACGATCAGCACATGGCTGCCATGTTAATATTCTTAAAAATCCATTTTTCTCACTCACTCCCCAGCTTAAGAATCTTCAGGGGCCACCTATAGTCTATTGAATCAAATTCAGGCAGATCACTTTGCCTAAATGCTTTCATTGTGCATTTCTATCACCACCTCCTTCTTCTGCTTTACTCACACTGTTCTCTACATGCAGAGTGCAGCTTTCCTTCTCTTCTGTCCCTTGCACTTTCTAGATTTTGGTGATTTTCAAGCTGTGAACCAATAAAGAGAGGGAAATAACAGGGGAGAAATATGAAAAGTGGAGAGAGGTGAGAGGTGGGCTCTGTTTTTATTGCTTTCTTCATTGGATCTCCATGTAAGATTTCATTTGGAAAAAGGGGCCCAAGGTGAAAAAACACTTGAAAATCTATGTAGTTGAAGTTGAAGTTTCCAATTAAAGATTCATCTTCCCTCAGAAGCTGTTCCTTACTAAGCCCGCACTGACTTTTCCCTCTGCCTTCAACACCAACCTCCCAGGTGTGATGTACTTGCTCACTATTTCTGTATTATACTCAATAAACTCCTTGAGTCCTAGTTTTTAAAACTTCTTTTGCTTTCCCTAAAGTGCTTTACCTTGGTATAAATGAATGAATAAATCAATGGACACTCTATGAATACTCTATAGTTCTTTTAGTTAGTGGAAAATGTCTGTTTATAAAATTATGTTTTTAATCTATTCTCCATTTTCAGCAAAAAAATCAATGGAAATAATCAGTATATCAAAAGTGACATTCAGTTGGGTGTTCCTGCCATATAAGAGTGAGTCCACATAGATGGTTAAAAAGTAGGAAAGGCGATTTGTGGCAAGTGTTTAGAATGTTCTCTCAGAAATCCCTCCGGGATCGACCTCCTGCTTTGCCCTGACGTCTTCCCCCAACGGCAGAGTGGAAATCTTAGGGCAGAGTGGAAATCTTTTTTAGAACCAAGGCCTACTTTGTTAAGATGGAGTAATGTGAGTTTAATTGGATCACAAATACTGTTAGCACTTATTATGCAAGCCTATTCCTGATAAGAGGACCCTGATACATCCCCAGTCCCCACTGGGAGCAAACAACAAAGCAAATGAGTCCCTGCAGTGGCAAAGCCACTGAGCCCAAAAACCCACATCTGATAAGCTATGTAATTTGCTATAGCAATTTGTGCCAAAAATAAAAGCACACTTTTGCAGAGTCTTACATTTCTAAGAAAAACTAAATTCCTCCTCATGCTATACCAGCTCCTTTTCTTTCTTTGTGGAACTTGAGGTCTATGGATGGAAAACACCAGGTTGCCTGGTAGGTCCTGTACCATGGGTGTCCCCTGGCCAAATGGCTACATCCATCCTCCTCTCGTCAACCCAAGCCGCTCCTGCTGTCACACGGAACCCTGAAGGGTGAGCAAAGGCAGCAGCAGTGGTCTGTTTTACAACAGCCCAGTAACATGATGTTTTTAACAGCACAGCAGGTTCTTGGCCGATGGCCCTGGTTAAAGGAAGAGGCATAGAATCTTCGAAATCATCAATTTTAATGAGCATGGCAGCCATTCCAGTAAACTAGATCCCTTTATTTGTGTTTGCTGGACAAAGAAATCTGATACATCCAAGACATTTTTCCCCTTTTAGTTCAGCACCAGGACAGGAACTCGCTTTTTCTCCACCAGTATTAGGCCCCCAATGGTGATAAAAATTCTTGTGCCTTTGTCTTTTGGAGAAGAAGAAAAGAGGCTACAAGAAAAAAACAACAACAACAAAAAAAAAACACCGCATACAAACTTCTGAAAAATTCAGGCTTTTTTTTTGGCTCCGAGGTTAAACATGAATTGTTAGAGCTCCCTTTCAAAGTTGGAGTCTGCCAAGGTCTCTCATAGGCTTGGAGAGCGTTGTGGAAGTTACAACAGAAATAAGGAATTTCATCTGCATTTTCAAAGGCAAGAAATACTCAGTGGTGTGTGTGTGTGTGTGTGCGTGTGTGTGTGTGTGTGTGTATGTGTGTGTATGTGTGTGTGTTTGTAAGAGAGACAAATAGAGCCAGAAAATAAGACAAAAAATCAACTAACTTATAACTTTATGAACTGAAAGATTTTTGAAGGAATATTTCTGAATTTTCTGGGAAAGTCACAATACATGTACGAAGTAATTTCTAAGGTTTGTAGTGAGACAGGTAGTGAAACAGGTAAATTGCTCAAGAGGAGATGTTTTCATATCAGAGAAAACAGCAACCCAGCTTTTGCTTCTAATCTTTTTTCATCTTTGTGCAATCTCATTGAACTCTTTTTCCAGATCTGAAGGCAACAGGCGGGCATTTGTTTTCAACTCCTTAAGTAAACTTGAGTTCTAGAATTATTAGAGTTGAATGTCCTTGTGCAATTCACTATATTACCCTCCTCATTAGCAAGGGACTCATAGCAAGGGCAAGCTGTGCCATCTCTTATGAATTTTTCTATCAAAAGAAATTCCCTCTCTCTGTCCCTCTCTCTCCCTTTCTGTTAAAAAATTCTTTAAATGGGGGGGGGGGGGGTTGTGGAACTAGCCCAGAAAAAAAATTACGTAAATGGCAAGGTAGTGACAGGGCATCTATCAATGTGGCTCTGGAAATTCCAATTTTTAAAGTGCTGTAAAAATATCATTATTAATGATGATTGACTGGGTTTTCAGAGCCAAGATATTTCAAGGCTGCTGAGTTAAAGTTAAGTGCAAAAGTAGGGGTGCTAAAATGGCTTAAGGGTTCCCTCACTTTGTTTCTTCATTGATTTTTAAGTAACATGTGCGCACACTCAAATTGATGATTTTCATTTTGAATTAGTTTGGCCTCTGTCATGAAGAGCCTTCCATCTTTTCCTGACTGTCAGTGTCTATCTAATTCATCTTCATCAAGTCCCCAGTAGGGAGATTCGGATCTTATTACTTTTTGTTTTACAGTTTTAGCGTTTACAGGAAATAGGGAGATAGAGAAAAATAGAGTGGAATTTACTGGTTTTCAGTAGAACCACTCAATGGGAGAACATATACCTTCACTTGTAGACCTAGAAGAAACTTGCGGATGGTGGCAGTCCTAGGAAGTTGGAGAGGTGGGACTATAATCCAATATTCCCTTGAGATATTTTTTTGTTTGTTTTTTGTTTTTGTTTCTTTCAGATTCCTGAAAAATCTTAGCTACTAGTCTGTGTAAATCTGATACCTTGTAACTGTTATCTTTATGAACCTGAAGTCCTCTCCATTTTACAGATGGGAAACCTAAGGTTAAAGAAAACCATGCATAGGATTGACAAAAAACATATTAGATTTCAGTGTGGTCAACTGTTCTCCTGAAAGTCTTACATTTTGCTCTATTTTCAGTCACTGCCAAGACTGGGAAAAATGACAAGTATGTTTTTTTTTTGTTGTTTTTTTTTAAGTGTAACTAAAATATGCTTGAAAAAGATCACAAAAATATTGTCCTGTTTAGGTAAGGCTCAAGGCCCAAGTTAGAGGACTTCTTTAAAGGACACAGGGAAAAAAACGTGAACACCAACAAAACCAGTCATTTACTGAGCAAAATGGTCTCTTTTCTACCCCCTGCAGCTCCTTAGCTCCCAACCCTTTGCTTTTCACAGCTAGCATTGCTGTGTCCTCTCTGCAGACTCACTCACTCTGCAGTCCTCTGAGAGGACACCAGTTTGTCCTTTTGACAGTGTGCCAAAAATGGAAAAAGGAAGAGTTTAAGCAACTGTCAACCAGGAAATTTTTTGTTTGTTTGTTTTAAAAAAAGAAAATTTGCCAACCTAGCCAAGAAATTTTGTCTAAGTTACAGACTGTCAGTCTTTATAATCACTCTTTGTTCTTTTTCTTTTCTGAATCCTGCATTTTCACCGAGGGTAGATAATCTTTGGCATTATCCTCATTGGCTCAGCTTAGCTTTTAGTCCCTTGGGGTCCTGCTGACTCTCTAAACTTTCAACTCCTAAATCCAGTGCTGGCTCACCCAGGAAAGAAAAAAGCAAATTGAACAATAAAATTCAAGCTGTAGCTTCCGTTGTGACTCAAGAGCAGAAAATGTTTTTAATGGCCCAGAGCACGTAAGTGCCATTAATCACCAAGAATTTATTATTTCTCATTGGGGGCCCCAAACAAACACCATTTTACCCAACTCCTTTACTATCTGGGATTTGAAAAGCCTTTCAAATGTAATTATCTGTTTGAATATTCACCTAGAGTTGAGCATTTTCGAGTCTTTCATAGAAATTATATATGCCAAAAAGGAGAAAGTAACACTTTTTCTTCCTTTCTTTCCCTTTTCATTCCTCCCTCATGTTCCGCTTCCTTTCCTTAGCAACTCTTTTGCTGTGTCAGCCCTTCTATGCATGATCAGTTTGCTGTGATCTATGGAAAACTCCCACTTTAGGAATTTGAAACCTTGTGTTAAGACTTTTTATTTTGTTGAGTCCAGGCTACAGATTTTTGTTTTGGGAAAGATTTAAAGGCTCCTTTATAGCCACCAATTTTTATTCTTTGAGCTGCATAGATAAGTTGGAGCATTTTGGGTGAGCGACGTTTGCAGACATACTGTCAGGAACACTTTTCTAGTGTGTCCCTAAAACATTAAGTTTCTAGTGTGTCTCTAAAACACTAAGTATTATTTGGATGCTTACACAATAAGTTGATGGGATGCTTTCTTTCTTCATTTTTTTCTGATGTTTCTAGAGCAATAAATAAGTGGTCAAAAAATGTTATAAATTCATTTGTTGCTAATTCTTGGAACAGAATAGAATAATTGATTTGGGGAACTTAAGTAAATATTTATCATAAGAAACCCACGTTTTTAATTTCATATAGAACTGAGCTGCATTTTCATTCATTCATAGAGATCAGCTCAAAAGCTTGTGCTGAGTAATTGGGGCTCCAAATCTATTCTCTGGTCTTGGGAGACATAACTTCTTGAAATAGCTGGACTACAGTTTAACTAGAACATTTAGGATGCAAGTAAAAATTTTAAAAAAAAGAATGATTCTTCTCTGGGTTGGGATTAACAATTTTAATAGTGCAGAGCATTGTAATTTTACATGTTCCTTTCAAATAGAGAACTAATGGAGCTGGACAACTGCATTTGTTGAAAGCCTATGGTGTGCTAGGCTCCACATATATTCTCCCCACAGCCCTGCTGGGTGGGTGTCATTATCCCATTTCAAAGATGAATAAACAGAGGTTTAGAGGGGTTAGGAGACCTAACTAATGTCAAAACATAATAGTAGCAGCACTCTGAAGGTTTCTGTGACTCCAAATCCATGCTCTTTTCCATTGTAATCTATTGTTTCCAACATGTGAAAAGGCTAATTTGATATCTCTCATTACTGCCGACTTAGAAAGCACATTTCATAGAGAATACTAACTCTTCTGATGGTCTGCTAAGCAGAGGTGGGCGACCATTGCCTTCGGCTAATCTGTCTCTTTGGGAGTCTTGAAGGTGAGCAGAGTGTTCTTCTCCTCCTCACTCTATGGTCCCGGGAAATGGGTAGCTCAGAGACGCCACTCCAGAATGTCAGCTAAAGTGAAAGTGCTCATGGTGAGGAGAAGATCAAGTAATACAAGCACTATTGTATCACATGTAGTAAAATAAGCCTGCAGCAGCCTGGTTTTCTTATGATCTTCAGTTTGCGGTCCTTTCATAGGGCATTGAGTGTGACGATTTCAATTGACAAAATCAGAACAAGTTCTCAGTGGATTGGCGGTGGTTCTGGCCCCAAGTGCAAATGTAAAATAGGCAGGCTTATTTTCTAAGGTGTCTTCTTCCCCTTCATAACTTTTGTCTCTATTATGGAAATTCCTCTTCCATCAGGCATGCTGGACCTTCATACTCTTTCCACTTTCACCTGAACATAATCTACTCTGATGAGCTATCGCTTGGAAAGAATCTAATCAATTACATCATCACTTGCAGGAATGACTAGTGGGTGGAATTTCAAAAATCAAGACAGACAAGTGAAGATGCAATTTCAGAGCAACAGAGGTTTCTTAACACCCTTGAATGCATAAGACAGAGGTGACCCTCCATGAATGGGTAAGGCTGATCCTAGAGAGAGAGGGAAGAAGACTAATGTAGACGGCTGAAGGGTGCTTGACCAGAGACTGCCTCTGGAAAAAAACCAAGAGTTCTCTTGCTGGCATGTTGTCTCTCTGTCATCTTCCAAGTCACTCTATTATAAACTCTGGCATTTATATTGAGGCTGGTGGAAGTGGGGTGGGAAACATTGTCTTTCCCACAGCTGGGTTCTCAACCTTTAGAGAAAGGCCAAGATGGTTCTAAAAGAAGCATTAAGCGTGCTGCTAGGTACAGAATAGGTGCTTTGACCATTGCAAATTGGTCAGAGATATTTCCTAGAGAAGAAAGACTTATTATGAAGATCAACAGCCTAAGCAATGCAGCTTGAAAATGCAGCACATTTTTCAAAAGTAGTCCGTTGATTGGCTGTAGTGCCAAGAGAACCTCATGAAGTTTTCTTAAAGCTGCTTCCATGTCTCATGTTTATGAGGAAACTGTTTGAAGATTAAAACATGCACAATTGATTTAGGAGTTGAGGAAGTTACCTGCAGTGTCAGCAATTTACCTATTCCCTTGTAGATACTCACCTAGGGCAGGAGGACAATGCCAGTTGGTAACATGATCCACGGTGTAAAGAAACGTTTTCTACAATAGGAAAGTTTCTTCCACAGCCAGTTCTGAAACACTACTATTTTATCTAGACAGTCAAGATATTTTGAAAGCAAAGGTCCTGTTGCAATCAGTGGCAGGTTGGGTAGAATGATATATTTCTTTTGTTCTCAAGGAATTGGCCAATGATGTCTGCAGTAATTATAAGTTGTTTCTTTCCTAAAGGAGAAGGTGAAAGTGCTTGAGGAATACCTCTGTATATTCCTTTCACATTGTGAGAAGGATGTGTTGAAGAGCACAGAAAACAAGCCACGTAAAAAGAAGTAGAAGGGAAATCTATGTCAACAAGTAGGTATGATGAACTAAAAATCTTTTTTCATTGGTAGAAATTAGGCATATTCATAATCCTTTCTGTTTTTTAAGTTGCATCTTTCTATGAAAGCTTTGCTGTAATCGTTCTACAATTATTTCTCTAAGACTGCCTGCCCTCACTAGGTTATGAATATGCAAAAGCAGGCATCTTCTTTATTTTTATATTGCTAGCATTAAGCATGCTGCTGGGTACAGAACAGGTGCTCAAAAAATGATTATTAAGTGACTGAAATTATTTTTACATTATAGAATTTTTACTCCAAAACAATCATTTCCCAGGGAATGGGACACTCCTGTGCGTCATCTCAGAGAATTTAGGGGGTGAGTGGAACCAACAATCTGACCAGAGTAGGACTAGATTATTGACAAGTAAAGAGATGTCAATCTTTCTTGTGTAAACTGACTGAATCTGAAACATGAATGTGGTGAAGTTAGCCAAAGAGGATACCTTGAAGCAAGGAAGATCACACAAGATACAAGAATCCAGAAAGACATGTTTCAGCCTGGCCAGCTTCATGGGAGTGCAACTTGTGTATTTGCATAGACTTCTGTCTCAGAAGGCCCTATATTTGGTTTAATGCTCTCCTGTTGGAGTCTTGAAATTCTTATTATCTTTGGAACCAGGTGCCCTGCAATTTCATTTTGCACTGGGCCCTGCAAATTAGGTAGCTGATCCTAGCTCCTTGTAAGATGATGGGAGTTACTAGGGCCAAGATCACAGAAGTTACCCAGATAGTATCTGAGAACAGCAGGTGAAAAAGCAAGCATTGGATATGAGTAGAACTCATCTTACCTGGTTGCTGAGTATGCTGCAAGCATTGTATATGGCCTTATATCCCAGAATGGTGAATTATAGGACTGTTGGTCAGGAAAAGACAGGCATTCTCATGGGGAAGAGTCTTCAGGGAGCAATTAAGGAAGGTCCTTTTCCATCTGGGGTGATAGGAGAGACAAAAAGAGGGACTTATAGGGTTGGGAGACTGGGGTAATCTCAGGAAGAGTGAGGACATACCTGCAAATTTAGAGTGAAATAGTTTGAAGAGCAGAGAAGAAATCTTTAGGTATTCCTAATCTTTGACCCAAAATAAGGTTCTCTTAGGAATGCCAGATAGTTCAACCTGGTGGGGAGCTCCATACTACAGACAGATGTTAGAATGTAAGTTGTAGAAGACACTAAAAATCCACAAAACTTCACCCTAGTTTCTGAGTATACGTGATAAAGAAAAAGTCAGTAATTATAAATAGTAAGTAACAACTAGGGAACGTCTTAGATTCCTTGATTTTTATGGGGTTATTTTTTCACATTTGTCATCATTATCTCCATCTAATTCTCCATATTGATTAATAATATCATCTTAAAATGGAAATGCCTGTGTACTTATTCTGGGGTATAAGAAGAAAGGGAGGAAGTGGGAGAATCATATTGTACTCTGTTGTCTACCATAGGGAGAACCTGCCTTGGAGAGAAACAAATCACAGGACATACTTGTAGAGCAGGAGAGGACAATTTGTGGTTTTTGTTTTTAAGGAAGGTTAAGTACCTGGGGTCTGTATGAGGAAGATGTTTGGGACTGTAATGTGACTCCACGTTGTCACTGGGAGTAGATTGGAGAACCATGACACAGCTGAGGATAAGCAAGAGGAGATTAAGCTACATGGGTGCTTTATGAGTTTCTTCTTCTGGAGGGTAATTTCAGATATGTTCAAGAAGAGGCATTATCCTGGCCTGCAAGAGATTCCCAAGCATTTAAAAAATGATGAAACTATTATCTCAATCAGATAAAAACATGCATGTCATAACGATTTGACAGTGAACTCTCTACTGTCTGGGAGGAGGTGGCCATGTATAAACCTGGCATAGTCATGGGTCCATGTGCTTTATCTTTTTGGAGCAGGACTTTAGATATATTGGGAGCCAGCCAAGATCACCAAAACTCACTGATCCCCGATACTTTGATGGTCCATGTAGGAACAAATGCTGTAGTTGTAAGGCTTCTTCAATGCATCTCTAGGACGAGGTAGGAAAGTGAAAACATTTAAGGGTTGGGTGGAATTTTTTTTTCTTTTTCCTGTTTGTGGTCATGGTTCTAGAAGAGAAAGGAGGGTAATAGCTAGTTACATAGAAGGCATCCAAAGGAAAGAATTTGTCTTTTGGATCATGACAGGAATGTCAGGAAGATATACTAGCGAAAATGGAAAAGGGCACTGGATCAAAGTGGAGAAGATATTTAACAAGGATAAATGGATGAAGGGGAGGGAGAAAAATTAAGACCAACTACCAAATAGGTAATAAAAATAGTGGGTGTGACAGAGAAAGAATTTGTATAGTGGAGGTGGTGCCTAGTAATTATCATTCTTTCATTCATTCAACAAATAACAGAAAAGTTCAAAGAATACTATTTATGGCCTTAGGAAACTATGTATGTAAACACAGAGTATGGATTGATAAAATAACTCAAAGTTTTAAAGCACAAAAGTAAACATAATATTATTGAGAACACTGAGATTTGATGGGATAACACTCTACCTAAAACATGAGAGAAAGAAGTACTTTATTCAAAAACTTATCTGGTAGAAGGAAAATTGAATAGCTTTACCTATAACTAAGGTATACATCTAGATGGAAACAAAGATAAAGCAAAGAAGCACAGGAGAAATAAACCACCTATACTGTCAGGAGAATATAGTTCAGGCCACTTAGAAGGAGGAAAACTATGGATATTTTGTTTTTGGTGTTAAATCTTGGTATGCAGTAGCCCTTGGTAGTAAAGGAAAATTTGAGTATCTTTTGGAAAATTAATTTTGATGAAAGTAAAGCATTTGATCAGCACTTAATTTTTAACCTTGACATTTTTAATCTCTAAAAAAGAGAAAGAATATGAGAGAGGTAAATGTCAATATGGAAATTCTAAGGGATACTAATAATAATGAGGCAGTAATCAGAATCTTGGAGTTCAGACTATTGTTGAAGGTCTCATGTACCCCCTTGCCTGGTGTTCCTCAAAATGAGGTTCTTGGACACCGACAGTTCCACAAATTGTTATTGGTCTGCAACAAGATGAAGTAAGTGTTTGGAAACTTCTATAGCAAGTTTCATCATCACACCATTTTTATTTTATTTTCAAAATTAAACTGATCCCTTACCACAGATGCTTTGAGAAGCACTGTCATGATAAAAAGTATATTCAAAAAATGCACTGCTCTTTGTCTTGAAAAGGCATACGGATTACTAAGAAAAGAAAGCTGAAGAGAAAATGAGAGAGTGAGGAAATTTGAACACATATTTGTAAATTATTCCAACGGGACAAATGGGGGAAGTTACCTGACAAACAGTGTGATTATGTTAGCAGCTCTCTTGAGAAGAAAACCGGATGAAAACCTTCTATTGAGCATCTGTTATATATTGGTCACTTTTATGTGGATTATCTTATTTAATCTTCACCCTTCAGATGAGTGATATTATTCTAATTGTTATGGGACAGGGTGTGAGGCTCAGTGACGTTAGTGGGTAGCATGGTGGAGCCCAAAAAGATATGTCCACATCCTAATCCCCTAACCTGTGACTATGACCTTATATGGTAAAAGATGAGATTAAGTTAAGGGTCCTGAGAGGATGTGTTTATCCTAAATGAGTCCTACATGCATGACAGTAGTATCCTCATAAGATAGACACACAAAGGAGATGACACAAAGAGCAGAGGAGGAGGCAATGTGGACACTGAAACAGAAATGGGAGTGACGTGGCCCCGAGTCAAGGAATGCCTGGAGCCACTGCAAACCTGAAGAGGCAAAGAAGGGATTCTTTCTAGAGCCTTTGGAGGAACTGTGGCCCTGTAGACACTTGCTTTTGGCTTCTGGCCTCCAGACGGTGACAGAATAAATTCTGTTGTTTTAAGCCACCCAGTTTGTGGTCATTTGTTACAACAGCCTTAGGAACCTAATGCGGTGACCTAAAGTTCTTCTTTAGAAAATGAAATATCTTACGTTTAACCTCAGGTCTAACGCTAAAGGCTGTATCACATAGCAGCCTTCCAGACTTTATAATATGTGGATCAAATGATTAGAAATACGATGAAAGGAGAGGGAGAGCACAGAGAAATAAGGAGCACATGATGTGGTCTCATCGCCTAGGTTTGAATCCTGGTTCTTCTGTTCACTTGTTTTTTGAAGTCTAAGTTCCTCAACTGAAAAAGAAGTGTCATAACCAAATTAACAGTGCTGTTGTGAGGGTTAAGTACAATGCCTTATGTGTAAACTTTGCAAATTGCAGCGCACTCTTCAAACGCTAATTATTGAGGTTTCCTTTTTTCCTAAGAGATACCGAAGAGATGTTGTTGGCAGTCCCCTTCTGGTCAATATATAACTATCTGTTGCAGCTGTAACAGCCCTGGGTTGCCTACTTTTCTGCCATAGCAGAGGGCAAGATGGGCATTTTTCTTTTTCTAGATTCCTAGTCCTAATATCATGTGCTTACAGGAGCGACGAGAAGCCCCTGAACCTGTTAAGCAATTTCTATTTGAAAAAAAACCTCAGCAGCTACCATGCCAAAACAAAATAGTTGTGTTTTTTTTTCAATATTCAGTATTCAGATGGACAATGCTAAATAACTCTATTCAAGAGACCAGTTCATTTTTATTTGTTTACTTCCACTCTGCCTTGTTCCAGAAAGGATTTAAGGTGGATTACCTATTAATACCACACAAAATAGAGTGAAAAATAAGTGGTGAGAAAAGTAGGACAACAGGAAAAGGAGACTCAGAAAAATAAGTAAGACCAGGAGTGAGTTAGACTCCTTGTGTTCTCTGAGGTCTTTTCCCCTCACCAGGTTGGCCACCTAGTGTGTTTCTAAGCTTTCTTACTGTTAATACAAAAAAGGGCTCTAAGTCAAGGTCCCCAACAATATCCCCTTTAGGAAGTAATTTGAGTCTTCCCAGAGCACTGGCTCTGGGAGATGAAAGCCCTAAAGATCTCGACACTAATCATAACGACAATCATTTTAGCTTGGATTAAAAAAAAAAAAAAATCAGTAAGCACCCATGAAATTCATGTCTTTGAGGAACATAATTTCCGGATGTATTATCCAATAGCAACCAGTTATAAAATTCATATTTGCAGAACTGTTGACTAATTGTACAGGATGATTAACTATAAATCATGTGAGCAATAGGCGATGCCTACCAAAAGGGATAACTTTGGTTTTAGAACCATTTATCTATAACCCTCGTTTTGGCACTCATCGGGGCAAGCTGGATCTGTAGCCACTGTCTGTTCGTGGCAATAAGCTCAGAGTCTGAGTTATCTAAAGCAGGGAGCTCTCCATTCTATCAAGAAGACAGAAAAACTATATTCTCAGTTTCTAGTCTAGCCTCAGCCTCTATGTATCAGCAGCCTAGCCACTTGTCAATGTCTGGCTGAGACATAAATAAGGGAGATAACAATGGGCTCAATCATAATTCATTACTCTTGATTTAAAAAAATTCAGCCTTGTATCAAGCCAGGTTATAAAAAACATACACAGTGTTACCTTCCCTTTTCTAGAAGTACCCTTACACAATGGCAATATGACAGAAGTCCTTCATCTGTTGTTAAAGACTGTATATTCCCTTCTTTGTAAAATTGCTGTTGAAGACTCTTTCCATTAGATTCTTTTGTGTTCTTCATGCAAAATTCTGTGATCTCTCTTACAGTTTAGAGAAACAGAGAAGTACGTTTCTTGTTATACTTCCTGTGATTAACCAGAGAATGCAATGCAATTCCTCTTAACTACACTCCAGTCCAGTGTATACGTTCCATTGCACAGATGATACTTAGCTGAGGTTTTCTTACCCATCCATCTCTTCCTTTTTATTTTTGGTCTCTTCATGTTTTTCTGAATCTGATTGTATTTGTAGCTCAATACAGACTACCTTAGAGGAATAAATAACAACTAAATAGTGAAGTTTGAGCTTGTGGAATATGTTAAAGACCACAAAAGGACTTTTTCATCTGTGTTTGAAACTAGAATAACAAGGAAGTGATCACCATGCTGCTTGGGGCAGATAGTGTAATGATAACAGATAACAAAACTTTTTAAATTTAGATTTTGCTTTCAAATTCTGCAGCAAGGAAAGTGGTGTGCAGGAAGGACAAAAACAAATACTATCTTGAATTATTTTAGATGATTCTTTGTTTGTTGGAACACTTTTTTTTTTAACCTGTTTCATTGTATTTTTCACCCTGTGAATTAGTCACAGTAGGCATTATTATCCTACTTTACTGAGGAGGAAATGGTGACTCTGTTAAATGACTTGTCCACATTCACAAACAATGCAACTCTATGTAAATAAATGAACAGTAAGACAAAGCCTGGTCACTTTAAATGAATTCTAGTTGCCAGCACTGGGTGCAATTTATACCAGGCTATTGAGAAAACTGGTGTGCTGGGCAAATAGTAGATGTTCACAGTATTCTTTTTGAATGAGTGACTATGAACTCAGGATTAATTTTAGCAATTACTGAGATATTGCAGAGACCAAAAAGATGAATGAATAAGGGAAATGTCAATCCATTTTTCAAATAAAAAAAGATAGATTCCACAATCCATAAACAGGTCAGCTATTTTCAGAGATGACCCCAGAAAAAGCCAAGAATGGATTTTTAAGCTAATAGTTTGTGAGTATTAACAAAAGGATGTAGTGTTCACTAGAAGTGAACATAGGTTTACAAGGAATCCCATGTTATGCTAGCTTAATTTATTTTCTTGCTTTTATTATAAAATAAAGCTACTTTGAACGATTAGAGGACTGACTAGGAAAATTTAATTTTCACAAGAATATCATAAAAATAACAACCACTTGTTAAACACTTACTACCTGCCAGTCCCTATTTGTCTCATTGCATTCCCTCCTACAATGGTCCTAGTAGGTAGGTACTTTGTTTATCTCCCTTATTATAGATAAGGCAGAGGACTAGTGAGAGCAAGTAATTTACTAGTAGGTGACTGAGCTGGAACTGAAGCCAGATTTGTCTGACTCAAAGCTGTTGATAGTAACTAGTACACCATATTGCGTGGCCACATAGCTGAGCTCATGAGATCTTTGAGGCTAAGGTAAACTAAGGGTGTACATGTTGGGCCACAATATCTTTAGATTCACAACAGGCTGAAAACAGACTGAAAGCATGCTAATTAATATGTTAGTCTTAGTCTGCTTAACATTTGAATCAGTAAGCTGGATAAAGACATAGAGAGCGTTCTTATCACTTCTGCAGTTGACAACATCAAGAAGAAAAGCCAATCTTACCATGCTAGTGACTGGCATTTGTATAATGTGTCCCATTTTATAGAATACTTTCACCTAACTTGTCACATTTGATTCTCACAGCTCTTTAAAGGAGACTTATTACTAGCTCCCAAACTCCTCCCCTCCCCCACTTCTTTTTACAGTGAGCAGAACTGAGTTTCAGAGAAATCAAATGACTCAATCAGAGTCATATGGTGAATAACATGGGACTTCTGTTTTCTGTCATACTGCAATAGATATGGAGTAGTGATTAGAAATAATATCAAGACATGCAAGTGCTAGATCAAAATCATTGAGATAAAATATAAAGGTGATAAAGGTTAAATCTAGCACTGAAATAAAAAGTATGTTTTAGTGGAATGTTTAACATAAACCAACATTTCATTATGATTACTAATAATACTAATTTAATCTTGGCCTGAATTAATGGAAGCATAATATCTATATCACCATAGGCTATATTCTTACTGAACACATAACTTTTCAAAACATGTATGTGACCCATATTTTCTGGGCCTAGTATTTGTTAAAAACTTGGACAAAGTAGACAATACCTGCAAGCAGGTAGCTACTGTAGAGACCATGGGCTATATGTAATGAGGAGTGGATGAGGAGATGAATAACAATTCTATTTTGCTTCAAAGTTTTAAGAATTATCATATGGAAGAGGAAAAATAATGTTTGTTCTGTGTTGGAGTAGGTTGAACAGGTGTAAGTATCAAAAAAGTCATATTTTGGCTAAACATAAAGGACAATTCTAACAATTGAGCAGTTTCTGATGGAATGAGCCTTGTTCTGAATTTTTTAAATTCAATTTATTTAAACCAATAATAATAAATAATAATAATAATAATAATAATAATAATAATTCATCCATTTCTTCCGTCCCCCTCACTCCCTGCCTCTGGCAACTTCAATCTGTTCTCTGTATCCGTGAGCTTTTTTTTTTTTCTCTAACTTACTTAGCAGAATGCCTTCAAGGTCCATCCATGTTGCTGCAAATGGCAAGATTTTCTTTTCTCATGGCCGAGTAATATCCTATTGTGTATGTATAAGTCTATCTATATCGATATCTACATCTATATATCTATATCTATATCATCTATATCTATATCTATATCTATATCTATCTATATCTATCTCTATCTCTATCTCTATCTCTATCTCTATCTCTATCTCTATCTCTATCTATCTATGTCTATGTCTATGTCTATGTCTATGTCTATGTCTATGTCTATGTCTATATCTATATCTATGTCTATATCTATATCATCTATATGTTTCTTTATCCATTCATCCACTGATTGACACTGAGGTTCTTTCCATATCTTGGTTATTGTAAATAATGCTGCAATGAACATGGGAATGTATATAACTTTTCAAATTACTGTTTTCTTTTCTTTCTGGTTTTTCATTTTTGTTTTTTGTTTGTTTTTTATTTATTATTTATTTTATTTTATTTTTTGATAAATTCCCACAAGTGGAATTGCTGGATCATATGTTAGTCATATTTTTAATTTTTTTGAGGAACCTCCATACTGTTTTCCATAGTGGCTGCCCCAATTTACATTCCCATCAACAGTGTATGAGGTTTCCCTTTTCTTCCACATCCTTGCCAATGCTTGTTATTTCTAGTCTTTTTGATAGTATCCTAACAGGTGTGAGGCAAATCTCATTGTGGTTTTGATTTGTGTTCCCTGATTAATGATGTAAAGCACCTTTTCATGTACCTATTGGCTATCTGTATGTTCTTTAGAAAAATGTCTATTCAGATCTTCTGCCCATTTTTTAATTGAATTGTTTGATTTTTGCTGTTGAGCTGTATGAGTTCTTTACATATTTTGGACATTAGCCCCTTGTTCAGTATATGATTTTCAAATATTTTCTTCCATTAAGTAGGTTGCCGTTTCATTTGGTTGATGCTCCTTTGCTCTACAGAAGCATTTTAGTTTGGTGTAACCCTATTTGTTTATTTTTGCCTTTGTTGCTTTTGCTTTTGTGTCAGATTTAAAAAAGCATTGCTAAGACCTATGTTAAGCAGCTTACTGCCTCAGTTTTTTTCTAGGAGTTCTATGGTTTCAGGTCTTACATTAAAATCTTTAATGGATTTTGAGTTAATTTTTGTGTATGGTGTAAGACAGTCGTCCAGTTTCATTCTTTTGTATGTGGTTCCCAACACCATTTATTAAGGAGCATGTCCTTTCCCTATTTTATATTCTTGGCTCCTTTGTCATAAATTAGTTGACCATATATGTATGGGTTTATTTCTGGGCTCTCTATTCTGTTGCAGTGATCTATGTGTCTGTTTTTTTTTTTTTTCCAATATCACACTTTTTAAATTACTATAGCTTTGTAATATAGTTTGAAATCAGGGAGCATGATTCCTCCAGCTTTGTTCTTTTTTCTCAAGATTGCTTTGGCTATTTGGGGTCTTTTATGGTTCCATGCAAATATTTGGACTATTTGGTCTATATCTGTGAAAAATGTCATTGGAATTTTAATAGGGATTGCTTTGAATCTGTAGCTTACTTTGGGTATTATTTACATTTTAACAATATTGATTCTTACAGTCCCTGAGCATAGAATATCTTTCTATTTATTTGTGTCTTCTTTAATTTCTCTTATTAATGTCTTGTAGTTTTCAATATACAGGTCTTTCAACTTCTTGGTTAAATTTATTCCTAGGTATTTTATTCTTTTTGATGTAATTGTAAATGGTATTGTTTTCTTAATTTCTCTTCTGATTTCATTATTTATGAATTCATTATTCATTTCTGAGTTCATTATTAGTGTATAGAACTGCAACAGATATTTATGTATTGATTTTGTATCCTGCAGCTTTACAGAATTTGTTTATTAGTTAAAACAGTTTTCTGATGAAGTCTTTAAGGTTTTCTATATATAATATTATGTTATCTGCATATAGTGACAGTTTTACTTCTTCCTTTCTAATTCGGATGCCTTTTATTTCTTTTTCTTGCCTAATTTCCCTGGCTAGGACTTCCAATATTTTGTTGAATGAAAGTGGCAAGAGTGAGCATTCTTGTTATGTTCCTTAGCTTAGAGGAAAATGTTTCAGCTTTCACTGTTGAGTATGATGTTAGTTGTGGGCTTGTCATATATGGCCTTTCTTATGTTAAGGTATGTTTCCTCTATACTTGCTTTGTTGAGAGTTGTTATCATAAATGGATGTTGAATTTTGTCAAATGCTTGTTCTGTATCTATTGAGATGATCATATGATTTGTGGATATTAAACCATTCTTGCATTCCTGGAATAAATCCTACTTGATTCCAGTGAATGATACTTTTAATGTGCTGGTGAACTCAGTTTGCTAATATCGTTGAAGATTTTTCCATCTATGTTCATTAGGGATATTGTAATTTTCTGTTCTTGTGGTGTCCTTGCCTGGTTTTGGTATCAGAGTACTACTGGCGCAGTAAAAAGAGGTCAGAAGAGTTCCCTCCTCTTCTATTTTTTTGGAAGAATTTGAGAAGGATTGGTATTCTTATTTAAATGTTTAATAGAATTCACCAGTGAAGCTGTATGATCCTAAACTTTTATTTATTGGAAAGTTTTTGATTATTGATTCAGTCTCCTTACTTGTAATCAGTCTGTTCAGATTTTCTATTTCCACATGATTCAGTCTTAGTAAGTTGTATGTTTCAAGAATTTATCCATATCTTCTAGGTTGTCCAATCTGTTAGTGCATAATTGTTCATAATAGTCTCTTATGATCCTTTGTATTTCTGTGGTATCAATTGTAACATTTCTTCTTTCATTTCTGATTTTATTTGAGTGCTCTCTTTTTCTCTTGGTGAGTATAGGTTTGTCAATATTGTTTATCTTTTCAAAGAACCACTCTTAGTTTCAGTGCTGTTTTCTATTGTCTTTTTAGCCTCAATTTATTTCTGTTCTAATCTTTGTTATTTCCTTCCTTCTACTAACTTTGGACTTCATTTGTTCTTTTTCTAGTTTTTTGGGGTGTGAAGTTAGGTTGTTTATTTGAGACTTTCTTGTTTCTTGAGGTAGCCATTTATTGCTATGAACTTCCTTCTGAGAATTGCTTTTGCTGCATCCCATAAATTTTGATATGTTACGTTTCCATTTTCATTTGTCTCAAGGTATGTTTTAATTTCTCTTCTGATTTATTCTTTGATCCATTGATCGTTTAGTAGCATGTTGTTTAATCACCACATATTTGTGAATTTTCTAGTTTTCTCTATGCAATTAATTTCTGGTTTTATATCATTATGGTTGGAAAAGATGCTTGATGTGATTTCAATCCTCTTAAATTTATTAAGACTTATATATTCTGTCATTTTTGGATATGATGTTCTGTAAATATCTGTTAAGTTCATCCTGTTTAACATGTTGTTTGAGGCCAATCTTTCCTTACTGATTTTCTTTCTTTTCTTTCTTTCTTTCTATCTTTCTTTCTTTCTTTCTATCTTTCTTTCTTTCTTTCTTTCTTTCTTTCTTTCTTTCTTTCTTTCTTTCTTTCTTTCTTTCTTTCTCTCTCTCTCTCTCTCTCTCTCTCTCTCTCTCTCTCTCTCTCTCTCTCTATTTCTTTCTTTCTTTTTTTCAATTACAGTTGACATACAATATTATATTAGTTTCAGGTGTACAACATAGCAATTAGACATTTATATAACTTGTGAAGTGATCACCATGATAAGTATGTCCTTGTTAATTTTCTGTCTGGATGATCTATCTATTGATTTAAGTGTGGTATTAAAGTCCACTACTATTACCATGTTTCCCCGAAAATAAGACCTAGCCAGACAATCAGCTCTAGTGCATATTTTGGAGAAAAATTAACATAAGACCTGGTCTTATTTTACTATAATATAAGACCGGGTCTTATATGATATGATATGATATGATATGATATGATATGATATGATATGATATGATATAATACCGGTCTTATGTTAATTTTTGCTCCAAAAGATGTGTTAGAGCTGATTGTCCGGCTAAGTCTTATTTTTGGGGAAACAGGGTATTGTATTGTTATCTATTTCTTATTTAAGATCTGTTAATGCTTACTTTACATAATTAGGTGATCTTTGTGAAGTTTCAATACCCTAGCAAGGGAAGAATTTCCCAGGGGCTGCAAGGTCTTTCTCACTTTTAGAAGTCAGGTGAAAAGTGAAATTCTAATGAGTTATCAAGGCTCATCCAATGTAATATTATTGTTTAAAAACTTGCTCTAGGAGGGCAAAGATGATTCTCATTTTGATTTCTACCTAGCTCCAGGCAATGACTTGGGTATAATAGATGCTCAATAATTATTTATTAAAATGAATCTTCAAAAAGGAGATGAAAGGAATAGGAGCTGGTACTAAAAATCTACCATGATATATCACTTCTGATATAATTAACTTTCCCTGAATCATTTTGCAATGAGAAGCATTAGTGCGGAGTTTTCACTCACGGTGCCCTTTGCTTGGAATGTACTTCCTCTTGGATTTTCACCAGGCTCAGCCTTTCACTTTAGTCAGGTCTGCTCAAAAGGCACTTTATCAGAGAGACGTGTATCTGAAGTAACAATCCCTTAAACTCTATCACTGCACTATACCCCTACGCTGCTTTATTACTTCTTAGCATTTTCATTGCCTTATAAACACACACACACAAACACACACAGTCACTTGAATGTAAGCTTCTTGGTAGCAGGGATTTTGTTTTGTTCTTGTTTGTTATGAATTGAATTGTGTCCCCTCAAAATTCATATTTTCTAGTCCTAACCTCCAGTACCGAAAAATGTGACCTTATTTGGAAATAGGATTGTTGCATGTGTAATTAGTTCAGATGATGTTATATTGAAGTAGGGTGGGCCTTAATTTAATATGACTTATAAAAGGGGACATTTGGACAGAGACATGCATACAAGGAAAATGCCATGCAAAGATGAAGGCAGAAGTCTGGGCAAGGCTTCTACTAACCAAAGCATGCCAAAGATTGCAATCCACCAGAAGCTAGGAGAGAGGCATGGAACAGTTTCTTCTTCACAGCTCTCAAAAGGAAACAACCCTGCTGATACCTTGATCTTGGATTTCTAACCTCCAGAATTGTGAGACAGTAATTTCACAGCCATCCAGTTCATGGTACTTTGTTATGGCAGCTATAGCCAATTAATATACTGCTGTATCCCTTTATCTAGAACTGTGACTAGATAGAATAGGAATTCAATACATATTTTTTTGAGTGAATGTTGAATGAATGAATAAGTGGATGAATGAACGAACATGATGTGTTACATCAAGAAAGTCATCTACTTTATTCTCGTCCTCAGTGTTGTCATTTGTAAAATGACATCCACTACAGTCTAAAAAATTTATTCAGTTCTCATCTATTCTACTACATTCATAAAAAAGAACTCTTATAACAGAAAAAAATTAACCATATATTAGAAGTTATCAAAAAGCTTATTTCATCTGAATCTCTATTACAAAATACAGACAGAGATGTGTTTTAGGGATGATTGAAAATTTTAATTTAACCTGAGGCAAAAGTCTAAAATGAATAATTTCCTGAGTTTGCTGTTAGATTTTGATCCTGTGTTTTTCCTTGATGAATTTATCTATTTATAGAAATCAGGTCAGTGAGATTGTGTGAATTATAGGCAATGTGATTTCATTGCACTCCAGGCTCAACTATGTTTCAGAGTAGAATTTTTCTCACTGAGGAATTGGGCCATCAGCAAAGAAATGGTATAGGAATCAAATCAGAGCAGAATGCAGAAAATTGTCTTCATGGTTCAGAAGTTTGGGTTTGTCATTACCTGAGATGATATTAAATTTATCCATGTGCCTCCAAATAATGGGCTTTGAAGAAGGAGCTGGATGAACAGACAATGAGCACAACGCCAGAGCGTGACCTGGGTGTGACTAGATTCATTAGTCTGGATTCTATCGGGAAAGGCCCAGCTGGCCAGAATGAGCTTATGTTTTCAGTCCTTCAATACTGACCTACGTAGGCTCTCTAGGGCCAATACACAGAAGTGTCTATAGAGAAGCACTGTACAGAGTCCACTGTATAAAGTCCTGGTTCCATTTTCCCTTTTAGATTCCTTACCTTCCAAGAGAGCTGCAGGGTCATATTCTCTGTCTCCTGGCATTTAGAGCCTTTGACCTCTCCTATATGAAACTTTTCCGAATGGCCTTTTATTGAAAGTTAACATCCTCCACTTGGCTCTTTTACCTTCTCCTCTCTAGAAACTTACATTTCCTAAGATAGATCCTTACTCCAATAAAAGACACTGATACTTTGGTGTGCAAAACTCATATATTCATAGGGCATGGGTGAGGAGGTCGCAGAATTTATAGCTCCAAAGAGAGGGGTTAAATTCATCTCCTGT
Source organism: Rhinolophus hipposideros (assembly GCF_964194185.1). Classification (NCBI taxonomy): domain Eukaryota; kingdom Metazoa; phylum Chordata; class Mammalia; order Chiroptera; family Rhinolophidae; genus Rhinolophus; species Rhinolophus hipposideros. Next base: position 23,272,685 of record NC_138049.1, on the reverse strand, counting down.
TAGTGATCTGCTGAGCCTCATAGGGAAGATATTTTGAGCTAGAATTTTGATGCTTTTGGCTTCAGCAGTTTTGGGGTTTCTTGAGCTAGTCTTACTTTGCTTAAGTCCTGAAAGCCCACCACCATGTTAAACATATGAAATCAAAATCAGCAAAGAGAAGAACATGACTCTTACTTTCCCACCCCTACACCAGGTTTGCAAATGGGTCAATAAAAATAGTGTCCTTAATGTGTGCAAGGGTATAAATTAGTACAGGGAAAACTCAAATAGAAAACAAATCCCCAGAACAGAGGCTATTTATATTTCAATTCTTTGGATTGTGGAGAGCAATTAGAGAAGAAATCTTAAGTGTCATCTCATGTAATTCACTTATTTTATAGATTAGGAAAGAGAATGATCTGAATAAGACATCTTCTGATTTGCAGACCCTATATTCTTCATGTAGTTCTATATTTTCAGATCTTTAGATTTTTAAAAAAAGTTATTCCCCCTTGCATTATCTCTCCCTGATTACTTCTAGAGCAAAAAAGTTTACAAAATAAGAAGGTGGGTGAATTAACTAAGATCATAGAGATAACAAAGTGAAAAGTACTTGGATGAGAGCCCATGTCCCCTGGATCTTAGGGGACATGTAATGCTCTGTAATTAGAGCATTAAAGCAAATTAAGACTGGGTGACGATTAGAATTTGTGGTCCCTCCACTTGGGTAAAATGGGCTGCTGTGTTGTTCTATATAGTTTAATGTTTGCTATCAGTCTCTATGGCAATGATTCTAAATTTCGTTTGGAGAATGGAGGAATTGTTCTCCATTTCACAGTCTGAATGTCAAGGATTCTCTTTTTAGAAAAATGCACACACACACACACACACACACAATTGCACAGAAGTTCAGCTGATTCACATAACTCCTTAATCTGAGGGCAGGCCCCTAGACTCAGAACTAATGTTCTAAATTTTAATGTTAGCTAATATTTATTGAGTGTTTGCTATGTTCCAGGCATTATTCTGAAAACTTCATATGTGCTACATCATTTAATTCCTGGAACATGTGAAGCAGGTTCCAGCCTTATCTCCATTTTACAGAAAAAGAAGAGATATTTAAAGAATAGCTGTTTGTTTGACAACAAGTATTTCTTAAATCCTGGCTGATGCCAGATACAGTGCTAGGTGCTAAGGATTAAATGGAGCAAAAGAAACAAATAAAAAGATGGGTATAGTGCCTGCCCCCATCAAGATTAGAATCCAGTGAAGCAGACTGATTGCATGTTTACATAGAAATGTGCCATACCGCAAACACACATGGGAGAGTATGTTGGGCTGCAATAACAATATCTACACATGGAGTGTCATAAAGAATCTAAGGAAGGAAGTTATGTCTTGACCACCAAGAAAACCAGATACAAGGGACACATGAAGAAGGGAAAGGACACATTGTGAACTCAAACCAGGGCCATCTGCCCCCAAAGTCATCCCTGCCCCATAGTTGCCACAGTTCAGTTCCTTTAACTACAACGATGCCTGGCGATACTTTATATTTTACACTGGTCTCCTCCATGTCTGTGGGGTGTACACCTCCCTAAAATGCCCATAGCAGTACTTCTTGGACCACCTGTGGTAAAGGATCAAGTTTTAGAATTTTCAATCTGTCACACTGTGTTCTGACCCTTTGTCCTTATTTTTTTGCTAGAGAATGAACCTGTCACCCCTACCCAAAGCCTTGCCCCCAGGCTTGCCTTCTATGTCTGGATGGGCTCTAAGTAGGAGTGCAGAGAATCACAGGTTCATGCCTAGCCATTTCCTGCCTCATCCTACCTTTTGAAGGATGATGCATCCGGACTGGTGTTTTAATTTGGTAAAAAAGAATCTCTAAACGTATTTCTAAAAAATTAACTGAAAGTATTTCAGCTCTTCCTATTGCTCCCACATATTCAGAGTCCTTCCCCTAAATAATTGAGCCTTTATTTCTTCTTTCCAGAGCAACAGCTTGCTGACATACGTGAGTCCCTGGCCATGGGCAAAAGCCCCACCCAGAACAGCAGAGATGGGTACCTAGTGCATATATGACTTGTATTCTGCTGTCCAGCTGATGTATTTGGCATGCTACCACTGATGATTTTTGCCGACACAATGAACAGAAAACCACTGCTAATTTCAAGGTCTATTAGAATCACAAAGCAGTAAAAACAATGGTAGATAGATAGAAAAGATCAGAATTGGCAGGTTAAGAAGTCCTGTTGTAAAAGCATCTAGGGCATGTTGACAAACAGTGGGAAATAAATACATTTTATGGTAATAAAAATGTACTTGACAATGTGCTTTTGAATGAGCACAATGAAGGACTGAAGTGGATGATATGTGACTAAAGCTTTTGCCCCTCACCATCCAAAACTAACTGATCAGGTCAGGCAGACCACAAGCATCAGTGCATTCATGAAAAAGCTATCGGAATGCAGAGTTCTCACCTAATACATTAATAACTTTCAACAACCTTCACTTTTGGACATGACGTAATTAATTTTTAAATCGGGGAAGCAAGATGGTCTGCGGTCTGATATTTTCATTTGAAAGCAAGTGGGAAGACAAAAGCAAACAGACTTTTTGGCTATGAGAGAATGAATGACCTTCCAAGTAAGGAATTTAAACTGGAGCTTTTCAACTTTAGAGGGGAATGAGGCTGAAAAACCTTTTGTAGCAGAAATTTGAGGTGAAGAAATGGTTGTGGGTTGCAGTGTCCCCCAATGCCCCCTGAGCGTGCGCACCCTTCCTCATTACACAAACCACTCTCAAGGGCTCTGATGTCTCTGGAGCACTTTTGAGCAGGAAAACATTATTACTAACAGTTTTTTCTTTCTCCTCCTCCTCCTTCTTTTTTTTCTTTTTTTTTTTCTTTTTTTTTAAAGCACAGGCCTGGCATGCCAGCACATGCTTGAATGCTCTCACAGTTACATATAAACTTTAAAAAGAGGCCCCCTTTCCCCTTCGCCTGACTCATACTCCATGCATCTTAGCCTGACTTATACTCCATGCACCAGTGTTTGGAAAGACTATGAAGAATGCCCATGGTGATTGGATGTATTCTGTTTAATTATGGGAGTGATAAAAACAGGTGATCTAGGAAGGGGTGGGAGTGTAAAGTTTGGGGTGCATGTAGGGTGGAGAAGGATCATGAAAGGCAGAAGGAAAGTGTCTCATACTTCTTGACTATTTCTTAGGACTTTTAAGATAATAGCACTATTGCATTTGAAAGATGGGAGAGACTTTAAAAATCTAAAATGAAGATTCAGAGGCATGAACTGCCAGTGCAAAATCATACAGTTAGGCGGAAGTAGTGGGAGTCAGCCAGCCTCTGAATCCTCTCTGTACAGCACAGCCCCACTTGGGAGCACAAAACCCATTTGAGAATCTGAGAAAGCCTACAGGCACTTTTCCCTGGAAAACAAAACTACATATAATATTTCCTGTACAATTTTAAAGGATTTATGGATGCCTTAAACTCATCTGTGAACCCGAGGACCTGATGAATTTTTGACTAGGGTTATTAACTGAGCACATTATAACGTTCAGCCAGACAAGGGTTTAAATTCCTCCTTTCTACTTACTAGCTGTTTGAGCACAAGCAATCATGCAATGTTTCTAAGCCTTAGTTTCCTGATATATGAAATAGGTATAATAATAGGACCTAGTCATGGGTTATCAAAAAGGTGAAGTGCCATAATGGGTTTAAGGAACTTAGGTTAACAGAGAGCCTGGCAGGTGGGAAGGACAAGGCCATGTTGTTATTCCAGTTGTTCTCCATCCCCCTCATTGAGCTCATGGCCTCTGTTTTTGCTTGTTGATAGGCTACTCCAGAACCAGTTCTCTGAATTTCTTCCCAGTCCTTTGCCTTTTGCTTGCTTCTGACTTAAATCTATTTACTTCCTGGTCATTCACTTTTCCTCAAGGGTCTCTCCATCTCACCACATGAAAGGCAGCCTGTGTTAAAATGTCTTGATAAATTTGTTGTGCAGAAATCCATTAGAAGGAAGTCCTAGGAAAATAAGATTGCTTGAGAAAAAGTATGCCTGTGAAGTGCTTCCTTTCTGTAGCGGAGATCAAACAGTAGAACAAGTGGAAATACCAGGTCTGCAAGAACAGTTTTGAGCACATATTATTATTTCTTCTTCCCTTTAATGATAGCGGGGGGAAAATGGCTTGTTTTCTTTATGCAGTTTATTTTGTAAAAATCTAAACTTTCAGTGTGAAAAACTTCTGTGTTTGATATCAATTTTCTTTGGGTTACATACTTCAATTACTTGCAGCTTCTAACAAGTTCTCTGCACATCCCCACCCCCACCCCACCTCAGTCTCTTTGAATCAGTGTTGGGAAGCAGAAAGGCAGCCTCAGGAGGAAGAGGAGTGTAAAGGATACAGTGCAGGGAGAAAGCTGCTCACAACACCCTCCTCCTGATTCAAGTTGCCCAGTTTGTAGAGTTCTGGAAGTTCTCTTGGGTCTGGTGCGGGGTGAATTACACAAAACCTTCAAACTGAGTCTCAAAATCCAATGTGCGCCTCAAAGCTTTCCTTCTACCTGGCAAAGGTGGATTAGAAGGCAGAGAACCTCTCCTGGTTTTCTGTGCCAATTCCACTCCCACCACTGATGCTTGAAAGTAGGACTTCAAGGTACTTTACCACAGAAACGAGAAAGCTACCTTTGAGTAGTTCCAGAACAGCAAAAGTCTGCATTCTCATTAGGCTCACTACTGAGCTTAACGTCACCCACACAAGAGTTATACGAGAGCCAGGAGAGTAAGTTTCTGGCTTTCTGATGCTTTAAGATTAGAGATAGTCCTTCTCGTCTATGTTATTGCTTCACTGGTGACCTGGTAGGAGGGAAAGTGAAGTACAAGTGATGGTCTTAGAAACCAAGTCTTCTTCTTGGTGGGGATAGAAGTCATGAACAGTTTTCCGAAGAACTGCAATCTTGGGGGCGTAAAATGAGTCTGCTTTGCCGTGAGAGGCAACCTGTTTTAATGGGGGTAATTCCATCATTCTCTGCTCCTAACACAGACTTGGGTTCAAAGTTTTCCTTTAATATATTCTAGCTATAGGAGTCTGGGCCAAATCCTTACTTCGAGCTTTGTAAACTTTGTTTCTTTCTCTGTAACTGGAGACATAGCACCATTCATCGAACCAGTCCACATACAGTGTCTGGCACATAGCATTTACATCCTCATCTTGGCACAGGGAGTTTCATCTTGGGTAGTGACTAGATATACCAGAGGATGGGAACATGCCTTTCGGATGATGACTTAATCTCCAGAGTTAGTGGAGATGGTAGGTTTGGAATTGGAGTGTATGCATGTTAGGAGGTACTGTTTATACTCACGAAGATAACGAACTTTTCCTCTCCCATGTTAAAAATTATGCCAGAGCCCTTCTTCTCTCTTTTTCTCAATGTCTAATAAGAGTGTCTACAAAGAAATCAGTTAGGCTGGTACAGTACCAGGTTATCATCTTTGTCATCCAGGTGATTAGTTAATAAGGTCACCACCAACTTGTTAGTAACTTAAGCATGATGCTTTCAAAAGAGAATTGAACTGGTTACTACAAGGAGAAGCATCTATTCCATAAATACATATTAATACCTACTCTGTCCGAGGCCTTGGGCCAAGTGCTATAGGTACAAAGATGAGGGAATCCAACATCACATTGCTGAGTGAGTCTTTGTGCAGTTTTTTTCAATTGGAATCCAAGGATTCCAGGAATTGAAACTTCCAGAGGAACTTTATTATTTATTTGTTTATTTTTGCTTTTGTTTCAGTAATAAAATTTAATAGTCATTTTACCAGTTATGAAGGCAAAACTATTTCCCCAACTTTATTGCAATATAATTGATATATAACGTTGTGTAACTTTTAAGGTGTACTTTGTGTTGCTTTGATACACTTATACTCGTAGGGCAATATGATGGCTGCCATAGTATTAGCTAACACCTCCAAGCAGTCACATAATTACAATTTGTGTGTGTGTGTGTGGTGAGAAAATTAAAGATCTACTGTCTTACCAACTTCCCAGTATATAGTATAGTACTGTTGTATAGAGTCTCCATGATGTGCGTTAGATCCACAGAACTTACTCGTTTTCTAACTGGGAGCTTGTACCTTCCAACCAACAGCTCCCCATTTCCTCCACTCCCCAGAGCTTGGTAACCATCATTATACTCGCTGTTTATACAAGTTTGGCTTTTTTAGCTTCCACATATCTGTTATACCATTTAGTATTTGTCTTTCTCTGCCTGGCTTATTTCACTTAGCATAATGTCCTCAAGGTCCATCCATGTTGTCACAAATGGCAGGTTTTCCTTTTATCTCGTGGCAGAATAATATTGCATTGTATGTACATAGCACAGCTTCTTTATCCATTCATACACTTATAGACACTTAGATTGTTTCTGTATCTTGGTTATTGTGAATAACGATGCAATAATCGTGGGAGTACAGCTATCTCTTTGATAACCTGTGTTCATTTCCTTTGAATATATACACAGAAGTGGGATTGCTGCATCAAACGGTAGTTCTATTTTTAATTTTTTGTCAAAATTAAAACGATTCCGTCGTGGCTGCACCAGTTTCTACTCCCACCAACAGTGCACAGTGTTCCCTTTGCTCCAAATCCTCAACAAAACTTATCTCTTGTCATTTTGATGATAGCCGCACTAAAAGGTGAGGGGATATCTCATTATGGTTTGATTTGCATTTCCCTGGTGATTAGTCATGCTGCGCACCTTCTCATGTACCTGTTGGCCTTTTGTATGTATGCTTTAGAAAAATGTCTATTTAGTTCCTCTGCCCATTTTTAAATTGGATTGTTTGCTTTTTTGCTATTGAGTTATATGAATTCTTTATATATTTTGGATATTAACCGCTTATCAGATATATGGTTTGCAAGTATTTCCTCCCATTCCATAGGTTGCCTTTTTATTTTGCTGATTGTTTCTTTTGCTGTGCAAAAGCTTTTTAGTTTGATGTAGTCTCACTTATTTCTTTTTGCCTCTGTTGCTTGTGCTTGTGGTGTTATATTAAAAAAAAAAACATTGTCAGTACCTATCTCAAAGAGCTTTTTTGCTGTCTTCTTCTAAAAATTTTACGGTTTCAGGTCTTACATTTAAGTCTTCAATCCATTTCAAGTTTTTTTATGAGTGGTATAAGATAGGAGTCCAGTTTCATTTTTCTGTATGTGGTTTTCCAGGCAAAACTTTTTTATATAGCCATAGGTCAGATTTAGAAAGTATATCCAAAAATTTTGGATTAAGTTTCTTTTTTTTTTTTTTTTTTTTTTTTAACTTTTATTTATTTATTTATTTATTTTTAAATTAATTTTATTGGGGTGACAATTGTTAGTAAATTTACATAGATTTCAGGTGTACAATTCTGTATTACATCGTCTATAAATCCCATTGTGTGTTCACCACCCAGAGTCAGTTCTCCTTCCATCACCATATATTTGATCCCCCTTACCCTCATCACCCTCCCCCCACCCCCTTACCCTCTGGTAACCACTAAATTATTGTCTGTGTCTATGAGTTTTTGTTTCTCATTTGTTTGTCTTGTTCTTTTTGGTTTACATACCACATATCAGTGAAATCATAGGGTTCTCTGCTTTTTCTGTCTGACTTATTTCACTTAGCATTATTTTCTCGAGATCCATCCATGTTGTCACAAATGCTCCTATATCATCTTTCCTTAACGCCGAATAGTATTCCATTGTGTATATGTACCACAACTTCTTTATCCATTCATCTATCGAAGGACATTTTGGTTGTTTCCATGTCTTGGCCACCGTAAACAAAGCTGCAATGAACATTGGCGTACACGTGTCTCTATAGAGAAATGCTTTTATATTTTTGGGGTAGATACCCAGGAGAGCGATTGCTGGGTCATATGGTAATTCTATTCGTAATTTCTTGAGGAACCTCCACACTGCCTTCCATAGCGGCTGCACCAGTCTGCATTCCCACCAACAGTGTATGAGAGTTCCTTTTTCTCCACAGCCTCTCCAACACTTGTTACTATTTGTTTTGTTGATGAAAGCCATTCTGACTGGGGTGAGGTGATATCTCATTGTGGTTTTCATTTGCATTTCTCTGATGATTAGCGATGTTGAGCATTTTTTCATATGTCTATTTGCCATTTGTATATCCTCTTTGGAGAAATGTCTCTTTAGGTCTTCTGTCCATTTTTCAATTGGGTTGTTTATTTTTTTGTTGTTGAGTTTCATGAGTTCCTTGTATATTTTGGATATTAGCCCCTTATCAGAGGAACTGTTTGCGAAAATCTTCTCCCATTCAGTTGGTTGCCTCATTATTTTGTCAATAGTTTCTTTTGCTGTGCAGAAGCTTTTCAGTTTCATATAATCCCATTTGTTTATTTTAGTTTTTACTTCCATTGCCTTTGGAGTCAAATTCATAAAATGCTCTTTGAACCCAAGGTCCATAAGTTTAGTACCTATGTTTTCTTCAATGCAGTTTATTGTGTCAGGTCTTATGCTTAAGTCTTTGATCCATTTTGAATTAATTTTGGTACATGGTGACAGATAGCAGTCCAGTTTCATTCTTTTGCACGTAGCTATCCAATTCTGCCAGCACCATTTATTGAAGAGGCTGTCTTTCCTCCATTGTATGTTTTTAGCTTCTTTGTCAAAAATTATCTGTCCATATTTATGTGGTTTTATTTCTGGGTTCTCAATTCTATTCCATTGGTCTATGTGTCTGTTTTTCCGCCAATACCAAGCTGTTTTGATTATTGTAGCCCTGTAGTACAAGCAAAAATCAGGGAGTGTGATACCTCCAGTATTGTTCTTTTTTTTTAATATTGCTTTGGCTATTCGGGGTCTTTTGTGGTTCCAAACAAATCTGATGATTTTTTGTTCTATTTCTTTAAAAAATGCCGTTGGGATTTTAATGGGGATTGCATTAAATCTGTATATGGCTTTGGGTAATATGGCCATTTTAACTATGTTGATTCTTCCAATCCATGAGCACGGAATGTCTTTCCATTTCTTTGTGTCTTCTTCAATTTCTTTCAAAAATGTCTTATAGTTTTCAGCATATAAATCCTTCACATCCTTGGTTAAGTTTATTCCTAGGTATTTTATTCTTTTTGCTGCAATTGCAAAAGGAATTGTTTTTTCTATCTCTTTTTCTGAGATTTCATTGTTGGTATATAGGAAAGCAATGGACTTTTGTACGTTGATTTTGTAGCCAGCAACTTTACTGTATTCATTGATTGTTTCTAATAGCTTTTTGGTGGAGTCTTTAGGGTTTTCTATATATAGCATCATGTCATCTGCAAAGAGTGACAATTTAACTTCTTCATTCCCAATTTGGATGCCTTTTATTTCTTTCTCTTGCCTGATAGCTCTGGCGAGGACTTCCAACACTATGTTGAAAAGCAGAGGTGATAGGGGACAACCTTGTCGTGTTCCTGAACGTAGAGCAAAGGGCTTCAGCTTTTCACCATTAATTATGAGATTAGCTGAGGGCTTGTCGTATATGGCCTTTATTATGTTGAGGTATTTTCCTTCTATACCAATTTTAGTAAGTGTTTTAATCATAAATGGATGTTGTATCTTATCAAATGCTTTTTCTGCATCAATTGATAGAATCATATGATTTTTGTCCTTTATTTTGTTTATGTGATGTATCACATTGATGGATTTGCGAATGTTGAACCATCCTTGTGCCCCGGGGATGAACCCCACTTGGTCGTGATGAATAATCTTTTTAATGCATTGTTGTATTCGATTTGCTAGAATTTTGTTTAGGATTTTAGCATCTGTATTCATCAGAGATATAGGTCTGTAGTTTTCTTTTTTTGTGTTGTCCTTACCAGGTTTTGGTATCAGGGTAATGTTGGCCTCATAAAATGAGTTAGGGAGTACTGACTGTTCTTCAATTTTTTGGAAGAGTTTGAGCAGGATTGGTATTAGATCCTCTTTGAAGGTTTGGTAGAATTCACTGGTGAAGCCATCTGGTCCAGGACTTTTGATTTTGGGAAGGTTTTTGATGACTGATTCAATTTCGTTACTGGTGATCGGCCTGTTAAGATTTTCCAGTTCTTCATGATTCAGCCTTGGAAGGCTATATGTTTCTAAGAACTTGTCCATTTCTTCTAAGTTATTAAATTTGGTGGCATATAGTCCTTCATAGTATTCTTGGATAATCCTTTGTATTTCTGTGGTGTCCGTGATAACTTCCCCTTTTTCATTTCTGATTTTGTTAATTAGTGTCTTCTCTCTTTTTATCTTAGTGAGTCTAGCCAAGGGTTTGTCGATTTTGTTAATCTTTTCAAAGAACCAGCTTTTTGTCACATTAATTTTTTCTATTGTCTTTTTGTTCTCTAGTTCATTTAGTTCTGCTCTGATTTTTGTTATTTCCTTTCTTCTGCTGACCTTGGGTTTCGCTTGTTCTTCTTTTTCTAGTTTTTTAAGGTGTAACATGAGATTATTTATTTGGGATTTTTCTTGTTTCTTGAGATAGGCCTGTAATGATATAAATTTCCCTCTTAAAACTGCTTTCGCAGCATCCCAAAAATTTTGGTAGGATGTATTTTCATTGTCATTTGTTTCTATGTATCTTTGGATTAAGTTTCTTAATCTGATATCTAGGAATATTGCCAACATATCCTCAGAATCTTCAAGTAGTTTCTTTTCATTTAAGGCACATATATTATCAAAGAACAACACCGGCATAAAGTATCTGAGTTTTTGTATTTCCCAGTCTCTAGCTAGGTGTGTGTGGTCTTAGCCAAGATCTTCATATCAATGCATTGGCCTCAGGATCTTCCTCTTACAATAAGGTACCTGGACCAGGTGAGCTCTGAAGCTCTTCCTGAGCCCTAAAGCTTTTATTTAATAGTCCATGCCTCTATGACTATCCCTCTAATTGGACTGTAACCTGGGTTTCTTTGTAATTGCTGGTTCAGAGGAGAGAGGACTGGCTGGACATCAGATCTGTTCTAATTCTGCCTTTAGAAATGATTGCTAGGAAAACACTGATGGAATATTTTCCTTCTTAGGCTTTCCATCTGAGACTTGAAATTGTAAACTTAAAAAAACGCACAATAAACTTGAAAATAAGTGATAAAACATGATTGAAAGCTTTGGAATACAACAGCAGTGTTATTATGAGTATGAGCCATGCAGTGACACTAAGTGAAAGGACAAATTACTGTCTATAAGTTAATTAGTCATGATAATATAGGTTATACTCTCGCAACAAAACCCCCCAAAGATTTACTTGTGCTACAAGTCAATGCAAGTTGGTGGGAGCTCTGCTCATCATAATCACCGAGGGACTCAGGCTGCTGTGAGTTCCATCTAGACTCATGCTCCCGATGTCACAGGAGGAGAGAAAAGGGACTACGGCAAAGTACACATTGTTTCTTAATTATTTCATTGGATACTTGCAGCAGCCAATGAAATAACCTATATTATCATTAGCTCACACAGTTATGTCTAAATTCATAGGGGGTGAAAAATTGCAATTCTAGTTGTGACCAAAAAAAAGCATATCTTGAATATTTGCAAAATTATTATTTGTGAATATACTAAATATTCACAAATATAACATCATTAGCATGCTTTTTCCAATTGGGAGATTAAAATTCATGTCATATTTCCAGGTAGTGGTCATTTCTAATATGCAAAATGAAGAACAAATTCAAGTTGATTTTGGATTTGCCTGCACGTATTTCTCAGAAGAGGAAGCTTTCGTGGGGAGGGTGAAGAAAGAGCAAGAGGATATTTGGCAGCTGTTGATTGGTGGGTTGCTCACGACAGAAGAACTGGCAGGTAAGAATTCTTAGTAATGAGAATGTGCAAAAGGAACAAAGCAAAACTAACCAAGGTTAAAGTTCATGGAGCATGAAAGAACACAGGTAGAACTGTGATCAAAGGGACAAGTGGTTTCTGACAGAACTTCTTTATTACGGATCCTGAAGTGGAAGTCAAGTTTGTGTTTAATGCAGAATACTCCTATATTGGGCATGGAGAAGCAGATTTGCAGGGAAATAAATGTGTTCAAATTGGAAGAGATATAACAAACAACAGGAAAGTGTGTAGAGAAAGTACAGTGAATATTTGAGTTTCTATGTTGGGTCATACAGATTGTATTGCTGGTGGCATACTATCAGTAATGTTTAGTACTTACTGAGTTTGTCATTACACAGATCACTCTAACCCAGCAGAAGAAATAAAAATTCTAAAAGAGAGGGATGTTTTAATCAAAACATGTAATTAGTTGATTGCCTGCTTCATAGAGGTAACAACAACTTTGCTTTAATGTGGTCTTCTGTCATCGGTCTGGGAGGTGAGGAGTTCTAATTAGAATGCTTTATAGTTCCTTTGAGTACAAGGTTCTTAAAAAGACATCACGATTTAGGGTAAAATATTATTAACTCCCAAGTCACTAAAAACATATATTCTGACATAAGTATAAGAACATTTTAAAAATGCCAAATATAAGTTAAATATAAATATAAATATAAACACATATATGTATATACATATCTATGCTGTCCAGTGATGTTTGCATTTATTCACATTTTGTATTATTTATCATTCTTGTCCTTTATATGGTATGTCTAGAGAATCGAATAGCATAGAAATTAGAGTAAAACCTTTAGGGGAAAAGGGGAAAAGACAGCACATGTCGGGGCCCCCGAAATTTAAAAATACAAAGAACCTAGGCAGAAAGGAGGAGAAAAAAAAATTCCTTACAGGTGATATGAACCTTCTTAAATGCCTATTCATGATTTGGAGGCAGCAAAAATTTGAAGAAAACAACTTCATATTTCAAAAATAACGTAGTGATGCTTAACATTTTTGATAGCTATTGGGAATGCAGGTAAAAATGCATCTGAGGTGGCAAAAGAGCACCTCAGAATACCTTGCTCACAAGTCCACGCATGCCATTTGCTGCCACTAGTCATTTTGTAAATCACTTTCATGCTTGAGAAATGCAGTATATACATACATATTAGTGCTAGTGGCAGCAGTGATAAGTCTGTGCTCTTGCCTGCACTAACATTTCTCTTTTCCAAAGGCTGTTGTGGGATGCCACCGCAGTAAGAAGTAGCCGTACTGACTGGAAAGAATGTTCTCCAGCTGTTTGTTTAAGATGAACATGGCCTTACACTTCAGGTCCTGCTTCTGCCCATCTACAGAATCATAGGTAGCAATGAAAAGCCAGCCCACATATAGCTACTCATAGTAGTTATGATCAAGATGATCTAATGACATCTCGAAATGGCAGGGAAGCAAATTAAGGGGAAGCGAAAGGTCCTATAATGATAGAGAGGAGGACTGACATTTACTTGTTATTCTCCCACTTTTGCCTGATCTTGCCACCATGCTCTGATCTTGAGAGCTTCTATTTATTTCATGATGCCTGAAGTAGGTATGACACCTGCATTCTGCATGGGTCCATCTTCATGGAAAGCATTCTAATGTTTGATAAACGCTTGTTCCTTTGTTTTTGCTCAGGGATCTCTCCTGGCTCCGCTATCTCATCTGCCTCTGTTTCTTCTCTTTTAAAATGCAAGATGCTAATTAATAGAAGCTGAATCATTTTGTACCAGGTCAAAACAAAAAAAAAGGGAGAGAGAGAGAATGACAAGAAAAGGGGTGAAACACTTGGAGAGCCAGCCAGTTCTTGCCTGCTGTACACGTGTGAGCATATGTGCTAACGCCCACCCACACTGACGAACCTAGAGAGGCATGAAAAGACTCAGGATGACACTGGTTCCTGACACTGGAAGGGCCAGGGCGATGACTCAGAGGTGGGCCTTTCTCTCCTGGAGACTCACAGGGCCTATGGTTTTTGCCTGTCAAGTTCTAGACAAGAATTCAGGTTATTATATAACTTGTTTTCAAAACATTCTTGTGGGGTGGGAAGGTTGCAACTATTCGCGACCCCTCTTGCCAGGGAAGCACTGTAGCATCTGTGGATTTGATCCCACAGTGGTGGGGCAGGCTTCTCAGGTCGGCCAACCTTGTAGATCCTGTTGTGCATAGAATATTTTCTTCTCTCTCCACTTTTGTTGTTTACTTAGCAAAAAGTACTCCACCCTCACTGCAAGTTGTGACACTCTCTCTGATACACTGTATGGCTACTGTACCTTGACTTTCAATTACATTAAATCCTATTATAATCATTTTCTTATAACAAATCCTCTTTAACACCTGAAAAGCTCAGCTCCCATGGGTGTAGTGTTATGCTGTCAAAAGTGAAAAACAGAGGAATCCTACTGGAATTGCAGTAGCTGTTGCATGTATTTGAAAATAAGATCAGCATAAGGGCCTTACATACTTTGCATTGAATTCTGGTAGCAAAAGAGAAAAACGTTATTCTAAGCCATTCAAATATGGCTTGACCTATAAACCAGGGCCTTAATTCAGTGGTTTTAAATCAATGTGATAGTACGTTAAAATACTTTCTCTGGGAAAGCGTTTCTTTCAGAAGCGAGGTACAGAATTCCTAATTATTTCCATTATAATGATTAATGTAAACAGAATATTCTTCACTAATACATTATATGAATACACTACACGGGAAGGTTTTTGTTTGTTTGCTTAGTTTCTTTTAATGCTTCTGGTATAACGGCTAAACCATAATCAAGTTTAAAATGTTTTTTGACAAATGGACATGATAGTTCATCTTTTTTGCCTTGATTATTTTTGCCCAAGTATAGGTCAGAAGTCTGTTTTATTAATCCGGTTATTTAGATTTTATTCCACATGGTTTGTTGCTGCTTTGGGGTAACTCATTTTGAGGAGAGGAATGGACATCTGAGAAACGTAACAGATTTTGTCAGCAGTGTCTCTTCAGTATTAGTTATGCTTGTTGGTTTTACAAATTGATGCTCTGAGCTCCATCCTGGGGAATGAGAGCCCTTTGTGGATTAGCTGGTTGGAGGAAGCCTTTCTGGTTAATGAAATCCCACCCTCTCATCCATTCCCCATATAACCAAAGAGTTATCTCTACTTCTACAATTTTCCCATTATGTTAGGAAAATGAGTAGCTTGCTAATTATGTATCAATCAAAATAATCAAATTTCCTCTTTTCTTTTTGAACCATTACTTCCAATTGGCAGGTTGGTAAAATCTTATCCATTCTGGCAATAAACATGTGCCACATTTTATTCATTTTCTTGAGAAAATAAAAGTAGGATTGCTGAAGACTCTGGTCACCATATATGGCAACCAGGTCTTTTGCTTTAACCTGGGAGAGGTAGAGCTCTCTGCTTTCATAATGTAGTTTTGGTTCAGGCCCATTTTTCCAGCCGAGGGTAATGTGAGCTGGAATTGGTCGCAGAGGCTCTGGCAGCTGGCTTAACCTGTTTATATAAGGATGGAACACAGCCACTGATTAAGAGAGCCACCTCCTACTGGTTGGTTTTGGAGTGGAGCCCAGAATTTTCCATGGAGATAGCTTTTAAAAGTCAGGTCAGCATCTCAATGGAAGATAAGGGTACACAAGAAAGCCCTTGTGGGTTTCCCTGTCTTCAGAACCCCCACCATTCCGCAAGAGTTAGAATGGACATATTTGACCAATAAAATGCCTCTGCTAGGTTTGTCTCCATGAAAGGATCACTCTTCCTTAAGTGGGTCAGTTTGAGTAAAGCTTACATTTAGCATCGTATGCATTGTCCTGGCTGTGCAGGGTGGGCTGGTCAGTGGCAAGATCAATGTGATGTCAAGACAGTTTTTTATTTTTATTTTTAAATGGTAGGAACAATACTGTAAGTAATATAAGTAGTGCTTCTAGAATTAAATCAAAGAATAGGTTAAGGGGAGCAAATGAGGAATGGGCAGGAAGCTGAGAGGAGAAAAAATGGTCTTAGGCTTGCTTGGTGTGAATTGTGAATGCAAAGAAATCCTTCTACATTCTGGATTGGATTTTTACTTTATATTTTTATTTATTTTTAGTAGGCACAGACTATTCCTTAGGCTTTCTGTGTGCTTAGAAATAAGATGTGTGGTAATTCCAAAGCACTACTTGGAGTTTTTAGTAGCTAGCATGTGTGCAACTAAACATGGTGACTGGAGGAGATCCCTGCCCTCTAGTCTGCAACTCCCAGAGGTTAAAAAAAAAAAAAAAAGAACATCCCACTTTTACAAAAGGAAAAAAAAATCTTTTGCATAAATTATTATATAAATAAATCTTCTTAACAAGCACTGCAGTTCTTTTTTTTTTTTACAAAGCACAAAGAGTTATTGTGTGATTTATGTGAAAAGGTTATATAACTGTACTCTGTTACTTTAAATAGTGTTTTTTATTTAAACTGCCAACTTCTTCATCACCAGTAAAGAAAAAAAATGCATATTTGCAAAGCGCAAAGGTAATTTTCAAGGACTGTAATTAGCTCATGATAACTCTATTTTTTTGTGATGTCTTTGCTGCAGAACTAGAAAAGAAATGGACTTTTTCATTGTTAAATCTAAACTGTGGCACCTGCAGTGCGTCAGCTCAGTGAGAACCAGGGAGAAAAGTCTGTAGTATTACACTTGGTCAGGGGAAAATTACGGACGGACTGAAATAACTGATCTTGCAATTTTTATTTGGCTTCATCTTTTCTTTTTACAAACATGACAAGGTTCCATTTTCCATGTTTCTGTTCCTCAACTGACCCTTTATTTCCAATATATTAAAAAAAATCAGTTTAAAAACCAAACTGAATACATGATGTAGAAGATTTAAAAAAATGAATGACATTTTGGTAAAAGAAGATAGGAGAGTGAGAAAAAAAACACAAGTTTTGTGTGTTAAAAATGGATAATAGGACAGAACTCCAGCAAGAGAAAGACAAGTAAATGAAGGAAATATTTGAGGAAGAGGATGCTAATTAATCATTCCAAGAAAATTGATTGCTATGAAAAAATGTATTTCTGTGAAAAATACTATCTTTGGGGGGAAGTCAGAGTATGTGCCCACACAGGGGTGTGTGTGTGAGTGTGTGTGTGTGTGTGTGTGTATGGTACCACCAAGTGTATTTCTATGATTGGTGGAAACAATATGATGGAGGAATCTAGGAGGTCAGAGTCACAAAATTTCCCCAGGCTGAAGAATATTTACAAAAACAATGTAAGAAGTTTCCTTCTTAGGAAAATAGGCTTTTGTAGACAGTGAAGTTCCCTGGAAGTCATAATTGTTCTGCATTCTGGAATGTGGAGGTGGGTTTTCTTCTGAGAAGTCAATGCTACCTTTGTGGGCTGAGATCTGGAATTCTCGAGCTTGTTTTTCTCACCAGTGGGTGATAACCACACGAACAACAGGAAAATCTATAAAGCACTTGAAGTCAAGGAATTGCAGTGTGGCAATCTGAGTGCTGGGTGTGTTTTCTGTGGGACTGTGAGAACATTGTCACCTGTTTGGTCATCCACCTGGTTGCCCAGGTGGCAGTTTGGCAAGCAACCAGCATGAACAACAACAACTTCTTGCAATGGGCTGTGGAATATTTGAGCATAGCTGTTCTCAGACATTATTAATCCCTCTTAGTTCAAACATTAGATTTCAATTTTAATGGGAGTAAAAACAACTGATATGAGACTGAAAATAAATTACTTTCAGAGTTCAGGCTTCAGATACTCACTTCTAGCAATTCTTCACAGGGAGAAGGCAATTGATTTTTAAAGAGTGACTTGTTACTGGCAGAGAAAAATGAGACAATAGCTGGTTGTTTCAATATGTTATAGACAATGATGTCCGTCAATACGCTTTGCAGTAGAATTCAATTGTAAGTTTGATTGTTATATCTTTAAAAGTTACATGGGAATGTGCAGCTTCCTCTATCAGGTGAAGTCTACAACATTAGGATCTCATTAAATCTTGTTGTCTGGGAAGGTGTCACATACTGTTTAACAGACCAAATAAGAGAGGACTGAAAGTTAATTTCCTAGCCAGGAAGGAGGAAGTCAATTAAAAACATACAGTTGAAGAGTGATCAATTTCCTTCACACTAGAACCCAAAAGGAAGTGTTTTGAAATGTGTATTTAAACTAAGAAGTAGAACACATATCAAAGAGGAAAAGAAAAGTTAAATTGTAAAAGGGAAGACCCAAGGTAGCATCAATGTTATATACAATAGCAGGTGCAGCTTTTTCTAAATCCACAACCACCTTTTCTGGCTCTACCATGAAAATCTCTTCAAACAGGAGATACTTTCTCCAACACGTGAAGGCTATCTGCAGCTTCGACTAGCAAAGGTTGATGAGGAATGTAAACTCCACGTGCTTAAAATGAGAATCAGACTAAAATTAACTCTACTTGTAGACAGAAGGTAGCCAAGATGACACTGTTATCCATTATGCTGAAAACAAAATGTTTCTCTTTAAACTTAGAGGAAATATGCAGGGACAAAGAGTCTTTCAAAAGAATTGTGTGCCCAGTTTTATGCAGGCTGGGTCACGTGGAGAGACACCTCCCTATTTTTGTCTTTTTCTATGGACTACATTTAGACCTTAAACAATTAGCCCTCTTTAAGTTATTTTATTTCAAGTCACCTGCTCTAGAAATTCCAGCATTTTATATTTTTAGATGCTGGGGTCAGGGCAAGTGCAAAAGTGATGGCATTTTCTGCCTTTTCAAGCAATTCTTTTTGACTTTAGTAGGACAACAAAATGAGTACTGAAAAAGTTGCTGCATTCCATCTTAACCCCTTAGGGTCAGAGGCACAAAACGTAGACACTAGCATGTTCTTAGGAGGCTAATAACCCCATCAGGGTAAATCCAGTTTAGGAAGACAAGTGCTCCCTGTCATGTAACCCCTCCAGGTCCTTCCAACTATACAATTAGGCACATTTATTTTCCTGATCTATTGTTATTTAATTGTAACCATAAAAGTAAAGCAAAGAAGCTACTTTCAGATCTGATTCTTATTTTCCCTGACAATTCTAAATCGAGTGGTCTGTGAACAGTTTAGCTTTCTGAAGTATTTTTAAGGAGAGGAGTATGTGTTCTATTGGAGGACAGAACTTCCTGTCTCAATTATACTAAAAATTCAGTCCAAGCCTCTTAGAATAAATCACGTATTAAAGGAAAGGAGGATGGCTTGAGAGAAAGAACGGAAAAACATAGTGAATTGCATCAACATTTTAACTTTCAAATGCATACCCTTGTGGTCACCCTAATTTATGAACAGCTGGGTGTCCACATAAACATTGTCCCTCTTTGCCCTCTGCTCTATAATCGGGGAGGGCTAACGCCTAAAGTCTCCAATCTCAAGCCTGAGATCCATCTCTCTTCATCGCATTTCATTCGTTTATTCATGCCTTCACTTAATACTTATTTAGCAAATACCTATTATATGCCATGCACTAGACTAGACATTAAGAACACAGTGGTGAGAGAAACAGTCCCTGGAAATAGGCCTCTTGGAACTTACAGTCTAGACTCAAGAGGAAAAAATAATCATTAATCAAACAATTACATGAATAGATGTAAAATCACAACTCCGATAAATGCAGTGAGGGAAGTACATGATTCTCCGAGTAAGAAATAGGGCAGATGGAACCTAATCCAGGGGTTCTAGGAGGATTTTCTTGGGCAAATGATAAAAGCTGAATGTGAAGGTTGAATGGGACTTAATATGCTCCAGAAGGGAATGAAGAAACTTCTAAGTTGAGTAAATAGCATATTTGAAGATCTGAGGTGGGATGGGGTACAAGAATGATAAGAGAGACAGCCAGTGTGGCTGGGGAGAAAAGGTCAAGGGCAGCCTGGTGACAGGTGAAGCAAGAGAGGAGCCAAATTAGTCTTGAGGTCAAAGTAGGATTCTTGTCTTTATCTTAAAGGAACTGGGAAACCATAAGCCATGTGAGGGTTTTATCACAGTGATGGGTTGTGGTGAGGAAGCAGGGGAATCCTAGCAGTTTGATAGGCAGTATTAAAAGAGAGCGTGTCCCCTTTCATTCTTCCATTACTGCTTTTTTCCCACCATAGTACCTTTCCCTCAGCATCTCACAGATGCCCTTTTTCTGCATCTCACCCTCCCTTTGTCCATCCTTATTTCTTACTCTAGAACTCCTGCCACCTCGGCACTCTGAGTCTCTGATTCTCCTCATCTTGGTTTCTACACCACTGGGCCTCCCTAAGACCACAAAAACCCCATCAGTACTGCAGAGTTAAGGCAGACATGGGTAGATGAGTGAGACATCTATTCAGGCCTGTGAATCAGAACTTTGAATGCATTTCCTCATAGAATCGGTGGTCCACACAGTCTTAACAGACCACCTTACCTATGGGATGGGTGACGTTGGCTTTGGAGCCTCAGATCATGGGACATTGTTTCTATGGGAAAGATTATTTTAGCAAACCACTTATCAGTAAACTCCTGGAGCCAAATGCATTTTCTCACTAGGGACAGACTGCCTTTATATAAAGACGTTTTTGTGTAATGGGTACCTTAGTGATCTCTCTCTCCCTTTCGTATTTTTCATCCTTTGCATATTGAATTCAAGCAAGTGCCGATTTAATGAAAAACTGACTAGAGAACGCTTTAGCTCCAATGATAGCGTTTTTGTTTGTTTGTTTGTTTTGTTTGTTTGTTTTTGTGTTATAACTCTGGCTAGGAGCTGGTTAGGTCAATGATTTGAATTGCTAGTTTTGAAAAAGTGGTCAGATGAAAAAACCCAAATTTTATTGTAAATGCTGAATGGATTTTTAACTCATTGTGAACTATTTGTAGTTACTGAATAGATACCTGCCTTTGTCTGTCTTATGGCTATTCTTCCTGCTCACATTAAGCAGCTGTCACTTTAGTTAGGTTCTCACTTTTTTTTTTTTCCTTTTCCAATGAGGGATTCTTTTTATAGTCCCATTCTCTGTATTCCTACATTGGGTGTAAAGAGGTATCTTCCTGGATGGATTATTTATTCAACAAATATTGTTGTGTGCTTACTTTATGCTAAATAATCAAGGCCCTGTGCTGCAATAGGAAAGACAGATGTAGTCCCTGTCCTATGGCTCAGACAGCCTTCAGCTCTACTGTCCCGTAGGACTTTCTGTGATGATGGAAATGTATTGTGAATACACTAGCCGCATGTGGCTATTGAGCACTTCAAATGTGGCCAGTGTAACTGAAGATCTGAATTTTTAGTGTTTTAATATTAATTTAAATTTCAATAGTCACATATAGCCACTGTATTAAATAGTACCGTTCTAGAGGTGTAGACAGATGGACCTAGGAAGGCATAAAGAAGGTAAACAGGTGAAGCCTGGGAAAACAACTGTTATACTTATACATTTTATACCTAAAGGAAGAAGTATCTGCATTCCAGGAAATTGCCATTTAAGTAGAAGACATGTGGGGTAAATGCCGCCCATGGAAATTTCTAGGGAAAGCAATTTAAAAATATTCATTAAGCAAAAATCCACTAAAAACGATGTGACCATTCATTGACTGTTCTCCAGATCTACACAGGTGGCCCTACCTGTTGCCTTCCCTTTAAAAAGGAGGCTGTGAGTGTTGCAGCAAAATGGGAAGGACCGAGAAACTCAAGGGGCACACAGAGATCAGGGAGAACACAGTTTTATTACCCCCCCCCCACCCCCCCGGCAGGCTCAGCGGGATCCTTCCCAAAAGACTGAGCCCCTAGCAAGGTTTTGAGCAGGTCTTTATGGGTTGGCGACTTCCTTGAGTCGGGGAAGGGGTAGGTGTAATCTGGTGATTGGCTCAAGGTGTGGCTTGGAGGGGGTTATGCGGAAGTGGGCTGGGGGTAGGCTGGGGACTTCTCTCTCCGCTGGGGCCACCATTTTAGCTCAGTTCCACGTGGCAGGGAACCATTTTAAGGTCAGTTTCCCCATCATGTCCCCCCTGTTGATGATCATAAGTGGTAACAACTTAGAGATCATCATATTAGCTAAGAGGACAATAACCCCGTAGAGCAAGGATCCAGGCTGCAGCCCGATGGGTGATGGAGGTCTCTGTGAAACGCAAGTACGAGAATGTTGGGTGGCTAGCGAATTTTTCCTGGCAGCCTGAAGGACAGGAAAGGGAGGTCGTGACTCCTTCTTGGGGAAGAGGTAGTATGAGAAAAAGCCAAATCATGGTTGCTGCCTAAGACAGGTTAGGGAGAGGAGGCAAGCAGCCTAACAATTCCTTTTCCAGTGGTGACCAGCTCAGTGGGGAGGATGCAATGAGACCAGCAAAGGGTAGAAACAATAGGAGTCCAATAACAGCAAAGACAGAGGCCAGACTGATGACGGCGAGGGTTATCTGGGCTGTTTCTTGAGGGTCAGATGGAATGGACAGGCCGGGCGGTCCAGGCGTCGGTCTCTGGCTGGGCTCCTTTAACCTGGGTGTGATGGATCCATGGGATAATGCCTGAAACTTTAAGAGCAATGGGAGTAACAAGTACGACAGTGTGAGGGCCTGTCCACCAGAGTCGGAGGGGCTCGTGCTTGCAATCTCTGACCCAGATTTGATCTCCCGGGGTAAAGGGGTGTACTGGGACCTTTAGAGAAATGGGGGCCTTTTCCAAAATGTAAGTAAGTTCATCTGTGAGGACCTTACCTAGCGCAGCCATCTGGTTTTGGAGGCTGGAGAACCCCAGCTGGTGAATGTCGCCAGAGAGACTGGTTAGCAGGGGACGGGGCCTCCTGAACCTAGTTTCGAAGGGAGAGAATCCAGATTTGCCAGGGGTGCAGCGTGCCCAAAGGACGGCTAGTGGTGTGAGGTCCATCCACCCTAGGGAGTCTGCTAGTAGAGTTTAGCCAATGTCTCCTTGAGGGTACGTTTCATGCGTTCAACTTTCCCTGAGCTTTGTGGCCTGTAAGCTGTATGGAGCCTCCAATTGATACCCATAGCTCTGGCTACTGTCTGGAGAAGCTCTGCTATGAAGGCTGGCCCATTGTCGCTGTGTATGGAAAGTGGAATCCTATAAACGGGGGATAATTTCCCTGAGGAGGACCTTAGCTACTTCGCTGCTTTTTTCAGTCCAAGTGGGGAAAGCTTCGACCCACCTGGAGTAAGTACAGACCAAGACCAGTAAACACTTAATGCCGAGGCATCTTTTCATGTCGGTGAAGTCGACTTCAAGGTCCTTAAAAGGTGCGGCACCACTTCTCTAAATCCCAGGGATGGGGCTAGGGCCGGACTTTGGATTGTTCTTTGCACAAGTGAGGTGGTTACTTGAGGTCCTAGTAGGGCTGGGATGAAGAGTCTTTCATCAGGCAGTTGCCACCACCCTTGTGGCAATTTGGTGGCCCCTTCTGACTTTGCCCATCTGAGTTCTTCTTCTGTGTACCATGGGAGGGACATGGTGGTAGTGTCAGTGACCAAGAGTAGCTCACTAATGCTTCCCATCGCCATTGATTTGGCCGTGGTGTCGACGAGCCTGTGCCCGACTGCTGAGGGCTCGTTGCCTCTCTGGTGGCCCTGACGATGGGTAACAGCAACCTGCTGAGGAAGCCAAATGGCTTGTAGGAGCTTAAGGATTTCTTGTTTATTTTTAAAAGTTTTTCCCTCCGCGGTCAGAAGGCCTCTTTCTTTGTCTATAGCCCCATGGATATGGATGGTAGCAAAGGCATATCGAGAGTCAGTGTAGATGTTGACTTTTTGGCCCTCGGATAGAGGAAGGGCTCTTATTAGTGCCCATAGTTCTGCCCGTTGGGCCGACCATCCCAATGGAAGTGCCCCTGCCTCGAGTACCTCGCCTGTGGTGGTTATTGTGTACCCTGTGCTACGTTTTCCGTCCCTCAGGAAGCTGCTGCCGTCAGTATACAGAGTAAGGTCCGGGTTAGGGTGTGTGCTGTCCCGGAGGTCAGGTCTGGTGGCATAGACCTCGTTGATAACTTCTGTACAGTCATGCTCTGGATCCCCTTCCTCGGTTGGCAAGAAAGTTGCTGGGTTCAGGGCGCACACAGTTTCTAATGAGATCCGAGGGTTTTCCAGGAGTAGCCGCTGATACTGAGTCAGCTGTGCATTTGACAGCCATCAGGGTTCTTGACTGTTCATCAAGGTGGTGACCTAGTGGGGTACTTTAACTATGAGTCTTTGGCCTAAGGTGTCTCTGCAGAGCTGGACTTTCTTTCAGGAGACTCTATACCCCGTCTCAGCTAAGTGGGACAGGAGTGCCCGTGTCGCTGTTTGGCACTCGGTCTCGGTGGCACAGGCTAGGAGCATATCATCCACATATTGCAATAGAGTGCAGCGGTATTATTCTCGAGGGAAAGCGGCTAAATCTGAGGCTAGCACTTCCCAAAAGAGGGTTGGGGAGTTTTTGTAGCCCTGTGGGAGCCAAGTCCATGTCAGCTGGAGCTTCTGGCCGGTATCAGGTTCAGTCCATTAAAAGGCGAGCAGTGATTGGCTCTGGGGCGCCAACCGAATGCAGAAAAATGCATCTTTCAGGTCCAGGCAGGTGAACCATGCGGCCTCCGGGGGCAGCTGACTGAGGAGAGTATACGGATTTGGGACTACAGGGTGTAGGGAGACTGTGGCTTGGTTTACCGCTCTCAAATATTGTACTGGCCGGTATTCTCCATTAGGCTTCCTTACCGGCAGGAGGGGCGTATTCCATGGCGACTGGCACTCTATGAGTATCCCTGCTGCTCTGAGATGGGCAAGGTGTTTTTGAATTCCTGCCCGAGCTTCCCTGGAGATGGGGTATTGGCATAGCCGTTGGGGTTGAGCTCTGGGTCTCAGTTCCACTAAAACAGGGGCCTTATGTTTTGCTAGCCCAGGTGGGTTATCTTCAGCCCAAAGCTCTGGGAAATTGGCCCTGTATGCTTCTGGTTCTGTTCTATACTGCTGGTCCCGTAAAGCCTCCATTCTTTATCCCTCGGGGTGGTGATAGACAGAATAAATCCTTCTGCTGGAGGCTGCAGAGACATGGTGGCCTGACCTGATGGTTCGAAGGAGATTTGGGCCCCTAATTTGATAAAGAGGTCACGCCCCAGAGGGGAACTGGACAGTCCGGTAAGTAGAGGAACTCATGTGACACAGTGTGTCCCCCCAATTTACAAGTCTGAGCCTGGAAGAACGGTGGGCTCTTAGCTTGATCCCCACTGGCTCCCGTTATGGTGACTGCAGTCCCTAAGCAGTGCCACCGGCGTAGTGACTACTGAGTGTTCTGCAGTATCTACCATAAATTTCACTGTTTAGCCCCTACATCTAAGTCAACTGTGGGCTCGTGGGGGCTGAGTTTGAACGAGCCCGGTCCTCTTTAGTCCGACTCAGTTCCCTCTAATCCTATGAAGTCACGCTCCGGGCTGATTGAGTTGGGACTACGGGGAGGCTGAAGCTGGAAGCGGAGCATCTGGAAGCGGCGGGGCTGTGCCAGCCGTTGGCCATGTTGCATAAGGAGGTGGTAGTGGCTCTTCGTCGTGGCTCATGGCCTTAGCCATGTCTTTCTGGGCACGGCCTCGTGGGTTCTGTGCAACGTAGATCCTGTACTGTCCCTTAACTATTGGAGCAGAATCGTACCCAAGGAGGAAGTGTTCAGGCTATTTCCAAGCATGAGTCAACTTAAGGAACTGGTCTGGATGGCCTGGGGTCCCGGTGACAACTACGTAGACTCCGCGAATCATGGGGAGGTCAAGAGTACCTTCTGGGGGCCATCCCACATCAAAACCTGCCACTCCAGCTCACATAAAGCGCGGAGACATCCGTGGATCATTTTGACTCTGTAGTCGCCTCCGAAACCTTTCCTGAAATTCTTTAACATGCAATGTAAAACTGTGGGCTTACTCTGTTTCCCTCCCATAGTGTATGATGTCGCAAACAGGGGCGCGGGGGGCGTTCACTCAGGTGCTGCCCTGCTGGCCTCCCTCGGGGGAGCTTAGGAGCGTCTTGGCTAAGGTCTATCCATATAAGCCCCGGACCAGGCCACTCTGGAGTGGATGACCATTGTGCCATATGACGCTCCATGAGAATCACTCGAGTTCTGTAGCCAAGGCGGTGGAACCAAACAATCAGGCACTCACACAATCACACCGGTAGACACCCTCCCAAGGGCGTCCCTGTCTGGGTAGGTTATAAGAACCTACCAGGAGGTGATCAGGCTCCCCTTCTGTTACGTGGGACAGGACTGACTTGGACAGTGGCCCCGGGGCTTACCTGGTCCGATGGGAGGATCCAGCTGGTTGTCCCCGGTCCCTCTCAGCAGATCCAGCTGGGGAGGCGCAGGTAGCGGTCACCTGGGGAAGGTCCGGTTCAGGGTCCGCCAAAATCGGTGGGGCGCGCCTGTACCCTTCTCGGGTTCCCTGTCACTACCCGGCCCACCTCTTGCCCCACACCGGTGGCGCAAGGGGCCAGTGCGGTTGGGTTTCCCAGTCAGGGAACCAAATGTTGCAGAAAAACGGCAAGGACTGAGAAACTCAAGCGGCAGGCAGAGATCAGGGAGAACAGTTTTATTATACCGGTGGGCTCAGCAGGATCCTTCCCAAAAGACTGAGCCCCAAGAAAGGTTTTGAGCAGGTTTTTATGGGTTGGGGACTTCCTTGAGTCGGGAAATGGGTAGGTGTCATCTGGTGATTGGCTCAAGGTGTGGCTTGGAGGGGGCTATGCGAAAGTGGGCCGGGGCTTAGGCTGGGGACTTCTCTCTCCGCTGGGGCCACCATTTTAGCTCAGTACCACGTGGCAGGGAACCATTTTAAGGTCAGTTTCCCCATCATGAGGATTTCTGATACCAAATGCACACGCACTTTGAGCTTTTTGGATGTCATAGGAAACCCTTACACTATTCCTGGGCTAGAAATCATTACTTAACTAAGCTTGCACAACAGGAAAGAAGTTGAGCTTTTAAGGATAAATGGGTCATGCAATGATTTAAATTATCATTTTAAAAAATCTAGCATAAAATGTTTTGTTCTGGAAGAATATCACTCATTTTAGAAATCAGTTCAGAGGAACTCTTTGGCTAGAACAGTTTGTATCAGACAGAGCTGTTTAAAAGTTGTATGTTTGTTACTGGTAGCAACAGGCTTCGGAGATGTTTTGTAGTTGAAAGTCATCATACCTAGCTTGCAGCTGCTAATCAAAGAAGGAATTAGGGAAAGCAGGGAAAACTTTCCCTTATATGTTGAAAAGAACAATGCCAGGAGAAAGCTTGGATTGGGAAGAGTTGGTAAGGAGGAGAGGCAGTCTCTAGAGATAGAGGGACACCCTAAATGTCAGCAATCAACTTGTCTTCATCGTGTGGGGAGAAACAGCTCAAGGCAGAGCAGAGTCCTGCAGCTAACACAGAGGGGCTGTAAAGGAAATGAAAGCTGTGTGTTTCGTTGTTTCTAGAAAGCTAATAAGGGAAAAGAGACCACATACAGATAGAGTGAGAGGTACACCAGAGGTTAAGCCTATGGGAATCTGGCTTTAAGGCAATGGCTTCAGCTACTACAGAGATTGAAAAAGCAGCTAATCAAGTCTGGGGGAAGACGAAGGTGAAACAATGATAAAGAGCTATAGATTTCTGAGAAAGGTACTTATGAAAAATTCACTTTTATGCTATTTAAAAGTTGTTCAAAATGCACTATTACTGAAATAAGGAAATATATTAAGTTTCATTAACATTGGACCATTTTTATCCATCACAGGAATCTTAGTTTAAAGAGAAAAAAACACATCATCCTGTTGCCTTCCCCCACCCAGTGACAGTCTACTTGAAATATATTTTCCTGAGACTCCCCCGTCTACTTCAGTCTCCTTATCACAAGAATAAGGGCAATGCTATCTATCCCTGCCTGCTTCACAGAAATGACAATCCAAAAAGATAACAAGTATAAAACACTAGGGAAACTCTAAAACATATGCAAATATAAGCAATCTCATTTATTATTTGAATGGCAAATGATCTCCCTTAAAGTTAAATCTGTGTGCTTACACACAGAGTGATTATAACAAGGGTTGAGATAGGATTTACTCTCCCTACTGGCTCGGTGAAGGGAAGGAGACAATGGAGAAAGCATGTGTGTGCCCAGGGGTGCAACTGTGCTGTGTAGGTGAATTTCTATACATTTCAGGACCTGGATCTGTGAAAGGAAAAGCTGGAATAGTATGGAATAGGAACATCAAATAAAGCCAAAAATTCTTTTTTGCCCATTGTAACAGAAATCTAAAATATCTATATGTTTTTAATTATGGTGCAGCCTCTTCGTTGTGCATCCTACTGGTTTCAGACACATGTGTAAGTTCTTGTCTGTTCACCAAGCACCTCTAACCACTGTAGAAGATGAGCTAACAAAATCACCCGGCTCTCTGAGTCCTAAGACAACAGCCAGGCTGTTCTGGTTATGAGCCTTGCAATCATTTACTTACTCCTTTTGGGGCATAGTATTCTCAACTTTCAAATTAAGTCCATTCCAAGGTCTTGGATTCGAGGATCCTGAAATTAAGGGCATAGAGTTTACGTTAAGAAGGCTTACTCAAATAAGTAGTGGACTGGGCTGGATTCAATCAATGCCTTTTTAGGTTATTCCTCTTTTCCTTAGGCATTGTAGGTTCAAGGAAAGAAGATGAAGCAATGGAAGGTACTTGAAGGAAGGAAGAGCACTGCAGAGCTGCATAAAGAATCAGAGGGTCTTTAAAAGGGGGCCTAGACCCAGGGATCGCAAAGGAAATTTGCCTGACTGGAAAGGAAAAACACACTTATTAAGTGCTAACAGTATGCAGGAACTCTACCAGTCACTTTATCCGTTATAATTCTGTCTAATTAACAAAGAATAGGAAGAGTTGAATAATGTCCTTGTTTATGCAATTTAGCTAAAAAACCGAAGTGAAATTCTGCTGGGTGAATCCAATTTCCTATTGACGTTCACATTGTATTAGACACCATCCCCATGGCTATGGCTGCTCTGCGGATCTCTTTTCTGGAAGTTTCACTTTTCACACGCTCAATTATCATAGCAAATTTGTATCATCTCAGTCACAACCAGGCCTACTTAAAGGGGTGTTGTCATCGTCAGGTTTGTTCCAAATACATATTTCCCTCCAAAGTATGATGGAATTAAGGTAGTGTCATTGTTTCCAGAGCCAAATACCAGAAAGCCACGTTTGTGTTTTCTGTCTTCAGATCCTAATTTGTTAATTCCATACATTCGATCCCTGCTGTGTGTTTCCACAGAGAGGGAGGCTTGGGGCCCAGGGAAGAAATAGGAGCCTTGCTAGCAATCAGGCTGGGTCCATGCATCTGCGGGGCTGAAATCCAAAGCAAAATGCAGGCGGGCCTCGCAGCCTTTTTCTATGCCGAGTCACTAGAATACTTATTTGGGTTTTTTTTTTTTTTTTTTTTTTTACTGTTTCAGCAGCTCCCACTATGAGGACATGTTCTCCTCATCCACAGAAGCCCCTTTCAAACATTACTAAGAAGACTGATAAGAAGAAAAAGCATCCACTGATGGGTTCTCAGAAAGAAAGCATTCGATTTAACTGTAGGGCAAGACAGCTCTGATTACCACGGGCCCAGCTGACAGCAAGGTTGCCAGGCAGCACTTGCTCTGCCAAGAGTGGTGGTGGAATGAAGCAATCATGTGGTTTGTATTACCATTTTTCAGCTTTTTAGGGTTGAGAGAGGAGAACGTCACCAGAAATGATAATTCAGTTTGGAACGAATACGTTTTCAGTGCAGAGTTCAGTAACTGCTGATTTGTTTTAAATCCTAAAGTCTATAGTCACATTTTACAGAGGGGACAAGATAAAGCATAGGTTATGTCAAGATCCTACTATATGCAAAGAACAAAGTTGCTGACCATATTCTCTTTTAAAACATAGAATGATTAAAAAAAAAAAAATCTCTCCAGCGTTTCTAAGCTGCTACTTACAGCCTTTATAAAGATAGCACCGGAAAAAGAAACCAAAGCCAAACAATAAGCTAAATTGTACTTTCCATTTACTTACACGATCTTCTTTAAAGTCAGAGTGGATTTTTCTTTTTAATGTCTTAAGTTAGAACTTGTCACAAACTAATCAATTCGTGTAAGCTTGTGTTAAACCATAAAATGCAAATGTTTTAATTTGTTATTTATTATCTAAATTTTTTAGTTTAAAAGAAGAGAAAGAAATCTGGGATTATTCACTTCAAATTCTCCTGAGTACTCTTGGAAATATTATTCTCAGAAAGTCTGAAACACTAAATTGGAACAAATGATTCCATTCATAAACAAATTTGAAGTCGTATGGTTTGCTTGCATTGAATTTAGTAAAATAAAATACTTTATTATGAATTAAGCCTTTCCTCAAATAAGCACATCTACCTCTCTCTCAGTGGTACACACCAGGGTCCAAATGGCATTGCTTCCAGTCTCATCCCTCAAAGAAATACATTTAAACAAACAAACAAACAAACAAAGAAACAAACAAACATGTTGTTCAAAAACTTTTTAGCAGAATTCAGGTTCTATTGCAGTTTTATAGCACTTTATGGATTCTGGGAAACTCAGTAAGACATTGCACTTCTGGAAACAAGGCTTTTCTGTCAGAGGATATAAAACAGCAGAAACCAGGAAGAATCCAAAGCTGGTGCAGTCATATATTTCTGCAAAGACTTTCAAATAAAGAAAAAATATAACTTGTCAGTCATGATGCCCTGGTCTAAACAAAATGCAGTTTTACTTAAAGAGATGCTGTCAAACATAGTCATTTGGGCTCCAAAATTATGTTCGCAAAACACTAAATTAGTTTTTTTAAAACATAACCTTGTTTCTCAAAACATTGTCAGAACTTTCAAAGTTCAATAAAAAAAGGCAACATTTGTGGTTTAGGTGGACATTATCCTTTGTAATCTACATAACATCCATCAAGCCATCCATCTTTCTGTTTGTCCAGTCATCCAAAAAGCATTATAGAATTCGTAATGTGTGCCAGGCACTGTGCTGGATCCAGACACAAAGATAAAAAGACTCATCTATAGTCCAAATGCTAGATGTCCTAGTGAGGAGACAGATAAGAAGAAATTGTCACAGTCAAATGAAATGACCACTGACTTGGAATGGAGAGGCAGAGAAAGTAGGTGGGAAGTAAGGGCTGTAATACAGCACTAGTTCAGGATACTCTGGGAGCTAAGCTGAAGATAGACCATTCTTTTCCTTTTTTTTTTTTTTAAGATTTTTATTGGAGAATGGGAATAGGGCTTTGCTGGGGAACAATGTGTACGTCCAAGACTTTTTCCAAGTCAAGTTGTTGTCCTTTCAATCTTTGTTGTAGAGGGCACAGTTCAGCTCCAGATCCTGTTGTCCTTGTTAGTTGCAGGGGGTGCAGCCCACCATCCTTTGCGGGAGTCAAGGAGTTGACCTGGCAACGTTGTGGTTGAGAGGATGCACTCCAACTGACTGAGGCATCCGGAAGCTCAGTGGCAGCTCAACTCAAGGTGCTGTGTTTAATCTTAGTTGCAGGGGGAACAGCCCACCATCCCTTGTGGGAGTCAAGGAGTTGAACCGGCAACCTTGTGGTTGAGAGCCCACTGGCCCATGTGGGAAAATCGAACCGGCAGTCTTCGCGGTGTTAGGAGCACGGAGCTCCAACCGGCTGAGCCACCGGGCCGCCCCGACCATTCTTTTCTTTTCCTTTCTTTTCTTTTTTTAATTAAATTTATTGGGGTGACAATTGTTAGTAAATTTACATAGATTTCAGGTGTACAATTCTGTATTATATCATCTATAAATCCCATTGTGTGTTCACCACCCAGAGACAGTTCTCCTTCCATCACCATATATTTGATCTCCCTTACCCTCATCACCCACCCCCTACCCCCTTACCCTCTGGTAACCACTAAATTATTGTCTTTGTCTATGAGTTTTTCTTTCTCATTTGTTTGTCTTGTTCTTTTGTTGTTTTTGGTTTATATACCACATATCAATGAAATCATAGGGTTCTCTGCTTTTTCTGTCTGACTTATTTCACTTAGCATTATATTCTCAAGATCCATCCATGTTGTCACAAATGTTGCTATATCATCTTTCCTTAACGCCGAATAGTATTCCATTGTGTATATATACCACAACTTCTTTATCCGTTCATCTATCAAAGGACATTTTGGTTGTTTCCATGTCTTGGCCACCATAAACAGTGCCTCTGATAAAGGGCTAATATCCAAAATATACAAGGAACTCATGAAACTCAACAACAAAAAAACAAACAACCCAATTGAAAAATGGACAGAGGACCTGAAGAGACGTTTCTCCAAAGAGGATATACAAATGGCAAATAGACATATGAAAAAATGCTCAACATCGCTAATCATCAGAGAAATGCAAATAAAAACCACAATGAGATATCACCTCACCCCAGTCAGAATGGCTTTCATCACCAAGACAAATAGTAACAAGTGTTGGAGAGGCTGTGGAGAAAAAGGAACCCTCATACACTGTTGGTGGGAATGCAGACTGGTGCAGCCCCTATGGAAGGCAGTGTGGAGTTTCCTCAAGAAATTACGAATAGAATTACCATATGACCCAGCAATCGCTCTCCTGGGTATCTACCCAAAAAATCTGAAAGCATTTCTCTATAGAGACACGTGTACTCCAATGTTCATTCTTTTCTTTAATGTTCGTAGAAGACCTGATGTTTGAGATCACCATGTTTTTTCTTTTGAGATTCATATGATTGATGACACTATCACAGGGAGCATACAGGGAGCTTTCCCGGAAAGGATGAAGGATGAGACAGAGGATATTTGGCAACTGTGGATTGGTGAGTTGTCCCTGACTAGTTGTATCTACATATTTTTCTCCCCTTTCAAGGAAACATCGTATGAGGATGCAAATGAGTGAGAGTGACATTATTTGTATGAATAATCTAAATCTGATCTAATTTAGTTAGAAACAAATATTTTGAAAACTCTTATACTTAATTATATCTTACGCATGACAGATTTCAAGTCGATTGTGACTATTGGGTTTTTTCATTGCAGTTGACAATGACTCGTTTCGAAAGTTTGCCAAAGACATCCTTAAGGAGTTTATACATTCTGCCAGATTTAGATAGTTGGTGTTTTAAATGCATCACTTCAGGGACAAATTATAGAAAATAAATTTGACTTTCTAATTTTACTTTTGTTGACTCGGGGTATCATGAGCCACATAAACTGTGACAACCAGAACTGCCCTCCTACTTTCCAAACAGTAATAATGAAAAAAGTATGGTTGGACTGAATATTTCTTTATGGCTGGAAAAGTTCTCTCTCTGCCATAGCACTTTAGTAGAGTTCCAAAGGGAATTTCTGAAGGCAAACCTTATGGCAATTCTTTTGAAGGTTTTTGAGTCCCAACAGAGCATGTTAAAAAATGTAGCCGAGTAATTTATCCATTAGGCCAGGAACAGTGGTGGTTGGGAAGGGGTATTCCTTATCCTGGAATCCATAAGCCTAGATGATGTGAAAATTAAAGGACATGCTGGACAAAGCAATATTCTCTTTATGTTATAAGTTAAAAGGGCTGTGTCTGTACACACAACCGAAAGACTATTGTAAAACCAATTAATACTTTAGAACTTCTCATTTTTATCTTTGCATAATCCATCCAAAAGCAATCAGTTGAGGGGACTGTTTGCTGATCTTTTTCAGTCACTCAGGCTGAAAATGAAAAATCCTTGATTAGTTGTACCTCGCTCCACTCGTTTTGGTCACTGAAATGCCACTGATATTTCTGCTAAACAAGTAAAGAGCACTAAAACCATCAAGAGGCTTTAGAGCTTACTAAATTAAAGGCAGAAAATGAATTTATTTGAATCTCTCAAAAATGTGATTCTTTAAATCTACTTGCCATCTATCTCAGAATTTTCACTGAATGCTGTTTGACGTTGGCCACTGTCACCTTACCTCCTAGTTGTCAAAGATTCTCAGTGCCATAGCCTGTGACCACACTCAGAGCTGCCTGAGGAAGGCAGTTGCTTTCTGGAAAGTATCAGCAGGTATTTCTGAGCCCACGTGTGTTCCTAATATATGCTGCTATATTCCTAATATATACTCTTCTTGGCTACTTTGTTCAGAAGTCCATAAGCAGTGTCCATTTATTTAACTTAGATATCTTTTCAAGTTAAAGAAACGGCAAACAAACTGAATCTTATTAGTCATTTAAGTGTGTATATCTATGAACCTCAGTCCACCAATGGACAATGAACACTTACCATCTATTGTTGTCCCAGGAGTCCAGTGAAGACATCTGGACAGTGCCACCAAAACTGCCCCTGGCCATGTAGTGCTGAGAACAGCCTTCCCTGAGGGAGAGAAGGCCCGGAAATGGTGAGTCCATGGATTTTAATGCCCTACATGGGAAGCTCCGCTTTCCTCAGTGCCTGGTATCCAGTAAAACTTGCTATTTGGAGGTCTTTCTTTCCCACCCATTCCTGTAGGTCTCTGTCTTCAGTACAAGACCTTGTCCTCTGTTCCTTAGCTCATTCACCTCAGACAGGCATTCCCACACAGAATCTAGCTCTGCCATGGTCTCTTCTCATTTTTCCTCATGGAAGTTGTGTTCCTTTTTCGTTTCTTAGATCAAATTCCTTTGGATTAGGAATACTCCTGTGCATTGGTCTGTACTCGCCCCACTGCCCTCTCTCTTGTTCTCACCCTTCCCCCTGCCCCATTGACTCCTATATTGCCAGCTCTTGCCTGGCTTCCCTTCTGTCTTGAAGTTTGTCCCACTTGCCAGCTCATTTCCTCTATCTCTGCTCCCCTCCAGTGCCTTCCAGAACAATGGGGTTTACTGCTGACAATAAGCACCTTGGTGTGAATTATTTTATTCCACCCTTTGTTGACAAGGAACATAGAAATAAGGGTTTTGGAAACTTTTAAGGTGAAACAGGGAGAAAGGGAAGAGGACTTCTAAAAGAGAATTGGAAAGACAGAAGTAGCAGAAATTGTGGAGATAAAAGGCAAATTTGACAATCTGTCTCTAATTTATTTGCACAGCCTTCCAGCTCTCTTCAGTCTGAACCTGCCCATTTTTACCTCTTACTGTTATTGTTCCTGTGCGCACCTGTGTTCATTCATCTGGTCATTTAACTATTTTCCTTGATTACCAACTCTGTGCCAGATATATTACAAGTACTAGGGCTACAAGGGTGAGCAAACTAAACTCACATGAAGTCTAGTGACCAACAGATAGGAATCAAATTATCACATGATAAAGATGTACATGGGGTGCGGGAGATAAAGGGAGATTATAATAGGGGAACTTGGCCAGGTCAGTGACATGTGGAAAAATACACCTGGGAAAGTGACAAGGCTGCTGAGGTTTAGTAGAAATATAGGACATAACTCAGTGAATATAGAAAGAAATACCCTTACTGGAAAAAAGAAGAATATAAACAACAGCCCTGTGGTAGAAAGGAGCATAGTGTATTTAAAGAACTGAAAGAAGATCTGAACGTCCAGAAGGCAGACGGGCGTGGAAAGTTGGGTAGAGACTCCTAATAAGCATGTTAAACATTTTGTCCTTTGTCCTAAGAACAATGGAAAGTTATCTATTGTATAACAATTAGCCACAAATTTAGTGGCTTAAAAAATAATAAACATTTTAGTATCTCACAGTTTCTGTTCATCAGGAATCCAGGAGCCGCTTAATTGGACACTTCTGGCTCTGTCTCTCATGAGGTTGCAATCAAGATGTTAGTCGAAGCTCTGATATCATCTGGAGTCTTGACTGGGGCTGAGGGTCTACTTCCGAATTAGCTGGCAAATTGGTACTGGTTGTTGGTAGGATGTCTTAACTCTTCTTCATGCCAACCTCTCCACAAGGCTGCTTGAGTATCCACATACCATGACAGTTGTTTTCCCCCAGAGCAAGGGGAGAGAGAGAGAATAGTCCTGTTAAAGACCT
Source organism: Rhinolophus hipposideros (assembly GCF_964194185.1). Lineage (NCBI taxonomy): Eukaryota > Metazoa > Chordata > Mammalia > Chiroptera > Rhinolophidae > Rhinolophus > Rhinolophus hipposideros. The sequence goes on along the minus strand of NC_138049.1, from coordinate 23,236,902 downwards.
TGCCTCAGAAGTCATGTAGCACTTCCACTACATTCTATTTGTTAGTAGTAAGTCATTAATTCCTATGAACATTCAAAGGGAGGGAAATTGGGCTCCACTTTTGAAAATAGTGTCAAAGAATTTGAGATATATTTTGAAATAACCAAGCCATTAAAGAGTGTTAAGCAGGAATAGTGACATGATCAGATTTGCTTTTCAAAAATATGACCTAAAAGGGAAACAAGTTAAATAGAGCCAGTATTGATTAACAGATATTATTGTGTCGTGGTATGAATTGCTGGTAAGATGAAATAGGACTCTAGTGAAGATGAGGAGAAGTGAAGGGTTCAAGATACATTTAGAAGGTAAAATGAGTCTTAGAGATCAATTGCACTTGGCAGTTGAATTAGAGGGATTATTATAGATTCCTAGACTTCTGGTTTGCATAGATGGATATGGTAGCATTCAGTGACATGGAGAATATCAATTTTGGTATATCAGGGGTGGTGGGATGATCATGAGTTTTATTTAAAATCTGTTACACTTGGGGTGTCTGAAATATCCAAGAACTAAGATAAGAGTTCTGAGCTAAGGATATAAATTGGTGAAATATCCATGCATAGGAAGGAGATCTCTGGGCTTGATGAAATCTCCTAAAGAAAGAATGATATCACAAGAGAAGAGGGTTCTGGGAGATGGAATTTTTGTTCATCCTACCAAAAGTGCAATTTTTGTCAGCAGGTGTTCTCTCTCTCTCTGTCTCTCTCTCTGTCTCTCTCTCTCTCTCCCCCTCCCTGTGTCTCTCTCTCTCTTTCTTTCTCTATCTCTGTTTCTCTCCCTCTCTCGTCTATGGGAAGAGTATACTTCCCTGTCCCATTCATGCTGCCCTTGGCCATGAGATTTGTATTGGCCAATGAGATGTTATTGGGTGTAACATGAGAAGGGGCTTGAAGTGTGTACCTGTTTTTGGTTTGAAAAGAGCATGCCTTAGATAACCACTGGTACATGAAGGGATTGGCAGACCTACACCCAATCCAAAGTTTGAAGCTAAATCCAACTGAGTCCAAACTATATCAGTCCAGCCCAATTTACTTATACATGAGCATTAAAAAATGCTTATTTTTATAAGCCACTAAAATGTTAAGATTTTTATTTGTTGTTGTTATGCAGCAATATTTTCAGAATAGCTGACTGATATAAGGCCCTAGGCTCTAGCGGCAAGGAATACTATTTCTTAAAGTTCTTATGGGACTACATGTATTTTAAGAGCAGTATTTATGTCTGATACATGATTGTACTAGCAAAATCTAGCACAAAGTCTTGGTCAAATATCTGGTGAGTATATGCATGGACCACAATCTAATTTAGGCATGGATGGTTATCTATCATGCATATCTGTAAGTCACACTCATATATTCTTCTACTAGTTCCTCTAAGAAGTGTTTCCTCATCTAACAAGAGATCCTACCTAACCTAGATACAGCAGTCATGAAATCAACAACTGCATCCTTTCTCTTTCTCTGAGTACATTTTTATTACATGTTGTAAAGAAATGCTTAAGAAAATTGATTATCTACATACTATGTGAATATTTTAGAACATGTTTTATTGTTGTTAAAGCAAATTTCAAGAGAACAGAATTTAAAGTTAAAAAAAATTATTAGTAGCAATAAATAGGCCTATAAATAGTGTGCCAATGGAACGAAGGCAATCAAAGTAGCTCTTTGGCTACTAACGTTTTCATAAAAGCTTTGATTAGTTATCAGGTAATTGGGAAAGATGATGAGTGAGATGCAAAGAAAGAAAAATAGTTTCTTTAGTTTAACAGCTGTGGGATCTTTTGGTAATTGTTGGAATATTCCTTTTTAGTAAACATAAAGCTTGCTTTTGAAAGCATAGTGGAATGTTTGGTCTGAATTACAGATTTTAAGTTTATCTTTCTTATCACTTTCTTTTTCAGTATAACTCTAAATTAGGGTTGAGAAGGACAGCATTTGGATTTATATGTTACCTCTTTTGAAAAGATAGAAAGACCCCATAGGAAAAGCAAGAAAAAAAAAAAAGGGCTGCATTTGAAATATTTGACTGTCATGTTTTGGTTATTAAAATGTGATTCCCCCTCCCCCACAGGTACCCATCTTAAATGTCAGTAAAAATTGTGTGCCTGTGAGCACACAGGGCAAATGTAGTTGTTCCGTGTTTATGGGGACATGTGAAATTATACCTTGCCTACTTTGACCACAGTGTGAAATTTAAAAGTATAAACATGATCAAAAAGAAGAGTGGTTTCAAAAATGGAGAAACAATAACATTCCATTCTCCCAGAACCTTTTCAGTCGCTCAGACAGCTGCCCCCCACTCCCTTCTCCCAGCAGTCACTAGAAACAACATCTCATTCCCCACACCATCCCCCACCTGAAAGTAAAAAGCACCATGGATTCTGAGAAAGAAATTGCCAAAATAACAAAACTGTTGGAGTGGATAATTTCTCACAGAAACTGCCAATCAGCTACAGATGCAAATCTGCCTTCCTTATTCCTTACCCCAGCCCTTAGCTACAGGGAAACAACCTTAACCTCAGGAACAACTTCACCTTTTAGCGAAAAGAATAATGCAAATGACACTGCTATCTTGGAATATTTTACTTGTACTTCCTTTCTGCCTTTTCTCTCTCTCTCTCTGAGAGATGTCTTTTTGCCTTTTCATTTTGTTCAGTGTTCAAAAAAGTTATTTTTATTGAAAATATCACATAAATATGGTTAGAAAAGCAAACAGGACAGAAATGTATGAAATAAAAATTAAATGCCCCCTCTCCTCCCTCCCACCCTTTCCCCTACCCTCTTAGCAAACAGCAGTTCTATGAAGGGAGAATGGTGTGTGTGGAGGGGGGCAGGGAGTGGGAGAGAAAGAGTTTTGATATTGACTTATTTTTAATTTAAGAAAAAATATATATCACACATACACACTCCTCCCTTCATCTGCCACACGTGTGCGCACGCGCACACACACACACACACACACACACACATGACAATCAACAAACAAAAAAACAATCCTTAAACAAACAAAAAAATCCAAACCTCTCCTGTTTGAAAGTCTAAGAAAATTGCTGGTTAAAGATCTTTCAGATTAAGCTCATTCCAAAGACATTTCCAGTATAACCAAACAATGAGAAACACTGGTATCCAGCCAGCCACAGCCCCTGCCATTTCTGATTTAGTGTGATTTGATGATGATTAACTCAAAGAGAAGATGGAGATGGATTCATGGAATAGGAAAACAAACAACCCCAACTTCCCTTACATTTATTTATCTTTCAACTATCTTATTTTTATCTATTATTTTAGAAAATAAAATCATGCACATTTAGGATGATTTTGTTGGTAGGAAAGAAGTCTTTTTGCATTTTGTTCTTAATTATAAAGGTTTGTGGAATGTTTTCTGAGAACAGAAATCCTTCCTCATGGAGTCGTTTTTCCCAGGCTGTTAGGAGGGTCTCTACTAGGTAAATGATGTCAGTGCAAATGTTTTAGTACTCTCCTCTCTTATCCATGTTGGCTTAATATGTTTCAGTTCTATTACTTGACTGTTTTCTAAAACAGATTGAAAAATTTGCTCACCAAAAGAACAATGATTAACTAAATTTGTAAAGTGCCATTTCACTTGCTACCAATAGCTTAAAAGAAAAGTCCAACTCTGCAACTAACAGCCCAGAAAATTTACTAGTTGCTTAGAGGAGACTCTTTAGATCCAATTGTTATTTTTGAAATCTTTAATTATTTTTCTTCCTTTACCCATGTCATTCCACATTTTTAAAAACTTACTCTATTAATAATAAAGAAATAACATTCCCAGTCTCCATTCCCTTTTTAATTGAACACTTGAGTTTCTGTAGTTTTTCCTCTGAGTATCTATTCCTGGATTTGCCACAAGATAGTGTAGTGTGTTGGTGAAGAGCACTGGCTCTGGAAACAGACTATCCTGACGGAAGACCTTGCTAGCTATGTAGCTTAGATGCATTTTCCTAATTTTGCTAAACCTTACTTTTCTTAACTGTAAAATGGAGGTATAATTACCAAATAAACTTCATAGATTTGTTGTAAAGGTTAAATGAGAAAATGTAAGTGAAGCCCTTAACATAGTTCTATCCCCCAATAAGCTTCAATGAAGGAGAGTTTAAAAAAATCAGATGTACAAAACAAACAAAAATTTAAACTTTCAAAGTCCCCTAATTAAAAAAAAAGAAAAGAAAAAATTGCTAAACTATGTGATGTTAGATAAAGCTTATGTTATTTCTCCAGATAGTCCTATATCTCAAATTCTATGACATTGGATATGAAAGTTTGTATTACCACAGTCTGTTCTATGTCAGCCAGGAAATAACTGACCATCTGGGGATACCCACTCAGTATGTTGGTCTATGAATGTGACGATGAAGGTCAAGATAAGTTATGTAGATCATAGAGAGATTAAACCAAATGGCCTAAGGAAAAATATGTATTCCCCATTGTATTACTGATTGGAGGGCACCCAGATAATGACTAGTGTTTCCACACTGGAGCTTACACATTATTGCATACAGGAGTAGAATTCATGGCCAAAGAAATTACTGACTACTTACTATGTCAATCTGAAAAATTGTAAAACTCCAGTGACCAAGTGTATTCCAGGTTATAAAATATATCCACATCAGTTCCTTTGCTTACGCATTTTGCGTAGAATTGGGGCATTCATTTATTCTATAAAGAGTCAATGTATATCTCTTTATCTACTGTGGTCCAAGCCTAGTAGACCTACTCTCAAGGCTATTGAGGTAAAGTGATAATTCCAGTAGAATATTTTGGAAGCCCTTGAGGGACAGCTACTACTCTTGGTGGGGTGGTGGTGGTGGTGGTGGCTGATATCACAGCTAGAAAATAACAATGAAGATGATTCTAAAAAGAGGAATAAGGGTTAACAGAATTGAAAGGGAGAGGAGACAGCTAGTGGAGAGGACAAGATGAGCAATGATGCAGAAGTGACAGATTTGTCGGTAGATGGAAATGAATCCATGATCAGAGGGTTTTGTTTTTAGTGAATGTGAAGAGAGTAGAAATATTTGCAGATTGAGGGAGGAAAGTCGGAATAGAGAGAAATATTACAGGTACAAGAAAAGGAAGGCAAGTTCTCAGGGGAAGTGGTGGTGGTGGACTTTAACTGAAGGAAGAACACCCCATATTCTGGGAGTAGAGTAAAGGTCAGATGTGGGGACAAATTCTAATATGGATTTCACTTTGGTTAGAAATGGGATTTTTCTTTGAACACAAGAGTAAAAACTATTTGTTTACCTGTAAGTTTTCTGAATGCAGAAGAAGTAAGGAAAATAAGAAAGCAGGGAAGTGAATTTTCTAGTTAAATACTTGTAAATTTTCTATTTGGAAGATAGTTTTCTGGTTTCATCCATCTTTCAGAAAGATTTGTTTTGTGTGGATGTCAGTTTGCAGTAAACATTTTTCATAAAATTCTAAGTGATTTAAAAATTTATGTATATACAAGGTATGGGCATTCTTCATATTATCAAATATTTGAGTTCCTGTGAGGTTAACATTTTTCATATTTTTATTTCTCTCTTTTATGAATTGCCAGTTTTATCATCTGAAAGAGGGCTTTTCATGAAACACCTTCAAGCTAAAAAAAAAAATATCTAGGATCAAGAGAATTAAAGACGCTCTTATCTAGTGTGGATGAATTGGGGAAGCAGGAAGAAAATAACCAAGACAGAAAAAGATGCATGAAAATATAGACTCGCATATTTGCAAGGGACTTCAGTGTTTCTGGTCTAGTCAATATCGAATTAATTAATCTGATGTGCAATTTCCCTGTGGAGTACTCATTGAGCATTGGTTTGATCACTTCTAGAAATAGAAAGCTCACTGCCTCTTGAGATTGTCCAATCTATTTTGGGTAAACTCTGGTTCCTCCGAAATACTTTTGTGTGAAAGTGTCAACATTGTTAATAATATACAGTATGAATATCTAGTACTTACAGAGAGCTTCCTGTGTACCAGATATATTTCTAAATGTCTTACATGTATTAAATCATTTAATGCTCAAAAAATTATATTAGAAAATTATTATCTCCAGTTTACAAGTGAGGCAAACGAAGCTCAGAGAGGTTAGATAAATTTATTTACGTCATACAGGTAGTAAGTAATAGAGAAGAACATATGACTCCAACATTCTAGCTCTGAAGCCCATGCTTTTAACCACATTAGTGTTCTTCCTTTCACTGTATGATTGTTCCAAGGCTTTCCTCATCTCTTCATCAGACAAGAAGATTCTACTGATTTTCTTTCAATTCCACTCAGTTCTTCCCCCTTGAAATTCCATGGACAGATCTGCGATTGCCAGACTATTTGTTTAGACTTTTGTGATGCAGAATCAGGAAGAATACGGAAAAGAATAAAAAGCAAATGGACTGGAGAAAGACATTTCTGGGAAATATGGCACAAAACCAGCATAGTATAAAAAAATGTTAGAGGGAAAAGCAAAATTTTAAGAAGCGTCACTAGAAATTAAACCTTCGTGGCATGAAAGAAATTCAAAGGAGGAAACTGAATTATTCTTGTTACATTTTGTTGGCTGGATTATGTCTCTTGATTACTGTACCATTCTAACACTGGACTATATAGAACATGGATTTAGCAGGGTTATACTGCTGTATAACTTAAATCTTTCTCCCTATTAAGTTCTGGAGCCATCTGTCCCAGAAGTAGCCTTTCAAGTATTTAAAGATGCTTATCCTTTTGCCCTTAATGTTTTTCTTTTCTTGGTTAAACATTTCTAACTCCATCAGTTATTTTTTTTTCCTTTTAGAAAAGAGCTTATTGAGGCATAATTGACACACATTTAAAGTGTACATTTGGATTAGTTTTGACTATATATGTATATATATGTATGCATATGTATGTATGTATATATGTATGTTATATAGGTATGTACACACACACACACACACACACACACACACACATATACCGGGAGTGCCAAAAAAATGTATACAAGTGGACACTTTGGTCAACGTTGCTCAAGCAGTAGTTCACCGTAATCAAAAGTGTCTGGACGCTGATGGTAATCACTTTTAACACCTCTTGTAATTGCAGAAGTCAAATGTGTATACATTTTTTTGGCCATATATATATATATATATATATATATGTGTGTGTGTGTGTGTGTGTATATATATATATATATATATATATATATATATATGACCACAGATCATCACCACAGTCAAGATAGTGGACATATCCATCCCCCTCAAGAGTTTCCTGTGACTCTTATTAATATTTCCCCTTCTTACCACTGTTTCCCAACCCCCAGGGGAACCACTGATGTAATTTCTATTGCTATAGATTTGTTTGTATTTTTTAGAGTTTCATATAAGTAGAATCACATAGTATATGCTGTTTTATTTTTTTTTGGAGGTGGGGGAGTCTGACTTCTTTCACTGAGATTAATTATTTTGGGATCTCTCTATGTTGTTGTGTATATCAGCAGTTTATTCCTTTGTATTGCTGAATAATATTCCATTGTACTGATATACCTCAAAATGCTTATTCATTGTCTGTTGATGGACAGTTGAAATTTTGCCAGTTTTTGGATATTACAAATAAAGCTGTTATGAACATTCATATACAAATCTTTGCATAGGCAGAAGATTTAATTTTTCTTATGTAAATAACTAGGATTGGAATGATTGGACCATATGGTAGTTGTACATTTAACTAAAAAAAAACAAACTGCCAATGTTTTTTTTTCAAAATGGTCACACCATTTTAAAATCTTACTTTACCAGCAATGTGTGAGACTTCCACTTACTCTACTTCCTCACTGACACTTGGTTGGATCAGCCTTTTGTTATTATAATAGATGTTTAGTGGTATTTCACTGTGGTTTTAAGTTGCATTTCTCTAATGACTAACAATACTGAGAATCTTTGTGCTTATTTGCCATTTTGTATACCTTTTTTGGTGAACATCTGTTCCAAACTTTGGCCTATCTTTTTAAATTGAGTTGTTTGTCTTGAGAGTTCTTTTTATTCTCTGGATACAGTTCCTTTATCCGACATACGATTTAAAAATATTTTCTCTCAGTCTGTGGCTTGTCTTCTTACTCTCTTAGCAACATGTGTTTTGAAAGCAATTTTAAATTTTAATGAAATCCATTAATCAATTATTTATTTTATGGATCATGTTTTTTGGTATTGTATCGATAAAATCTTTGTCTATCTCAAGTTCACAAAGAAATTCTATGATTTCTTCTAAAAGTTTTGTACTTTTAGGGTTTACATTTAGCTCTATAATGAATTTTGAATCAATTTTTGTATGTGCCTTTAGAAAAGATGAAAGTTCATATGTTTTGCATATGGATATTCAATTATTCCAGCACAATTTGTTGAAAAAAAATATCTTTGCTACTGGCATGCCTTTGCAACTTGATTAAAAATTAGTTATTTATATATGTATAGCTTTATTTCTTTATTCTCCATTTTATTTCACTGATTTCTTTGTCCATCTTTACATGGCTATCATATCATCTTGATTAGTGTTGTTTTTTAATAAGTCTCAAAATCAGGTAAAATTAATCCTCCAAATTTACTCTACATTTTCCGAGTTGTCTTGACTATTCTTGGTTCTTCACATGAATTTTGGAATCAGATAGTCAATATCTATGAATTTGGGAATCAGATAGTCCATATCTACGAAAATAGTCTGAATTTTCACATGAATTTTGGAATCAGATAGTCAATATCTACGAAAATAGTCTGCTGGAATTTTGATTGGGTTGCATTGAATCTGTAGATGAATTTGGGGTGAATTGCTATCTTTTCATTTACTAAGGTCTTCTTCAGTTTCTTTTAGCAATGTTTTGTAGATATTCACATATCAGTCTTGCATGTCGGTTTTCAGATTTATTCCTAAGAAATCTGTATTTTTCCATTATTTTGAATGGTATTTTTAAAGTTTCAATATCTAATTGCTTTTTTTTTTTTTTTATTTTATTTTTTTTTTATTTTTATTTATTTATTTTTTTTGCCAGTATATAGAAACGCACTTTTTCACTTTGTATTCTGTAAACTTGATAAACTCACAATTAGGTCTAATTGCTTTTTGGTAGGTTCCATGGGAGTTTTTACACCATCATGTTGTTTGACAATAAAGAGACAACATACTTGTTTCTTCCCAATCTAGTGCTATATGTATCTCTTTCTGTTCTAATTGCACTAGCTAGAACCTGCAATACAATACTAAATAGATACGATCAGTTCAGACACCCTTGTATTTTTCCTGATCTTAAAGAGAAAATATTGTCTTTCATCATTAATATGAAGTTGGGAAAGTTCCCTTTTATTCCTTATTTGCTGAGCTTTTATCAGAAATGTACATTTGATTTTGTCAAATGTTTTTTCTGCTACTATTGAGATAATTATATGGTTTTTCTTTTCCAGTATGTTAAAATGATAAATTAAGTTGATTGATTTTCAAATGTTAAACCAAAATTGGTCATCAATATTTCTGGGATAAACCCCACTCTTTCATGATGTATTATCCTTTTTATATATTGTTAGATTTGATTTGCTAAAAATTTTTAAAATAATTTTTGCATTTTTATTTATAAAGGATATTGATATAAAGTTTTCTGATATAAAGTTTATGTTTGTCTGTTTTTGGTTTCAGGCTAATGCTAGCCTCATAGATTGAGACAAGAATCCCTCCTCTTCAATTTATTGAAAGAGTTTGTGTAGAATTGTTAGTAGTTCTTCCTTAAATTTTGGAAGAATTCTCCAGGGAAGCCATTCTCTTTGTGAGAAGATTTTTAATTGCAAATTCATTTTCTTTAATAAATGTAGTATTGTTCAGATTACCTACTTTTTCAGTGAGCTTTGATCATTTATTTCTTTCAAGAACTTTTGTCAGTTTAATCTGTTGCTGAATTTATTAGCACCAAACTTATAATATTTTCTCATTTTTATTATCTGTAGAATCTGTAGTGATGTAACTTCTATCATTTCTCATATTGTTAATGTGTGTCTTCTTCGTTTTTCTGGTCAGTTTGGCTAATGGTTAATGGCTATAGGATTTTCCCCCCAAGAATCATGCTGTTTTCTATTTTCTAAATTTCACTGAATTCTTTTGTGATCCTTATTATTTATTTTCTTCTGCCTATTTTGAGTTTAATTTGCTCTTTGTTTTCTAGTTCAGGAGTGAACAAAATTTTTATGTAAAGGACCAAATGACAATAATTTAGGCTTTGTAAATCATACATTCTTTGTCAAACCACTCAATTATGCCATTGTAGCATGTATGCTGCCTTTGAATGTGAAGGAATGAGCATGGCTGGGTTCCAATGAAACTTTATTCTACAAAAACAGGTAGTGGTCTTGATTTGGCCAAATGGCCATAGTCTGCAAAGTCCTTTTTTGGTTTCATATGGTTGAAGCTGACTAATTGATTTGAAACCTTGTTTTCCAATATAGGCTTTTAGAGATACAAAATTTTTTATAAAGGCTGTTTTAGTGGTATCTTACAGATTTCGATATGCTGTATTTCTCTTTTCATTCAGTTTAAAATACTTTCTAATTTGACTTTTGAATTCTTTGACCTATGGCTTTTGTAAAAGTTTGTTATTTGGTTTCCAGAGATCTCTCTGTTATTGAGTTTTAATTTAATTCCTCTGTGGTCAGAGAACAAACTTTGTATGACCTAAATCTTTTAAAATTCATTAAGACTTGTTTTATGGCCCAGAATATGGTCTATTTTTATAAATGTTCCATGTGACCCTAAAAAGAATGTATATTCTACTTATTGGGAGGAGTGTTCTATAGCTGTCAATCAGGTTAATTTGGTTGACAGTGTTGTTCAAGCATTCTGTGTCCTAGGTAATTTTCTGTCTACTTGTTCTATCAAATATTGAGAGAGGTAAATTTAAATCTCCTACTATAATTGTGGATTTGTTTATTTCTCCTTGCAATTCGATTTGATTTTGCTTCATGTATTTTGAAGCTGTGTTATTAGATGCATAATTGTTTAGCATTGTTATATCCTCTGGATGAATTGATCTGTATGCCATTATGAAATGATGATTTTTATTCCTATATATATTATTTGATTTGATATCTACCTTATCTGATATTAGTATATCTACTTCACTTTTCTTTTTGATCAGTATAACTTTTCCTATCCTGTTATTTATAACTTATTTGTGCCTTTGTATTGGAATGGTGTTTTTTGTAGATAGCATATGATTAGCTTTTTTATGTTTTTTGGTACAGTATGACAATTTTTGCCTTTTAATTGTAATGTTTAGGCCGTTACATTGAATATAATTATTGGTATTATGGTTTTAAGGTTACCTGTTTTTTTATATACTGTCATCTGTTCTTTGCTTCTCTTTTACTCTTTTTTGCTTTCTCTTGTGTTAATTGAGTAATTTTTATGATTTGTCATATTTCCCTTATTAATTATAACTGTTTGTTATTTAATGGTTTATAGTATACAACTTAATTATTGCAGTTTACTTTTAAGTGATTTTATACCATTTCACAAATTGTATAAAGACCTTGAAATATTATACATTCATTTCTCTCCCCCGATCTTTGTGTTATAGTTTTTATACTTGTTAATCTTGTATGTGTTTTTAACCTCATAGTACATTCTTAATATTTTTGCTAGAACAGTAAATTGTCACTTAAAGAAATTTTTGCTTTTTAATCACTTCTTAATTTTTGTTTCTTCGTTCTATGCCCAATAATTTAAATATATGTCTTTTCTTTTTTCTTTGTCTTCTTTTTAAACTTAACTTTTTTAAAAATTTATTTATTGGGCTGGCAATTGTTAATGAAATTACATAATTTCAGGTGTACAATTCTGTATTACATCATCTATAAATCCCATTGTGTGTTCACCACCCAGAGTCAGTTCTCCTTCCATCATTATATATTTGATCCCCCTTACCCTCATCTCCCTCCCCCCAACCCCTTACCCTCTGGTAACTACTAAACTATTGTCTGTGTCTATGAGTTTTTTAAACTTAACTTTTTAATGCTTTATTATCTGGGCCATCTGTCTCCTTTTCATAATATTCTATTTGCCACTCTTGCAGACAATGCCTTTATGGGAGTAAAGAGAATTTGGGACAGGCAGAAGGAAAAGAGGAAATAGGCCATGAGCGAATCTGCTTTTTCTGCAGCAACCAAAATGCACTGCATGGAGTGGGGAGATTTTTTCTAGTGGTTGGTTAGGCCTAATCATGATGGAGCCATTGAAAAGAATAGTAGACAGGAGCTGAAAGAAAAGAAAAAAAGCTGTGCCTGCTACAGAGTTGTTTCTCATTCTTACTCATGCAGCAGAAATATGAGACCACAATGATAACTCAATGACCTTATATTTTGAGTCATGGTCTCCCCACCTTTGGGAATTTTCCTTCCCACAGCCCACAGCAAACTTCTTCCACCCTTCTCTGTGGGCTAAAATAGATACAAGTGGCAAACATGGTATTCTCACCCAATACAGAATCCAACAGAATTTCAATTCAACAAACATCTATTGAATACCTGCTATGCACAAGGCACTGTAAAGAATGGTCAAGTTTAAAGTTGCACAAACCATGGTCTTTAATTTTTAGGAGTTATAATCCAGAAAGCACATAAAAATTTACACTGAAGCTGGCAAAAAAAAAAAAAAAAATTATAAGAAAGGAATAATGTACAGTGGGAACCTAGAGGAATGAGAAGTTATTTCTTGCTATGAAAAAGAGAGAAGCTTCATGGAGGTGCTGGAATTTCATCTGGATTCTAAATAGTGACCAAAGTTGAGGATGGAAATGTTATGTAAAAACATAGAGATAAGAAAATGCAGAGAGCATTTGTAAAGTGAGTGATGGGAAGACAGTGGAATTGAGAGGATATTTCAGATGAAAATATAAAACATGCTGGGATCTACACTAAGCAGGTTGGACTTTGTTCTGTAGGCAAAAGGAAATCATTGATGGGTTTTAATGAGGCATGATGATGTGATATAATTTTGCATATGGATGTAACTGTGTAATGATGGACTAGAGAGTGTGGAGGCAAGGGGACCAATCAGGAAAGGGGAGTAGGAATAAGAGCCAATTGTTAGTGAGAGATGCAGTAAGGCACACTGGAAGCTAGATGATCTGATTTAGAATCCTAGAGTTACAAGCTATGACCTTGGGGGAAGTTTCTTACTTTCTCCATGCTTCAGTTTCCTCCTCTGTAAATCAAGGATCAGAACGGTAGTTGTTTCATAGGGTTGTAAAGATGAAATGAATTAATATGTGTAAAGCCCCTAGATCTATGTCTAGCAAATAGTAAGCATTCAGTAATGTTATATATTATTAGAAAGGCAGTATTAAGAAGAGACAATAAGGAGTGGATTTGTAGGTAATTGTATTATGTAATTATGTCATTATTTATATTGGAGTTATTTTCAACTATGTGCCTATTAAACCTAATTCTGTCATTTAGTAACGAAGCAAGAAATCAAGTTGTTACCATAGTACTTATATTTTATTTATTTCTTGTGACTGATTTCTTCTAGGATATGTCTCAGGCTTTGAGATAATATATGAGGTTGCCCCTGACATATATTAGTTTTAAAAAGGAGCATGAAAATGTAATGGGGCCACTTGAATTATGTGGTCATAGTTAGTTGCAGTTGATGTTCTATCATATCTATCTGTCATATATACCGATCTATCAATCATAAATATATTTATTTATTTCAACTTTCTTATATTGCAACTAACCTATGAAAAGTTAAAGATCCTAAGATCCTTTGCATATTTAACCATATAAGCTTCATAATCCTTTTGAGGCAGGGAAAGCGACATTAATTAAAGTTTAGAATGATAGCCCACCAATCCTGCTCTGCTTTTCTTCCCTCTTTCTGCTCTCCCTCCACTACCTAAATCACTGCTGCAGAACAGAGGGAGCTCCTCAGCTAGAGATGTCGCCCAGAAGCAACAAGAGGGACTGGGGAAGGCCATTTCCAGTTGTCTTGTAGGCTGCTGTAGTTCCTCTCCCATGGGGTCTTGGGGGAAAAAAAATAGGACAAAATGAGGCTAACAAGAGGAAACAAAGAGGTGGTTAGGACCAGGAAAAGAAGAAAATAGGGGGGGATAGCAATTCTTCTTTACTGTTTCCTGTGTAGTCTCAAGTGGACTTATCTATGGTCTAGACCACACTGAAAATGTGAAGGTCACGATAACAGAGACATCTGCAGTAAACATCTAACCGTAAAATGTTTATCTTGATCTCCTTTGGGCTTTAATAATAATCCAGGACCTAAGAGAGGAACTATAGGTAAGTGTCAGTAGGATGGCAAGATAACCAAAGCATCTCTAAGGACGAACAGGAATGTGGGGTGTTCTAGTGACTCAGCTAGTTCTCCTCAGCTCGTTCTCTGGGCACCATCTTGCCTTCATTTCAGGGGACCCACCTAACCAATGCCTCTCTTCCCACCTCTAACAGAGGATGAGGTTGAAGGAGCAGAGAACCTACTTGCCTTAGTTCTCACCCTAAATACACTCTTGACACCGGTGAGTCAACAGAACAGGCAAAGTAATTCTGGGATTTCAGACATGCCTCTGATGCTGTCTGTTTACTTCTGCTGAGGGATAATTTAGCCTCAGAAAGAGATTAACTCACATGTACTCACCTGCCTTTAACATAAACTTTGAGGAATATTTACTGGCAGGAAAATTTGTTCGTGAAGTGCTAAGGGCTGAAGCGTGAAATAAATATTGTGTACTGTATGATCTCTACTTGTGAGCCAAACCAAATTAACCATATGTACATCACATGTGCATAGGGAGACTTAACCGACTTCAACCATGGCTGCCGCCTCTGGTGGGGAAGGAGTATGGAGTTTGCTATATACATACGTATAAATGTGTGTGTGTGTATCTCTTTTTATTCCTTCTGTCAATAAAAGTCATTTTTAGTTTTCAAAATAAGAATGACACTAACCCCAAATTCCACAGCAACTAAGTCCCGGAGCCTCCACAGATGTCCCTTAGAAGCCTGTTTGCATCAATGTGAAGATATCTGGGAAATAACATAGTCCTCATTTTTCTTTTGCCTTCCATTGTGGTTTCTTCATTTTTTGCATAGAAATCATGGAGTAGCAATCTACTCCTTCCCTAACAAGGATTCTGGAATGTGGACGACTGAACAATCTAGAAAAGGAGAAAGAGGTTCCTCCTCCCCACACTTCCATGTGCCAGTCAGCTTCCTGTACAAACCACCAGTCCCCCAGCTTCCTGCCAGCATCCTTTTAGCAGGAAGAGAAAAATGGGCTGAACTCCTAACACTTGGAGAAGTACCCAGGTCCCTACCAAGCTGCCCATCATTTCAGAGGAAGTGTTGAATGGTGGTCGGCGGGTTTGTGCTGGAAGAATCTGTCCTTAGTATGTGTCATATTCTAGCCTAACTATTTTCAATCAGGAATGTCACAGAGTTAGATCAGCATTCAGGCTTTTCCCTTCCTTGCCTTTCTATGACTGACAGCCTATATACTTGTTGTAATAACTTTTTCTTTGCAAAGCTAACTTTAAAACGGACAAAAGGAACAGTTACACTTACACAAGAGAAAGTGAGGAAACTTCAGGCTGGTTCCTGTGTTTGCTCATTAACTGACATTATTTGGGCCCCTTCTGAAGAAGGAGAGAAACAGCAGGACACAGTATAATTTAAACAACAGTGACAAGGAGCTGGTCAAAGCCAGAAAATCCTAAGTGGGGTGGAACAAAGTGTGGGAAACTCTTTCTAGAATTTCACTGATTAACCATTGATTAAAATAACAGAAGTCTATTTTTCCCTCTCTCAGGGTCCCCTTTATTCACCATCTGAATGTGAAAAGTAAGAAACCCAACTTACCTAAACTTTACACTGTGCTAATTGTGTGTGAGATGCTGTCATTTGAGAGTGTAACCTCAAATCTCTTCTGAAGGACCTGGTGCAGAGCAAGTGCCTCGTCACCTTCTCTATCCTTTGAGGAGCTTGTGAGGATCACAACAGTGGATTCTTTCATTCTCACTGTTTGTTTTAGGGAGGTATATGGCATTTGTTGTTTGGTCTCATCTTCCTCCACTGCACCAGCAGGGTTCCTCCCCTCCCCATTATCTTTAGGGGGCACATTTCCATGTCAAAGACCTCTCTGGAGAGAAAGCCTCTTTTCTTCCACCCCCTGCCTCTCTGTGCCTGACTCACCTTAACTCCAACCTTCCCAGCCCTACTCCACTTTAGCAATAGCAGGGAGCAGAACCTTACTTAGAAATCAAAACCACAGAAATAACTTGCTATTTTCTGTGAAGGATAAGAGCAGTTTAATTGCCCTTGAAAAGACCAACTTGTTGTAAGAAAGATCGCTATCTCTTGCAGTAAACATAGAAATAAGAAACATTCTTCAGTGAAACTGTAGATTTTCCTTAAGAAAAATGGAAATGCTAAAACCATTATACACAGCTAGGAAAATCCATGATAGGCTAATTTACAAGAATTTATAAGGGGGTTGTGAATATAGTTTAACTTGTCTTGCATGGATAGACTACCTCCTGATATAATCATCCAATAGAACTAATGGGTAATTCAGTGAACACAAAGAAGGTTCTCCATGTTCCTACTATGTTCCTACTCTACTAGGGTTGGGGGATCTTTAAACCCATCACTGTACTTGCACTTAGGAATCCTAGTTAAAAATATAGGAAATGATTCTCTCTGGAAAGTTTGAAGGGGGGGCAAAGTTTTACTACCTCAAAACATACATTTTGGGATATTGATTTTAAGCTTGTTATTAAGAATCAAAAGACTCAAAAAAAACCCTTTGACCCCCTGCCTTTACCTGCCTAAAGGGATCAGGTAGAGAAACCTGCTTCAAGGTAGGAAATATCACTTAACATGGCAGACAGGGAGAACGCTAGCAAAGCCTGCTTGTTGAACTTCCCTCTGTATTCCATTGTTTATGGGTGTCCCAGCAAGAATTTTTTTGGCTCCTGTTTGATCTTTCTTATCTACCTATAACTGTCTGCTGTCCCTTAGAAATCCCAGACCCCTGCTTCCTTCTCCTTTGTCCAAAATGGCATATAAACCTCAACTGCCTGATGCCTCCTAGGATCTCATATACTTATGGCACACCCGCAGGTACATCTGTAATATGTTTTGGATATTTTCTCCTGTTAATCTGTGTCATATTAATATATTAGCCCAGCTAGAAGAACTTAGAAGGTGGGAGGAAAAATACTCTTTGTGCCTTCACAAGGTCAATCTAGGACATTTATTTCCAGATACTAAGGGGACATACAGAAGTACATATAACATTGGTTTTTCATATCCTGTGTGTGTGTGTGTGTGTGTGTGTGTGTGTGTATATTCACTGAATAATAATGAATGCCAACATTCATTATTATTCAGTTTCAGCTTCAAGTGTACAGTGCAGTGATCAGGCATCT
The DNA here is from genome assembly GCF_964194185.1 of Rhinolophus hipposideros. Lineage (NCBI taxonomy): Eukaryota > Metazoa > Chordata > Mammalia > Chiroptera > Rhinolophidae > Rhinolophus > Rhinolophus hipposideros. Next base: position 23,219,412 of record NC_138049.1, on the reverse strand, counting down.
ACATCATTCCTGAGGTGGTCTCCCTAATAAGACAAGTGTCCACTGGATACCTTACAAAATCTTTATAACATTATTGATTATATTCCCCAAACTGATGTTGAGTACAGCATAGGGAATAGAGTCAATGGAATTATAACGCTATATATGATGTCAGATGGGTAGTAGATTTGGGGAGGGGCGTTATCACTTTGTGAGGTGTGTAAATGTCTAACTATTACATCATTTTGTATACCTGAAACTAAGAGAAAAAAGGATTAAAAAAAAGATTAAAAAATAATTTTCAGATAGTTCACAGTGGAGCAGTGGATATAGCACATATTAATTTTCTATTGCTATGTAACAAATTACCACAAATTTAGTGCCTCAAACCAACACCCCTTTATTAGCTGCAGTTCTGTAATTCAACAGTCTGGGTGTGGCTCAGCTGTGTCCTCTGTTCAGAGCCACACACTCAAGGTGTTGGCTGAGTTGAATTTTCATCTGGAGCCTTGGAGTCCTCTTCCAAGCTCACTCAGTTCTGGACATAAGTAGGACTGACCCCCCTGCATCTTTCCCCCTCTCCCATCCCACATACACACCACGTTTTTTTGTGTTTTTCTTTGCTGGCTGCCAGGAACTATTTTCAGCTCCTAGAGACCATTCTCAGATTTTTGCCATGTGTCCCCCTGTCCCTCCCCCTCATCTTCAAAGCCAGCATCAGAGAATTTCCCTTGTGTCAAATCCATCTCACGTTTCAAATCTTTCACCATGAGACCCAGTCCCTTTTATAGCCTCATTGATGAGGTCATATTAGGTCAACTGTGACATATGATATGACCTAAGCAGGGGAGTGATATCCCACCATATTTACAGGTCTTTCCCACACACAAGAGGGAGGGATTATACAAGAGTGTGGGTCACTGTGAGTCCTGTTAGCATTCTGCCTACCCCAACACTCTCTGAATAAGATAAATTCCACTTGAAAGATATAAAATGTTACTTAGATGCATAGTAGGGAGAGAAAACTGCTGTACCATAGTATATGCTTAGTGTATGGTAGATGCTCAGTTTTTTTTAATATCTGAGAAATACGTATAGCCTGAAAGCACGATAGTAGATTGAACTGCATTAATCAAAACTTCATTCATCAAATAAGAAAACACTTTTGATCCATAATTTGCATAGTGTGTTAAGTTTCTGGATAGGAGAAAGCAAACTCCAGAAGGCAGCATTAAGGGAAGGTTGGGGATTTACACATCTAGGCATTTGCAGACATTCTTGGGGAAGGGTCAGGAGATCTGAGTTATGGGATAAAGCCCAGTGAGGAACCACAGCAAGTAGCTTTGGATCAAAGGCAAGAACATAGCATCAGGCACAAGTTTCTCAGCGTTTTTCTTATTCACTGAGTTGCTTGAAAAAATCCACTTATTCACATGGGTTACTAAAATTTCATTCAATCTATCACTCCCTTTGCAAGAGTTGATGAGCTTCTATAAATAATGTGTTACTAACCAGGCAACTAAGGAGATAGACCTACCACAATACCACAGATTCAACTGCCAGTCATGTTGACAGTATCTACCAGTGTCTCATGGAAAGTGTTTCTCTGGAATCACTTAATAAAAACAAAAATAGAGGCCGTTCCTGGTTGCATAAGTCCTTCTTTTGAAGCAACTTCAGAGCTTTATGGACAGATCTGTTTAGAGCTGCTCCCATTCCTGTTTCACAAATGGAAATAAGCTGAGGTATTCTGAAGGAAACTGACTTGCCCAAGGTCTTAGTAAATCAGCTGAACAGGAAAGTTAATGCAATATCCCCAAAATAGTTTTTAAAATGGAGATAATGAGGCTTTGTTGATACTGTAAATTGATGTCTGCATTTCTAATTTGGACATTCATTTGATACATTTCATTGCAAATTGTTTCATTGCTCTCAAAATTCTCTGGTACTGAAATCTTTGCAACCATGCCCTAGATGGAAATTCTGGATATTTTATAAAGGAACTTAGTTGTTGAAGATTCAGATAAAGTCTGACTGAGGTTGTAAGTTTGGAGATTTTTAGGGTTAAACATTTGTATGTAATTGCTAAATGCACAATTGAATTACTTGACTGGAGTGACCAGACTGATTATTTCAATATTAGGCACAAAGTATTAGGGACTTCCTCTGAAGTTCTTGGGAAAGAATATTCAAGACATTGTTACTACTTATAGAAAGTCCAGTTCTAAGTAGGTTTAGAAACTTTTGGCCACTGCTTACCACACTCTTAGCTGTTAAAAGAGAAGTCAGAGAGACACTAAGTAGAGAAGCACGACTTGTATAACTGAAGGAAATGCAAGTGTAGTCCTAGTAAAATTTCAGTTCTCTATGGTTAAAGTTATAATGAAGAGTAAACAAAGTTACATCTTGTTACGTAAGAATAAAAGATAAGTGTAGGGTAGGACTTGGACATCTACAGCCTGTATCTGATAACAGAGTTTTACAATGTTTTTCTCCTTCTAATGGTGGTGGCTGCTTTCTACTGGAATGTCACTTATGTAGATAGAGATGTTTGGGCAAGGTGAATTCCATGACACATTAATACAACAGGAATGTATTTGGGGAATAATGTCCTAAAAACTGACTACAAGTGACATGGTTGTTAGTTGTTTGCTATGAGTTTGCATGTTTTGATAACAAATTGTTATTAAACTGGAACATTTTGGGTATTTTCCTACAACAGAACATTTTAAAATGGTGAGTTTCAAATTAAGAAACAACAGCAAAGTATCTAGAGAGACAGAATACGCCAAAGGAAACCCACAAACCACAAGCTAAGACATTGTTACTTTGTGGACTGACCATGACAAAATGCTTACTCCGTTTCCCCTCACAAGGGCTGCTTTCAGCTCAATACTAAATGTTATTGACATAGAAAACTCAGGGCACTAAAAATGTATCTACTCTGTCTTCCTAGGTTTTGTTTTTCTTCCTCTCTTCCTAGTTTTTGTTTTTCTTCCTCGTCTATTGCAATTCTATGTGAGAAATGAGAAGTAAATGTGACTCTAAATTTTTGAAAACTAAAATCTGAATAAAGACTACCTATTAAAAGATGGTGACAAAACCTGATGGCTTTTGCTGTCTTTTTTGATGTTGTCATGAGGAGCATGAGTTAATGAAGCAGCGCATAGCTACCCAAGCAGGTCTCTCCTTGCTTAGAAAGGTAAATGCAAATATGAGAGTATTAATGGGCAATATTGCCGCTTTGGCAGAGGCAGTGAAACTACTGGCATTATGCCAGGGTTTTAGGGCTCTTGGTGGGGGAAGCAGGAGCTGAGGAGTAGGAAAACAGCCAAATCATATGCAGTTCTCTTTTATCGTCTTAATCATCTACCACATGTATAATGGCTGGGTGAATAAAGTAAAAAAATTGTTCTATCTCATCCGTTTTAAGTCGCATGGACGGTATCCTGGAACTAACAAGCATCTAAAATTTAGACTCTATCTTTTCAATGTTCTAGAGAATATCTACTGCAAAAAATGCAATTGTTTACAAAATCTTCGTGAAATTCTCCTAAGTGTGAGTTGTTTGGCATAATAGATGTATGGCTTGGACCAGATGTAATAAGCTTTGTGAGGAGTGTATTTTTCCCAGATTGACATATAGCTATTTCCTTCCTGTTATGTAGGTCTTAGTTTATATGTCATCACCCTAGAGAGGTCTTTTCTGACCACCCTACCTAGTTGCTCCGTAAGACATGTTTTGTTTGTACCAGAGTGCTAGCCACTGACTGCTGTTTTCTGTTTTCTGTTTTGTTTGTGGTCTGTCTCCCTGCCTCTCATTTGAATTTCGGGTTCCATGAAGCAGCAACTTTATTTGGTTCATTACTGTTTGCCTGTGTCTAGAACACGTCAAGCCAATGGGAGGTTTGCAATAAATGCTTATGGAATGAAAGACTGAGTAAATGAAAGAGTGATACAGTACATTCTGCCAGTATTGAATTCTTGGTTTGCCAAGGAACATTAATTTGTTCTTAATATTCTGCTTTTCACACTCTTCCTGTTCACCAGTGATGTTAAAATGAATATTGTTGCCAGTGTGTGGGGATTTACATGAAGCATTTAATACAAGCTTGGAAAGGCTTTCTCTAAAAGGAAAATAAGATTATCAGAGAATTTCCTTTGAAGATAAACAAATAATAGATAAAAACTGAGAAATGAAGTTACCTTCAAAAGAGAATGGCTCTTAGGCCTGTAAGATTCGGTTGATAACAGATAGAATGTATTATCGTATCTTTTAAAAACACACACACACACACACAAGACAAGTAAAAGCATTGGTTAGCCATGAAAACATAAAAAAAGGAGTTTCAGATGCTCACCGCCAGTGACTGTCTGCATAGCTGAGTACAGGTATTGCCTGCTTTTCGAAAGTTTGCTTTCCACCATTTCACTTTTCAGAAAGACCTACATTGGTACTTGCTTTCACTAAGTGAAAGAAATCCGAGGAGGATTTCTACTTTTACGCCCAAAGGCAAAAAGCCATTATAGTATTCCGCGTTGGTTTGCAGCAACTATCATAGAGGCAGCAGCACCGCAAGGAACAAATGTGGCCCTGCCACACTCCTTGCCCCGCCATACCTCACTGAGCACCTCAGCGTCAAGCATTCATGGCTTTGAGCTGTGTCTGGCAGCATCTGTCCTTTAGCTCCATTTGTTTTGTGTATCCGTTAGCAAGATGTGTCCTAAGATAATCAGTGACACCTAAGAGAGCTTGGAAGGGTGTTATGCTTAAAGTAAAACTACATGTAATAAAGAGTATGTGTTATGAGTTGGTAAGCTCTTTTTTTGAGTCTGGGAAGGCTAAAATATTTAAGTGTCAATTAATGGTAATTGCTTCTTCACTTTACGCCATTTCGGCTTAAGAAAGGTTTCATAGGAAGGCTCTGCTTTCCGATAGTAGGGGAAACCTCTGCTGTGCATGCTGGGAGAGGAGACTTGAGCAGACGGGCTTCTGTGCTGCAAGGTGGTCGCACCTGGCCATCTCAGCCTGATGCCATTAGGTATTTGCTGCCTTAACGCCCTGTGTACTGCTTCCCAGGCCCACAAGTAGACTTTCAACGTGTCTTGGCTTTCCAAAGACGTGGGCCTGCCGCAGGAGATGTACTACTGGCATGGCCCTGAACTTCTTTAGGCCCTGTGACAGTCGTTGTTCATCTCACGTAGTCAATAAATTGGCATGGGGTCTATATGTCTACCCCCTGAGCTTGTTAAGTGTGACTTGTCCCTGAAAGAGATGTGCTGACAATTCATGTGTCTGAGCCGGCTGGGTTCCTGGCCATGATCTGACCCCTGGTAAACTCACCAGGATGATGAATGAAGACCTTGTGAGGGAGGTACAAACGCTGAGCCAAAATTTTTATTTGGATTTTTGCATTAATGTTTATCTACAGTCAATGAAACAGGTTGATTACTTGAGTGCAGTGTCCTGAAACTTTCTATCCCAAAGGAATCGGTATATGTGAGGTCCAAGGCACCATACCCATCTCTCAGCACAAGAGAGGAGAAAAGAATTCTGGCGACGGGTATTTAGAAATTCAGATCTCAGGCTCATTAGTCATTTTACAACTTCTCCCTGGGGCAGGTCTTAACAAGAAGATAAAAGGAAAAGGGGTAATTTTTTTTTTCCTTCTTCAAGGGATGCCTCCCTTTTCTTTAAAGCTGAGTTGGAGCTCTCGCTGCCCACCTAGATGTTCACAGCCGAGTTCCTCAGCAGGGCGTCTGTACCCAGGAGCCCAGATGGAGCATGAGAAACCTCTGGATTCAGCCTCTGTTTGTGTTTGGCTGCATATAAATATGACCAGACTGTGCAAAAGGGTCAGCGTAGTGACATGTTTTTGGCATCTCCAGTCTCTGTTTTCCTTTTTACCAGAGATGGCGTCCGTCCTGATTTCAGCTACCTCTTTATACTGCCATTGATATTTTGTCAAATCTCATTCACATTGGTACCTTACTTCTCCCGGACTCCTTTTATTTGAAAGGATGCTTTTCTTTCATTTATTATAGGAACCAAAGAGCAAGTGATAAGGAAATGGATGCCATGTATTTGTGTCTGAGTTCATGCTCTGTTTTGGTGTAAGGTAAAGTAAGAGCAGATCTGAGTGTCTTTCATGAAGCGGTTGAGAATTTTGGCTTGAATTCAGGAAAAGCTGGTTTCAAAGCCTTGGTTTGCCACTCACTACATGCTTGATTTGGGGCATGTTTTTGAGCCTCAGTTGTTTTCATCTGCTAAATGACCATACTAACTACTTTGGAGGGTGGTTGTGACGATTGAACAAAATAATGTATTTAGGGCTTAGCATGATCCCTGGCACCTAGCAAGTTCCTAATATACACTATTGTTTTATCATCTTTGTCTTCACCTTGAGATTCCTTTCAGGTCCCCTCAGAAGGAAAATCCCTGCTAACTCTTGCCCAGCGTGGACAGCTCTTGGGCCCACAGGGACTTGCCAAAGTCCGTGTCTATATGACTGACTGACCCTTTATCTTCTTGCCTCACTCTTTGCTATTCTTGTAGCCCTACCCCATCTCAACCTGTACCCCTACCTGTAAGAAGCCAAAGCCCGTTTTCATATGGCTATGAGAACACCCAGAGAACAATACAGTTACAATTCTGTTGTCATCCCTTAACTCAGCAGAGAAGCCAAGGGTTTATGGTTTAGAGTTTCTGTAGACTTGAGGCCTTAGGATGGAGTTTGGGGCCAAAGACCAGGAGGCAGTGGGCAGGGATGGTTCTGATGAAGGGCAGAGTCTGACAGTGTGAGAATTGGGGAGACAGCAGGGCAGGAGTGGAACCCGCAAATATCAGTGCTAGATGCTGGCTGCTGGGAATGAGACTTAGAGAACTCAGGATGCTTGCTGGCAGAGACCATGCTGCCATTTTCCACATGTCTCCAGCACCTAGCATAGAGTTGGGCATCCAAAGGGCCCTCAAATGTAGTTGGATAATAATTACTGGGCGTGCGTGTGTCTGTGGGGGGGATTAACATCTAGGAACTTTGATTGGGAAACTGTTGGTTTGCCTGAAAACTGATTATACTCTCTCTAAAAGGAGCTTACACATATTACTTTGGCTATGTAAAAATTAGGTATGAAATGGCATTTATGTGAGCTACTTGGGGTTTATTAACACATAGCACATAATACTCATATGACCTTGTAACTACATTTGTATCAGATTAACTTTGTTGTAAATTTTATTTGATTGCAATAGCCAACTCTACATGTGCTGAAGATACATTTACAGAATATGAGGCTTAATCCCTAAGTAACAACTGAAGCACTTCTCAGTTCTTTAAAGTCATATCTCATAAGCTCAGACTTCATAGAATGTAAGCACATGTCCCAACTTTGTTCACTCACAAATTTGAAATGAAAATAAAGAAGAGAAAGCACATTTCTTAGAACTAAGGGTAGTTCTAAGAGTGGCCAGAATAACAGTCAGTGGAGAACATTCTGCACAACCCATTCCTGGGAAATGAAGAATATGAGACAGTAGGGGAAACCCAGTGGCCCCATTGAAGGGGAGAAGCAGCAAGAAGGGGAATGGGTGACAGCACCTTGACACCTGGAAGGCATCTCAAACCATTTTTCTCTTCTTACTACAAATGTGATTATATAAAAATCTTACTAAAGAAAAGTGGATTTACATGGCACCCTATTTGTACCCTAAATTTAGAGTAACAAAGCTTGAGCTACTTAATGATTGAGACTCCCCGGCCCCCACCCCCAAAAGAGTCAAAGGGAGAATTAAAATTAGACTGAGGAAATTCACTTTCTACTTGAATATCATTTGTCTTTTTGGCCTCCAAACACTTGTTTGTAAACATAGCCTGAGTTTCGCTGAATCTCTTTCTTCTAGTTAATGTCAAAGCTTCCCACATTGAATCATGTACCAAGCTCTGCACACTAAAAACAAAAAAAAGGTTTTTTAAATAGTTCTCAAATCTTCTATTTTAGGACAAGTTTAATAATAGGGCATCTCAGGGAAAGGGTCCATATGTAAGAAATTGATTAAGGAAGTGCTTCCAAGAGAAGCAGGTAGGGAGTAAGAGAAGTGAGACAGGGAAGGGTGTGGTTTCAGCCCGATCCCATGGGGAACTATGAAGTGTAACTTATACATTGGGATGTGTCCCAAGCAGAATCAAAGCAATTAGGCTTTTCATTTATGTGTTATAATCACTGGTCAAAGACTGAGGGATTAGGGGTGGTGGGGGGTGGTACTGTGTGGAGAGTGAACTTTTAGTCACTTTGAGCTCTATGCCTGTGAGCAAAGCCCCTCCAGGGGCCAAGCAGTGTCTCCAACGGAGAAGCACAGGTGTGGGGGAATGTGGACATTCAAGTCTAAATTCAGCTGGAGGAGGGGTGCACAGAAAATGTTAGCTCAGACACCGGATGTTCTGAGTGGACATAGGGAAAGTCCACGACCTCTTCCTGACTCTCTGCCCCCCACTGTCCATCTTTAGTTCATGTTCCCATCGTTATTTATCTTCTGGATTACTACCCTGTAATCTCTGATCCATGCAGGCCTCCTTTGGTAAATTCTTGTTGTAGTCAGAAGTCTTTCTGAATTGCAGGTTTGGTGGTGCTGGTCGAGTGCTTAAAACCTTTCAGCTATTGCCTGAAGTCCAATCTCCTGAGCATGACTTGCCAGGCACTTTTGATCTGACCTCTGACCCCAAACAACTAGGGCTACAATCATGCAGCCATTGGTATTACTTGCTGCTCTTGACATCTGGGATTTTGTAAAGCTATTCCCACTGCCTGGAGAGACGTTCATCCACCGTCTAACCTGGTTCACTGTTACTCTTCTTTGAAGATCCAGCCCGATCTTCAAGGCCTCTGGCTTCCCATTATATCTTTGGCTCACACTGTTGTAATATTTGCCACATTCTATTTTCCCAGCAGACTGTGAACCTCTTTAAGAAATCCCTGTGCCCTGTTCATCTCTGCGTCTCATCATTCTTGGATTCTAATATAAAAGAAGGTGAAATAAAGGAGTGGGGATCTCTCTTTTCAGGTATCCGCAGAATGAATGTGGCCTGTAAGCTTCAAGGACCTCATTCTTTATGTGTTAGATCATGAGGGCAAGACCTAAGGTTGGTCACCGCTATGTGCCAGATAATGGGCTTGATATACATCGTCACATGTAGTCCTCTCACATGAAAACTGGGGTGGATATTATGCAAGCCACAGATGATCACGTTGAGATAGATCTCTTGAGATTGGAGGGTCCCATTCTATTTTCAGAGATTTTCTGGCTTCCTGATGATTAAACCTTTCGGAAAAAAATGTAGTCCCATGTTCACTTTGATCTGCATCTATACTAAAAGTGGCAGAGATAGATATTTAAACCAATTAAACCTGTATTGTTGAAGGCCTTGGTCTTTCAAGCAAAGACTTGACATGGTATATTAAGTCTTAGACATGCAAAGATGAATATTACATGTTATCTGATTGTTATGGGCTGAATGGTGCCCCCCTCCATTCATGTTGCAGTCCTAACCCTCAGTATTTCAGAATGTGACCTTATTTGGAAATAGGGTCATTGCAGATGTTATTAGTTATGATAAGGTCATACTGGAGTAGGGTGGATCCCTAATACAGTACAACTGGTATCCTTATAAAAAGAGTACCATCTGAAAAGATATACATACATACAGGTAGAGTACCAAGGAAATATGGAGGCAGAGATAAGGGTGAAATATCTACAAGCCAAGGAATACCAAAAATTGCTAAGAGAAGCTGGGAGAGAAGCATGGAACAGACTGATCTCTCTCTCTGTATGGTGGTTATGGCATTCACAGATAAAGCAAATATTACCCCCATTTCCTCTTAATTTTGGGGGGGGGAACTGTTCAAAGAGGCTGTAGCAGATGGAAGCAAGCAGGTGGCTTTGGGTCCTGACAGTAGACTGGGGTAAGTAGCTTGTTATCTTTCACCAATGGGTCTCATTCCATTTCCATCCCTCACTCTTTTGTAGCAAACCCTTTGTTCTCTCCTTTTTTTTTTTTTTTCCTTTGAGTAAATATGTTTACTACCCAGAAGAGAACAGGAAAGGAATAGACCAGTTGCCTGGAGGCAGATGGTGCCATGTTAACAGATGACACACAGAAAGCAGAACTTAGCTCCTAACTTCCTTTTACATTCTCTAGCAAGTCTCTTCAAAATAAATAGAATGAAATAAACATCATTAAGAGGAAATTGAAACACAAGTCAATGGAAGAGATAGTAAAAGAATCCCGAGTGATTTAAATGATTTCATGTCTTCAGATTCAAGTGAATGACATCCAAATAATGAACGAACTTGCAGAAATGCCCCAAAAAACCACTGAGGAGAAATTATTTTCAGGTTTTTTTGTTTTTGCTTTTACAAATTCTGGATCAAATAAAATTATCCAGGTGACTGATGCTTGGATAAGGACAGGTATTGCTCGCATATATATGTACACATATGTATATATATACATATATATGTATATATGTACATATGTATATGTATATATGTGCATGTATGTATATATGTATATGTATGTATATGTATATGTATATATGTATATATACACATATACGTATATATGTATATATGTATATATACATATGTATGTGTGTGTATGTGTGTGTATATATATATATATATATATATATATATATATATATATATAAAAGATAAACTCACGGATAATACATGTTCGTGTTGATTCCCTGCAAACTTTTTTGTTGTTTTATTTTACCCATCCTCATACAAACATACAGAAGAAAGGAGGGAGGAATAGGCAGAGAAAATGATGAAGGAGAGAGTTTGAGAGACAGAGAAAGGGGGAGGGAGAATAAAGTAGGAAAGACAAAAAAGGGAAAATGGTAAGTTCATTAGCTTTATAAAAATTACCTTAAATTTACAGACTACACACAACTCAATTTGCCTGTAGTTGTGACCTCAATAATCCTGCAAAATTTCAGGACAGGCTATTAAATCAACATGATGTATGCCTTGACAAAATAAAGGAGATGACTAATAAGAACCAGAGAAGGTTAATTAAGAAAAAGTCATGCTAAACTTGGAGCTTCCTTCCTTTCCAATTTCCTTTGCCTTGTGTTTTCTCATTTCCCCGGAGTGGAATCTACTCTCATTTCACCCAAAGACGCAGCACCACTCACACCAACACAGAACGTGACAGTCTCCAAATTCTACACATTGTTCCCCGGAAGTGTATCCTGTCAGGAGATCAGGCAGTGCTGGTCGCGGTCTCCCTGTTAGTCCCTGGGTTGTATTTCCTGTTTTCCAAGTTTCTCCTTCTAATGTCTCCTTTCTTTTTTTTCTGTCCTCTCTGTACCCACAAATTCTGAGCTTCTGAGGTCCACTCTCTCTTTTTTCCTGTTGTGAGAATCTTCCTAGTACGTTTGCCCATCTAAGAACTGGCTTCTGACTTGCTTTTATCACTCAATTCCTCTTGGGTCTGTATCCTTGATTGATGGGTGGGACCAGGAAAGCTCTGAGCAGCCCACTCTCAAATGCAGACTGTCTTCATAGACTATACCTGTTTTGGATTCTCATTCTCCTCTGCCCCACTGGGAGCATTTCTGCTTCTTGAACTGTGTCATTGTTATTCTTTATTCTATACTAATTAGACACTAACTCTTAGAAACACATTATTGCCCTAGGGTTAAGAGCACAGGGCTTCAGAATAAGATTGGCTGAGATTTTTATCTCTAAAAATCATAAATCAGATCATCTCTCTCTTTCTCTTGCTTCTTAAAAACTCCTAAAAGTTTCTCATCACACTTTGAATAAAATCTCAATTTTTTACTGTGACCTGCAAAGATCAGCATAATCTGGCCACTGCCTACCTCTGTTCTTAAACAAGCCAACTTTGGTCCTATCTCAGGACTTTTGCATGCGCTTGCTCTCTTCCCTCTGATCTTCGCATGTCTGGATCTTTCTCTTTATGCAAGTTTCAGCTTAAATTTTACCTCTCGGGCAAATCCTTCCTAACTACCCTGTTTAAGTCAGACCTCTTCTCTCCACCAGTCACTCTCTGTATTGTGCTTGTTTGCCTTCCTGATACTTAATACTCTTTATAATTATGTTCTGAATTTATTTGGTTTCCTTGTTTATTTCCCTTTCTTTGACCCCCAGAATATAAGCTTCATGAGAAGAGGGACCCTAGACCTAGCGCCTGGACAGCTTTTGGTATATGGTGGGGGCTCAGTAAAAGGTTGAATGAATGAATCAATCAATCCTTGCTCCATACTTTCTGACTACATAGCCATGGATTAGTTGCTTCCATGGGGCTTTAGTCTCTTATCTTTACAATGTGGTTAGCAATTCCCATCTCTTTGGGATTTTTTGCGAGTGCAATGAGGCATACATAGTGAAGGTGTCTAGAGCAGAGCAGAAAATAGGAAAGGCACACAATAACTCCCAGTTGGGATTATTATGATGTGCTTGTCTCTGAGAAAGGCCATGGGAACACACAGATGATTCTAACACAGCCCTTTTCCCTAAACGCTCAGTTGCTTTGTCTGAACAAAGATTAGAGATGTTGCATGTCCTGGACACCACGCCTCCTCTGCCCTCTGAACCTCTTCTGAGAGCCAGACCATCCCCAGGGCCTGTCACACCCAGTGGTTGGGCCACGTTCTTGGGCCTGATTATCCACATTGCCTTGTCTTATTGTGAATACACAGTCCAGGTGCACTGACAATCCCTGGGATTACAAAACTAACCTAATTCCCTTTTATGGATGGAACTATTAGACAAGCATTTCTAGGTATATCATAGAGACTCAGTAACTGTGGATTTCAGTAGAGACTATCACAGAGTTTTATGTGTTTTTTTTTTAATAAATATTATAGATATGGGGTTATGCCTCTTTGAAATTAATGGCTATTTAATTGGCTACACCTAGACAATTACCCATATTTTCTAAGACCCAATAGCACTCTTAAGATCACACATTATAATGAAGATTCATAGAAGACTGAATTTCCAAATTAAGAGGTCTGTAGAGTCAGTTTTGGTCATGCAGGGGGTGTCTAAATTCATTCACTTTCCTATCAGTCAGTCTCTGTCACATTATCTTGGAGGGTGCTCAACCTCTGAGCTCTAGTATCTCTATCTTTTAATTAATTGAACATAGTAAGAAGGCTACAAAATAATGTCTGTAGCATGATACCATTTTAATGAAAAATATATATTCATGTATGGAGGGCAATTAGCAGACGGACAGACATAAGCCAACATGTTAATAATGGAAGTGAAATTTTAGTCTTTTTTTTTCTCCTAGTTTTCAAACTGTGCTGCTTTCATTACACCTGACTTTTAAAAGTAGAAAATAAAGTTATACAAATGAACTCCACACTTGAAGGAGAGGGGAGGGACAGTCAGTGAGCTTTCTGGATCAGACAGGACTCGGCCTGAGTTGATTGAGTCACAGTGTAGCAGCAACTGGGACGCAGACCACGGCCTCTAGAACAGGAATCCGGTCCCCTGGAGTTCCACTGGGCACAGGTCTCATTCCCACATTCTCAGAAGCGCCTTTTCAAGTTAGGGTGAAGTAAACTTGGGCTTACTTTGAAGAATGCATTTCTAATATGTGTAGCTAAGAAAAGAATGGCCATTTTGTTAGACTGTAAGCTCCACATTCACAGGTGGCCTTTCTCTGATGGAGGTGATAGACAGAGGATTCCTATACTGGGTGGGGTGTGGGTGAGATGATGTCTAATGCTTCATTCCAGGCTGGAATCTGTAATGACCAAGCCTGTCACTTTTAATTGGTCATTACTCACAATATCTCCATGAGATGCGTATTATTATTATTATTAATTTATTTTTTCTTTCTCAGTCTCCCTAGAGACTGTCAAAAATTGCCAATGCTGACTATATTTCAAGTTGTCATAGTGGGTATTGGGAAAACTTTTCAATTACCAATAATCGCACCTCGGATAAACCTCATTGGATACGATACTGCCACTGTGCAAAGTTAGATGCATGTTGTTTTTTTATCGACAAAGAAACTGATGCACAACAGGTTAAATAATTTGCTAAATAAGCCAGGTCTTGTAAATTTCTGAGCTAGGACTTGAAATTAGATCTGTTTGGCCCCAACGCCCAAAACGTTATATTTTGCTTATTTTCTAATACTATGATTCTGTAATCTTTTCTTTGCTTTCTCTCCTCTTCTGCATATTTCCTCACGTCTTTCCTTTAATTTTCTTGACTTAGACAACAGTGGCATCTGGTAATATATTTGGCTTTTATTTAATTCGTAATATTGACATTCAAGGGAAGATAAATAATGGCTGACTCCTGGATAGTAGTACCATTAGTTATTATTCCCATTTTTGACATAGTTGAAGTTACAATTTTAAAAACCTTTCAGTGATAAGTATCTTGAAAAATTTTAAGATTAAGTGTTTAAAGATCACTCTTTTTACAATGAAAACATGTAGTATGAGGATTTCAGTAACAAATGGAGACAATTGAATAGCAAATTGGAAGTAAAAGCACAGGATTCAGTACTATCCTAATTTTAGGTTCTCCAAATTTCATTTGTTTGCAGTGTACACTTTCTCCTTTTTGTGTGGAATTCTCAATGCTTTGACATTGATTAATCCCAAGTAGTCATTTCCCCGTTATTATCATTCACCAGGCTGTAGCTCCTAATTAGTATGCCTTGATCCTTTGCTATGGTGTAAGTTAAATATAGCTCCCTGGGACATGCACAAGCAGAGCTCCACTGTCAAAGTCCTCCAACTTGGGACTCCTCCACTTTTGAACTATTTTTCTGCAGCAACGAGCTCAAGAGGGGCCGCTGTATGGGAACAGAGCTGAGGAGGATGTGAAGGCTTGGGTGAACTGATCCCATGACAACTTAACATGAAGGCCTTTATCTTTGATTTAACACATTTGTCAACTTGACAAATGCAAGCTGGGGCTGCAGATTCTTGCCCTTTGAGGCCCTGCAGAAACAGCCAGGCATGGAAGTCAAACTCATGGTGGGGCTAATCCAGGTCATGAAATTTACTATACTAGGGTCTTATTTCCCCTGACTGTAACTTTATCATCTCTAAAATGGGTCATAATAACTGTTCCCAGGAGTTTTAAAACGTTGAATGGTTAATGATACAGAAGCAAGAATGTAGAAATAAACAGGGAAAGAGAAGCAAAAACAATATGTGAAAATCCCTAAATCAAAGCTCTGCTTCACGAATCTTTGTGTTTGATTTTTACGTTGGTCAAAATATTTATGAATTATTATGGAGGTACAGTCCTATTCTCAGTATCTTGCCAGGCTCACAAGATCTCTCTTTCAAATCGAGCAGCCTGGTATCAAAGCCAAAAAAAACCTATGGGATTACACATGAAAATTAAAGCCAATGGAAATAAACAAAGGTCCTTAACAAATTGTAATCACTGTTGAATCATAATGTGGGAACCGTATTTTTGTACTTTTTTACAGACATTCTGTCCTTTAAACTATTGAGTTTTATCAAAAGAGCATGACACTTGAAATGCTTTAGATTGAAAAATAACACATTTTTCAAGTATTCACCACGTCAGTGTCAGATTGGCAATGAGAGTAGTTATTAAAAACCTTAACTGTGCTTTTAAATATCAAAATGAAGTAAAACATAAATTGCTTCATGAAATAAAGCTAGCTGCAACGATTAATGGTCAATAGTATGTGTTATTTCATGGAGCAAGGAGCAGAGATGTTTGAAAATGACTGGTTAAATATCAGTCCATTTTATTTAATAAGTGATAGTTATTTCCTACATTAAATAAAACTCCGTCTATTTATCCAGAACTCACATTTAAGTCTCAAATTCAGCTTTGGCTGAGTAATCAGAAGCCATCATTGTGAACCAAAGCATTTTGGTAAGGACTCAGTGACATGGTTATATAGAAGACCAAATGGATCTGGTTAAGGCTGGATGACTTACACAAAGTCCAAAGATAAATTTAGTTGAAAATTGGTCACAGGTAGCCCTTGCAGTCTCAAAGGGCATTTCTGACTAGACAAACAGCGTCTCCCAATATCCCCTCCACTGAAATAAACAGCCAAGTGTTCCTTGCCACAGGCTGGGTAAATACTAACTAAACTGTCTGCCTCTATGCCAGTACGAGCAACACTCCCTATTTTTTAGCAAAATATTTTTCCACTCTGGCCATCCAAGAAACTCTCCAAATCCAATACGTTTCAATAGACTTTTAAGGCTTCTCTATTTTTCTCACTATTTATAGCTTTCAGATGTTGGCAGGTAGAGAACTACATTTTCTTCAGAATAAACTTATAAACGGCAGTGATGCAGTTTCATCATATGCCACATGGTATTAGTATTAAGACCTTTTTTTCTTATGAATGTAAACATTGACAAAGACTAGAAAACAAAATAAGTCTCTTACAGATAGTATCTCAAAGGTCATATTTATATTGTGAAGAGTTTTGTTGAGTGAAGACACTGGGACCTGGCCAGAAAGAAAGCATAGGCTAGTCATGGCTCGTGTGTGGAAATAGTCTTTATAAGGCTAAAGGACAAAAGTTCAGGATTATACGATCTACCCCTTCAATGAAACGAAGTCTGAGGAGGGCATAAAGGAAATAAGAGATTGCCAGCGTGTGCATAGTACTTAATAAATTATAAACAGTTTGCCAGTACAACACCTTCCTGGTCTTGAGAACAATCCTGAGCAACAGACAAGGCTATTATTCACTCCATCTTAAGGATGAGGAAACTGAGTTTCGCAGAAATGACTTAACTGAGAGGCTCTCTGGCTTGAATATGAAGAACTACAACTAGAAGCTTGATGTTTTGCTGGCTAATCTTGTTTTCCTTCCTCCACTCCACACTACTCCAAGAATTGTGCCCATAGAGCTTTACAGTCTCACTTGGAAGACAATCTATTCACATGAAAGAGACACTGAATAACAAGAAAGGAAAATTACTGGGATTTGTTTAGAGAATGGAAGCTAGTACTCCAGTTGCAAGGAAAGGATTACATTTGCCTGATTAGGAGATGATAGCTTGGTATAGCTGAAATATTGAAAAATTGAGTTTAAATACCCAGTTTTGCCTCTAGCCAGCTAGTTGACCCCTGGAGTTCTCATCTGTAGAGCTCTAAGGACCCTCTGAAGACTGTGGTGAAATAACCAAGGATGAAGCCCCTCTGAGGCCACTAAAGTGTTCCCCCCAAAGCGCCTGCACTAGGAGTCGCTGAGGAGGCAGGACTTGAATGGGGAGACTATAGCTAGGTAGAGGAAAGGTAGAATTGAAATCCTGATGGGATAAAGTAGCCTGAGCAAAGTTATTGTGGCAGGGGCCAGTATGCTGCTTATGTCGGACAGTGAGAGACATTTGATAGTCAGAAGATAGAAAAACAAAATGTGTAAAAAGTTCAACAATTATTAAATCAATCTTATCCATGTAGTCAGTCTGGACATTCTAGGTTAGGATCTACTCCAATTATCAAAATAGTTATCCTAAGACTTTCTCTTCCTTCCTTTCCTCCCTCCCTCCCTCCCTCCCTCCCTCCCTCCCTCCTTCCCTCCCTCCCTCCCTCCCTCGCTCTCTCCTTTCCTTCCTTCCTTTTTCTTTCTTTCCTTCCTTCCTTCCTTCCTTCCTTCCTTCCTTCCTTCCTTCCTTCCTTCCTTCCTTCCTTCCTTCTTTCCTCCCTCCCTCCCTCCCTCCCTCCCTCCATCCCTCGCTCCCTCCCTCCCTTCCTCCCTTCCTTCCTTCCTTCTTCCTTCTTTCCTCCCTCCCTCCCTCCCTCCCTCCATCCCTCGCTCCCTCCCTCCCTTCCTCCCTTCCTTCCTTCCTTCTTCCTTCTTTCCTCCCTCCCTCCCTCCCTCCCTCCCTCCATCCCTCGCTCCCTCCCTCCCTTCCTCCCTTCCTTCCTTCCTTCCTTCTTCCTTACATCTTGCTTGTTTGTAGACAGACTACTTTGGATATATTTCAAGAGGGGTAGATTTATTTATCTAAGGCAGGGAGAGTTGTCAGACATACGAGTAGGTCTTGCAGACTGCCACACCCCTGCCATGACAGACAATGCTAATTAATCATTTCTCTTTGGACACAATCTCAGAATTTGTTTCAAGGTGCATAGGTTGGCTAGAGTTGGCATAAGTGGAGAGTGTTGTTTGTCAAAACAAATCTAGGCCAAGAATGGATCAAATATGGCATACGGCTTTCCATTAAAAAAAGTTGTAATGTATACTAGAAAATGTACTTCTTTTACCCTTTGCAAACATTTCCCCCTTGCTGTTTTGATTTCAGCAAATGTTTCAAGCAGAAATAGACAAATGTTACTTGAAATCATAGTCTTGCATGTTGAGAGGCTAAAAAAGAACTTTTAGAAGTCTAAATTTGCCTCATGAGTGGTATCACCCTTTGAATAGTTTGTCATACAAATTGACTTCTGGACTTTTGATGTTTGCCCCCTTGTAAATTTGAATTTCCCTTGTGCTAAAATTTGGTTTCCTAGTTCTAATGCAAATATTTGATATGTGTGCATATATGTAGACGTTATGAACTCAGTTTCTGAAGCCAGAGTTGGAAATCCATCTCTGTCTCTTTCTAGCTGAGTGCCTTTGAATGAGTTAACATGACCTTTCTTAGCTTCAGTTTTCTCACATTGAATAGATAAATAATAATCATTTCTATCTCATAGAGTCAGGGTGAAGAGTAAATGAGATAATTCACATATAGCATTTAACATAGTATCTGGCACATAGTAATACTCAATAAATGTGAGTTTGTCTGTGTTGCATACAGCTAACATTACCCAGGGTGAATTAAGGACTGATGCTCACTGAATTGTTTTGTGAAATGCTACATTACTTTGCTTTTGTGAATTTACGTTAGAGTTTTAATGCTACTTGAATTCTGTTTTGTGGTTCCATCAGGATTTTTTTGTGTGTATTTGAACTTCAAGAAAAATGTCCCCTCTTTGGTAGCTGATATATTCAAACCACTAGTGCTGGAAGAAAAATAATCTGTCATTGAAGTAGATGAGAGTTGACATGACAGACTGTGCACTCTCTCTTAAACATTCATAACATGCATAATATGGTCTCTGTGGAATGAAATCACTTCTTTAGAGTCTTTGCAGTCCCTTGTATCATGGCTCTTATAGAGCAGAGACATTATAATTCTAAAACAGCTATGTCTGTTTGGGGGATAAAATATCAAGAAGAAAAGGCATTTCGTATACATAACAGCTGACATTTATAAGTTGTTTAGATATGTGTGCATACATGTGCACAAATGTATGTGGATGGGACATGTATATACCCATGTAAACATAGGTGTGTATGGAGTTTTAAAATCTGGTGTTTTGCTGTATTATAACTTATTGGATAGATGTAAATTCTTCAAAATCTGAAACACTTGAATTCAATCCTGACTTTACTATTTTACTGCGCATATGATTTTTGAAAAATCTGCCCTCCCACCTCAATCTTAGGTACACCGTGTATATATATATATATATATATATATATATATATATATATATATGTATATACATTTTTAATTTGGACTAAATTTATTTTCCCCCTTTTAATATTCAACACCATAAAATTATTCATTACATATATAATAAAATAGAATCACACACCACTTCTGATGCCTCATTTATAGAAAGAGAATATCTCTCCTTGCTAACATATAGTGATTTTTATATACTGCATATTATAATAATTCAGAAAATATTGATTGGTTATCTTTTATTTGCAAGGTGCTATTTTTTAATTTTAAAAAACATTTTTATTAAAATATAGCTAACATACAATATTATATTAATTTCAGGTGTGCACAATCATTATTCAACATTTGCTTACCTAAAGAAGTGATCACCATGACAAGTCCAGCAACCATCTGACACCATACTATGCTGTCACAATATTATTGATGATATTTTCTATGTTGTACATTACATACATCCCCATGACTTACTTGTTTTACACCCAGAAATTGGAGTTCTTATTCCCCTTCACCTTTCCCTGCCTTTGTAACTTTTCAACTTTTCAGTTGATAGTCAATATTATTTTATATTAATTTTAGGTGTACAGCAAAGTAGTTAGACATTCATATAATTTAAGAAGTGATTTCCCCTGTACCTATCTGGCACTACACATAGTCATTACCGTGTTATTGACTATATTCTTTATGCTCTACTTTACATCCCCATGACTACTTTGTGACAACCAATTTGTACTTCTTAATCCTTTCCCCCTTTTCACTTATCCCTACCTCCTCCCATCTGGAAACCATCAAAATGTTCTCTGTATCTGAGTTTGTTTCTGTTTTGTTTGTTTGTTTGTTTTGTTCTTTAGATTCCACATATAAACAAAATCACATTACATCTGTCTTTCTGTGTCTGACACTCCACTCAGCACAATACCTTCCAAGTCCATAATGCCTCTGCAGATGGCAAGAACTCATCCCCTTTCCTGGCCAAGCAATATTTCATTGTATATGTGTACCACCTACTCTTTATCCATTCATCCATCAACAGACACCCAGGCTGCCTCCACATCTTGGCTATTGTAAATAATGCTGCAATGAACATATGGACGCACATGTCCCCTCAAAAGAGTGTTTTGGATTTCTTTGGATAAATACCCAGAAGTGGGATTACTGGGCCCTTCTTTGTATCTTGTTGTAGCCTTTATTTTAAAGTTTATTTTGTCTGGTATAAGTATTGCTACCCCAATTTTTCTCTTTGTTTTGTTTGTTTGTTTCCATGTTCATGAAATATCTTTGTTCCATCTTTTTGCTTCAGTCTGTGTAGGTAGTCTTATAGGTAGTCTCTTATAGGAGTCTCTTATAGGTAACAGTTTTGTTTTCTTATCCATCCAGCCACCCTATGTTTTGATTGGAGCATTTAATCCATTTACATTTAAAGTAATTGTTGATAGATATATAGTTATTGTCATTTTATTAGTCTTTTTTTTTTTTTTCCTTTGGTCTTAAAGAAGTCTCTCTAAGATTCCATGTAATTCTGGTTTCGTGTTGATGAACTCCTTTAACTTTTTCTCATCTGAGAAGCTCTTTATCTGTTCTTCAATTCTAAATTATAGCTTTGCTGGGTAGAGTAACTTTGGTTGTAGGTCCTGCATTTCATCACTTTGAATATTTCACGCCAATTCCTTCAGGCCTGCAGTTTCTGTTGAGAAATCATCTTACAGTCTTATGGGAGATCCCTCGTAGATAACAAATTGCTTTTCTCTTGCTGCTTTTCAGATTTTCTCTTTGTCTTTAATATTTGGCTTCTTAATTATCATGTATCTTGATGTGTGCCTCTTTGGGTTCATATTGTTTGGGGGTCTCTGTGCTTCCTGGGCTTGCACATTTATTTTCTTCACCAGGATAGGGAAGTGTTATGTCATTATTTCTTCAAACAGGTTCTCAATTCCTTGCTCTCCTCGCCTTCTGGTACCCCTATGATGAGAATGTTTGTGCACTTGATGTTGTCTCAGAAGCCCCTTAAACTCTTCTGGTTTTTTTTTTTTGATTCTTTTTTTCTTTTTGCTGTTCTGTTTGGGTGTTTTATGCTACCTTATCTTCTAAATCGCTGATTTTATCCTCTGCTGTATCTAATCTATTCTTGATTCCCTCCAATGTATTCTTCATTTCAGTTTTTGTAGTCTATTTCTGACTGGTTCTTTTTTTAAATGTTTTCTATGTTCATTTTTATGTTTCCTATCTCTGTTGAAGTCCTCCCTGAGATCATTGAGCATCCTTATAACCAATGTTTTGAACTCTGCATCTAGTAGATTACTTGTTTCCATTTTGTTTAGTTCTTTTTGTGGAGCTTTGTTCTGTTCTTTTATTTGGGATATGTTTCTTTATCTCCCCATTTTGGCTGCTTCCCTGTGTTTATTTCTATGTATTAGGTGGGGCTGCAATGTCTCCTGATCTTAAGAGAGTGGCCTTATATAGTAGATGTGCTCTGGTGCTCAGTTTCACAATCTTCCTAGGCACCTGATCTAGGTACTCCAGTTCTGTCCCTGTGTGGGTTGTGTGTGCCCACCTGTTGTACTTGAGCCTTGGTTGCTGTTTGCACATCAATGGGAGGGATTGACCTTTGGGCTGACTGGTTTTGAGGACTGGTCATGACTACAGTGGAGGAGCTGTTGTGTAGGGGCTAACATTATGGAACAGGATTTGTTCTAGTAGGGCTCTGGTGCCTGCCCAGTGTGGCCGTTGGGTATGTGGTTCTCAGAGGTGGCCAGGTGATGCTCTGGCTGGGTCCAAAGCTGGCCACCAGGCATGCCAGCCCCACAGCCTGCTTGGAGGGGCTCCAATGCAGGTCAAGTTCAGCCATAGCCTGTGCCCTGCCCTGGGACACCTGCCATGAGCCATAAAGCAATCCTAAGATGGCCAATGTCCATGCTGGGCTTGGAGGTGCCTTGAGAGGTCAAGCTGTCAACCAAGGCTGGCTGTTGCTAGTGCTGGGCTTAGGGCTGGTAAGCCAGAGGTACCAGATACATTAAAGCTAGGTGCTGCTTGTTTTCAGAAACTTTTGAGAAAATCTGCAGCACGAGCCAAGACAAACTGTTTATTGGAAAAGTGGCTTGGGAGGGCCCTAAAGTAGGGTGGGGTAGGGTCTCAGGGAATTAGGGCAAACGAGCAGTGTTAGTCAGGTTGATGGACACTCATATATGGCATCTGCCTGCATCTGCATGCTGGGAACAGGGAAGGCTCAACAAAGAAACAATAGCTTCCACTAGCATCTCTGTCCAGTAGAAAGCTGCTCCTTATCCTCTGCCCTGAAGCCAGACAACTCAGTTCCTCCCCGTATGTCCCTGGTTCCTTTAGAGCTGCTGCTGCCATTCTGAAGCTCAGAGTGAGTCTGTCAGTGAGTAAGTGCATGTGTGGTCTCTTTAAAAAGTGTGCCTGGGGATGCAGACACCCTCTGTCTCACTCACCCACAATCTACTGGTTTTTACAGCTAGAAATTATGGGAACTTCTCTCCTTGGTACTGAGATTCTGGCCTGGGGAGACTGGTGAGCGGCTGGGAACCCTCACTCCTCTGGGGGCGGACCTCCGCAGCTGATATATCCCTCTTGAGTTTTAATGGTCACACATAGATGGGTGTGGGACTAGTCTGTTCTACATCTCTGCCCCTTCTACCAGTCTTGAGGTGATTTCTTATGTATGTCCTTAGCTTTAGGGTTTTGGTTCAACTAGACTTCAGGTGATTCTCAATGATGGTTGTTCTGTAGTTTTGCTGTACTTTTGATGTGGTTGTAAGAGGAGGTAAGTGCCACACTTACTACTCAGCCATCTTGACTGGATATCTTAGGTAACATTTAAAATGGGGATAAACATACCTTTTCAATCTTTCATAGGAAGATTAATTTATATGAAATAATACATGTAAAATGCATAGTAAATGTTTTACACATATCACTCTCTCAATTAATTGAGCTATTAATAACAATCAATAAATAAAACAAGTAATTAAAATAATGTCCATAGCAAGGAAAACTGGTTTTCAACTTCATTATTCAATATCCTGCTTTGATTTTTTATTTTACAGAATAATCACTTGCTAGTTTAAGTAATACATCATCCCTTAATTATAATTGTCATGTGAAAACTTTACTATTCATGCCTCTTTGAGAAATACCAGGGATGCCAAAAAAATGTTTACACAGGACTTGTATTCATCTTTTGTTATCGGTATATATTATTACAATTTTAATACAGTTTTTGCTTTCTTAAAATGTATATACATTTTTTTTTGGCACCCTCTGTATATGCACTTGAGCAAATAATGAAATTCCTGACCCTGCATTTCCTAATTCAAGAGGACAGTTTACTTCTCTGACTACATTCTGGCATAGCCGTTTATACTGAAAGGATGAAATCAAATAATGGATTTTATAGGTCCTTGTAAAGCACACATTGACCATACAATTGGAGAAGAGATATAAAATTATACACACTTATCAGATACATATTTATACTGATAGGCAGAATCTCTAAAGGGGACTGAAATATTAATACAAACAAATAATTAGACCCATAGCATGATTACTAAAGTTTCTAATTATTCTTCTCAGCTGAAAGAGTTGACTTGTATTTGTTTTTAATGAGAAAGCACAGTGCATGCTACATTTCACCTTTGAAATTCATTGGTTTGGAGATAAATGGCATTCTCAAAAAGCCTCTTGGACTTATAACAGTGCTATATTTCCATATTAGAAAATGCTCACAGATCCATCAAGAGGAAAACATTTAGTTAACACAATTTATGTGGAGTGACCAGATATGGCTGGGTCTCCGTTGGTCATGCTGCTGCTGTGTGTAGTACCACAAACAGAGATTTTACCGAATGTTCCTGTATCAGCAGTCTCCTGCAAAACTTGGAGTTGAGGTGTAGAACAGGGATATTTCAACCCTCTTCATCTTGCCAGTAGAAAGGAGAGTCATTATGATTTATCTGGTTTTTCAGTAAGGAAACAATGAATCAGTCTATGGTCTAATTTTAAGTAGGGTCAACTTGGAGTTAAGAGACAAATCGACCATTTACTTCTATGCATCTTGGATGATATGTTAAACTTATTGTTTTAGCCATCTCTAAAACTGGGCTAATGCTGCCCACTTCACAGGAATCTTATAAAAAAAATAATAAAGTAACATGAGAAATTGCTTTGTAAATAACAAAGTATTGTAAATATGTAAATTAGTAAAATGTTTCCTAGTCTTAACTCACACTAAAGTTATGATCAGTTTGCGGTGTTTGCAAGTTACCTTAAAATGTATTTCATCAGTAATTCATCTGCTCAGGTTAAAATTTGGCCTGAGTGAAACAACTTTAGTTGATACTTTAATTCAATTATGTTAAAATATAAGAGCTCAAATATAGAGGTATTTTCTACTATTTGCAGGTCCTGAGGCTATATACTTGTTGGTTTCTAAGTAAAAATTTCCTCTTATCTCCCTTGTGACATGGCAGAATACAAGTGGGGCCATGGCAAGATATGGGAAGGACAAAGCTGAATGAGTCTATGAGATATTAGTTAAGGGGAAAAGGTATATAATCAGCTAGACTTGGCTTTTAAAATAACCTCTGGTATTCACTAACAGTGTTATTGTTTGTAGATTAGATTAGGTAACATTTCTTAAGAACCACTTATCAAATCTGTGATAACATGATAACACCCTATATGTATCAGAAATATATGAAAAAAATATTAGTACTCAAATTGGCACTCAGATAGTCGGCACTCAGCTATTCAGTGAATAAGGAAGGGGCAGTGTTTTCAACAAATGTTGTTCAAACAATTGGATATCCATATGCTAAAAACTTATACCTTTACTTATACCATATACAAAAGTTAATTCAAAATAAACTAAAAAAACAAAACAAAACAAAAAAACTATAAATTTCCTACAATAAAACATAGAAAATAATTTTTGTGACCTTTTGTTAGGCAAAGATTTCTTAGATATACCAAAAGCACATCCACGAAAGAAAAATATATTGAATTGTAACATTAACAATAACTTTTTTTCCCCCAGAAGACACCATTAATAAAATGAAAAAACAAGCCACAGATTGGGAGAAAATATTTGTAAGTCATATATTTTATGTAAGATATGTACATAGAATACATACAGAACCTGTCCACCTCAATACTACATAGAAAAAGAAATGCCCCCCCCCCCAATTTCAATAGCTATTTTAACAAAGAAGACATTCAAATGGATAATTAGCTCATGAAAAGATGCTCAACTTCATTAGTCATTAGGGAAATGCAAATTAAAACCACAATGGACTACACTACACATTTACTAGAATGGCTATAATCCAACAGACTGATAATAGCTAGCATAGATGGGGATGTAACAAAACAGGGTCCCTCATACCAGGGATGCCAAAAAAATGTATATACATGATATGTATTCATCTTTTGTTATTGATATATATTGAGTATTACAATTTTAATAGTTTTTTTTTTCCTTTCTTAAAATGTGTATACATTTTTTGGGCACCCTCTGTATATTGCTGGTGAAAATATAAAAAGGCATAAACAGTGCAGAAAATAGTTTGGTAGTTTCTCAAATAGTTAAACATAGTTATCATATAATTTAGCAATTCTACTCCGAGGTATCTACCCAAGAGTATTGAAAACATATGTCCATATTAATACTTGTATGTGAATGTTCATAGTAGCACTATTGATAATAGCCCCAAACTAGAAACAATCCAAATGTTCATCATCTGGTGAACAAAATATGGGATGGATAAACAAAATATGGGATATCTAAACAATGGAATACTATTCAGTGATAAAAATGAATTAACACTGATAGATCTACAATATAAATAAACCTAAAAATCGTTATACTTATAAAAGAAGTCATATACAAGATTATACACGTTGTAAAATTCCTTTTCTATGAACTTTCTCAAAAAGGCAAAACTACAGAAACAAGAAGCTGATGGTGGTTTCCTGGGGCTAAATTTTGGAATGGAGACTGACTGTTAAAGAGCCCAAGGGAACTTTTTGTTTGTTGTGGTAGAAGTGTTTTGAAACTGGATAGTTGTGATGATTACATAATTTTAAAAAATTCCTAAAAATCACTAAATTGTACAACATTGAGTAAATTATATGAAATCAAAGTATGCCTTAATAACACTATGTATATATGTATATTTATAGTCATATTTTTCTATTGACCTTTCTATTATCACATTATCTCAAAGTCAATCAAAGAAATTCTCTCTCAGCTCTTCTAATTTTTAACATTGCTCACAAAGCTACACTTCTCATTCTGTCTCAAGCACCATGAAAAAATCATGACAATATTACTATACTCCATTTCTCTACTGGCTTGTCCAGTTCATCCACTTTAAAATTGAGACATTTCTTTTTGCAGAAGAAAAAGAGGACTGAGTTGTCTTGATATCTTTGTCAAAAATCAATTGACTATAAAGGCAACAGTTTATTTCTGGATGCTCTATTCAGTTGCATTAATTGATGTGTCTATCTTTCGGCCAATACCACACTGTCTTGATTACTTTAGTTTTATTGAAAATTTTAAAATTAGTTATTATATGTTCTCCAATTTTGTTCTTTTAGAAAATAGATTAGGTTATTCTAGCTTTTTTGCATTTTCATATACTTTCTAGGATCAGTTTGTCAGCTTCTTCAATAAACCAGCTATGATTTTGATAAGGATCTCTGCTGCCTTTTACTTTTTCTCTATGATTTAAATAATCTTATTACATGAATATTGTTACGCTTGGCACTACTAATTAGTATCTAAGGCTCTATTCATTTTTTCATCATTTTTTCCCTATCTATTCTTTAGATTGACTAGAATCTATTAATCGATCTTCAAGTTCATTGATTCTTTCGCCTGTCATCTGCAACTGCTGTTGAGCCCATCTTAGGCATTTTTCATTTTGATTATTACATTTTCAGTTCTCAAATTTCCAACTGCCTTTTTTTTTTTGTATGTGGTGTGCAATTCTCTACTAGGATTCTGTATTTGTTGGGTCATTATTGTGATGCCTTAATTTGTTGTACATGAATTAATCTCCATGTTTGCATTCACTCAGATCTAGGCTGTATTGACTGCATTCTCCCTGCTCCCCCACAACCCTCCTCTATCTTTACAGAACACATTTTCTGTGATTCTTTTGTAATTTTTGGCTGAAAACTGGACACTTTATATACTGTAATTGATAATATATTGTAGCAACTCTGGATTCTGATTTACTTTTCTGTTTTTCTCCTTTTTTGTTCCTTGTCTGGACTTAATATACAAAATATTTCCTCCCATAAGCATTCACGGTGTCTCCCTTAATTTTTTGTTTTTATTTTTTTAGCCTGTATTAATAGGGGTTGCCCTTGTTTCTGCATAACTTAGGGGTCAATCAATGACTTGGCTAGAGGTTGTACTCAAACATTGTCAGCGCATAGAATATCTATCTTCTGACAATTAATACACATGTGATTTGGGGAGCATGTTCAAAATTCAGTGGGTTCTCAAGTTATCCTTGGTTTTAACTTTTCAGTAGGTTCTCTCAGGTTTTCCCTTTTGTAAGCCCACAGTTTCCCAATCAACCATGTAGAGAGCTTATGTAGCCTGTAAATTGTGCTCTCTTTTCCAGGATGTCCCCATACAATTTTTTTCTGTTCACTGCTTGCCCCAAATAGGACCACAATCTCAAGCTAGGAGAGCTGTGGGTTTTTCTCATTTATTCTTTATAGTATTTGCCAAAGTCATGAGTTTTTTTCCCTTCCCAAAGCAAGTTTCCTCCCTCTGGTCGCAAAGCTACAGATTTTCTGTTCAGCCCTGTTTCAGTCACCAAATGAGCAAGGGAGGAGAGCATGAATGGGAATATCCCCAGGCAAGAAAGTCACAGGCTCCAGCTGCTTTTACCCAAAGCTCTAGCAATTTTTCAAGAATAAATGTTTCCTGATTCACTGTCTGCCTTTGGTCATTTTCCAGACCTTTGGCTTGTTTGTTTATGACAACTTGTCCAGTGTATACTTGCTTTATGAACAGATGAGTCTCTGAAGTCTTTTTGTCACTATAGCTAGAAATTTCTCTTACCCCTGAAGATATATTTTTAATTTATAAAATGTCTGTATTTTAAGATGAGACTTCTACTTTCCTTCTTCTCTTCTTATGTATGCACATTTATTTATGTATATAAACCTAGTCTTTTAAAGTTCATCTGTGGCCTATTTACCTTGTGCATGGCCCACAAAGACTCCATTCCTTGTGTTATTGTCTAATTAAGGCTCTTGACTCCTAAAAGTGCATTGCAATTAGAAATCCTGTGTTTAATGGGTATTATTTTATACATGCCTATAATTTTAGAGCAAATTAAACTTATATGGATAATTTGATTTTTGTCGTGTATTATATTCATGCCATCATTTACTTGTTCCTATTAAAAAGCAACTTTTCTTGTTTCATTACTGACTTGGAAAAGCATTCTGGGGAAAGTACACTTGGTGATGATACTTCAAGAAATATCTGATTACCTAAAGAAAATGTTTTTTAAGCTATCACCTGGTATGTCACATCACCACTACCACCTTTTCTCACTTTTTTTCTTTTTTAACACTTTATTTATTTAAGTGTGTTTCTCCAGGACCCATCAGCTCCAAGTCAAATAGTTGTTTCAATCTAGTTGTGATGGGCGTAGCTCACGGTGGCCCATGTGGGGATTGAACCGGCAACCTTGTTTTACGGGCACCGTGCTCTAACCAACTGAGCTAATCGGCTGCCCCCTCTTTTTCTCACTTTTAGTCAAAGTGATGGTTATATTTAGGACATTTAAAACAAGCATAGAGAAAAAAAGGTTCACATTTGCTTATGGTACCATACCAACACTCAAAAATCAGTTATGTTTCTATACACTAACAATTAACAATGCAAAAAGGAAATTAAGAAAACAAGCTGATTTATAATAGCATTGCAAAGAATAAAATACTTAGGCATAAAGTTAGCCAAGGAGGTTAAAGACTTATACATTGAAAACTGTAAAACATTGCTGAAAGAAATTAAAGAAGATACAAATAAATTGAAAACATCCCATGTTGATTGAATAGAAGACTTTAAATATGTATATATATATATATATTTATTTATATATATATATATTTATTTTTTAATTACAGTTGACATACAATATTATATTAGTTTCAGGTATACAACATAGTGATTAGACATTTATATAACTTATGAAGCGATCACCCCAATAAATCTAGTACCCATCTGACACCATACATACTTATTACAATATTATTGACCATATTCTGTATGCTCTACTTTACATTCCAATGACTATTTTGTAACTACCCATTTGTACTTCTTAATCCCTTTCCCTTTTTCACTCAGCTCCCCAATCCTTCTCCTATCTGGCAGCCATCAATTTGTTCTCTGTATCTATGAGACTGCTTCTGTTTTGTTTGTTCATTTATTTTGTGTTTTAGATTCTACATATAAGTAAAATCATACGGTATTTGTCTTTTTCTGCCTGCCTTATTTCACTTATCATGATATTCTCTAGGTCCATCCATGTTGTGGCAGATGGCAAGATTTCATTCTTTTTTAACGGCTGAGTAATATGCCATTGTACATATATACTACTTCTTTCTTATCCATTCATCTATTGAGGGACACTTATATTGTTTCCATATCTTGTAAATAATGCTTCAATGAACATATGGATGCATATGTCTTTTAAAATTAGTGTTTGTGTTTCTTTGGATAAATACTTGGAGAGGAATTGCTGAGTTCTTCGTTTATCTCTTTTTATAGCTTTTTATTTTAAAGTCCATTTGTCTGATTCAAGTATTGCTACACCAGCTTTTTTTTTGTCTATTTCCATTTTCATAAGATATCTTTTTCATCCCTTTACTTTCAGTCTGTGTGTGACTTTTGATCTAAAGTGAGTCTCTGGTAGGCAACATATGTAAGGATCTTTTTTTTTTTATTATCCATCCAGCCATGCTATGTCTCTTGATTGGGGTGTTTAATACATTTACATTTAAAGTAATTGTTGATTGATTTGTAGTTATTGCCATTTTATTATTCATATTTTTGATCTTTTTTCTTTTTCTTCATCTTAAAGAAGTCCCTTTAACATTTCTTGTAATACTTGTTTAGTGGTGATGAACTCCTTTAGCTTTTTTGTATCTGGAATGGAAGACTTAATATTGTTAAAAGGTACATATTACCCAAAGTGACCCACAGATTCAGTGCAATTTCTGTCAAAATCCTAATGGCATTTTTTTTTTTTGAGAAATAGGAAAAAAAAAACGTCATTGTAAAATTCACATGGAATTTCAGTGAACCCTGAATAGACAAAACAATCTTGAGAAAGAAAATAATATCTGGAAGCCTCACACTGCCTGATTTCAAAACATAACAAAGCTATATAAAGCTATAGTAATCAAAACGACATGGCCCTGGCATAAAAACAGACATATAGAACAATGGAACAGGATAGAGAGCCCAGAAATAAATCCTCATGTATATTATCCAATGGTCTTTGATAAGGGTGCAAGTCTACAAGGTGAAGAAAGAAGAGTCTGTTTGATAGTAGTTTGGGCAAAACTGAATATTCACTTGCAAAAGAAGGAAGTTAGACCCTTACATTACAGCATGTATAAAAATTAACTCAAAATGAATTAAGTTCTAAACGTAAGGCATGAAACTGTAAAACTCATAGAAGAAAATGTAGGGGAAAAATTTATGACATTGGATTTGGCAATGATTTGTTGGATATAACACCAAAAGCACAGACAACAAAAGTAAATAGATGAATGAGACTACATCAAACTTTAAACGTATGTATAGCAAATAATACAATAAACAGAGTGAAAAGGCAACTAATGGAATGGGGGAAAATATTTGCAAACTATATAAGGGGTAAAGGGTTAATATCTAGAAAATGTAAAGAACTCTTTCAATTTAACAACAACAACAAACCTGTAAAATAGAATGGGGGCAAAGAATTTGAAAAGATATTTCTCCATAGAAGATACACAAATGGCCAGTAAGCCTATGAATGATGGTCAGCATCACTACTAGGCATCAGGGAAATGCAAATCAAAACCACAATGAGATAGCATCTCACACCTGTTGGGATCGCCATTATCATAAGAACAGAACATAAGTGTCGATGAGGATGTGGGGGAAATTTAACTCTCAGTACTGCTGGTCGGGATGTAAAATTGTAAAAATGATGCAGCCACTGTGGAAAACAGTATGTTATTCAAGGTGGCCAAGACATGGAAACAAGCAAAGTGTCCTTCGATAAATGACAGGATAAAGATGATGTTGTACGAAGACAATCTTTTCTATACAAAAATCAATTGCATTTCTATATAGCAGTAATTGACAAGCACAATAGCCAAGAGGTGGTACATAAATACAATGGAATATTATTTGGCCATAGGAAAAGATGAAATACTGCCATTTGCAACAACATGGATGGATCTTGAGATTGTCGTGCTAAGTAAAACAAGTCAGAAAAAGTCAAGAACCATATGACTTTACTCATA
Source organism: Rhinolophus hipposideros (assembly GCF_964194185.1). Lineage (NCBI taxonomy): Eukaryota > Metazoa > Chordata > Mammalia > Chiroptera > Rhinolophidae > Rhinolophus > Rhinolophus hipposideros. Next base: position 23,187,342 of record NC_138049.1, on the reverse strand, counting down.
TGTTGGATGTAAAACTGGAAGCAAAAAATGAACCAGACAAACAAAAACTTATAGACACAGACAGCAGTTTAGTGGTTACCAGGAGGTAAGGGGGTAGGGGAGCATTAGGAGAGGGGAAAAAGGGTCAAGAATATGTGACAGAAGGAGTACTGACTCTGGGTGGTGAACACACTGTGCAGTATATAGATGACGTATTACAGAATTGTACACTTGAAACCTATGTAATTTTACTAACCAATGTCACCCCAATAAATTTAATGAAGACAAAAAATGCTCATAAAAATGATACAGCCACTGTGGAAAATAGTATAAAGTTTCCTCAAAAAATTAAAAATTAAATTATCATATATTCAGTAATCCCACTTCTGTGTATATAACGGAAATAATTGAAAACAGGATCTTGCAGAGATTAGCATACCCATGTTCACTGCAGAATTATTCACAATAACCAAGAGGTGGTAGCAACTTAAATACCCATAGGTGAATGAATGAATAAAGAAAATGTGACATACATATTCCGTGTTTCCCCGAAAATAAGACCTAGCCGGACCATCAGCTCTAATGTGTCTTTTGGAGCAAAAGTTAATATACGACCCGGTTTTATATTATATACGACCCGGTTTTACATTAAAAGTTAATATACGACCCGGTTTTATATATACATATATATGGCTATACATATATATATATACACACACACACACATATATATGGCTATACATATATATACATACATATATATATATATATATATATATATATATATATATGGCTCAATCTTAAAAAAGAAGAAAATCCTATGATGTGTTATAACAAGTATGAACCTTGTTGACATCATGATAAGTGAAATAAGCCAGTTACAAATAGACAAATACTTCATGATTCCACGTATATGAGGTACCTAATGTAGTCAAACTGTTAGAAATAGAAAGTAGAATGATTGTTGTCAGGCACTGGGGGAAGAGGGAAAAGGGGAGTTGTTCAATGAATATAGAGTTTCATTCTTGTGAGATGAGAAAGTTCTAGAAATCTGTTGTACAACAATGTGCATATAGTTAACACTACTGCAGTGCACACATAAAAATGATTAGAATTGTAAATTTTATGTGTTTTTCAGCACAATAAAAATATCTATGGCAGGCTTGCAGTTTCAGTTGTGATATGTAAAGTGGTTGGACGTTGTCATTTTCATTCTTAGAATGAGAAAGAACTGGACAAACTGAAAATCGAAGACTTTTCTTGGACAGATCAGAGAACTGAGGTTGTAGGGCAGACAACCATCTTGAAAACTGGAGACACAGATGCATCCAAAGAAATATAGTCATTGAGATCTGATGACCTGGAACAGAAATCAATGGAGCCATGAACTAGTAGAAATACTTAATGGTAAATTTGGTGAATTGCTGGAGGCTAAATAAATACTATTTTGGAAGTGAAAGCCTCTTGGAAGGCTGCAGTCTAGGCGGTGGGGCATTTTCTTCTGCAACTCCACAAGGTTCTCACAATAATCATCTGAAAAAGATGGCAGGAGGAAGGGAAGAAAGAGTATTGTCAAACATGTCTGAGTCTCTTCATATTGAAAGCCTACTCTCCAGGTGAAAGGACTTTGCCAGAGCACAGTTCTGAAAATTTATCCCAGATGAAGGAAAGAATTCCTCCCCATCCTATCCCCACAGCCTCCCTGTATCACCTATGAGGAAGAAAAAGAAAACATAGTCAACAAGGGACAATGTTTCAAAGAAACGGATTGAGACTACTACTGCCAGAGAAGGAACTAGGGGGCTGGGTGCCAAGCTGTAGCACTGAAGAAGGGACAGAAGCACTCGTGAAGCTTACAGGCCTGAGACACAAGCACACTAAAAGATTGAGATTTACTCAGATTATAGAACTGTCCTCTTCCACACTCTGTAATAACAGCTAGATAATATAAGCCAAAGGTGGAAACTAGAAAGAAGAATCAAAGGAAAATGCAAGACATAGCCAAGGAAAGAATATGTAAACTTGAAGACAGGTTAATAGATAACTTCCCAAATGGAAATACAAGCAGAGAAAATAATGAGGAGAAAACCCTTACAGAAAAACAGAAACCTCAAGAATTATGAGACAATATTAAAAGGTATAACATAAGCATAATTGGAGTACCAGAAAGAGAGGAAAGAGGAAACAGGACAAAAACAATATCTGAAGTAATATGGTAGAGAAGTTTCCAAAGTTAATGATAGACCCAAACTCCAGCTAAGTGAATGAACCCGGCACCATTCACCAAATACGAAATAATTTGAGCAAAAAAACAATAATGCAGTATTATATGATCACTCAAAGTATAAAATAAAATGTTGACGAATCCATATTGATATAAATAAATATTGAATAAATACATAAATGGGTGAGAATAGACACATCTCCCACACAGAAGAATTCCAAATAATTTCTGTAGCCACTTCTCCAGTAAATAGGGAGGTAGAGCATAACTCCCACCCCTTCAGTGTGGGCTACACATATTGACTTTCTTCCAATGAGTACAGTATGGGAAGAAGGAAAAAAGAGTAACTTTACACTGGGCAAAGCTGACAAACTACCTTAGCCAGGTGATTAAAGTTACCTTCAGTGATAAGTCATGTTAGTAGTGTGTACCTTTGATATGACGTGATGAGAATGGCACTTTACCCCTATGGTCTTCCTCCCCCAAACCCACCACCCCAGTCTAAATTTGAGAAAAAAGATCACACCAATACAAATGGAGAGACTTTCTACCAAATATTTGAACACTATCTCTTAAAACTGTCAAGTTCATCAAAAGCAAGAAAAGTTTGAACTGTCACAAGCTAGAGTTGCTTACGGAGGCATCAGACTAAATGTCATGTGGCATCCTAGATGGGATTCTGGAACAGAAAAAGGATATTGGATAAAAACTAAATAAGTCTGAATGAAATATGGGCTTTAGTTAATAATAAATATTAATATTGGTTCATTTGTTGTAACAGAAATACACAAATTAAAGATTTTAACAATAGTGGAAACTGAGTATGGGGTGTAGGAAAACTTCATATTATCTTTGCAGCCTCTCTTTAAATTTAAAACTATTCTGAAATAAAAATTTATTTTAAAAAATCTGATGATTTTATTTTAAAAAATCTCTCACACCATATACAAAAATCAACTCTAGAAGGGCCAATGATTTAAATGTAAAAGGCAAATCTCTAAAATATTTTAAAGAAAAAAAATATCGAATGACTTTAGATAAGTAATGTTTTCTTCGACAGGAACAAGCATTGCATACTATGCATATTCATATGATTACGAAAAAATCGTACTTTACAGAAAGTAACAACTTTTGTTTGTAAATGCTGCCTTTAAAAATGAAAAGAAAGGCCACACAGTATGTAAAAACAATATAAATCACCAAGGATTAATATATACTAAATAAAAAATGCCCAAAATATATAGAGGCATATCGCAAAAGTGAAAGAAAAATGGTTCATATGTATATAAAAGAGATGCTCAACATCATTAATAACCTGGGAAATAAAATTTAAAGCACAGTGAGATACTATGCCATGCCCACAAGATTGGTAAATTAAAAATTGGATAAACACAAAATGTTGACCAGAATGTGGAGTTATAGGAATTCTCGAGTGCTGCTATGAATGTAAAATGGTACAAGCATTTAGAAAATCAATTTGGTAATACCTAGGAAAGCTGACAAGGTGCACTTGCTGTAATCTAGCTATTCCACTTGTAGGTATAAATCTTAGCGAACTTCTTGTACCATACTTATGCAGCATGCAGATATAGGAATGTTCATCGAAAGATCGGTTGTAAAAGCAAAGATTTGGTAGTAGTTAAATGTCTCTTGGTATTAGAATGGATAAATTGTTGTGTGTTTACATGTAGTTAAAATGAACAAACCAGACAATCAATATAGATGAATATAAAAAATAATATTGAATGATAAAAGCCAATCTCAGAAGATTTCATACAACATGATTCCATTTATGTTTAGAAACATACCAAAGCAAACATATATATTTGTTTGAGGATATATATATATGTATATATATATACTATATAAGTATATATATTATAATATATAACATGTATATATTATATATATATATTTTTGAAGACTTGTAGCTAAGTTTTATAGTTATTTTGTCTCTTTCTGGATATTGGATGTCAGCTTTCATTTCTCATTATGTTGACTATGCTTCTAGCAGTATGCCCCCATGCCCCTGTAATTTGTTGCTTTTCATTTTCGGTGGCTTGGGAAACTAGAAAACTAAGCTTGCTAGAATCTTGCAAAACACAAGCAGTCTCCAGATTTGGGCCTAGGGCACTCTCCTATGAATAAATAGCATGACCTTTTGTACATAGGCAGTGTAACATTCATTTATTTAACAAACAACAATTTCCTACCACATGCCAGGCTCTATTCTGGGTTCTAGAGATACAGCAATGGACAATAAGACAAAAATCCTGAAACTTATATAACTTATAGTCTAGTGGCATCTATTTGGGCTCTTAACTCTAAGTAGACAAGGCTGCTTCATAGGACCAATTTAGGTGAGTGAGGCATTTCTGTAAACACAAACACACATACATTCCACTGTGTGGATGTAAAAATGCAAAGTCTGTAGCCATATAGGCATCAGCTCTACGTGCACAAATGTAGACAATGAATATGTAATTGCTGATAGGCCTGATAATGATTCTATTTTAAGGTACAATGCTATTTGACTATTGGACAAATTCTGTATCCTAGTTTATGCTTGGAAATCATGTTTGGAAGTAATGCAAAAATTTTAAACCATTTTTCTTCAATGGCATTAACTTTCCCTCCAAGTTTTCTGGGGGAATAACTATTATTGGTATGCAAAATAGGTGATGTTTCCAAAGTTGACTTGCAAAACTTTAGGAGTGAGATCCAGAGCTTCATGTCATAAACTTAACATCTAAGGGTGTACAGCATTGTGTTAATAAGGCAGTGAAAGACTTTGTTCTGTAAACTGACTTGTTATTAATCATGGGTGTTGGGTAAAGTAGGGCATGTTAGCTTTTCGGCCTTTATTCTATTCCTCTTAAACTAATTCTTTGTTTCTGAAAAAAACAGTTTTCGTCTACATCGAAATTTAATAAAAACAAAGAAATAAGACATGTCCATTCAGCCAGGGTAGTATGTTATAATCTAAACCTGTGGTATTTATTAACTGTCTAATAGCATTATCAAGTTATTTTGCTTTTAAATTCAAAGTTCCCCTTCATGGATTATTGTTCTAACTTTGTTGTCTGGTTTAGAGACATGAGCTGATTTCAAATGTTCATTTTAGTTGTCATTTGGAAACAACTCTTTTTTCACAATGTTCTGACACTAATACCCGTAGTACTCAGGAAAGCATTTGAGAACAAGAGGATACTTGGATTTTCTCAGGGTTTGAAAGTGCTTGGCCTCTGGACCCATATTCTCATTATATCAGGTAAAAATAAGGACTGATCAATACAAGGTGTTAGATTGCATCATATGTTCATTCACTAGGAGTTGGCATCTCCACCTGGGAGTTTACATAAACATCTGTCTCAAAATGAGTTTAGTGCATTAGATGTTTGTGGTGGGCTGGTTTCTCCGCTCCCTGCCCTGGTTTAAAACAACACATAGTTTAAATAGTTTGATTCAAGTCACATGATGGTTGTTTGTCCTGAGGAAAATCCCAGCACCTGGTCAGCAGGTGGGTTACAGATTAGTGATGCTGGGACATTCTGACAGCTGTGCTTCAGGCTTGCTGGCATCCTCTCCACCTCCTTTCACAGAGCCATGGGGGCGGGGCTTGTCAGTCACTCCTGGCCGTTGTGGCTGTCATTTACTGATTCACTCAAAACGTAGTTTTGAAAGGCAGTGAAACAAAGCGAGTCAATGTAAACGTAAAAGACACATATAATGTATACGGCCTATGGATTAAAAAAAAGGTCTTAGAGTTTATAGTTCTGAGTGATTAGTTTTATGCTGCTTTACAAAGTAAACTCAAGGTGGAGGTCATAATGAATGAGTCTCTAGATGTTTACTAAACCCCCAAATTAAATTGCATTCTGAATTGTTTTGCAAATACATTGGCTTATCTAATTAAATTGGAATGATTCTATGCTGCTACAGAGGGTAGAATATTGAAGCCTTTAGGACTCATTTGAAACTAGCTATTATGCTTGATTAATGAATTTGACCCATTTAAGTTTTTTGGTGGTGTGGAGTAATGTTATAGTGTAGGGGACTACTGAAAAAAGTGTTCTTCAAAATATGTAAAATGTAATCATTTTTATGGAGAGTTATTCATAAAAAGTGTGTATTTACCTAATTTATTTGGAATTTCAATTCTTGTAATTTTAAAATTACACTTTTTATTCTTATACATTTTGAAGAAATCAGTAAATATAAGTTTAAAAAATACTTTTCTACATGGAAAAAATAAAGTTTTAAAAATATTGTTCTACACAGAAAAATAAGAAAAAGATTCATTTATGTCTAAAGTAGCATAATAAAAATGGTATTAGCAGAAGCACACAAAGGAATGTATATCTTGAAATCTCAATAATCTTAAAAAAAGTTTGCCTACATGTATATAGGAATGTATATCTTGGAATGTATATCTTGAAATCTCAATAATCTTAAAAAAAGTTTGCCTACATGTATATAGTCCAATATAGATTTCTATTCTACAAGAAGGTAAAGTATGAACAAGTCTTATTCTTACCTTCATAGATTATTAATGTGTTCATTTGCACCTATAATCTAATACTATACTTGAAAACATTTTGAAAAAGTACATAAAATAGGACCTGTGAATTTTATTCATCTAACTAATTTTCCCCATTTTTTTCAACTTCTTAAGGCCTATCCCCTACTTTTGAAAATAGTAACACTAATGCCAATGTTTACGTCTTGTGAAAGGAGTTTCCCAAGATATGTGTGTTTTTAACAAAAATCTTCATAATTTAAAAAAATCCTCAGCGGAGGAAAAACAACCATTTTTCAAACATTTTGTAGATATAGCATTTATTCACTATTCTTGTCCTACTAGCATTTATGAGAGCAGATACTTGGGCTGCCAACATATTGTTTGCTTGTAAGATATGTTTTCCCTTGGAGTTTCATTAGGAACTTTCTGGATGGACTGATTTTACTAGTGACAGTTTGGTCATCAGTAGTCACCTAGTCCTGGGACAAAAGCAGCTAGTGTTTGTGCAGTTGACAAAGAGGGGTATTCAATCATTGGTAATCATTTCATTATCATTTTATTAAGGGAAAAGCATGTTAAAGGAATGAGAAGAGAATCTACTTCTGTATTCCATATACTATGTGTCTACCCTTTTAGCTCCTATGATCATTTCTGAAGACTAAGATTTCTGGAAGGGAGGCAGTTGCTTTTCTGTATTTTAATTATGAGGTCTGATAAATTTTTTTTCCCAAGGGCCACTAGGAATTTGAAGGCTTGAGGAAAAAATGGAGGATTTCTTTTATTTCTTATTCTCCTCTGAGGAAGTTTTAAATTTTTCAAATTTTCATTAAAAAACAAAAACACCATAGAAAACTCTTTTATGACAGCAGCATGTCCTGAGAGGAATCTGCCCAGATCACTTTTTTTCCCCCATTGCTATAATAGGATGAGGAAAATTTCAGTTGCCAGAATTCCTCCAGGGGAAAATTTGGTATGTGTTTGGGGAAAAAAAAGAGAGAGAGAAAAGATGTGTGTGTGTGTGTGTGTGTGTGTGCGCGCGCGTGTGTGTGTGTGTGTGTGTGTGTGTGTGTCACATAGCAAAAGACCTAAATGGTCTTCTAAGAAAGTGGGTCCTGTTAATCAGAAGTCCCTTTGTTTTGTGGGATTCCTTGAGGGTTTGATATGAAGTTTAAAGATAGCAGCTAGGATACAGATACATTGCTTGGAAAAGAAAAGGAGATGGATGGGTGGGAAAGGAATAAGCCATTACTGAGGAAGGGGAAATTTTGGAAGGTAGCAGAGGAGAAGTGAGGTTGTACACCATAAAAAGGGAAATGAAAAATAAAGCAAAACAAACCTCGTACATCTTGTCTGTGGAGGTACTTGGAAGGAGTAGAACTTTCTGATCAGGTTTTTCAGCTGTTTGCTCAGACTAGTGAGGAGTAATGCCACCTCTTTCCTCCCTTAGTATCTTCAATAAAGGCTGCATTGCTTATTAACATTAGAGTGGATGCATTTTTCTGGGTGAAAACAAATAGGTATTGAGTTCTAAATCTGGATAGAGATGAAAACAGCAGATACAGAAACTGAACTTGGGGGGTGTACAGCTGACCTTGGGGTCACACTGGAACTTACCCTTTTCATAGTGGCAGAGCATTCTGATTTAAGGTAGAAGGCTTTTTGAGAAAGTGACTTACATAAATGATTTTGAAGTATCTTTTTCTTTATGCATAGAATTACATAGCAGAGCTAGTTTCCAAGGTTAGACTGGAATTAAATAACAAATAAAGATGAGTGTCTATTTATATGAAATTCCAGCCTGATAATCTGGAAGCTATTCACATTTAAGGTTGCTCAATGATGGTGGGATATGAATAGTTAGGACCCTTGGTTTAATAGGTTTGAATTTGATCTAATATACGGTAACTATAGAGGACCTGAATAAAAATAGTCCAGGGCTTCTCTTGGCTATATGACCTTATGGAAGTCTAGGCTTAGCTTTATTGTATATGAAATAACGAATGTGGGTAAATGACCTCTAAGTTCCCATCCAAGTCTAATGTGATGAGTTTATCATTAGAAAAGGTTATTTCTCAAGTGGCTATAAATGTTACTTTGATCTTTCTCAAGGCTTTAATTTTCCAAATGGCGTGTACCTCCTGGAAATACTAATAAGGTAGATCCATAGGCAACCCTGAGTTCTAAAATGACCCTCAAGCCACAGTGTGGTACTTCTGGAATTTTAGTATATGCTCTTTTCAATGGGATTTGGCTTGCACAAAAAACATTTTATAAATAATGAAAGTGTAAAATCTAATTAATGAATCTAATAATAGGTATAAAAAGCTGAGTTAGGAAGGCAATGATATTGACAATAAACAAGTTATGATGATGATGATGATAATAATAGTAATAAACGTAATCATAGCAAATCTTTGTACTAACAGCATTTCTCATTCATAATAGAGCTTTAAAACATGGCTCTCTGAAAAGTGATCAGATTAATTGAGAAGTTTTTTTAATTTCTCAGGTACAGAAAAAGAATGTCTGACTGAGGAGCTGATGTTCATTCACTTATTCACTCATTCAACAAAGCAATACATTGGTAAAAAAAATTCAGACATAATCTTGTCTTCATGAAGCTTACAGTCTTGTGGGAGAGTCCGATATTTATCAAATAAACACCCAAACAAATGTAAAATTGCAACTGTGATGTTAGCAGCATTTGATCCTTCAAGGAGAATAGGGAAGGCTTCCTTGAGAAAGTGATACCTGAGCTGACATCTAAGGGAAGAGTAGGTGTTAATGAGGGAAAGACAGAGGGAGGAGTGTTCTTAGCGAGGGACCTGTGGCAGGCTGAAGTGTTGTGATTAAAAGCACTGAACAAGAGCCATTGTATTCTGAATATATCAGGGGGAGCATGGTGGCAGGAGACTTGAGAGCTAGGTGAAGTTTCTACCATCATGGACTTGTATGCCATTTTATGGGGAATTGTCTTTATCTTAATGGGTACACTAAGTCATTGACTTCTTTGAGCAATAGTTTTTCGCATGGAAGTGGGAGTGGGGGCTGGCATAATCATAGTTAAGATTTGGAAAGATCACACAGACTACAGTTTAGGAAGATGGAAGGGAGGCCAGTTTTGATATGGGTACATTAGATAAAAAATGATTGCAGAACTCCAGGAGAAAGGTCATAAAAACTTGGACTAGGAAGGTGATGGTGGATGTGAAAAGAAATGGCCGGGTTTCCAGGGCTGAGGGAGGGATCAGATCTTCTTAGCAAACATTTGGCAAGGTTTTGGTATATTTCATGAAAGCAACTTTACTGGCAACTCCTGTACTTGCATGGAAGCTTCCCTTTCCCATGTAAGGACTCCTGATAGGGTGGGAAAGAAAATGAGTTGTCCACAGCGTTCCTTTTTAATCACTTTTGCCCTTTCCACTTTGGCATCTAGGCATGGGGGATTTTGAGCCCAAGGACTCTGAGTCTGCTTATCTCACTGGCTCTTTCAGAAGCTGCACAGCAAAGCAGGACACTACTATCAGGGGGACATCTCATGGCTCCTTCCATTTTCTGAACAGCACTGTGCTCTAATCTGAAGGGTTGGAGCATATGGAGGTTATGAAAAACCTTGGAGAACATTATCTTTTCTGTGAAAAACATAAGCTAAAGGAAACATTTACCTATGACCTTTCTATTCCTTCCTGTCAATGATATTTTCCCTTGGTAGACATGTCTGATTGTATCCCTTCTCCCTAAATCTGATACTAAGAGCATACTATTACCCTAAATAGTATGAAGAAGGAAGAAGCCTTTTTCTCTCTCTCTCTCTTTTTTTTTTAGCTTGCTCCTGTTTGAACTGTTTGTTCCAGGGGAATTCCCCTTAGGGAGATTTTTTTTTTTTTCCCCTAAAGTAAATACCTTAATGGTTCTACTGGTTAGGAAAAGTAGGCCAAAGGCCCTATGTCAGGCTAGATGGGAGAACATGAAATAGAGAATCAATTGTTCTAATATGGCAGGAATTTAGGGTTTCTTTGCTGTTGTCTCTGGAAAAAAATGAAAGGAGAGGGGAGTCTAAGCAGAGCTGGGAAGGAGTTCCAACAACCTGGCTGCAGACTAGAACCCAACTGTTCATAGAGGGAAATTTTTATGAACTGAGGAAAGACGAATACATTTCTTGGAAAAGTAACATCTGAAATTCAATACGCAGATGTTTTTAGCTCTGTGCTGTAATTATTCATATTATGCCCAAACTATTGGTCAAATCTGTTATGCAAAACAGCTTTGTGTTAGAAGTTCTTTGAGGGCAGCGAAAGTCGAGGTCCATACTAGTGAAACTCAGAATAGACAGGAAAGAACAGCTTCAAGAATGGAGATGGGGAGCAGAGCACAGGGAATTGAGTTGGGCGTAGAAATTCTGAGTGAGCAGCGATGGAAAACATGTATGTGTCCCTCATGGTATGCTTCAGAAATCCTAAGACATTAACGAGGACACCAGAATTTCACAGAACTAGGAATGGGGGCTTGAGTTGCTTTATTTGGATATTAAAGAGTTACACCAGAGGGCTAGGAACCTTGGGGCCATCTTGGTTGTAGTTGGTTCAGAGCTGATTCTCTGGGAGGAATCAGCCAGGTGGGGCTCTCCGGACTGCAGATTGCCTTGGATCAGATGGATGGGCGGTGGCACAGGAGGGCACAGGAGGGTAGAGACATAGAACTTGGGGCTAATGAACGTGTATATACATACTTTGGCTGGTAAAACTGACTCCTTTTCCAGCCCCATCACTATAAACTTCCATACAATCTCTGCAGAGTGCTTATTCCTTTACTCTGCTTGTATTCTTTTAAAACAAAGTAAGCAAATAATTAATTTGCAACAACACTCAAATGTTGAACACCCTCTCTGCCAGGTATACTGACACACCAATTTAAAGTTAGTGCAATAACTTTTTATTACAGTTATTTTTACCTTTATCTTGCAGATGAAAGAAATTGACATTAAAGAGATCATGACTGACCCAAAGTCACAATGCTTGTGTGTTATGGAATCACAACCTGAATACAAGACTTTTGACTCCAAATTCAGTACTCTTTTTATTATGCCAGTTTTCCTGAATTTATTTTAATCCAAAAGTATTGGAGAGAAGGATTTTTTCACTGTGCTTTTCCCCAAGTTCCAAACTCCATTACAGACAGCTCTTGGAGTGGAAGCATGCTAACAGTCTGTCAGTCTGTCTTGTTGACGTGGTTGTATTTCATACTAATTTCTTTACAACTATGGAGTAACAAATGATGAAATACAAAACTAGAATAAGTTGGAGTTCTTTAGTTGGGTGTCTATTTTCATGTCCAGTTAATTTTTTTGCCCAGTAGGTAAATAATACATCATTTTAGATAATTGCAAGAACATTTTCATCATAAGTAGTACTTAGGATTTACAAGAAGTTGGGGGAATGGCTTTTCAATCTGATAACTGTTTTTATGTGCATTCACTTCCTGTTGCCCCAGGAACTCAGTTGAAATGCTATTTGTTGCCTGGAGAAATTATTTCAGATCTCTATACCGGTAAGACATGACACACATGCAGGTTTTCACTTATTTAACATTTTAATCCCAGAGAAACAAGAGCAAAGTGTACGAGATTTCATTAAAACTTGGCTCTATTTCTGGCTTCATGGGGCAGGTGAATGACCTGAAAGATTGCCCCCTCCAGCCCCTGCCCCTAATTTGTGTGGTATTTAAACAAACAAGGGCATTGCTGCTATTCTTAAAATTCCAAAATTTACCTTGGTAAACTAAATCTTTGTAAGACCACATTTTCTACCGCAAAACACAGCTTTTTATCCAACTTAAATCAATCTTTTCCATTCTCATCTGGCACCTCTGTGCAACGATGACTCATAGATTCAATACATGTACTATATCAGTTCTCGACTACACCAAATAATCTGATTTAAAAAAAATTGTCTTCTGGATCCAATTTTCTATTTTTATAGCCACATTAATAGATACTTTTAGATTTTTGTCTCCTATCCATTATTCCCTAAACTGTGGATTCCAAGATTGTGTGTGGCCTTGAGTTGATCTAAATACTGTTGAGCCAAATGTACATTGCCTTCTGTGTTATAATTATAGGAGGAGCCAGAAAGACAGACCTTTCAGTTTTTAAGACTTCATTCGGAAATGACCACATCTAGTGTTTTATTAGGTTGGTGCAAAAGTAATTGCGGTTTAAAAGGTTAAAAATAATTGCAAAAACTGCAATTACCTTTGCACCAACCTATTAGGTACTGCCTTTTACCTGGTGATGTAAAAAAAGAGGAAGCCGCTAACAAGGTCCAAAGAGTATTTTGTCTTTAATTTAAAAATATTTATTAAGTACCTATTATTATCCTAGGTACTGTTCTAGGGATTTGGGGTATTTTAGTGAACAAAATAAGAGTCTCTACCCTTTTGGAGCTTACACGACAGGTGTCTGTGTGTCATATGCATTGTGTGACACGTTGACATACGTTTATGGCCTTTGTCAGAATGTATGTATGGTCTGTAATATAGCTGGAGCATATGAATATCTGAAAAGCTTGTCATCCTCACAAGCTGGGGAGATCAGGGAATGATGGGGAATCCCAGCTCTTGGCTCAGAAGAAAACAAAACTAGGAATATACCTTTAAAAGAAACATTGCATATATGGTGGCTACTTTCATTCTAATACTTTGTGCATTCAGCAGGCAGAGGTTTATGATATGTCTTAACTTTGCTTGTGACATTGATTGGTAGAAAAAATATTTTGCTTCTCAGGTAACTGACACGCAATCAGATATTTGGGACAAGTTGAGTTGGTAAATTGGGAATTGTCTATGTATCTGTATAAACCTGCAGAGTCTCAGTGTGGGTACATTTATGTGTATTGAGACATGTATTCATATAAATATATCAAAAACAAGATAGAAGCTGTTTACTAAACACATTTATTGCATACCTATTTTCTACAAAACTTTGTGCTGGACTCTTTCTTTCAGTGAGAGTAATGAGTACTTAGTAGTTAAGATAAGAGAGCCTGTTTCCAAATTAGACTCTGATACTTGCTAGTTGTATAATCTTAGAGAATTCATCTAATTTTTTGAACTTCAGTTTCTTCCCCTGAATATTTGGATAATAGCTTCTAAATCACAGTACCAGCTATTGTCAGGATTCAATGAGCTGATACTCATATATGTAGGGGGGGTGGCTAAACTATTTAAAGTTATCTGTATTTGCTACAGGTGATCTCACTTCACTCATAATCTTACTTCTATTTAGATAACCCTTATCAAGTTCCTCATGCCTAAAACCCATTCTGCTCAAATACCAGACCCTGTAGTGAATGTCCTTAACCCCTGCCCCAGTCACATATTCTGGATACAATCTCTCCTGGGACTTTTCCAAAATCCCTTTATCTGTATCTCTTTCTGCCTCTATACAAGAGTGATACATGCAAGTACTTGATTCCTATTTTAGAACAGCATATTTACTTTTAAAAAATAGACATTTATTAAATGTCTTTTATAAAAAAGATATAAATTAGCCCATGAGGTTACTCCTTGTATATGTGAATAGACACCATTCACATATACGAGGAGTAACCTCATGGGCTAATTCCAGGCCCAATTCATCTGAGATGCATGGAGTACTCTTTCTCCTGCCTTCTTCTCCAAACTCACATGCCACAATTCCCACCCTCACTCCCCAACACACACACACACACACACTCTCTACTGCCCTCCAGAGACACCAAACTGGTTAAGGCTCCTGAGACTCGCCAGGCTTCTTCATGCTTCCATGTTCTCACACAGATTTTCTGTCTGCCTGGAATGCCACTCCACTTCCCTCTCTGTTTGGTTAGGGTATCTACTGCACTTTTCTGACAATGCAAATGCTGTTTTTCTGTAAAGCTGTTCCTAATGTCTTCAAGGAAAATAGTTTTTTATGCCCCCTCTGTACCTGTCTCAGCAATTACCATGCAGTCTATCATTAATTTTGTTCCTGACCATCTTCCCTATTACACTGTGAGATATCTCAGGGAAAGGCTTATGCTTTAATAAATTCTCATAAAACCTAGATAGATGTACTAGATATATAGAAAATATTTATTGATTGAATAAGTGAGTAAAAAAATGAAAATAATCTGGGACCTTTTCTCTTTCTCGACTTTTCTATGTCCAGAATGATTGAATTCAGTTAAGCACACTAGAGGATAAACTAGCCAAAGGGGACACACTGGCAGTGAGGATGAGGAAGAAAAATCGGGTGCTTTTAAGCTGCCTTTTTTAGGCTATGTTTTAGGAAAATTATCCAACTCTTAAAACAGTGGCTCTCAACCTTGACTGTGTATTGGATTGGCCTCGGGATTTTTACAAACATGATGCCTGGGTCCCAATTATAGAGACTTTGATTTGATTGGTGTTCAGGGTAGCCTGAGCACTAGCTCCCCAGGTAATTCTAATGTACAGACAAAATTGAGACTCACAACCCTACACAGAGCAGAGTGTTATCAGTACATCCTTGCGAGTGAGACCAAAGTGAGTGGAAGGATGGGGGCATATAATTGGTCAAGGAAGTGAATTCATGACAGGCAGGTTAGGCAGGCCCTTTTGAATTTACTCATATTCTTAAATTTTGAAGTGCAAATCTAAAGTAAATAAGACCAAGGTTTATTACATGTATTGACAAATAGGCCACTCAAAGAAGTCATTTTAAAGTCAAAGTTTTCCGGAAATGAGTTTTCAAAGTCATTTGGTTTTCACTTGAATGTTGATTCATTTTTAAGCTTCTAATTTCAGACTAAATAAACACACAAGTAGATTATCTAGATAATTGAAGCCAAACCTATTTTAGGCTCTATTTAGCCCCACTACTTTAGGTGAAAGTGAGTCTTTATTTTGAACTATTTAGCTAATAGAGGACAAAGCATAGTTTCTGTCTGTTTTCCCAGGATAATTTACAAGTGTCATTGCAGTTTTACATCTTCATTTTCTTAGGAAAATTCAGTCAACACGACACCGTGATGGAAATTTCAGTTTGCAGCTAGGTAGCTCTTATACTGCATGACCTAGAGTTTTTCTGAAATATACGAAAGAAATTTATACAATTAATTTTTTAAAATGTTGCTTTCAAACAGAATGTTGGCTGCATAATCCTATATTACAATCCTAGATGCAGCTGAATACTTTGAATTTATTCAAGATTATTCAGATTAACCTGAACCAATGTTGGGCCTGATTCTTTTCTCTTTCATGGGAGCCTGAAATCTCTTGGCAACAAGGCTAGGTTTAAACTGAATCAAGGTTGGAACCTCTGAAATGCCCTGACAGGACAGACTTATTTTTGGGTCTATTGTTGTATCAATATAGAATATATGAGATCATTTTTTTCTTTATTTAAACTTTGCACATACTAGGAAATACTCCATGAAGCAACAGTCCTCATTTCAAAGGGCACTCATGTGAAAAGAGTATTTCTTTACTCTATATTCCAATAAAGGGGCATGAAGCCATGAGATCTTGGTATAATATATGTTATGCTTTTCTTAGAATATGGTACAGACTAAACCCATCTTGGACCCTGTCTATCATGAAAACACTAGGAGATTCTTGTTATTATGATTATAAGAATCTGAGCAGTATGGTAACATTTGACTAGAGGTTTTTTAAAAAAAAGACAAAGTAGATATTTGTGGGAACAATCCACTTCATAGCACAAAATGCTAAATATGTGCTTGGTACTAATGATACTTTAATAAAAGTCTAGTAATATCATCTGAAAATTTATTTTTAAATACCATTTTTATTTAAATAACAAACCTCCATATGTCATCTTTAAATTCAGTATAAAAATATGGTGTGATGTAGGTTGCTTTCTCTTACATTTACCCTCAGACTCAGCTATTTTTATCCTCATTTACTAAAGAATAATGACTCACCAATAATTGTTCAGATCTTTCTACTCATCATCTTCAGCTTGTTGATGTCATGAATTATATTTATAAATTATCTAATATTTAAATCCTTTTAGTCCCTCTGTTTTTCACATTTTGCTAAAGTGGTTCTGCTGGTTTTGAGAAATGGGTACAGTCTTGTTTTCTACAATCATCAGTTTGGTTTCTGAAGAACTTCCTGAGTATCTGCCTTCCCCCACTAAAAAAAACCCAAACAAACAAACAAACAAACAAACAAAACTCCACTACTCCTGCTGTCCTGCTGAAGAACACAATTCTGGGGATGTGAGACCAAGAATTTAAAACAAAGGAAAGGCCCTTTTCACTCTCCTTTAACACCATATTAATTTAATTTCAAAGTTGAGACAGACTCCAGGTTATCTAGTCTAATCATCATACTGTTGGTGCACACTGACCGCCTGAAATAAAAACTTTCTATTAGTATTTCCAAGAAAATGGGTCTATGGACAAGGTGACTCTGGATAAGTCCATGGCAACTTACACTAAGGTGGTGAGTGATGGGCTAGTGATTATGATAAGAGCTAATTTACTGAGTAAACCATGTAGTAGACACTCTTCTAAGTACTTTTTATGTGTTAACTCTTTAATCCTCAGAACAACTTTATGAGTCAGGTAGTATTATAATGCTTAGTCTACAGATGAAGAAAAAGAAAGGTTAAGTAAATAGCCCAAGGTCAATAACTAGTAAGTGGAAGAGATGGGTTTCAAATCAAAGCATCTGCTTTCAACACTTGGCATCTTTACTATTATGCCATACTATTCTTTTCTAGAAAAAGAAAGACTATTGTCATTACTGGAAAGAGGACTATTTCTTGGTGGCTTTATTTATGGTGGGTAAAACCTTTATGGGTAAAACCTGAAACCCAACCCCCCACAATAAAAAACAAAAACAAACAAACAAAAAAACAATACTTGTAGATATTTGTGATTATCTGGGATCAAAAACATTCTAATCCCATAAAAACATTAAAGTTTGGGGAATTGTGCTGAAAAATTAGAATCTGTATGTAACAAAGAAAGGTTTTTAATTTACTAGAAATAAATTGAGTAATAAGCAATTCAGAATCATGTTTAATTGCTGAATTCCTATAGATCATGAAAACATAATTTCTGGAAATGAACAATAGCACACAGGACAGAGAACAACAGTTAGGTTGAATTGAAATGCCTCGTGTTTTTATTTTCTTTCTAAATAAATTGTACCTTCTCCAGGAAGGAAAATCCTGTTAACTTAAGAAAATACATTTTGGAGTGTAAAAGTACAGTCTGATATATTTTGCTCAAATCCAGGAGAACTGTACTTATTCAACTGTAAAATCATGAAGCAGAGAGTTCAACTGAAAATGTGGTCTCATGATAAATAATTGGATCATAAAAGAAAGAAAATATAATAAGACAGCAGGCATTTCAAATCACATTTTCTGCATTATAGAGTTTTGCGATAGAGTTTTAGAAAAACATAAGATACTTGAAGAAATATCAGGAATGATTTTAAATAATAGCTTTTAACAAATGCAGTGGGTTTTGTTGTCCAAACCAATTCTTGTATCCTAACATCCATGGAAGAGATGAGCTGCATGTATAATAGTCAAAGCACTTTAATTTTTTAATGACTTCCTGTTTTTGTTTATCTTTGACTTAAAAGGTTTTGTTCTCTGGCCTATCTGGATGGGTAATTTCCATTAGGTAATCAAGTTGAAAATTTGGGCTGCTATTCTATTTTGATCATGACACATAGTTGCTGGAAAATTGGATTTCTTGTGATTTGATTGATGTTAAAATCATAATTAAAATTTTTAGTTCTTGAACTATTTTGCTTTCTTTGGTTTTGATCTATTCTCTTTATTAAATAGCAGTTATTTTGGAAATATCTAATTCAGATAACAACTGAAATTGGTAAAAATATATGAGCTGAAGTTTCTAGTTTTTGACAAGTTGAGGGATTCAGCTGTGAAATGTATGTTCTTATTGCTCTTTGCCTTTATAAGATAAAAAATGTAGCATTTTCTTTCTGCTTTTACTTAAACAAGTATAACATTTCCACACTTACTCGAGTCATTCTTGTACTACTCTCACAAATGTTTGTTTACCACCTATGCTATTATTTATTAAATGTCTTTTTTATTGGTTTATTTTTATACTTAGCCTTATCTTAAACAACAATTTCCATGAAATGACAGGTTTGGTCTACTAATTTTATATTTTTCCATTACTTAGTAAAATAAGTATGAAAGTATTAACATTTAAAGTGCTTTATTCTTGTACCATCTAAAATCAACTGTAGTACTAACAATTGGGCAAAAACTGTCCTGCTATTATAATTGGACATTTAAAGTACAAATATTTCATATTTTTCTCTCTTTTTTCTTCTTTCTTTCCTTTTAAAAGTGTGGAAATTGGTGAACACATAATGCAATGTATAGATGATGTATTACAGATGGTACACTTGAAATCTATGTTAGTTTTGTTGACCATTGTCACCCCAATATATTTTAATTAAGAAAAAAGTGTGGAAATGGTGAACTGACTTGTCAAGTTACCACTCAAGTAGTACTTCTAAACCTTTTTCCCTCCATATCACAATGATGAATGATATATATCCCTCTGTCTAGAGTGAATCCCTGAGTCCACTCGGGCTTTTGGTTATCCTGAGCAGGTACATAATAACTCCACCAACTCTCTCTCCTGCTGAAGTGTAACAGAATGTAAGTGAGGTAACTTTGATTTTCTGTATTTTTAAGAGTAAATCATTTACAAACTCAGTTCTTTAATTATGGGTAGTAAAAAACAATTTCCTTGCAACACGCCCCTCTACTGATTGCAACACCATGCTTGAGAGCCTCTGCACTAACAAATTAACAGGCACTGCCAGAATTTTTGTTTCTGTTTTAAATTTGCATTAAAGCAACAGTGCTTGGAACTTTTTTTTTCTTAACTACAATAGATTGTTTTAATTCTGTTCCCTTTAATGCCCTCTTTTTTCACTTTGGGAAAGATTCCTTTAAACTCAGAATTAAAAAAAAAAAAAAAAATAGAGTACTACACTGAGAACTCTGTGTGACCTGATGGATTATTATGGGGATTACTCTTGGTAATTATAGGGTGACCAGTTAATCCCAATTTGCCTGGGACTGTTTTTTCTTTCTTCTTCTTTTTTTTTTTTTTTTTTTTTTAACACTGAAGTCCCACTTCCTGGGAAATTCCTCAATTGATCAATGAGACAGTTGATCACCCTAAAGCCAGTTGACATAAATTGAGAATGTGGCTTTATAGGATTTTAGTTGGGTGTATAATTTAGTAATTCATATATTTAAATATGCTGAAATCTTGTACTTCAACCTAATGATCACAGCTAAAAACGGGCAGCGAGATGTCTGTGTTGCTCAACTTGTCCATTTTCTAAATTGCTTCTATAAAGAGCTATCAAAAACACACATAGTAATCATGTTGCTGCATTATATAACAAAGCTTCCCATTTATTTTAGGATAAATCCAAACTCTTGAAAGCGACTCATCTGGCCTTGCTTGATTTAGCCCAGTGGTTATCCAGCTTTGCTCTGGTACGAACCACCTAAAATTCTTTTTTGTTAAAAATACGCATTCCTGAACCAACCCCCTGTTTCAAAGAGAATGAATCTGAAGAATGGCTAAAAACATTTTTTCTTTTAAACATTAGTGGATGATTCTCTTTCAGGTAGTCCTTGGACTATGTTTTGAGAAAAAGCAACCTAGTTCCTATTTTCTTTTCTAGATTTATCTCTTGTACTTTCTACTCAAACTTTATTCTCTGGGTTTACTGTCACTCATTTCAATTTTTCAGTGTTCCAGGCCTTCATAGACATGCAGGTGTTCTATCTGAAAACCTCTCTTATCTTTGCTGCCTAATCAGATTCCTCCCTAGGCATCTTCTTCCCCGGAAGGCTCTGGGGCAGCCCCTGTTAGAGGTGATGTCCTATTGCCCTCCATTAGTACCCACCTTCTCCAGCTAAGTGCATATAGCATGGTATTATAATTGCCTCTTCCTGTGTGTATCTCCCTTTCAACTAAGTTCGGTGCCCACAGACACCTCTCATTTATCTTATTTATGATTGTTTCCTCAATTTATAGGTCATTGTTGAGCATATGTTAAGAGTTCAAGATTATTGAGGAATTAAATTACTTTATTAATGGATAGATTGATGTAACAGGAAGTCTTAGCTGGTCCAGAACTGAGACAGATACATCTAATATTGTTATTTCCTTCCCCAGGCCTCCTTCTATCTATTGATATATTTGGGCTTTTGTTTTTTGGCTAAAGTAGTACCGAAATTTGGCTGTGGGAGGAGTGCAGGGCCTATGAGAGGGAAGCAAGGGAATGAGAGCTTAAAGGGTTAGAGAAATGTCATTGTGTTTCTCCCCAGCTAGATCTGATGGGCTGGTCCAGAGCATGACTAGAGAAAGGGGTAGTGGCCGTTTCATCCAGGTCAAGAGGCAGATTTGATTCAGCTATGGGGCTTGGGAATGAAGAGCCACATACATCCCCATGACCCCCCCAACATGCTCGCGTGACTCCTACCTCAATCACCACTAAGGGCACAGCTTTGTCCCTTGAGGGTTCGGGGAAGCCATCATCAAGGGCTGGCAGGGCTTTCTCAGAGGAATATAGCCACACGATCAACCCTGAGTACTCATGAACCCCAGGTTCCCCTGGAAATTCTATTAAAAAATTCAGAAGAGATTTGATGGTGGTGCTGAAGGAAAAGTCAAGAGTTGAGAGCTTATATGAACAAAAGCAGTCTGAGTGCTATTATAATTCAGACTTCATTTGTGAAAATTGGACATTTGAATGAGACTGAGAATAAATAAATGGGCATTTAGACGGCCCATCATGAAACTTCAGCCTCAGATTGCCAAAACAAGATTTTCTCATAGGACTGGACTGAGAGATCTCTGAAATAAGCTAGCTGAATTTGAATGGTTTATGGCTTTATGGACTTTTTATATAAGTCATTCAACATACAAAGCATCACTGTTCTTGACAACTGGTGGTGCTGTGGAGTTCTTTTCTAGTCTTTTAGAAATTTCTACTGAGCCAGTATATAGTGGGTCTTACATCAAATCTGGTTTTGAACAACTAGAATTGACCTTGCTAGTTGTGATACCAGTGAGGTACTGCTAAATTAGATTGTGCTGAATCCATCTTAAAGCTTGGGAAATGGTGAGGTGTGAACACACAGCTGATTCCACCTGGGAGAGTTTCTAATTGTGTAGATGGTGAAAGAGATTCAGCGTGAATACTACATATTTACTTAATACATTATTGATATCCCCTGGTGAATTATCTTATTATTCTACTTGGCAGTATGCATATATACTCCCTGAGCAGTTCCTTGAGTTAAGCACCTCACCCTGTCCGGGTAAGGAGGAGAATTTAGTATTTCTTAAATCTAGGAAGAATAATTACTATATAAATAAGTAACCACAATGGGCATTTCCTAATAAAATAACACCTAGTAGACCAAAATTTTGAGTTTCCCATTAATAGATATTAAGTCAATTTATATAAACTTTCATAGTAAAGTTATATAGTTATAAGTTGTTATATATTTTGCTGTCCAAAATTGGAGTGGGGAGGAAATTAACATAATTAGAAAGGTAGAGAGGCCAACTGGTAACAGAGTAATATACATATTTATTTTAAAGATCACACATTTAAATTTTCCTTAGAGAGAGAGAGAGAAAGAGAGAGAGAGAGAGAGAGAGAGAGAGAGAGAGAGAGAGAGAGAGAGAGAAGTATTAACATAAATTTACTGCAATTTCACAATCTAACACCAATTAAATGTTTGAAAGATATCAGAACTCTCCTACATGTATAATACTAGGGAAAGCTTATGCTGGACTTTCAATTAGAAAGCAGGAAAGGATGCCAAGTGTGATGAATGGAAACACCAGAAGATACAGAAAATTATATGGCTTCAAGCTCTGGTTAGAAATGAAGGGAGAACAGTGGCTGGTCTACTCTCTGGTGGAAAGGGAAGCAGAAAATGATATTGTACCACAAAGTAAATGAGTTACAGGAGCAAGGTCACAAAGATACCTGGGTGTTAGTGGTTATGTATAAGTTAGCCAGTAAAATGGATGATCAGAAGCTTATGAGACAAAGTCAGTAGGCTACTTTCTGACTCTAAAGTAGCACACCCAACCATTACGTAATCCAGTTCAATGCAAAAAAAAAAGGGACTACTTCCAAGATGAAGTCAAAAATTGAAGCATGTGGGCAAGATTTGGAGGCAAAAATAATATACCTTATTAAAGCCTGAACATAGAGAAATAACTCTTAAAGTGGAAACATTTAATGAATCACGTTAGAAATATGTAAATTTACCTTATATTGTAATTCTTAAAATGGTGGTGGCAATGGACTTTTCTCCTTACAACAACCATAACAGAATCATCTTGGGTTTTTTTTTTTTTCAGGGGAGAGCGCGAACGCAGTCCCCCACTACCGCAAATTATGCAGTTAAGTTTCCCACATTTGGGGAAATCACAGGGGTCAGCACATCCGGAGTGCAATGGATAAGCCTCGCCCTGGGAAAACCACCTTTGTGATCACGGTGTCTCACCTGCCAGGTAAGTATACCTTGGGTTTTTGAATGATATCTATATACTTCTTCATTTACTTAAAACAAATTCAGAATAATATGCCAGAAAAGTTTGGATCACAGTCTTATATGATGACAAGAACACCACTATTGTCATGTGAAAAGGGAATATACTTTCTGTTAAAGAACTGGTTAACTTGCCATTTACCAAAGGATCATTCATCATCATCATCACAAAAAAGTGAATAATAATGACAAACATTTACTGAGGGCTTTCATATCAGGTAATTTGCTAAATACATTGCAGGTAATATGTTACTTATTCTTCATATGTAACCCATATGATGCAGATAATATTATTCCCATTTTTTGGATGAGGAGCTTGAGCTTCAAAGAGTTAAATAGAGCGACCCAAGGTCACACAGCTATTTAAGATCGGGTCTTCCTGACTATAAAACTTGTACTCCTAACCAGTAAGCTGTGTTGTCTCCTTATTTGAAAATTTTGCTTGGGGAGGCCTTGAATTTAAAATATTTACAAAACACAGGTTCTAGTGCTCCAGGGTGAAGAGTCAGAGTCAACTTCCAGAGAAGTTGAAACTGACTGTGTAAAATCTGTTTCATTCCATGAGCTATTCTTATTGTAAAATTTCCAATGTTAGTTTATATAATAGGAATCACATGGATCATACTCTGGTAGTTATACAGGAAGATAAATGAGATGACTACATGCTACAACTAATGACTTCTGGGCCTTGATTTCCTGCCTGCATTTCCTAACTGAAGACACTTACTGGGATCGCAGGCTGTCACTGAAGTTAAACAAAATAAATCATGGGTTATAAAATTAAAAACAATAACCGATTTTATGGCTGTTTTGTTCAGACTGTAAGAGCATTGAGGATAATGGTCACGGCTGAAGCAAGCTTAGATATTGCTAAGGCCAATTTTATGCCTTGTCATGCTTTTCATTTTCCTTTGCTTCGAGCTAATGGTAAAGCAATTGGAATATTGCTTTGAATCAAACATACCACAGCAAAAACTTTAAAGAAGAGAATATATTAGCTTAATAGCTCAGTAAAACAAAATTCATATGTTCCTTTTGGCAAAAGTTTCACTTAATTCCAGCTCAAATTTTCCAGGAAATTCTTCAAAAGGTAATGAATTTGCAAATGATTTGCCATTTCTAGTTGCATATTTAAATGAAGATAAATCTTTATGGTTTTCATATTGAGAAGTTATTGGTGACTATTCCCTTGTATTGAAAATTAAAAATCTCTATCATCCACATGCAAAAATGGTATAGGTGTGTCTATGTATGATGGTGGGTGGATGGTGGGGAGGAGGAGTGATGGAGACATGGTCAGGAAGGGCAGGGGCACAGAGTAGAACTGGAAGAGTATTCTAGCTCAAATTATTATTACATCTGGAAGGAACTCAGGTGGGGTGGAAAATCACATGTCTTTAAATCAAATTAAATCTCTTCAATTTGGCAGGAGATTCTATTTGAATCATTTTGGGACTCGGGGGTCATCAAAAAGTTGCTGGTGCCTGTAAAATGGATGAACTTCATGGTTGCTTCTGAGATCCTCACTGTCGAGACTCTCCTGGTCCTTGAATAGTGATGGCTCTGCTGTCTAATGGCAAGTAGGCTATGGAGCTCCACATCCTAGGACCCAGGCTTCTAGATCCACTAGGGAGCCATTCGTCAGAAAGTTTTGCTACCTTTCAAAGTATTGCCAGAAAATGAGGCATATACCTTCAGCAGCAGTGGGACTCTCCACGCTGTTCCCTTCCCAGGACTATGTCCATCTTCCAGCTACTGCTTCTACATCTTCCCCATCAAAAGCACTCACCCCTCTTTACCCCTCCACATCTGACCCTTAGCTTAATCTTCTTAACAAATCCAGGCTGAGTACAAAACTCAGACAATGTCTAAAACAAAAATCTCCTCTGAGGCTAGTAGCACACACCTGACTGCCTTTTTGAAACAGGGAGGGGAGAAAGGAGGGGGCATTTAAAAATGCAGGGGTAAACAAAACCTAAATTAATATTTCAATATATTAATCTACCTCACTGTAAGAGTAAAGATTCCTGGCAAGGAGATGCCAGATGAGTAAGAGCTCACAAGTCATATTCAGATTGACTCCAGTCCAGTTGTTAATGAGTATGTACGAGTATAAATTCTTCATAAATACAGTTCCAACACACCCCTTACTCTGGGCAAAGTTCCTTTAGGGAGGACCTACCAGTGTTGTCTTTACTCTATTTTGAAATTTAGGAAGGACGAAGGTTTGGTGCCTCTTCAGGGGATTCCCCAATGAGTTTGCAGTAAGTCCCAAGAAACAATTATGTACTTTAATCTCCTTGGAGAAGAGCTTCCTGGGATAAATGTAAAATCTGCATCAGAAGAGAGTATAGCTCTTGTCACTGTTTGGTCCCTGGGTCTGTTGCTGGAAAATTCCTCTTCCCCAATATTTTCAAGTGAGCTGGCTAAAATCTGCAGAAAGTTGCTCATAAAACTGATAAGGGCCCTCTCTTAAACAACCTAATTTGAACTTTACCCCAGAGACCTTGAGAAACTGGATCTGCACTTTTATAATCCAAGAGTCGAACATGGTCCTACACAGTTGGGTAACGTTTGACCTTGAAACTGTTCCGAAAGTCATGTTTCCCCCTGGCGGGCTTTGACCTTATCTGTGGATCAGTGAACACTTTATCATGGTAACACTTCAGGAATGTGCAGAATGGTGGAGGAGTTAGAATGCCGTGGCAGTTTCAAGTTTGCTGGGCTCTTGTCACCAGCTCACTGGATGAGTTGTTGGAAGACTGTTTATACCACGAATGCTGCAAGAGAACTGATCATGACCAAATCACTTTCAAGGGCAGTTTAACATGTTGGCTAGATTCTGGTCAGCTGATACTTTCCTTTTTGAGTATATTCTTTTAGTGCTACTGATATATGCCAAAGAAAATGCCTGTATTCTTATTTTGGATTCAGAGAAGCTATTGCAAGTTGTTGGCAAAGAAGTACTTGAAGTTGACTTTTAAAAATGAGGTGCTATATTGTAATGGTTAAGGGTTTGGGCTTTGGCATCACAGTCCTGGGTTTGACTCCAGTCCTGTCACTTACTAGCTGTCTGGATCTGGAGTCATTATTTTCATCTCTCTAAGCCTCAGTTTCCTCATGTGTAAACTGGGTAGAAAAATACTTTTCCAGGCTGTCGCATATATGTCGAAAGAGATAATGTATACTAAGCCCTTCATACACTGAGAAGTAGGATAAACTCAATAACTATTCTGTGGTGGTACTCACCCTGTTTGTTCTAGCTATTCAATGGGACTGCAAATTTATTGAAAGCAGAAATCATAGCTCCTATTGCTTTATAATTCTCAGGCCACAAACAATGCCAAGATTATATAGCAGGTAGTCAATAAATACTTGTTCACTCCTTCTCTTTCTTTTGGGATTGTCCTGCTCTCTGCCCAGTTACACTGACTACTTCTTATTTGAAGACTTCTCTTTTCTTTATGTTTGGTGGAAAGTGATAGAATGTAAAACAATGCTATAAGTTGTTGTTTTTTGATTTTTGTCTCTGCATCTGCTAGGTTTTCTTAAAAACTGAATTCTATGAATCATAAGAACTTTTGACAGTAGTCATTTTAAAAAAAGTACTCAAATTCATGTAGGCATAGAGTTCTCTAACTCCTGTTCTTTGTGTCTTTTAAGTTATGATAAGCTCTTCATGTCTTAGTAATCTGCCTGAGGGATAATGTACGCTTCTTGGCTATCTCTGTTTTTGCAACTTCATAGTTATCAATAAAATCCTGACTGAAATTGAGCTGTGTGTCTACAGTAAACATTGTGGCAGCAGTATTTGTGGTGGGGAGTGGAAACAAGGAAGGGGGATGAAGAAAGAGTGACCTTCAAGGCAAATGATCTGCAGCAGCTCTGTGGTTGCCATAAAGCAGGACTTTCTTTCTGTCATAACTCTAACTAGATGGGAGAGATTGTATGAGATTTTAGGTCCAATTTTAGGCTGTTCAAAGGGACAAAAGACCCTCCTTAATTAAATAGATGATTTTGATTGGTTAGTTTTCCAATTCCCCTAAGTTTTTTAACTATATTAGGAGAAACGGCAGAGACCTATTGGAGATGAGTGTGGGCACCATATGACATATTTTTCCTGTAGAATTAAACTAAATATATATATATATATATATATATATATATATATATATATATATATATACCACTGCCAGTGCCTTTGAAGAAAATCAACAGCTTAACATTGAAAAGGAAAAGGAAAGGAATGGATACTAGGGCTTTTTTTTTTTTTTTCTTTTAAATACACTTTTTATTTTAAAATAGACTTAGATTTACAGAAAAAAAATCACAAAGATAGTATAGAGAGTTCTCGTAAATCCCGTATCCAGCACTCTTCCTTATTAGCATCTGACGTTAGTATGCGTGTTTGTCATAATTAAGGCACTGACGTTAATATGTTATTATTAACTAGAGTTCATACTTTTCCAAATTTCCTCATAGTTTATCTAATTTATCTTTTTCTGTTTCAGGATCTCATGCAGGTTATAAAATTGATTAGCATTTTTTAAAGAGCGAATTCCGTACCAGATGTCTCCATGCCATTGTTCACTTAGCTTTCATACATAATACGTAGGTAGGCATTTTCTGTCTTTAAGGATGAGACAATTGATATCAGAGAGGGTAACTAAGCTTCTTAAAGTAACTAAAGAAGTAGTGAAATAATGATTCAAACCCAGGCCATCTGGCCCCAATCCCATTTTTTTCCTTTTCATGTCATGCTATCTTTCTCACTTGAAATACAATAATAAATTTGTATTTGAAAAATGTATTGTATATACAGTGTTGTGTGCACATTTTGGAAACTATTTTTAAAGAACTCCCCTACTTGCTTTTACAAAAGTAGAATTGTCTGTATGGATTTTCATGATTTCTCAAAGCCAGAGAAACTTATTTGAGTCACAGAAGTTTAAGTTAGAGCTGCCAAAGTATAATTGGTCTTTGAATGATAGATGACTTCTTGCTATAATATGTTTAATAATGCCCTGTTTCCTTATTGAAGGTTCTATGTCACAGAAGATGCTTTTCAACTTCTATTTTACTCAGAGGTGATATAAAGGAATGTGAGCAAGGTTTTGGGTTCAGTCATATGTTGTAGGAGTTTTTCTTTTTTTCTAAGTTAACAAGGGTACTCACAAACAATTCACATCAGAAATAAAACGCATGATCATTGGAAAGTGAATTCATGGGACTGTTCACAGTCTTTAGTTATTTTACATCATATTCCACTGCAATTCACATGTATGAAACACCATTCTAAAGTTTCAGCTCCTTCAGATACCTGTGATATCAGTTGCAATGTGGTTGATAGGAAAATGATGCCTTCAATAATGTTGAAGGTGCTGGAGAAAAACGTGGAAAAAAATAAAGCAATAGGATATGCAGTTAGCCATTACTTTAAGCAGGTCCTATTTCTCTCACAGCTGTTCACCTGCTTAACAATAATTGTCAAAATAATCTAAAAGTAGTTCTATGGGAGCCCAAGTTTTAATAACAGATTAGAATTACCAAATGGCCCTTTCTTGTGGTTAATAACTCTATTGTGTTGACTTAAAACATAAAAGGATGATTATTCCTAACAGATATTTTCTTCTTCACATGAAGCAAGGAAGTGTACAAAACAGAAAAAAACTACTGACTGTTCTTGGTAAGTAGATTTTAATTTGTATCTACACTGTGTTCTTCTCACTTCATTAGGCTTAAAATTTGTGACTGAACAGCACTGTCTGGGCAGCCTGCTGCATAGTTGGAGATGTCAGAAGCAATTACTTTCACAGATTTAAAATTTTATTATCACACATATCCTGTCTTTTGCTATCTAGTGGACAACCCAATCAAGGATGATATGTATTTCATCATCTCTTCCTTGTGTTGTGCAATTTTAATAACAGTTCCAGTAGCATCCCACTTTGCACAAGAATGCAACAGCTGGATGAATGGTTAAATGGAGCTATGCAAAGTTAGACTATTTACTTCTTTTTCTAATTTCTAAACTCTTTTTGCAGAGTAAATGAGCTTCCTTAGACTTAGTGGTAAAGAATCTCCAAAAATCACACCTCATTTTTAGTTATGTTGAAAATTCTCCAAAAAAAAAGTATCTAAGGGTAGGTTGTGGAGTATCAACTTGACACAGTATTAATAAAAAGTTCACACTTTTTCATATTTTTGGAAGAGTTGTGAGTTAACCTGGTTCATTTACTTCAGGATTTATGGTCCCTAGAAGGAGAGGGGTGATACCCCTCTTTTAGAAAAATGTTATGACAAACCTAGAACTCATCATAGACCCCAATCTAGCCTTCCTAACTCAGAGACCAAGTCTTGTGCAGTTTCTTCTGTAATGTGTATTATTTCACTATTTCCTCTCTACCTCCAATCTGTCTTTGTTTTTTTTCTTGCTTGAACTAGAACAATAGGATTCAAGTTATTTTGCTTAATTCCTCCTTTTACACAGTAACCACAAAGCTTTAGCAAAATGCAAACTTGATCACAGTTTCCCCAACTTAAAACCCTTTAGAGGCTTTTTATTGCCCTTAGGCAACAGTACAAATTTCCTGGCAAAGAAAGTCCTTTCTGGTATCTATTTTATAGTCTCATCTCTTGTCCGATAGTACACACACTCAGGTAGCATCGGGCCATTTCACATTTGCTTCTACTGAATCTGCTTCCTTTACTTAAGAGAATTTCTGGGCCTTACTCCCTTGAAGCACAAATAACAGCAGATCTTTTAGGACTCAATATCATGTCATATTCTCTCTGAGCACTTTTCTCACCCCTCAGGAAGATGTAACCACTCTCCTCTTTGTCTTGCTATGCACTCATCTTTTGGGCACCCCGTAATTTATGGTGCAAACTGTTTACAGGTCTAAGGAGTCTCTGCAGATTTAGCTCTTCATATTTAATATGTGAATGAGGTGTTTTCTCTTGTTATTAACTCTGATATTTGAGAATCACCAGTGGTCTCAGAGATCAATCAAAATCTGCACTACTCTTATTGTGGCTGATTACAAATTTGGTTTAGGGCCATGGTGCTCAAACTTACTGAAAGTAAGGATTGCCCAGGTGTTGGGTCATGTTCAAGTTTCTGAATCCCAAAAGTAAATCAAATTCCTCATTCAAAAGTAAAGAGGAGAGATCCAGAAATCTGCCATTTCTACAGTCTCTCCAGGTTAACTTTGGTGCAGGTGTATAGGAAGCGAACTTGAGGAAACTGACTCTTCCAGTTATCTATTGTTGCATAACCAACTACCCTTAGTGACATAAACAAACCACTTAGAAGCATGGAAAACAACTGTCCATGCCTTCAGATCCCGAAGGTCAAGAATCTGTACAGGATACAGCAGGAGTGACTTTATTCTGCTCCAGGTCTCAGCAAGAAAGATGTCTAGGACTGACCTGAATGGCTGAGGGCTGGAATCCATAGGCTGTGGGATCTCTTGCATTGTGGTTTTTTCACTCACATGCTTGGCTCCTGAGCCACAATGACTTCAAGTTAGCGTTCAGCTGAGACTGTCAATAAGAGATGTGGCTTGGACTTCTTACATCATGACAACTGGGTTCTGAGAGGAAACCTTCCAAGAGAGCAAGCATTCCGAAAGAGCTAGGCAGAAGCTGCCTGGCCTTTTACGACCCAGATTTACTTTTCTCATATCCGTATGGCTGAGGCATTCACAAGTCCATCCAGATTCAAATTGTGGGGATGTAGGCCCCACATCTCAATGGGAGAAGTGTCAAAAAAATTGAAGACCCCATGTTTTAAAACTGTCACATTGATTTGAACTTTGATTTTTATATCTATTCTCTACTGGATCTGTAAGCTAGTGGAGGATAAAGATGGTGTCTTATTCTGTTTTGAGCTCTTGGGACCTCAGGCAAGCCTTGGTACTTAATATAAACCCAGTAAATGCTTTTAACTTATCTAAAGGTCAACAACTGTAACCCTTCAATTACTGGGTATTATGGAGTATTGATCTAAAGACACTTTTTTCAGCAAGAAATTCTGTACAAGACAAGGGACTTGCCTCATAAAAGTTGACAGATGATTTTTTTATTGCTACTTGAATCCTAGTTTTACCAGTTCATGACTTGGGCAAATTACTTAAACTCTCTATATTTCTGTTTACTGTTATTCATCTCTGATGTGGAGAAAACAATCAGAGATTTGGTGTAAGGATCAAATGAAATAAAGTTCTTTGATAATGAGATGTAATAGGATTGAGCAGAAAAGCCTTCTGCTCATAAAGATATTGCCATTCTTAAAATAGCCATTGACTATTAGGGTTACTCAACCAACTATTAATGTGTATAAACAGTTAAATTATTTCAAAACAACATCATAAGCTTTATTTGTGTATATGGATATGCACATATATGTTGATGCACATATTTTAGAGAAGTACTGGTGAATTTCCAACCATTTGGGAATGT
This sequence comes from Rhinolophus hipposideros, assembly GCF_964194185.1. Taxonomy (NCBI): domain Eukaryota; kingdom Metazoa; phylum Chordata; class Mammalia; order Chiroptera; family Rhinolophidae; genus Rhinolophus; species Rhinolophus hipposideros. The sequence goes on along the minus strand of NC_138049.1, from coordinate 23,155,530 downwards.
TTTCACTCTCTTTTTGTTAATGTTTTCTAGCTTAATTTTACTCCAGTCAGTAAACATACTTGGTATAATTGATATCTTCTAAAATGATTGGTGTATTGTTTTAATTTTTAAGTTTCCAGCATGTGGTTCACTTTGGCAAATGTTTCATGTGGATTTGAAAAAAAAAAAAAGTGTACTCTAGAGTTGTTGGGAGTCATATTCTATATAGGTCTATTAGGCCAAGTCTGTATTTTAAATCTTCTATATCTCTACAAAAAATATTTTGTGTCTTCTTGTTCTGTGTTGTACTGAAAGAGATATACCAATTGTCCAAACATTTTTGTGAATTTTTTAATTTTTATTTTAGTGCTATTAATATTTGCTTTATATATTTTGAATCTATATGCACACATTTTTAGAATTGTTACATCTTTTTGATGGATTTAATCTTTTATTTTCATGACATGTCCCTCTATCTCTAGCAATTCTTGTCTTAAAATTTACTTTGGTCGACAGTAGTAAAGGTATGTCAATTTTATTTTGGTCAATGTGTTTATGGTAGATATTTTTAAAGCTTTTTGTATTCAATAGTTTGTGTCCTTATATATAAAGGAGTCTCTTGTAAGTAGCATAACGTGAGTTTTTAAATTGTAAGTAGCATAAAGTGAGTTTTTAAAACTCTAGTCTGATAATTTTTGCATTTTAATTGGGAGTTGTGGTTTTTTAAAAAAATAATTCATGTAATTTGATATATTTGGATTTAAATTGACCGTGTTACTATTTCATATTTAGTGGTCCCATTTGTGTTTTTTCTTTATTATCAACTTTTTCTATCGACCTTTGTATTAATAAAAAAATTTTATGATTATGCTTTCCTCTCTACTAGTTAATTCAATTTTAGTTGTGCTTTTTAACAATTATTTTAGTGGTTTTAGAGAGTATGGCATGCTTTATTTGTTGTCGTCTATTATAAATTAGTAGTTTTGCCACTTCATAGAAAATATGAGGTCCTTAAACATTTTTATGACATTTACTTCCTCCTACCTTTGTTTCATTTTTTTATTAAGTATGAAACTCTGTATATTTTAAACTCACAAAGCATTAATATTGTTTATACAATCAATATTCATTTATTCTTACTCATTTATTTACTTTTATCATTGGTCTTCATTTCTGCTTGCATTTTCCTACCTCTGAGATTATTTTTCTTTTGCCAGGGAAAGGTTCTTTTCATATGGGTCTCCTGGAGATGAATTTTCTCAGATTTTTTTTTCTTCTCTTTCTCTCTCTCTTTTTTTTTTAATCTGAAAATGTGGCCTTCATTTTTGCTGGTATAGAATTCTAGGTTGACAGATATCTTCTTTCAACATTTTCAAGTTGTTAATTCTTCTTCCCCCCCCACCCCTCCAGTTCCCTTAGTTTCTGTTTAAAAGTCAACTATCAGTTTTATTATTGCTTATTTCAAATAATGTGCCTTTTTCTCTGGCTGCTTTTAAGATATTCTTTGTCTTCAGTGTTTAGTAGTTTGAGTATTATGTGCCTAATTATGGATTTCCTTTGCCTATGTCTCACTTGGGGCTTTATGAATCTGTATCTTGGTGACATAATATGTAATTTTTGCAACTATTTCTTCAAATATTGCTTCTGTCCCATTCTCTCTGTAGTGTCCTCTGGGATTCCAATTATAGGCATGTTAGACCATTTCATCATGTTCCATGTGCCTATAGGCTTTAAAAAAAATATTTTCTACCTTTTTGTTTTACTGGATATATTTTTCTGACCTATCTTCCAGTATACTGTTCCTCATTTCTGTTATATCTAATATGCTGTGGAATCTACTTAATGAATTATTATTTTCAGTTATTTTATTGACTTCTAAAACTTTGATATGGTTCATTTTTATGGATTCCAGTTCCTTGGTGCATTCTCCATCTTCTTATCTATTTTCTTAAATATAATAACCACAATTGTTTTATTTTTTTATTTTTATCTTCCTGTCTTCATTTTTTAAAAAAAAATTTCTATTTAAAATATAGCTAACATACAATGTTATATTAATTTCAGGGGTATACTGTAGTTATTCAACATTTATATACCTAAAGAAGTGATCACCATGATCAAGTCCAGCAACCATCTGACACTGTACCACACTATCACAATATTGTTGACTATATTCCCTGTGCTCTACATTAAATCCCCATTACTTATTATTTATTACTTATTATTTCTTTTATATCTGGAAATTTGGACCTCTTATTCTCCTTCATCTTTTCTCCCCTTTTAAAATTTTTCAGTTACAATTGACATTCAGTGTTGTTTTATATTAATTTCAGGTGTACAACATTGTGTTTAGACATTTATATAATTTAAGAAGTGATTCCCCTGACTAGTCTAGTATCCACCTGGTGCTGTATGTAGTTGTTGCAACATTATTGACTATATATCCTATGCTTTACTTTACATACCCATAATTATTTTTTAACTACCAACTTGTACTTCTCAATTCTTTCATATTTTTAACCCTTCCTACAAACCCCTCCAATCTATCACCCCAATAAATCTAGTACCCATCTGACACCATATATAGTTATTACAATATTATTGACTATATTCCTTATGCTATAACCTACATCCCCATGACTACTTTGTAACAACCAGTTTGTACTTCTTAATCCCTTCCCCTTTTTTCACCCACATCCCTCCCATCCAATTGAATGTTTTCTGCTACTTTGTCTTCCAAGTTGCTGATTCAATCCTCTGCTTTATCTAGTCTGCTTGTGATTCCTTCTAGTGCATTCTTCATTTTAATTATTGTATTCTTCAATTCAGACTGGTTCTTTTTTATGGTTTCTGTGTCTTTTTTTATGCTTGCTATTTCTCTGTTGAAGTTCTCACTGAGTTCTTTGAGCATCCTTATAACCAGTGTTTTGAACTCTGTATCCGGTAGGTTGCTTGCCTCAATTTTATTTAGTTCTTTTTCTGGCATTTTTCTCCTGTTCTTTCATTTGGGACACATTTATTTGTTTCTCATTTTGGCTGCCTCACTGTGTTTGTTTCTGTGTATTAGGTAGATCTATGTCTCCCAGTCTTGCCAGGTGGCCTTATGTAGTAGGTGTCCTGTGGGGCCTTGGCACAGTCTTCCTGGTCACCTGCTGCAGGTGCTCCAGGAGTGTCCCTTGTGTGGGTTGTGTGTGTCCTCCTGTTATAGTTGAGCCTTGCTTGCTATTGGCATACCAGTGGGTGGCATTGCCCATCAGGATATTGGCTGTGGAGTTCGGCCACATCCCCAGCTTACAGGCTGCTGTGTGGGGAGCTTACCCCACTGAGTGGGATTCGCCTAAGTGGGGTTTGGTGCCTGTTGAGATTGCCCTTTGTGTTTGCCGCTTATGAGGCTAATTGGGTCGTGCTCTGCTGTGGTCTGAAGCCAACCTCCAAGCATGTTGGTTCTCGGACCTCTTTGGAGGGGCCCTGGTACAGGCCCAGGTCACTTACTGCCTGTGATTGGCTTTGGGCTACCTAGTAGGAGCTACAAAGTGATCCGTGGTTGTTCACTGCCTGTGCTAAACCTCAGGCACATGGGAGAGGCCAGGCTGCAAACCAAGGACGTCTGCCACCAGTACTGGGCCTGGGGTTACTCCACAAAACATCAGGATACCTCAAGGCCTACTGCCACCTGCCGGCTCCCTTAAGGTTCAGCTGCTGATAGAACCTCATGGGGTACGCAAGTTGGGTGAAACAGTGTCTCAGGGAGTAACTAGAATAGGAATGGTTACGGTCACTAGGTTAACGTAAATTTTGGTTTGGTGTGAATAATAAGCCTGGAGCTTATTATTCAGAGCACACTGAGACCAGTCACAGCCCACCGGGGGCCTACCAGACTCCATGTAAGAAGGGGTGTAATGCAGGTGGGGCTGGCTGCTTGGTGAGAAGGTGCCTCTGGTGTTGGGGAAGTTGGGGGGGCGGAGTCCCAGCTGAGCTCACCAGACCAATCAGATTCAGCTTTGGCCGTGGTGAGGGCAGGCTCAACACAGGAAAAATGGTGCCTGCCTGCTAACTGTACAGAAAAAAAAACACACACAGGGAAAATGGCGACTGTGCTCCAGCCTGGCCTTGGAGCCACAAACCTCAGTCTGACTCCGTATGCTTCCAATACCCCTGAGTCACCATCCCCAACTGGAGCCCAGGGTGAGTGCCTGAGAGCAAGTCACTCTGTGTGTGAGCCATTTAACAGGACATCTGAGTTTCCATAGCCTTCTGTCCCACCCGACTGGTAGGAATCCCCACTGTTTTTCACAGCCAGATGTTGTGGGGGCTCCTCTTCCTGGTACCAGTACTCTGGGCTGGGGAGCCTGGTGTGGGCCTGGGGTTGCTTGATCCTTGATGTGGGGGTGGGGAACCTCCATGGCTGAGATATCCCTCCTGTTTTTTAACCACCACATGAAGGTTTGGGGCCCATTTTCCATCTCCACCCCTCATACTAGTCTTGACGTGACTTCTTCATGTTTTTAGTGATAGGACTTCTGTTTGGCTAGACTACAGATGGTTCTCCAGGTTGACTGTTTTATAATCTAGTTGCAATTTTAATGTGTTCAAGGAAGAATGCAGGCACAGTGTTTATCTACTCCACCATCTTGGATTACTCTCCTTAACCAAAATTATTTTAAAATCAGTGTCTGATTAACTCCAATTTTATGTTATTTGCAATGTGATTGTTTCTATTGTCTATGTTTTTATTTTAGATTTTGGCTATTTGGATTTTGGCTATTTGGCTATTTGGTCTTCTGCTATGCCTAGTGATTTTAGATTGAATGCCAGACTTCTGGGTCTAGATTATTTTCATTTTATTTCAGAGAGAATTGTGTCTACTTTTTTGCTAGGTAGTTTGAGAAACTGAAGATCATTTTGATTCAATCATAGATTGAGATGATTCTAGGTCATGTTTGAGTCCTTTTGTGCTGATCTATTTCTGGTTTGCCCTTACTGTTAAGAGCTATTTCTCCACAGATGTCAGCTGAAAATTGGGGGATTTTCCATGGTGTACTTCTTGATTTGCACTATTCTTCAATTTTTGATTCTGTAGCATGATATTACTGCAGAAATCTCCAGTTAGCTTTTGAGTCTCTTAGCTTATGGATTTCTGCATGGCTTCTCTGACTCTCATCTTAAGCAGCTTAGTATTTTTAAATGTTAAAATAGAAAATGTAGTGCAGAATGTTGAAATGTTGAACTCCTTTCCATGAAATTCCCTTTCCTTTAGAATCTTGTTCCTTTATTTTGACCAGCATTTGATATCAACAGATTTATGAATTTGCTCAAACCTCTGGGCTGCTTGGCCATTGTCTGCTTGGTTTCTCAGCCCATGTTACTCACTAATAAGCAAATGTTTTAAGAAGAAAAGTGGCAGAGAAGGTCATATTCTCCTCTGTGCGTTGCCTTTCTCTCTGAAATGTTGGCCTTTCTAGTCCTGATGTTTTGGTGAATCTGAATCTTCAAACATTTTGTTTATTATATTCTTTCTTTTCTTTGATAAGACAATTGGTCTGTTCTGGATAAGAGAATTATTCTGACAAGCAGTTCAGTCAAAGTTGGAAGTAGTATTTTTAAGACAGACAAATTTTGAGTGCTGCTTTTCAGAGATAAATCCCTCTTTTGAGTCTTTCTTTCATGGTCTTAAATATAACTTTGCCTGAGTGTGCTTTTCTACTTGTTTTCTTAGTTCTCGTCAATTGGCAATAGTTAAGCATTTCCTTATGTCATTTGATTTTAATGATCAAACATTGAGGCATCTTTTCTAGGATTGTGGCATATCTGAATATAAGACGTTTTGGAACTAGGATAAGAAATGAGGTTTTTTTTTTTTTAATTCCAAAAATAATATATGATTTTTATGGCACCCTTTGGTATTCAAAGCTCTTGGTGAAGTTTTCTTAGAAATTTGTGACACCCTCCCTCCCCTAAGCACCAGAGATCTCACTCTTGTCCTCTTTCCCAAGTGATATGGAGAGAAAAACAAGTGGGAGTGGTTAAGAGATTTACCATGAGCTGTAGATGAGATATCAGGGTTTTATGGTCATCCTAACCTGTGTTCCAGTCTTGACCCCTTTTCCTAAGTTATATGATCTTGGAAAACATAGTTAGTTGCTCAGGCTTCTATTTTCACATTTGTGAAGTAGACAAGTCTTTTGTGAGGATGAAATGAAAGACCGATAAAAGGAAATGAGCACAGTGTATAGCACAGAGTAGGGACTTGAGGAATGTTAACTATCCCCTGTTTTCCATTCTATAAATGTACCTGTGATAGTGAAAAGTGAACCTTGTCAAAGGTACACATATCACTGCAGACAGTTTGATATCTGGTAGTCTAATTACTTAGAGCTATATGATAATGAGGCATGGGTCAGGTAAAAATCAGCTTGAGCCAGGCAGTCCACCCCAACCCCAATGTTTTTTGAAATGGCCTTGACATCGTGGTTGTAAAGTAATAGAGAAAAAATAGGTATAAAGACCATTGAATGCCCACCTCCACTGCAAGGAAAATAAAACCGTGCCTGGAAGGTGGGTCAGTACCATTACCTTCACATATGAGTGCAGTATGAGACATTACACAATGCTCTTTGAAACTTTCTTCAAGCCTGATTCTATCCTGTGGCCTTAAGGTAGAAGACACAAAGCCCAGAGCACCTTTGAAAAGGAACAGATGTGACCTTGTTGTTATAACCCACATTAACTGTACAATACTTTTAAAGCTTATTCTTAGAGCTAAGGGTCTGAGCAATCTCTCGCTGAGCAGTTAATGGTTCCGTATTTGCCTCCCAAATCTGTGTACTTCTGGTGCATGACTCATTGCTTTTGGGTGCAATAACTTGAACTACATAAAACTAATTTTAATTCTAAGTATAATTTTGGCTCTTAGGGAAATAATATACAGCATGCATCACTTAAATTACAAAGTAGATAAAAATAGTTTGAATTAGGTTATCATCTGTACATCAAATGGTGATGCATTTTGAATTGTAGCATGTGGTGATTTTATAAGTAAAGTTAATTTAAATATGGCACACAGGCATATAATCCTCTCTGAGGTATTCAGTGAATTGGCTAATGATGCCAGTTTTGTTTTAAGAGATCACTCTCATTCTTTTGCTTTTTGATTTTAATAAACTTTATACTTTATTTCTTGAGAGCAACGTGTTTACTATCTTTTAGTATCTTACATGATTTAAGTTGTTACTTTAAATTGGCAACATTCACAACGTTAAGAAGAGTACTATTGCTTGATGGATCATTAGACTTGGTTTTAGGGTTTTCCTGTCCTGTTTACGTTAATCAGTTTTATGTACTTTGTGCTTTGGTTCTTTTTCCCAGTCCACATAAATATTGATGTTATCTTCAATTGGCAGTTTCAGAAAAGAAATTAGAATGAGAAAGCTGGCTCCAATAGCTATCAGTTATAAAACCAATTCCAGTCATATATATCAAAATTAGATACTTTTTCAGTACATAAAATCCATTTATGCAAAAGGAAAATCAAATAAACTCTCATTAAAAAATCTGTATTGTTTTTTCCATGTTCATCATTAAAAAATGACTTTCCATCACTACCAGTCTAATTATAGTATTTTTCTAATATCGCATATGAGTGATCTATCAGTTTGTAAGATAATCTTACTATGAAATTGTTTAACTATTTACTTTCTCCATTCATTTTGGACTTCTTTTTTAGTTTTAGTTTTAGTTTTAGGGTAAAATAAGGTCATATAATAGATTTTGTAACTAGGTTGAAATTTTAAACTTATCTATTTCATAAAGATGTGCTAGGTAGAGCTCTTATAGTACAATGAGTGGGAATAAAAACAGTTTCCTGAGAGCTGAGTGCTCTGGAACCCTGGAGCTCTAGAGCTAAAATGGCTAACACATAAGCCTGAATAAGGAGGAAGATTGGAGGGCAGTCACCTTTATCTACCTAGAATTTTCTGATTATCTCCTTCCCTACAACCTGCTTTCTCTCCTGTCCTGCTAAAAAGCTCTAGAAATGTACTGACCAATATAGTAGCCAGCCTGAGGCTATGTTTTAAGAGACTTTATTTTTTTAGAGCAATTTTAGGTTCACAGCAAAACTGAGGGGATGATACAGAGATTTCCCATAGGTCTGGCAATTATGTTTGTGAACTCACCCTAGAAATCGTGCTAAAGATCTCATTGCTGAAAATCACTATGGTCACCTTCGAAGTACTTCCCTTGGGAAGCTATGCACTGATGCCAGTGCCTAGTCCACCCTTCAAAGCAATTTTGGAACTCTTTTTCTGGAATGGCCATCAGAGCTGTCATCATATTGCCCTTGATGTCCTGAATACCATCAAAATGTCTTCCTTTCAATATTTCCTTTATCATTGGGTAAAGAAATAAGTCATTCGGGGCCAGATTAGATGAGTAGGGAGGGTGTTCAATACAGTTATTTGTTTACTGGCTAAAAACTCCCTCACAGACATGCTGTGTGAGCTGGTATATTGTCGTGATGCAACAGCCATGAATTGGCGAAAAGTTTAGGTCACTTTTGTCCAACTTTTCCACGCAGCCTTTTCAACACTTCCAAATAGTAAACTTGGTTAACTGTGTCTAGTTGGTACAAATTCATAATGAATAATTCCTCTGATATCAAAAAAGGTTAGCAACATCCTTTTGACTCTTGATTTGGATTGATGGAACATTTTTGGTCATGGAGAATTGGCTGACTTCCATTGTGCACTTTGATGCTTTCTTTTAGGGTCTATTTGGCACACCCATTTTTCAGTCACCAGTGATAACATGGCCCAAAACATTGTCTTGCCTCTCCAAAAGGTCTTGGCAAACTTCTATTCTCCTTTGCTTTTGTTCATAGGTGAGCTCCTTTGGGACCATATTTGCACATACCTTTCTCAAGCCAAGATTTTCAGTTAAGATTTTCCTGTCTATTGATGTTTACGTGGTCTACTATGCTTCTCACAGTCAGCTGATGATTTTGACGCACAATTCAACACATTTTTGCAATGTTTTCATCAGCTCTGCTAGTTACAGTCTTCCCTGACCTTCTTCATCCGTGACACATTTTCTACCCTCAGAAAGATGTTTCATCCATTTGTACACTGTCGTTTTCTTCATGGCATTATCCCCATGAACTTGGACTAACATGTCCCTGATTTCACTTCCACTCTTGTCAAGTTTAACAAGAAATTGAATGTTTGTTTGTTGCTCTAATTCAAGCTCAGACATTCTCGCGAAGGCACACAACAACACGCAACAACAATAATGAATCCCACTCAGCAAGACTTGCCCCACTTCAACACGAACACAACTGTGAGACACTGATATACCAAGGTTATGTGTGAAACCTTACTGAGCTGTTTGTACAGTGCTGCCAATGTAAGCACATGGTGGCAATTTTGTGAACTTGTCAGACCTTATACTTCCCTACTCCACACATGCATAGCCTCCCCTATTACCATCATCCCCCACTAGAAGGTACATTTGTTACAAGTGATTAATCTACATTGGTTGACACATCATTATCACCCAGAGTCCACAGTTACATTAAGATTTACTTTTGGTGTTGTATATTCTATAGGTTGGCATAAATTTATAATGCCATGTATATACCATAATGCATACAGAATGGTTTCTCTGTTCTTAAAATCCTTGGTACTTGCCTGTTTATCCTGCCATCTATCCTAACCCCTGGCAACCACTGATCTTTTTACTGTCTACATAGTTTGCCTTTTCCAGAGTGTTATATATTTGGCATCATACTGTGTGTAGCCTTTTCATATTGGCTTCTTTCGATTAGTAACAGGCATTTAAGTTTTCTCCATGTTTTTTCATGGCTTGCTATCTCATTTCTTTTTCCATTGTCTGGATGAATCACGCTTTATTGATCCATTCACCTACTGAAGGGGATCTTAGTTACCTACAAATTTTGTCAATTTTGAATTAAGCTATTCTATTAGACATCTACGTGTAGGCTTTTGTATGTATGTAAGTTTTCAAATCCTCGGGTAAATACCAAAGGGCACAATTGCTAAATCATACAGTAAGAGTGTGTTTAGTTTTATAGGAAACTGACAAACTGTGTCCCAAAGTGGCTGTAGCTTTTTGCGTTCCTACTAACAATGAATGAGAGTTCCGGTTCCTTCACGTCCTGACCAGCATTTGGTCTTCTCAATGTTCTGGATTTGGGTCATTCTAATAGGTGTGTAGTGAAATCTCATTATTTTAATTTGCACTTCCCTATTGACACATTAAGCAGAGCTTTTTTTCACATGCATTATTTATCATTTGTATGTTTTCTTTAGTGAGGTGTCTGTTCAGATCTCTGGCCCATTTTTTAATTGGGTTGTTTGTTTCCTTATGGTTGAGTTTTAAGTATTCTTTGTATATTTTTAACAGTACTTTATCAGATATATCTTTTGCAAATGTTTTCTCCCAGTTTGTGGCTTGTCTTTTTATTTTTCTTGACAGTGTCTTTCTTTCACAGAGCAGAAATTCTTAATTTTAATTAACTCTAGCTTATCAATTCTTTTTCTCATGCATTGTGCCTTTAGTGTTGTATCTAAAAAGTCAGTAACAAAACCCAAGGTCATCTAAATTTCCTCCTCTCTTATCTTCTAGGATTTTGCATGTTAAATTTGCATTTTACATTTAGCTCTATGATCCATTTTGAGGTAATTTTTGTGAAAGATATAAAGTCTGTATCTAGATTCATTTTTTTTCCCATGTAGATGTCCAATTGTTCCAGTACCATTTATTGAAAACACTATCATTTATCCATTATATGGCCTTGGCTCCTGCGTCACAGATCAGTTACTAATGTGGGTCTTTTTCTGGGTTCTCTATTCTGTTCCATTGACCTATTTGTCTACTCTTTCACCAATACAACACTCATTTGATTACTGTAGATTTAAAGTAAGTCTTGAAGTTGGGTAGCTAATCCTTCAATTTTGTTCTTCTCCTTTAATATTGTGTTGGCTCTTCTGCCTCTTCAGAAACTTTAGAATTGGGTCTTTTGCTTCTTCATAAACTTTAGAATTGATTTGTCAATATCAACAGATATCTTACTAGAATTATGATTGAAATTGCACTCACTCTATAGCTTGAGCTGGGAAGAACTGCATCTTGACAATATAGTGAATCTTCTTACCCATGAACATAAAATATGTTTTCATTTATTGATTCTTTAAATTTTTTCATCAGAGTTTTATAAGTCTCCTCATATAGATCTTGTACATATTTTGTTAGAGTCGTACTTAATTCATTTTTGAGAGGGCAAATGTAAATGCTATTCTGTTTTAAATGTCAAATTGCAATGATCCTTTGCTGGTATATACAAAAGCAATTGCCTTGTATGAGTATGTTAACCTTGTATCCTGCAACCTTGCTAAAATTGTTTGTTATTTCAAGGAGATTTTTTTTGGTCAATTCTTAATGGATTTTTTGCATCGATGATCATCTCGCCTGTTAAGAAAGACAGTTTTATATCTTCCTTCCGAATCTATATATTTTGTTATTTCCTTTTTGTTTTCTTTTCTCATTGCATTAACTAAGACTTCAGTGGTGAAAATGGACATCCTTCCCTTCCTTGTTCCTGATCTTAGTGGGAAAGCTTTGAGTTTCTCAGAATTCAATGTGATACCTGTTATAGGTGTTTGGTTGATATTCTTTATCAAGGTAAGGAAGTCCCCTTCTGTTTCTAGTTTATTATCATGCATGACTGTAGGATTTTGTCAAATGCTTTTTCTGCATCTATTAATAAGACTTTGTTTTTTTCTTATTTATTCTGATGTGATAGATTACATTAAATGATTTTCAAATGTTGAACCAGACTTGTACAGCTGAGGTAAGTTCCACTTGGTTGTGGTATATGTGGTATATTGTTTTTTATACATTATTGGATTTGCTAATAATTTGTTGAAGATTTTTGCATTGATTTGCATCTGACATGTTGATTCATAGTTTCCTTTTCTTATAAAGTTTTTGTCTGATTTTGGCATAAGTGTAATTTTGGCCTCACAGGATGAGTTACAAAGTATTTTTTTATTTTTATTTTTTTTGCTTTTACTTTCTAAAATAAATTGTAGAGAATTTGTATAAATTTTCCCCAAATGTTTGGTAGAATTTACCAGTGAACCCATCGGAGCCTGGTGGTTTCTGTTTTGAAAAGTTATTAATTATAGATTCAATTACTTTAATAAATATAATTATGTTCAGATTGTCTATTTCTTGTGTGAGTTTTAGCAGATATGTCTGTCAAGGAATTGGTTTATTTCATCTAAGTTATAAAAATTGTAGGTAGAGAGTTGTTCATTTTTTTGTTATGCTTTTAATTTTCATGGGCTCTGTAGTAATATCCCCTCTTTCATTTCTGATATTAGTAATTTGCGTCCTTTCTCTTTTTTTCTTAGTCTGACTATGGGCATGTCAATATTATTGATCCTTTCAAAGACCAACTTTTGGTTTTATTAATTTTCTCTATGGATTTTCTATTTTCAATTTTGTGGGGTTTTCTTTGCTCTAATTTTTATTATTTCTTTTATTCTGCTTGCTTTAGGTTTAATTTGACCTTCCTTTTTCTTGTTTCATAAGGTGGAAGCTTAGATGATTGATTTTAATCATTTTTCATTCTAACATATACATTACATTTTATAAATTTCCCTCAGCTCACTGCTTTCACTGCATCCCAAGTTTGGTGAAAAGATTTGTTTTTGTTTTGATTAGTTAAAATATTTTTAAATTTTCTTGACATTTCTCTTTTGACCCATACGTTATTTCAAAGTGTGTTATTTATTCTCCAAGTATTTTGGGGCTTTCCAGCTATCTTTCTGTTATTGATTTCTAGTTTGATTTCATTGTAGTCTGAGAGCAGACTCTGTATGACTTTTATTCTTTTTAATTTGTTAAGGTATGTTTTCTGGTTCAGAATGTGGTCTATCTTTGCGTACATTACAGACAAACGTGAGAAGAATGTGTATCCTGCTGTTTTGGGATGATTAGTGTATATATGTCTATTATATTCAGTTGATTGATGGTGTTGTTAGTTCAACTACATCCTTACTGATTTTCTGCCTCCTGGATCTGTCCATTTATGATACAGATGACTGAAGTCTCCAACTATAATAGTGGATTCATATATCTTTCTTTGTAGTTCTATCAGTTTTTGTCTCACATATTTTGACACTGTTGTTAGATGTATACATGTTAAAGATTGTTATATCTCCTTGGAGAATTGATCCCTTTATCATTATGTAATGCTTCTCTTTATCCCTGAAAAATTTTCTTGTTGTAAAATCTGCTTTAGCTGAAACTAATGTAGCTATTCCTATTTATTTTTGAATTAGTGTTAGCATGGTATATCTTTCTTCTCCCATTTACTTTTGATCTATATGTCTTTATATTTTAAATGGATTTCTTGTAGACAACACATAGATAGGTCTTGTTTTGTGATCCACTCTAATAATCTCTGTCTTTTAATTACTATATTTAGACACTTAATGTTCAAAGTGATTATTGATATTGATTGATATCTATCATTTTTACTACTGTTTTCTATTTGTTGCCCTTATTTTTTGTTTCTATTTTGTCTTCCACTGTTTTTCTATTCTTTGTGGTTTTAATGGAGCATTTTATATTATTCCATTTTCTCTTCTTTCTTAGTATATCAGTTCTGAGTTTTTTGGTAAAATTTTTTAGTAGTTGCTCTGGCTTTTACCATATACATTTATTACTAATTTAAGTCCACTATACCACTTCATGGGTAGGGCAAGTGCCTTATAATGACAAAGCAATTCTACTTCTTTTCTCTTGTTCTTTGTATCATTGGTATATATATATACATGTGTGTATATATATATATATATATATATATATATGTATATGTATATATACATATGTATATATATGCACATATACGTATATATACACACATACATGTATTCAGATATATAGACACACATATATACATACACACACACACACACACACACACACACACACATATATATATAGAGAGAGAGAGAGACAAAAAATTATACACATTTTAAGAAAGGAAAAAACTATTAAAATTGTAATACTCAATATACACTAAAAACAAAGGATGAATACAAGTCATATTTGACTTTTACAATTACAACAGGTGCTCAAAGTGGTTACCATCAGCATAATTTTAATACCGTTTCTTTCCTGTTAAAATGTGTGTATATTTTTATCACCCTCTGTGTGAGTGTGTGTGTGTGTGTGTGTGTGTGTGTGTATTACATTTCCTCGATCTCTGGTATGGTGTCTGACATTTATTTAGAGAAATTTTTCGTTATTATTATTTCAAATATATCTTCTGTTTCTTTCTCTCTTACTTCTTCCCATGGTATTCCTATTATGAATATGTTATACCTTTTATAGTTATATTGTCATCCTAGAATATTCTGTTCTTTCAGTCTTTTCTCTCTGTCTCTTTAGAGGTTTCTATTGAGATAGCCTCAAGCTAAGATATTCCTTCCTCAGCCATGTGCAGTCTACTAATACGATTATCAAATGCATTCATTATTCTTCATTTCTGTTATAACATTTTTAATCTCTAGCATCTCTTTTTGGTTCTTTCTCAGAATTTCCATCTCTCTGCTTACATTGCCCATCTGTTCTTGAATGCTCTCTACTATATCCATTAGAGACCTTAGCATATTAATTATAGTTATTTTGAGTTCCCAGTTTAATAATTCCATCATCTCTGCATATTTAAGACTGGTTTTGATACTTTCTATGTCTCTTCATATTGTGTTTTTTGCCTTATGTTTTGTAATTTTTCTTGAGAGCTGGACATGGTGTGCTGGATAAAAAAGGCTGCTCTAAATAGGTCTTCAGTAATTTGGTGGTAAGTCATAGGGGAAGGGGAAGTGCTTTATAGTACAGTCATGTGCTGCATAATAATGTTTTGGTTGATAATGGCCTGCTTCTAGGACACTGGTTCCATGAAATTATAATGGAGTTGAAAAATTCCTAATGCCTGTTGATGTCATAATCATTGTACTGATATAGGACAACCCATTATACAGACACTTAACCATTTGTTACAATTGCCTGTAGTATTTCATATAGGAATATGCTGCAAGTTTGTAGCCTAGGCTCTGTAGGGGAACAGAATTTGTCACCCCAAAATGTGTCTATTTGGCATAAAGATTATTTTAGGCTGGTTAATTTTAACAAACAGCAGACATGGGAGATGCTCTAAAAACCAAGGAGAAGTTACCCTTTGTAGAAGACATTTACATTTGGATGGAAAATCTCCATTGGTAAAGTTGTCTTCCTTGCTGTACTAGAAAAAGAGGGATGACCGTTATCTCTAGAAACTCTTACCAATGCAGCAGACAATGACTTAAATCTGCATAATAACCTTATCGTTGTGTACTGTGCATTTCCTGGGAACCGCCCATAACTGACTCCCAACATCTTTTGTGTTCAGCTAAAGATGATATGATATTCAAGGTGCTGGCTTCAGCCATTTTGGCAAGTTAACTCAGTTGTCCTGGGTCTCTCCCATATATACAGAAGGTATATATGTTATTAAATCTGTATTTCTCTTGTTAATCTGCCTTTTATTGCAGGTAGGTCTCATCCAAGAACCTAGAAGGAAGAGGAAAAATAATTTCTTTCCTACAGAGCAATAGTCTATATCATATATTCTAGGTATGTCGTAGGCTATGTACTCTCTAGGTTTGTGTAACTGCAGTCTCTAATGTTCACACAATGATGAAATCACCTAATGAAGACTTTTTCAGAACATATCCCCAATGCTAAATAGAACATGTTGTACTATGATGAGGTCTCTGTTTTAGTGAACCTATGCTTCTAGATTGTGAACTTCACAAGTGTTTCTCATCAGGATGAATAGAGTGGATTGGAGTGAGGAAGACTAGAGACAGCTGAAGTCGGATATTTGCCTCACTCCACATCAGTTAGACTCTGATAAAGCCCTAGCAAGTTCGGCTCTGGTTAAATAGTTTCTCTTGAGGGCAGACCTGAGAACAGAGTACTCTGACATAATTTAAAATGATTTATTTTCCCCTCCCCCTGCTGTAAGCATGAAGGGATTTTTTGTTTGTTTGTTTTTCTCACAGTGATATTCGCTGTGAGACCTAATAGAGCTCCAAGAGGTAAAACTTATAGATGTTCCACACCTCCCCCCAACCCCCCATGACTGGATCCCTCGGAGTTTTTATCTCTCAGGCTTGTTCACACTCAGCCTCCAGCAATTCATTAATTATAGTTAGTTTTTCCTACCCTGCTACTGGTTCTGCAGAGGTTGCCGTGGCTCCCGAGTTTCTGCTCCAGTAAGTAGTGATTTTTTGTATCTATACCTGTCAGTCTCTCCAATTTTGGGTGAGGTGACCTCACTTTTCTTATGGGTCTAAGAAGAGTTGGTGATTTTTCAGTTTGTTTAGCTTGTTGTCGTTAGGACAGAGTTGTGACTATGGAGATTTTTGCAGATAGGACCAGAAACTGGAAATCATCTGTGTATTTAAATTTAAGTTAATTAAAATTAACTAAAATTTAAAGTTCAGTTCCTCGGTCACATAAGCCACATTTCAAGGGCTCAATATCCACATATGACTAGTGGCTACCATGTTGAACAGTATAGCTTTAGAACGTTTCTATTATCACGGAAATTTCTGTTGTATTACCCTGCATTATAATATTACATAGCTCCTTCTCTATGGAATAGAAATGAATGATTAGAATTGGGAAACATAAAGGAAATACTACAGCCAAAGCATTGTCTTCATTCAGAGTTATTATACTGACTTTAGGAGCCTAGAATTCTGAACCATTAATCTGGCTTTCACTGTCAATATTTTATTAATAATGGAGATATTTGAGTTTTTTCCCATTTCCCTCCTTGAGTTATTTCCTGAAAAGACTTTGCTTATAGTCTCTGAGTTGTTTAATGAATGATTGTTAACATTCTTTGGCTTGTCATTGTGTTTTCCATCTATGATATATTGTAGCTTATCAGCACACCAGGATATTCACTTACAATTTTAGAGTGCTTTTCAACTACCATTCTGTTACAATTTCTTTTCTCTTTTTGAAAAATTGAGAAGAGGGTGCCTTTTTAGCTCAGTTGATTATCAGTCTCCAGTTCAACTTGAGATACACAATTGAGCTAGTACTTGAAAGCAAGGAACATGATTCCTGAGGATAATGATTTTTCTGCAACCTTCTCAGGGGGTAGCTCTTTTCTTTACCACAACTTTGAACCATGGGACTCAATAGGTGGGATTGGGATAGGTATTTTCCTTGCTCCTTACTTCAACTTCCAAGATATTATTGCTCCCCCACTCTCTAAAATTCCATCTTTGAATCTCAAGTTATCTGACCATATGACCTACTGCCCTTTGTTATTGCAATCATCCACAGAACCCCTGTTCACTTTCACATTTTCTTTGATGTTCTTTGATGTGAGAGGTTTTAGTTCTCTAGCACTGCTCCCATCACAATTCCTTGTGATTTCAGTAACACGTAGATGATCCTTCAATTCCTGGATACTCAGTTCTTTGTTCACCTTCCAACTTCAATAACTGACCCCATGGTTATATTCTAGACCTTGTTATATAATATCTTTAACCCTTTCGTGATTGCCATTTCAAGCATCCTCTTCTCCAACTACCACCTCCTATCTTTTTTCTCATTTCCTCTAATATTCTTACTTCAACAGTACTGACAGGACCTGTAATCCATTCTTTTTCACTGTCCGTTACTTCCTCATATTCTCATTTCCCATTGCCTTTTTCTCCCTTCTTATACTCTGCTGTTAAACTAATCCTGCTGCCATCCAACTCTTTTGTTGACTCTTCTCTGGCTCCTTTACAGGCTTGTAAGAAGCCTGCAATCATCTCGTTTTAAATTTAAGTCTAATAACTTCAAATGTTCCCTGAGTTTTGCCAGGCAATTAAACTATATTTTTCTAGCACATCCACTCTCTCTTTCCTGGATGACTGCTTCATGCATTTTTTTATCCTCAAGCCTTCACTTGCCCTTAATGATTTTGCTTTCTATTTTACTGAGAACATAGAAAACAATCAGAAAAAAAACTTCCATAAGCTCTGCCATTTCGTTTACCCACTTCATGTGTTTGTGCCTATTTTCTCTTCCTTCCCTTGTGTTGCTGTAGATGACCCGTCTGAGCTTCAATCAAAGGCCATTCCTTTTCTTTTTGTACTATGTTCTCTGTCTCATGTTGTCAGTGTTAAGTGATCTACTAGATTATTCATATCAGCATAAAAACATGCTATTATTTCGCTCATCTTTAGGAAAAAAACATCTTTTCTTTCTCTCCCATTCTGCTCCCCACCACAGCCACTACTCCATTTTTCTTCTCCCCTTTACAGCCAAATTGCTCAAAAGTGTTTTCTACATTCATCATACCAGTTCATCTTTTATCATTCACTCTTAAACTCAGTTCAGTCAGGACTTTGACCCCACTGTTCAATTGAAATGGTGAAAACCATCAATGATTGTCATGTTGTGAAATAAAATGGTCAATTCTCAGTCCCCATCTCACTGGACCTATCAGCAGTGTTTGACCCACTTGATCACTCATTCTTCTTGAAAAACTTGCTTCACTAAGTTACCAGTAGAATTCACTCTCCTGCTTTCACTCGACTTCATGGGTCTCTCCTTAGCCTCTTTTGTTCTACCTGATCTCTCTGATATCTAAATGTTGACCTGCTGTAGGCTTCAGATCTTGGATATCCCCTCTTCCTGACTACACTAATTTCTTTGGAGATCTCATCTAGTCTAATCCTTTAAATACATTTGAATGCTGGTAACCCTTCAATTTATATTTCTAGGCCACATTAATTTTACTGAACTCCAGACATATCCATTTGTCTTCTCAATGACAAATAATCTCACATTTACATGTACAAAACTCATCTCCTGATTGTCTCATTCTCTTCTCCCCACTAGACTTCCATTTCATCTTTACTTCATCAAGGGAAAATTTCTCCATACTATGCTTACATAGCACCATATTCTTATCTTTTATAGCACACATCACATGTGTAATTCTGAATTATATTTGTGTGACTCTGATTAATGTCTGTCTCACAGATAGACTGTCATCTCTTTAAAACCAGCACCTTGGCTACTATTTCTCTTTATTGTATCTCTAGTACCTAGCACAGAGCATGAAGGAGATTATAAAAACAAATATTTAAGGAAATAATAAATAGGGATCAAGGTTATAAGGGACGGAGATGATGGAATGTATACCGGTCAAATCCTTTTAAAGTAAATCTGCAATATTTACCTGAAATAGACTCTGTCTGGTTTTGGAGATGCCATTAATCTCTTCTTGGTGCCAAAATATCAAGCTTAAGGGTGTAAGAAGAATTAAGAATCTATAGCATTGTGGTTAAAAGCATGGGATTTGGAATAGAATATTCAAACTCCCTCTGAGTGTCTGTTCTTCATATTTTAAGTGGGGGACAATGACAGTGTCTGAATGATAGGGCTTCTGTGAGGATTCTATACTATGACATATTTATTAGAGAATAAAACCTTAATGTTTAGTATGTGATGATGATGACAATGCCCACATTAGCTGTCCACCAAGTGAATACTCTGGAGCACAGAGGCAGAAGGGGCTAACGCTGCTTAGGGAACTTAAAAATTTCTTCACAGAGGAGATGACGTTTCAGCTGGCTTTTAAGGATGAGCAGGGCTTGCCATGAAGAGAATGGAGGGAAAGGTACAGAAGAATAAATTAGTGTTTTCAGAAAATAAATATATTATTTCTAAATGACTATGTTTTTATTAGTATCACTAAAAATTAGAAATCTGAGATTAGTTTTATAGAGCTAAATGAAGTGTTAGGATCAGGATTCAAACTCCAGTCTGTCTGACTTCAAAGTACATTCTTGCAGTGTTTAAAACCTTCATAATATTGAATTGCTACATAATACTATTTCAATGTTACATATAATCATTTACATAAATGTTCTTCTGTCATTGGATAACTTAGCTGTTTGCAATTTGTCACTATTATAAATAATGCCAGTAATGAACATCTTTGGAGTCTATGTTACTTCCTGGATTTAAGGCTAATGTATTAGATAGAAAAGATTCCTAAAATTCATTATTAGGTGAAAAAACATGAACTCTGAGCATATTGACATTTTGCTTTCCAGAAAAACCCATGGCATTTCTGATAGTCTGTGAACAGTTTACTTCAATGAAAAGGTTTCCTACCTTTGATTGACAGGACACAGATGTAGTGCTTTATCGATTACCTTATAATGAATTCATTACCATAAATGATTCAGTGTAGTACATTCTTTATTCAGCTTGTAATCCACAAAACAGTTACTTACCATCATAAAAATAATTTTGAAAAATTGTTCTGGGGTTGGCTGGTTAGCTCAGTTTGTTAGAGCGCAGGCTTGTAACACCAGGGTTGCCGGTTTGATCCCTACATGGGTCACTGTGAGCTGCACAACTAGATTGAAACAATTATTTGACTTGGAGCTGATGGGTCCTGGAAAAACACACTTAAAATAAATAAAAGTTCAAAAATATATATTGATATGACTGCAGGTATAGCTAAAACCCCAGGATAATATATTGTTAAAAAAAAAATGACAAAAACTATAGCAATGACAACAAAATTAACCAAAACTCCCTCTTCCCAATCCATCTAGATGTATTTTGATTTCTGACTGTGTTAACATTTCCCAACAAAGCAAAGTTTGCCCTTGTGCCTTTTATGAGGGATGAATGTTATTTGGAGGTGAGACTTTGATCACCCTTTTTGTTTCTAGGACATGCTTTTACATTGGCAGTAACTGAAATTTATCCAAATAGACTTTCAAAGCTCACAAGTGTTCTAAATTTATCTCACTCCATTTCTTTGGTTTAGAAACTAGTTTGGAATTCTCACAAGGCCAACTTGTCTTCAGTAATTTCTAGTGCTTCTTGTTTGGGGCAGGCTAGAAAAAGCTTTGAGAAGCTGCTAAATTTGGTGCTTGGCAGAAACCATAACACACGGGGAGAAATGCATGAAATGTAAAACCTAAAATATCAAAACTCTCTGACATTTCAAACTAATCTCAAATGTACAGACATTATAAAATCATAACATCTGTATAAATCAGCTGAGTGGACAACCTATATTAGTGAAAGCAAAAAAGGAATTATTGATGGGATAATAGATTTCTTTAATATACACCAATCATTTTATAAATCTAATGTTTGTGTATGCGTGGCTGGTTTAGCCTAAGGGGGAAACGTTTCTATATTTTTTTCCTGATAAAAAGAGTGTTAGAATTTGCCAAAAATGAATATTTAATGTATGGACCTACAAGAAAGACTAGTATTTTAGTAAAAGATAGAATTATTCCTGGAAGACCTGGGCTTAAGCCCTATCTTCACACATACTTACTAAATAATTTGGGGACACTTTACTCAAATAGTCTGCTTCTTAATTGCTTCATGTGTAAGAGGGAAATAACAATATCTACCACTCTGAGTTGTTCTGAAGATCAAAATGAATCCATGTTCATGAAAGCACTGTGAAAATCCTAAAGCCCTATACAAATATGAGGTGTTATTTTTATTTTATTTTGTTGATTGCAAATTAAACTAAGAGTTTCTGGGATTAACTGAGTATGAGGTTCTCAAGAAGTTTATGGAAAATGTTATCTTTTAAATTTGGCAAAGAGAAATTGTTAATTAGATTGGGATGTTGTGTGTGATTATCTCTTAGGTGCAGAAGCTTAGGCAGCTGTTGATTACTTGTAATTGCCACTCCGCACCCCATTTAGCCTTCTTCCAGTCACAGAGGAAATGCAATTTCATTGTCCAAGTGCTCTTTTCAAGTGACAGGAAAGGGGGCAGTGAAAAATGAATTTTCCTCAATAATATGGACCTATCTATGGATTTACGTACTGAAATGACATGTGGATAAGTAAGAAAATGGCTGAATTCTAGGGCTATATTTAGACATTCTATTCCCTCCCTAACAAAGTGATGTCACTGTAAATAGAGAGTTTGACCGAGGTGGTGCAATGAAAAAAACAACTGTTCAGTGTTTGGGGGAAATTCCAGGCAAATTGGATATTAAGGGAAAACCCATAGATAGGTATTTGAATCCAGACCCACTGCTGGTCCCTAGGCTCCCAAGCCAAGTTCCTTGGAATGCTGTGTCAACTGTGTCTTCTGATATGCAGATGTCCTTTCAGAGTCAATGTGTACAGGGCTGCAAGGAGATTTTTGACCATGGTTCTGCTGCATTTGGCCCCAGAGCTCAAGTTACTACTAGTAATAGGCTTTTATTCAAATATCTGTCTGTGAGTACTTGTAG
The DNA here is from genome assembly GCF_964194185.1 of Rhinolophus hipposideros. Classification (NCBI taxonomy): domain Eukaryota; kingdom Metazoa; phylum Chordata; class Mammalia; order Chiroptera; family Rhinolophidae; genus Rhinolophus; species Rhinolophus hipposideros. The sequence goes on along the minus strand of NC_138049.1, from coordinate 23,133,173 downwards.
TCAATGGAAATTGCTAGTGAGTAACAGGGAGATGGATTTGGCATTGCATTTTAAAGAATGGAACTGCTTAGTATTTATTCTGCCTATAAATCTGAAGTCCAAATATTTTTCAGTCATCCAGATAACTTCTCCTTGGTAAATATATTTATGAAACCAACTTTTTTTATTTGTTCTTTTTTTTTTTTCCTAAGATTTTTGACCAGTCCTTTTAAGGTATTTATTTCAGGATTGGATTTTCCATGTAGATATGAATTAAATCATCTTCTTTCACCCTGTGAATGCATTTCCCCTTTTTAAATTTTTTATGGTTAAAAATATATTCTAATTGTTAAAAACTCTAGCCATATAAGAGCTAATGGAGTAGTTGTTCAAAGGGTGTAGGGTTTCACTTTTCAAGATCAAAAGGGTTTTGGAGATTGGTTGCACAACGGTGTGAATGTGTTTAACACTACTCAACTATATACTTAAAAATGGTCAAAATGGTACATTTTGTATGTGTATTTTACCAAAATTGGTAATTAAAACAAAAATTAAGTTAGTGGAGTAAAAATAAAAGTCTCCCCTTTATCCATGTTTCAATCCTGCTTTTCTCCCCAAGTGTGGTTAGTACTTTACGTAGCTTTTAGCAGAGCCAGGTCAGCACTGTAATCTTGAATGCAGTTATAGACTTTGGGAGAAAGGCAGCAGCATTTCGATCAAACAAACATTTTCATAAAGAATCCTGTTAGTAATAGTGGTTAACAGTGCCATTTTTTATGGCGAAATCTCACAAGTTTTTGCAAAATGAATCCATTTTCATGTTTGGATGACTTTGATGTCTCATTAACTTTTTTGTTTGTTTGTTTGTTTAATGGAGATATTTTAAGATCATGGAAAAGAGAGAGCCACAGATACCATCACTGGGGTTTTCCCCCACTATGACAGCTTACACAGGGACACCAGTAAAGGAGGAGAGAACTTATTTTCTAGTGCGTCTTTTAGGTAGTGGTCTCATCCTAACATACCTGTTTGTTCCACATTATTGATGAAACACTTGCAACTTGGGTGCTCATCTGCCTGCCTGGGGTGGATGTGCCTAAATAACTGTTGCATGTCCTGTTCCTTGTTCTCTGAGTCATGCTTTCCCCAACTGTGTTTTTGCCAAGACGGTGCACAAACAAGTTGTTCATTGTTTAATCTGTCAGTGGGTCCAGGACTTGAATTTTCTACAAGCTTCAGGTATTATTCAATGTTACTCTCTTTCTCACTCTTTCTTTTTAAGTGTTTTTGACCTCGGAGAGAATGTCTTTCACATAATTTTCTAAAAGAAAAAGATCTCTCTGTGTGTAAATTTCCCCTTAAAAAAATATGTATTTTCAAGTCTCTTCATTCGTTGCTAGAGTGAATAAATATTAATTGGGAGCTGTGGTTCGTACCTGTTTCACAGCAGTGTGCTCATTAGATGCTCCGTGTGAGTGAGAAGTGTGATGTGGCTGCTAGGGATGTCATTTGAATTTAGATGGCATATTAGAGAGTTGCACGGGGAAAAGAGAAGGGGGGAGAGACACGTTGCTCCTTCTGGCCAGATCATATTTGGAACATGGTTGTTTTTCCTGGGCATCCCTTTGATTTCAGAGTGGGGGGCTTATGATTCCAGCAGCTGGGTGAGGAAACCTGAAACCACTGACTTCATTCGTTTAAACCTATGTATTGAACTCCTAACCTGTGTCTTCTCTAGGCAATGGGGATTATAGCAGTGAGAAAAAAAACACTGGAAAAGTCTTGGTCTTTACAGAATTTACATTCTGGTTGGGGCATAAACAATCAGACAAATCAACAGGAAAGTATTATGTAGTGGTAAGTGCCAGACAGAAAAATAGGTAGAGTAAGGAGATTGAAAGTGGTACGGGCACTGGTTTTGAGGAGTTGTTCAGGGAAGACCTTTCTGAGGAGGTGTCTACACTGAGTAGACACCTGACTGGAGGGAGGGAAAGAGCCATGGAATATCTGGGGGAAGCATATTCTAGGCAAAAGAATTGCAAGTGTAAAGGTCCTGAGATGGTACTATAGATTGAATTCTATAGATTGTTTCTCCTCAAAAGTCATATGTTGAAACCGAATCTCCAGTGTGATGGCATTTGGTGGTATGGCCTTTGGGAGGTGACGAGGTCATGAGGTTGGGGCCCTCATGAATGGGGTTAGAGCTCTTATAAAAGAGACTCCAGTGAATTTTCCTACACCTTCTACCATGTAAAGACACAGTAAGACAAGTGTCTATGAACTAGGACTCATGCTCTCCTCAGACACCGAAAGTGTCGGTGCCTTGATCTTGGACTTCCTAGTTTCCTGAACTGTGAGAAATATATTTCTGTTGTTTATAAGCCACCGTCTATGCTGTTTGGTTATAGCAGCCCAAATGGACTAAGACAAATAGGAACATGGGGGCAAGAAAACTTGGAGGCTAAAGTGGATTGAGAGATTAACAACAGAAGGAAGCAGGATTGGAGAGAGAGCCTTGTGGGCCCAGCTATGGGCGTTGCTTTTGTTCTAAGTCTGATGGGAAGCCATTGGAAAGTGTTGAACGGGGAATGGTTAGTCTGTTTCATGGCTCACTCTAGCTATTGTGCAGAGAATGTGTGGTAGGGCAGCCAGACTTGGAGACACCACAGATGTTCAACTGGTAATAGAAAGTGAGGGGCAGGGAGAGGGGCACTGCAGTTGCTTCAAATGTTTGAAGGACTTTTAAGAGTAGGAAAGATTTTATATATATATATATATATATATATATATATATATATATATATATATGTATATATTCAAGTAAAATATGCTGAAGTTATTTTAAAAAAGAGAAAGAAATTTCAGTTCAATTTAAGAAAGGGTCTATACTAAACTTACCTTTTCTCTGGTTACAGGAGTAACTATTTTAGAATGTCTGTAAGAAAAGAATAAAGTATAAATGAAATATACTACTAATGATACCCCTGCTCATAAATAACTATTAACATTTTTTATAAATTTCCAGATTTTTCTGTGTATGCCAACATAAATTAAAAAAATATATATATTTTCTGTTATGCAGATACTGCTATCCTGTTCTGTAACTTAACTTTTTCACTTACCAGTATACCATGAACATTTCCTCATTTCATAACGTATTATAAAAAGTATAATTTTTAAATGATTTCATTACACTCTTATATACATGAACTATTATAACTACAACTATCTTGTATAGTTGAGCGATCAGATGGTTTTTAGTTTTCTTTCCTTTTTGAAATGTCAGATTATTATAAATAACACTGCAAAGAACATCCTGTAATATGCGTCATTTTGTATATCTTTGGTAATCTGTAGATTTTTAGGATTATCTGTTTGAAAGTTATGCATATATTTAAGTCTCATGATTTATATTATTAAAATTTGTACCAATCCACACTTCTGCTTATTAACCTGTTCCATTACTCCCCAGTTTCTAGTTTGAGAAGGCTAACTAGGGAACAAGCTCCATCAGGAAGAAGAGAGTTCCATGTCACTGGAGGCGTTTTAGTAGGTGTTGGGAATTCCCTTGGATGGGATATTATCCAGGGAAATCTAGCTGAGAATTTGAAGGCTCAGGGAGTTTTTAAAATTTCTTTCTAATTTAACAATGGGGGAAAAAAAGAGGGAGGAAATGTTAAGTAATTCTGTTGCCCATACTCTAATCTTTATAGAGATAAATCATTTGTTTTTGGTGATAGTTCATATAAAGCAATAAAAATAAACAGTGAAAGCACAGTGAGGTACTTGTCAGCAATTCTGTACAACTTGTTGGAGATTGGAATTAGTAAAGACCAAGTAGGATAACGGAGGGTGGAGATGTGCTTTAATTAGTTAACTTTAATTAATAAAACTTAAAATAAATTTGATATAGATAAAGGAAAGTGAACTATTAGTTGTTCTAAGAATTTCTGATTTGCAAAACACAGTAACATGTAACCCAAGTATTAACATCTCCCTCATTTACTTAGTGCTTGATTGATCTAATTGTGTATCAATTAAAAATGTTATCAAATTCACTAATTCTAGATAGTCTGCTGGGCTCTGAGTATACAATATCAAATAAAATATGCTTTCTGCCCTAAATGGACTTATACCCTACAGAGGGGAGCAGGCAAGCAATTCAATAATTTCAGTGTGAAGAGTGCTAGGATTAATTTTCCATAGAATGCACAGCATGCCATGGCAAACAGTGGAGAGATATCATCACACAAAGTTACATGGGTAAAGCTCACGCCTAATTACAGACAAAAAAAATCACTGGACTAAAGATTGGGAAATCTAGGTTTGCATTCTGTCTTGGATATTATCTGGCTGGATGAGATTGGGTAAGTCATTTAACCACATCTAAGATAAGGGGGAAAAATAATATTTACCGAGTATGGTTTTTGTAATAATTGAACAGAACGGCATATGAGAGCAACTAGCACAGTGAAAGATGTGCACAAAGGCTGAGTAAATGTTAGTGGAATTATTGATACATATGAATAGTTTAATAGAATAAATTTTCCCAAGAAGTAATTTCATGAGCAGTCCACCAGACAAGAGCAGAGTGAGGTAGTATTTATTGAAACTGGAAATAAACCCTTTTGCTACAACTAATTTCCCACAAGAAGTATATCCTACTCAAATCTGACCTCCAAATCATGTATTGTATATGGATTTTCATGAAGTTAGGTTACAAACTAAGGAAGTCAATTGGACGAAACTCGGGAAGTCAAATGAGTCTTCTATTCGAAGCACACACAGGGAGGAGGAATGACTTTGCTAATGATCTCATGTCCTGAACAGCAGCATCAAGATGGTTGCTTTGTGCCTAATGATTAGGAAGATCAAGTTAAATTTACACGTAAATAAAGGCAGGCATTCAGTGTGCCCCATACCTCTTCCAGGAAGGACAAAAGCGCTCCCAGGTAGTGAGCACTTCATAGAAGTTATCCTAGGGTATGTCTGTGGGGGAGGCAGAACTCAGGACTTCAGCCTCTCTGGAGATGCTCCTCTGTCCTATTGCAGCCTTGCTCTTTCACATGACACCAAGTCTGGTGAATGGAGGAAGTTGGCGCTGTCTCCCAGGTTGTGCAGTGTGCACTGAGGACACAACAGTGAGCGAGACTGCCAAGTCTTGGGTTTTGTGGAACATGAAGTCTAGCAGGAAAGACATGTACGTATTAAAAAATATACGGAGATGACTCTTATGAAAGTGCAAGTCCAGAAAACTGTGACGAGTTCTACTGCAAATGTGCCTTGGCCCTGGGTGCTTTCAAGATCTGGTGTGAGCTCTTATTGTACATTTGTGGGCAAAGAGATGATTTTAATTTTCACATGAAATGGTAATGTAGCAATTAACAGAATCCCAGAAGCCTTCAATGCTCTTCTGTACGTAGATGACCTGAGCTATTGATTTTGACCTAATGTCAATTCAGCCTTAGATCCCCCAAATAAATACAACCAAGTGACAAAGGAGAAAATACTCAACTTCACTGGTAATCAAATAGATGCAAATTTGAACAACCCTTTTAAAACTATCAAATTAAAGATTTATGTGGTAATATTCAGTGCCAATAACAGTCAAAAATACTCTCATAGCTGATAGGAGTGAAAATTGGTATAATCTTTGTTGAAGAGCAATTTGGCAGTATGTATTAAGAGCTTTAATAACTTCATACCCTTTGATCCATTCATTCTACTTCTAAGACTTGCTTGTAAAAAAGTATCCAAAATACAGGAGAAAATATCATTGTATACAAACATGTTCATTGCAAAATTATTTCGAACACTGAAATCTTGGAAATAACCTAAATGTCTAACAACGGAATGATAGATTAAAAATGTGCATCTTATGAAATCTGCATGGGATATGGAGCCAATAAAACTGATAGTTTTAATGACGGCTTGTTAATATGAAAGCTTGTTTTTGGTTTCCAGTGAAACAAACAACTCCTAAAGCATTAATAAAATGCTACTGTTTATTTAACAAGTCCGCACATTGTGCCATCTAGTACTGTGGGTTTTAGTTTTTATATATGAATGGTTAGTTAATACAATCAAAACTTTGCAAAATAAAAAGACTGGAAAGAAATTCACCATTTCAATAACAATGGTTGACTCTCAGTGAAGGGCTGGGTGATCATTTTTCTTCCTTTAATTTTTCTTCATTTTCCAAATATGCCAAAATTAACATATATTACTTTTAAAATAGACATATGAACATCAAGCCTAAGGAGGTGTTTTTTTTTCTTCTTTTTTTTCTTTTTTCTTTTCCTTTTCTTAAAAAGCATTCCTGAGTAAAGGAAGCCTGAAGCATTGACTTCATAGATACGTCTCTCATGGCTTAAAAAATGTCAGAGACCCACATAATCTTAGGGTTCAGAGATCACTAATTTCAAGTCAATACCACTTTTTCTAGAACAAGAAGACAATTACTTATCTAGTGCCTACCATGTATAAAAGCCCATTTATGTCAATTGCTCACCTTCTTTCTACTGGCTAATTCCTACTCATTTGTCCTAGAGAAGAGTCTAGAATTACTTCCTTTACATAGATTTTCTCAACTTTCATCAGTTTTCTCATTCCCGTGCTTCAGGCAATCTGGGATAGGGTCCCTTCTCTCTGTTTCAAATATAATTGAGAGCTTTCTGGGGGCATGGACTATATATATCCCCAGCTGCTGGCACGTGGTGAACACATAGACTGTTGAATGAATTAATAAATGAATAATTATTGAAGGCACTATTTTAGGTACTCTGGAAAGACAAAAATGTAATATGAGAAATGGTATTTGCCCTTAAAGAGTTTATGAATATTTGTAATGAAAAAAATCTGATTATATTGCGTACTTAAAAATGAAAATGGACAACAATGGATGTCAGATTGTTCAATGTGCTTGTTAAATAAAGAGTAGCATGTGATTAATGCTTTAGGCCTTGCTTTCTTCTTTGGAAGTCAAAAGATACTAGGAAAATAAGATATCAAATGGCTCAGATATACTTTTTCATATGATTAAAAATTATGTAATTTTATTTTATAATTTTTAAATCGGTAAAACACTAAACTATATAATTGAATTATATAAACTATAATTGATCAAAACAGTGCTTTTAATTTTTTGTCATGACTAATCTCCCAGTTGACTTATAGTTGAACAAGGGTCAGAAAATGTAATGTCTTCCTTAAAATATACACATCTTTTTGGTGGGATCGTGTAGCTGTTAGTGTTTATTAGTCATTGAGCTATCTACCACATGAGTTAATAAGGTCAACTCTTCAGATGACTTATGACTGGTAGAAAAGAACTCTATTCATATTAGTAAGCATGAATCTCCTTTTGCAAGTCTGGGAATTGCATGCACTTCTATATGGGCAGAAATTGGCTTCCTGTCTTCTCTATGAGGGAGGTTATATATTTCTGCACTTTTCATTGAGTGGATGATTTGGCAAATTTTCTAGATTGTGTCAATTTAATTTCCTTTCTACTTTACCACACAGGCAGTGATGCTAAGGGTATACTTTCCAACCTTTATATTGCTCCTCAATATAAATGATGTCAACATTTTAAATTATGTTAAACTTTTGTTTTGTTTATAGAAAAATGTATTCCACTTACACATGCCCTTTAGTCTATAAACATAGACCACAGCCTCTAGGAGCCCTAAACAAATGGCTGTGGAGTTCAGCTATGTGGAATCTACAACATGGGCTAGTTACTAGGATATATAGGGCATGGCCTGAGTTGACTATACCTGTCTATAAATATCCCTGAGTAATATAAATGTAAACTTTTTTTTTTTTGGAATTGTTGTAAGAGTTTATTTGAGCCAAATGACAATTGCTGGGAAGCAAAATCTGAAGTGCTTCACAGAATAACAGTTTGCAGTTTCTTTTATGCATTTGGAATTAAGGAAGAACATAAGAAAGATTACATGAAGATGGGAGAAATCAAGGGAGGGATCATAATACAGGATAGCTAAGATTATGTGCTCGTTTGAAGGTAGTTACTTACCCCTTTAAAGGTATTATGTCTGGCATTTCAAAGGTGTGGTAATCTAGATGCACAAGAACAATGGACAGGCTTGCTTAAAAAACTTTCACTAAAATGTTATAGGCCTGGGGCTTGACTATCTACCATAATCTGCCCAGTTAGGAATTAATGATCAGCTCACCCTGTGAGGTTCTTTTCCATAGCACCTCTTTTTTGAACCAGTCATCTGGTTCAATTACATCTGCTTTCTTTTTTTTGTCAACATTTTTTCATTATGCAAAAAGAATGTTTGTAATACTATTTATCAGAAATTTATATGCTAATTCTAAGCTAAGAGGAATATAAAAATTGTTTCAATGCTGCCTAGAAAATGTGTGATACGGTTCCAGCAATTAAGGAGAGATATCAATCAAAAGAAATCATTTCCAGTAGAAAATTGTAAATGATGAATTTTGTTCAAACAAGCAAGACCCTGAATTATTATAAAGTAAGCAATTATACACACAGTTTAATATTTTATCACAGCAGTCACATTAAAATGTCAGTAAACTGGGCTCCAGGGAAGGAATTCACATGCCCGGCTGAGCTATGGGATATCTTGTCCACCACCTCAGTTGCTCTTGAGTGTGATGCTGAGATTGTGTTTCTTGTCAAGCTTTGGAAAAATGGGGAGCTGCTGTAGCATGTATGAATCCTGAGAGCTCAGGAGAGCAGCATAGTATATTGGGTAATGTTTTTAGTGGACATCAGAGAACATCTACAGTGTTGGGAATATTGATAAGTCATACTTGCCAGTGGAGGAAGACCAGGTTGATAAGGAGATTGGATAGTGGTCTACCTGAGGTCAAGATGAAGATGATTCAGTGGAGTCCTTGCTAAGTATCTTCTCCAATCCCTGCGGATTAGCCCACAAAGACAGTTGTGTTTTTTTTCCAAAAGACAGAACTTCGATCACTGGATGGAAATTTTAGGTGGGCAGATATTGATTTAATATTTATTAACCTATATTTCTCCATGCTACATCAGGACACATATGATGTGAAGAATGAGACCTATTTTCAAATCCTGGTTTCATATCTTACTGGCCATGAATTTCAGGAATTAATATTACTTAGGCCCTCTGAGACTTAATTTTCTCAACTGTAAACTAACAACACAATATCAGTTTCATAGTGTTGTGATCAGCATTAAGGGTGAGAAGACACAAAAAGGCCTAATAGAGTTAACATAAATGCTCATATTTGTGTACATATTATTGTTATTGCCATTCAGCCTCACTAAAAAATAGGAGCACAGGGGCATTAGTGAAATATTTTCCTACTTCAGTTCCCTCCTGCTCTTGAGGATGTCTAGTTCAGATTCTTCTCAGATAGCTCTGAGAATATTCTAGACAGAGTCTCATATGTAGACGAAGGTTCTTAGATACCCTGTGGGTTTAACCATGCATTGTCCACCATGTATTTCCTCTCTAGTTCTAATTCACTATGGCAATATCTGCCGTTGAGGACAGTGTTTGGTCAGAAACCTAGAGAAGCTCAACGAGCATATATTCATCTTTCCTATCTCAACTGTAGTCTGCTGCTGTTTTCTCTCAAGAAAATATCCCAGCCCTGATATGCTACTTGTAGTCAATTTGTGTCTTAATCCTCAATGCAAGCTGGATTCAGTCCATGTTACATTGTGATCCTAATGTCTTATACAGAGAATTTGTTTTACTTTTTACTTTCTTTAGTGCACTTACTACTTCGAAAGACTCAATCTATCGAGTCTATTGAGCCCATGGGGGCCAAAGGAAAACATGGAAGACTGAGAATGTAGGCTATTCAGCATGGTCTTACCATCTGACGCCAGCTTTGCTTTTGGGTCAAATTTATGTTTCTTGAATCACTCTTCCATTGGTTAACCCACTGCCGCTGCCTCCACTAGTTTGACAGAAACATCTGAATTCTAGGGTTGCAATAGCTCAGGCTCTCAAATTTAGAATGCTGCTATATAAAAAATGTTTTAATAATTAGAGTTAGTCTCTCAAGTGGAATGAGGTAGCTCAAGAAAGAATAATCTCCTTCCAATGGGAATATGCAAACAGAGGCTCTGCACCCATGTGAGGGATGTGAGGGAAATATGTCTGTATGAAGGAAGGGCAGAGTGTGGGCTAAGTATCCAATAAGATCCTTCTCATCTATAATGTTTTATGATCTCTGGGCAATTCTGCCACTATGTTCGTGGCCCTGACAGGGTAAGCAAGATACGTATGAGCAGCAAGAGGAGGGAAGGGGGAACAAACACAAACAGGTGCATACACAGGCCCATGGAACACTTGTATAATGCTCCTTTGTCAATAATTTGGTTGTTTGTTCAGTTTTCTCTTAGAGTTTATTTAGCCCTGTTAATAGATATTCAGCAGCCTTTAGTACATCCAGAACTTAAATATAGAAGATACCAGATATGTGAATAAGTGAACCTGGAAGATTGCCACTCTCTATTCTTTTACTGTCTCACACTACAAGATATCTTTTTTGAAGAGTTCAATTGCCTTGCCTTTCCAAAAGGAGGGCAGTGCTCATAGCCTACCTTTTCTTGTGGCTCGCAGGATTCTAGCTCTTTGCCCAGCCACAGAAGATGCTCAGTTAATGATTGAAGTCCACGGTTATACCCAGGACAGTTTGTGACACTCACTCTGCCAGATCTAAAATTGCTCGCTATGATCTTTGACACTTGGAAAGGCCATTTTGAATGTGTAAGGGAAGGGGTTTTGACTTGTGCAGGATTTTGATTTTATCTTATCTGTACCACGCAACTCAGAGGTAAAATGGTTTAGATTAAAATAAATTGAACATCAAGAAAGAGACCCAGCATTCTAGTTCCAGTCCTCCTAAAATCTAGCCATATGGTCTTGGATCAGTTAATTAACATCTTTTGAATCTCTGTTTCTTCATCTGTAAACACCATTCAAATTGAGCTATAGTGGTATTATTTGCTTACTGAAGGACAGAGATGTTTCTGTAGTACACTCAAAAGGTCAAACAGATGGGAGTATTTTAAATTGAAAGCGCATGTGTAGGAGTCATGCCTTTTGTGAGCCACATGAATTCCCATGGGGTCTGGTAACTTGCAGTGTACCCAGCAGGAACCCAAAGAGTGTTGTGATGGTGATAAATATGACACCGTGAAATAAGGCCACATTTAACACAACAAGAAACCTGGGAAAGAAAACAAAGCAAAAACCTAGACTTCATCTCTGAGTACTTTGTGTGACTTTGGATAGGTCACTTTACAACTTTCAGCGCTTTAGTTGATTTGTTAAAAAGAACCCAATGTAAACAAAAGGAGGGAAGGCATGTAATCGGAACAATAGGAATGCTTATTGAACCCATGAGGTGGGAAGTACAGTACTGTGAAATGTATGACATCCTATAATTCCTGGCTTCCTACATCTATTCCCCTCAAAAAGATAGACTTCCCTTAATAGTTGGTGCTGGGTAATGCTAGACAAGGCAATTATGAGAGTTGTTTAGGATATATGGTGTGTTTGAACCGGGAAAGAAGTTAGAGATATTTTAGGCCAACCTCTTAATTTTATAGATGGGGAAAGCAAGTCTCACAGAACTTAAGTGAATTCTCTAAAATGGTGTAATTTATGAGAGAGCTAGAATCATATTTGCAAGGTGGAGAGCCATTGGGAAATTCCAGCTTCTCTGTTCTCACCTATTTTGTTTATTTTTGAGTTTAAGTGACAGAAGGTAATGCTATTTTCTCAATGTCTTAGTTTTAGAAGGCTTGCCAATGCCCTCTCCTTTATTGTCTGTAGAAACAAAATGAATCTAAAAAGGAATTAATTTCACAAAACTACTGCAAGCCAGGCATTGCATACTGTCAGGCATTGGTAATACAAACTTGCTCTGAGGTCCTTGCTGCCCTTGAATGGATTTCATTTTCGTTCCTTCATATTGTTGCTGTTCAGCAAGCTGCTTAGTCAGGAAAAGACAATGTGTTATAAAGATATCTACACGTATAAAAAAGAGGCGTTCAATTTATGACTCAGACCTACAGTGGCCTGATGCAGCACAGTCCAAAGAACAGTTCCTCTGTTAGACATTAACTGCTGTCAACTTCTTCTCTCATGAATTACACAGATTCTGTCTTAGAAATAGATATTCTCTTTGCTAATGAGGTTTTTTACTCCTTGGGAGTCTTCTCTGTAAAACTGAGACTAAAGGATAGAAAGAGAGGCTTCATAGGGAGGAGGAAATGGAAATGACATGAAATCCTACTTCCCTCTCCATCTGTGCATGCATGTGGGAAAGGGTTTGGGGAAAAGGCATGGTTTGTAATAGCACAGTCAACGAAACTGGGTGTCAAAGTCAGTACCATGTCAGGAAGGCTGCCTGTGCTTCTTGTAATGTCTTGAATGCTCTTAATCCTTTTGCAAATACGTGCTTGATTGTGAGACAAGTCAAAGAGCTGAAGATGTTTCCGCTGAGAAAGACCTTGGGGTCACTTGGATCAAGTATAGCAAGGAGAACTGTCTCTTAATAATATTAAAATAATAATTTTTCACTTAGATCTGGTTTAGGAGATATGCCCTCATGCCCCCTTGAATCTTTTTTTCTTTTTCTTTTTAAAAAGCAAAGTGATCTGAACAAGATTAAATGAGCAAAGTGGCGGGTTTCTGGCTTCAAAGCTATTGAGTTCCTACTTATTGCCGTTTATGTTGAAATTTCCCCATAGATTCTACATGAGAGAAAAAAGATTAACTGAGTCCCATATAACACAGGACAATGCAGGACAGACAAACGGAAGTTGTCCCAGGGGAGCAAATAATCTCTCCAGCCCCACAAATGATTTGCTTCTGCTCTATAGTTTGATTCTCCCCAAATCTGATTTCCAAACCAAATTAGTCCACCTCTGAAAACAAAACAAAACAAAACAAAACAAAACAAAAAACCACCAACATTCCAATTGGCAATTACAATAGTACCTCAGTCTGAGCGCATCTTATGAATGAGTGTCTAGGTTATGGAAACAAAGATACCCTCTTCCCACTGTAATATTTGTGTTGATAGGCTCCTTTTGGGAAGTTAATTCTCAATGTCATCATTCATGAGTTACAGGGAATGAAAAACAGGAGGAAGGAAAGCTCTGAAAGATGTGCTAATGTTACAATGTTTTGGTAATATTTTCAAACCCTAAATTCTTCTACCAATCAGACCATGTCATTTAAATTTAAGACTGTAAGAATACTGGCTTACAGAAATATTTTCACTTGTGTGACTTCACCCATCCTTGATGCCAGAGTTCAAAAGGGTGTATAAATAGCATGGGAGGAGGGACACAATACAAGTAGCTCAAACCTGTGAACAAGTCTAAGGTGAGAATGAACCGAGGCTTGTGAAAAATACATTAATACAAGAATGACTTGTAAAGTAATATGCCGAGAAAGAGACTAATGGAGACTCAATCATGGTACAGGTAGTGTAACTTTAACAAATGTCACAGAGAAGGCAGAACTACTGATTGGTTCTACTTATATCTTCTCTACATATCAAGGATCTTCACATTGGAAAGGAGTGAACAAACATTGCCATTAGGATGGGACTGAAGCTTTCAGTTGGTAAAGTTATGGTAAGGAAACATCTGTCTTTAAATCATGTTAAGTATCTAAACTCAGAAAAGTGCAGTTTTAGAACATACAGGTTTTTTTTGTGTATTTGCTCACAAAATGTGTCTCAGATGGAAAATTATGGAAAATTGGAAATGCCTCCCCCTACTTTGGCAAAAAATACATGTCGGCTAATATTGCTCAAGTTTTTAGTTTTTAAGTGGACTCCAAGTACTAGAGAGAAGCTGGTGACATTAATATAATTTTCTAAAAACTTTCTGTAAAACTATACTAAACTTATCAGCTTGCTTTCATGACTTGTAAGTATTGAGACTAGAAAGCAGTGATGAATAGAAACTGGCATTGAATTATTAAAACAATTCACGCCAAAATAAACCCTGAATTTTTATACTCTTTAGTCTTCAGCTTGGAATTTAATGGGAGATTAGGTTATATTTTCAAAAATATGTGGAAATAAAGTCAGAGGAGAGCACATTTATATGAATTCATAACTGGCTGAAGAGCTACAGGCAAGAAGTACCATAAAATAATTTATGCCCAATGGGAAGATTTCTATTGGTGTGCAGCAAGAGTCTGTACACAGTCTCCACTGTCTTTATTAGCCAGTTCAAAAATAAAGTAGGAGTAAGTCATGCTTATCAATTCCATGTCATTTTCCAAACTGGGCAGCATGTAGAGGCCACACTGTGTGACTAAAAGGGTGCAAGGCTTCAGACTCAGAGATGAGTTCGAATTCTAGCTCTACTTCTTACTAGCTGTCTGGCCCTCGATCTCGTCTCCTCCTTTGCATAATAGTAACCACCTCGAAGGGCTGTGAGGATCACTTGAGTTAATGTATATAAAGTGCTTCATTCGGTGCCTGGCACAAGGCATGGTCTCTTTTCCTTCTCTTCTCCTCCCCTCTTGCTCGGAATATAGGTTAATAGAATGAATGTAACTGTATCAACTAGTGGTTTGGGTCATGTAGTGTGAGAGTCTTAAATACTAGCTGATCTCAGTGCATACATATCTACATGAACAGTCTAAGGGGACCCTATTGTGGAGGCTGAATTCAAACATCACTGTTAGTAGTTTCTGGCTTATTCTTTCAGTGTCTCTACTTAGCAGAAATACATACTTGTCATGTGTTCTTTCCCTTTTTTTCTATACAAAAATTGACATAATTTTGTCTCACAAAAGGTACCATATGCACTTTTAAATACCTTGCTTGTCTCGCCTAACAGCTTATCTGGAGATTGAAACGTTAATACAGTTGGAAGTTACTCATTCTCTGTAATGATCCTAGGTTCCTGGTCCAGATTGTTCAGGATCAGTAGAAGATTGCCAGGCAGATGGTAGAGGAAGTGGCTTTCCAATATGAGGAAACCGGATGTTTTAGAGCCCACTTAACCATTTATTCAGTTTTTACAACAAATGTTTATTACTAAGTACTTAGTATGAGCCAGGCCATAGGCTAAATATTTTTGGTTCACTATGTCATTTAATCCTCACTTCAACTTTATGAGGGATATAATATTATCCTTATTTTACAGATGAGGAAATTGAGGTTGGAATGACTAAATATGTACTCCAAGGTCAACAAGTTACTCAATAGAGAAATTCAGCTTCTGAACAACATGTTAAATTCCAGAGTCATGCTCTTATGTACTGGGCTTCCAGACACAGGGCGGGAATGAATCAGAGAGCGTTCTAGAAGTGGAGCCACAGTGTAAATGTCTGGGGGTGAAGGAACATGAAGTGAGGAACTATGAGCAGTGCTGGTAGTTGTGTCGCAGAAGTAAAGGAGGAAACATGGCAGGTGACGAGGTTGAAGGTGTCAGCATGGCAAGACTGAGAGTCCGGCAGTGAGTGGCTTACCTTTTGTTTCTTGTTATTGGGCCAGAGGGCAGTGTCCTCATTCCTCAGTAGTAAGCCTGAGAAACCTGATTTGCCAGGCCCTGAGGCTCAGACTGGCCAAGAACACTGAGGCGGCAGAGCTGTAGGGTGCAAGGGCTAATTTGTCACAGGAAAACTGTGTGCTTAAACATATTTTGTGGGTAACCCAGAGTGGGATCTGGGATTCCCTGGACAGTTTGCTGGTGACTGGAGTTCCTGATGCTCTTATAGGCCATGGCTCTGGCTCTTGCCTGGGTGAGGGCAGCATACCTTGGGTGGATCTATCCTTTCTGCTAAATGCCAATTGTAATTGTAATGTAATCACCAAATACCTCTATTTTTGTCCTTCCTAGCCCTTTAAATTGATTCAGTGGGGGAAGCTCTTCCCTTTACCATGATTGGCAGCCTCTATGAAGTCCTGTGGTCACATTTAGATAATAAAGAGACTTAATCTTTACTTTAAGTCACTAAACACTGTCACATTGGAGTAATGAAGATGCCTGTATATGTAAGCCCTTCCCTGCTCTTAGGGAAGGAGGGTAAAGTTGGTTTCTTCACTGTTCTCTCACAATTTCTACTTCCCTTGCTTGGCTACTCTTGAGGTTCTGAATCCCTCCCAAACTGGGGATGAGGGAACGTGGAGAGGAAAAGGCAGCAGGAAAGTCCTCACTCCCCTGACACTCTCCTGGTGATCAGGTTCACCCTCTCTCTGTACTTAGCAGGTGGGTGCAACTGGCTCATTCACCCATGGGCACTTCCATGGGCTCTTAGAAGACCCTCCTCCCCACCCCCAAACACAGATCACTGAGGGTCTCTCACCTGCACTTCCCCTTGAGAAGGGCTGTTCTACTTCGGCTGCTTCCGTCCTCATCCCTTAGGCCCTATGCATCCAGGTGAAGCTGCAGCCTCCACCAAGGTATGAGTGATCCCCTAGACACCCCTTCTAGAGGGGCCTATGAGGGCTTTTTGCTGGCTCAGCACAGTGCGGGCCTCTCAGGCATGGCCTCCCCCAGGTTCTTGACCTACACTCACATATACTTGGGTCCAGGACTCCAGGCCTGCCACCCCATCTCAGCACGGTCCCCTTTCTCCACATCCCTGTTGAAAAGACTAACCAGCCCATCTCTTGTCCTCGAGTTATTAAGTGGGAGTCAGATGAGACCTCAACTGCAGAGTACAAACATTCAGTTCTTGGTGGAGTCCTAGTGACGTTGTTTTTCTTTAGTGTGAGTTGAGAAGCAGACCCTACCTTCTGCTCTTTCCAGAAAATTCTTCCTAGAGTTATCCTTCAAATTCTCTGACTAGGTTTAAGGTTAGGGCTATCTCCTGCTGTCCTGGACTAGAGATAGAGTGGTTGTGACTCAGAGCGAAGGGCTCTTCAAACAGATCTTCTCTCCAAAAATTCTCTTCTAATCTCCATCTCTCAACCCTTATACTTTGATGTGGTTGAAGAACTTAAGAGTCATCGAAAGTAGATCTTACGCACTTACTTTGAAACATTTTTGCTCTTGGTCTATCTCCCCAGTTTGGAATGTGCCTGTGCCGAAACTTTCATTTTAATATCAGATATGCCTCAGGTATTATATCCAAAATGACATCCTTTCCCTCTGCAGCAATCAAAGTGCTTTTTCTAAAATAAGATATGACTCTCCTGCTTAGAACCTCTCAATGAAAACTGCATACAATTTTTGCAGTGCAATGAGGAAGAAAAACAGCATGCAAGTATACAGATAAACAAATCGTTATGAAATCTGATGTATAGAATGCTGAGTCAGAGAATAAATGAGGAAGATGTGAGTGAGGGGGGGCCAGGCTCTCTAACCTCCCAGCCTTAGAGCAATCGCATATAACCAAGAGGGTTAAAAAGCATAAACTCTGACCCCAGTGTGCCTGGATTCATATCCCTGCTCTGCTACCTATTAGCTATTTGACATTGTGAAGTTACTTATTCTTTCTGTTTCTTGGTTTCCTCATCTGGAAACTGAGGACGATAATAGTTCCCTTATATGGTTGTGAGTATTAAAGGAGTTACTGTTTTGAAAGTACTTGGAAAAATGCCTGACATCTAAAAAGTATCGTATAAAGTTTAGTAACTAAATGTAAAATGCTACCGTCTTTCTGTGTAAGTCTTAGGTCTTTGCCTTGATGGGCTCGGAATTACCCTTCATTATTCAGCTTAACATCATCTCTTTTGAGAAGCTTCAAATGGTCCTCAACATTCATTCAGGTGTTCCTTTTTATCAATGTATTGTATACATATAAATATCACCACAATTATCCCACTGTACTGTAATTGATCTTCTCTTTCCACAGACTAGAGACACTGTTGAAAGCAGGGATCTTATTCACAGTTTTATAACCAGAGCATCTGATGCCTATTAAATATATGATGAATAGATAAATGAATGAATGATAGACATTCTGATAGATAAGCATAAAATTACATTTTTGGGATTTGATGTTTTTCTTTCTTTCAAGATAAGAAGAATCTTCGCCAGTTGGCTTGATATTTCAGTCTACATGAAATCACAATCTCCAAATCATTTATAAGAGAAGAAAGTTTGGAGATTCATCTAAAATTCAGATTTACAAAAAGCTGAGTTGAGTTTGATTGATTACTCCATTCAAGTATTTACTACACTCATCCACTATGTTGAAAATGGGATTCCATTCAATAAATATTTATTGAGTGCCTTTCTGGGCCAATCAATGTGAAAGACATAAACGTGGATAAAATATGGGCCCTGCCATCTAGGAGCTTATAATCCAGCAGAGAAGACAGGCACATAGAGACTTGTAAAACAAAGTGGAATATGACAAAAGTAAACGACTGGAAGGTCTAAAGAAGAGTGGTTTTGTTTATTTCTTTTTAAAATTTTGATTTATAAAGTGAAGTCCTAATGCCCAATTACTTTGTGTTTTTTAAATTTGTTATTAACTTTTTTCAACTTTTGAATTTGCTGTACTAACTCTGCCAGAAGAATAATTTCTTGATTATGTAATTCACACAGAAATCAAAAGGATGTTTTACAATGGTCCTTCCTTTCCTTTCTTTAAATTCTGTTTTCTTATGTTTTGAATGAGCCTAGATTAGTTTGTATAGCATTTGGGTGGCAGTGTTCCATGTATAGGATATCAATGAAACACATTCTCTCTCTTTCTCTCTTTCTGTCTTTTTATTTTTTATTTTTATTTTTATTGTTACAAAATCAGGAGGTGACAAACTTGATAGCAAAGCTAGTTACTAGAACAGGCAAAAGAAATCTCTGCCATCCTGATGTTCAGTACGGTTCTTTTTTCCATTATACCATGCTGCTTCTAGAAAAAATTCAGACTATAGGAAATGCAGTCCTAGGGAAGATATTTATAACAAGTCTCTGGCTCATTTAGCATGCCGTTGTTTGGAATATCCAGCTGCACACTTTGTTCTTGTCAGTAATAAATTATTTCCTGACAATTTGGTTGACAAACGGGATCCCAGCCCCAGTGATTTGCACACATCTTTTTAAAAATGATCAGGTTAACTGTTCTAAATGGACTTTTTGTCCTTCACTCCTCTTCTAGCATAAGGAGAAAGAAGATTCAAGATCTTCAATAAGAGTGTAAATCACGCACACAGACAGAACTCTGTTTATATAACATTTAGGGTGAAGGTATCCTTTTTATGAGCTTTTGTAATCCAATGGAGAGTCTCTGAAAGCCACAAAATCTCTCCTCTGCCCTGAAACTAGCTAAGTTTGCTTTTCTAACTTCCCAGTGGGCTGGGATACAAAGTATGTGGACATTTCAAATGTTTGAAAAGCAAAACAGAATCAGGAGGTGGGGGTAGGGAAGGGAATGTAGGGGTGGCCAATGAGGATTCTTTTACAACTCATATTTCTCTATTGAAAACTGAGATTTCTGGTCACATCAGGGCAGAGTAATTGATAGCAGCTGCAGATGGGAAGGTTTGAGCATGCATCTCCCCAGGCAATATTTTCTTTGGTATTCTCTATGGTATGTCGTAAAGTATAGCAGTTCAATATTGAGCCATAATTTCTTTCATTAGCTAAGTGGACTAGCACTATTTATTTATTCATTTTTCTTCACAAAACTGGCCTTGTTCTATGTTCTTCCTTAGCCCACTTCTGGTGGCCATGACATTTGCTTGTCATCAATGTTAGTGAGGTTGGGAATACCCTCCAGCAGTCCGCAATGAGGAGCAGAAAGTAAATGCACAGAATGGAGACAGGCTGGCACCATCTCACCAGCAAACTGACCTCTTAAAGTCCAGAATTTTTGGCCTGGTTAGTGAGGAGAGGTCAGACTTGAAGGAATGGCTTCATTTTCCGCTTTCGTTGATAATAGTAATGCTGGTAAGACCAAGTTCTTTGAGGTGTTTGAAGGTCTTAGCATAGGCAATAAACAAGTTGGAATTTAAGAGATAATGACTCAAGATGATGAAAAAGAGTCCAATATTTTTCCAAACTGATGAATTAAAAGGAGAAATAGGTGAGCTTTTTCAATGTGGATCATCTTAAAAGAATAGGTCTCTGTCTTTAATAAAATTTTTAAGAACTTCTCATCCCTTTCCTTTAGTGAAGAGTTCTTATTTTAAATGCTCCTATTATGATAAATAGAATGGAAAGGGTATGAAAAGGCTATTAAAATAATTACAAAGTTCAGGTCATAAATTATCTGCTGATTCGGCCCGTCAGCAGGTAAGTCAATTGCTTCAATGTTAAGACTAATTGGCTAGACTAGAGAATTGGCTATAAATGACTTCCGACATCTGGATCAGAGAGATGTAAGTCATCAGCTTGGCCAGTGGAATCCAACCTGCAAAGAGTATTCCCCTCATTTGAGCAATAGATATTAGATGTTATAGTGTTACTGGAATTTTGTGATAGCAGTTTGCCACTGTGCTGCAAAGTATGATGGGATAAAAACATGCAATATTAACAGCATGGGATAATGGTGATCAGGAGTCTGGGCATCTCATCTAAAAGAACATGGCCAAATCAAATCGTTAGCTAGTGAATGTTTACCATGGACTAGTTTAATCAGTTAACTAATTTATTTTCTGGTTGCTATGCTCAAGGAAACTCACATTTAACCAGTTTTGCATACTTCTTAAAATGCCTAATCTAAAGACCACCATCCTGTACAACGTCCTCCTTCACTGCCCCTTCCAAAAAACGTAAGACCAGAAACAGTTTAAACTTCCATACTGGCATGCATGTATTTATGTATGAGTGGATTGTTTGGAAAGAATCAATAGGTTTTCTTAAATAAACTTTCTCCTGGGACCAGAAAAATGCAAGGTCTAGCCAAACTGGGAAATTAAGTCTGATTTAACTGCCATATCTTTGTGATTCACTCGGCTATTGTCCTCTCTGTGAAAACATTGCTAATTGGTTGAAAATAAAACCAGGACAGTCAACAAAATCCTACCTTACTCATTGCATTCATCTAGTGACCAGCAAAACATTTTCAATGTGACCATAGGCTTGGTCTCTTCTAAATAAAACTTCTAGTCTTTCATTTGAACTCCTGATAACTTTTTACTTCAACAAAATAATCATTTGAACTGTAAAATTATATCAATGCCAAATATCTCACTTAGTTCTGTGGTTGCCAGAAAATGAGGTGTTCTGCAAAAATAAATTTCCTAAATAGCTAAAACTTTCACTTTTTTAACTTGAAAACTTTAAAAAATATGATTATTTTTATTAGAAACATAATTATATTTGAAACTTGTCTGCTTTCTTAAACATATGAAAGAGCATATTAAACATAACTATTTTTATGACTCAGGTATAACTATAAATATAAATGTACCAATGCACTTATGGCCCATTAAAAGTATGGAGAAATTTTGCCTTTCAATAAATCTCTACGTTATCTCAAATTACTGTATTTCATTTGTCTGCTTGTAGTAGATTTTGTTAGCTATTTATCATTGTCATTATTGAAGTACTTGTTGTCTTACTCAGTTCTATCCCTGTTCCATTTACAGCTTCTCATTCTCCATGGTCTAGGATGTACATAGCTAACATTCTTAAAATTTTGTGAAAACAGGAGAAAAATGTCTTATGAAGTGAATAGGTTTTACCACCTGGATCTCAGGAAAACTATCTCTGTTGCCCAGGGGCCTTATTTGATTATGTAACTGAGAGACAAAAATTATTTCTTTTCAGATGACACTATATTCTTTTTGTAAGGATATTCGTTGATATCTACATAACTTTCCCACTAATGTTCCAGGTGCTTTGATACTCTGGTGAGTGTGGAATGAATATACTCATAATAATAAGGGCTCTTATGGGCATATAAAATGTAGATCCTAGCATATATTCTCAGGTGGCTGCAGTGTGAGGAAAATGTGTTGATGTCAGGAAAATGACTGCTCAAAATGTTGACACAAATATTGTGGTGTATATATTTTGTTTTAATACTAATTTATTTTCAGTTAGAATGGGTCCAATAAAAATCATCTGCTTATGTTTCTGTTTACACATTCTAAAAGGTAGCATTAAGCCAAGATTCATTGGCAGAGAAAAATAATAAGCTAAATGAAAATTAGAGATGGACAACTTATTGCCATATACCGCGATGTAAAATTCTCAAAATCTTTATAAGTTCGGGAAGAATCCATGAAATCTCTTGCTGAGTTTAAAAAAAAAGTTTGCTTACTTGATTTAAAAATCTACCCTCTCAGGGAGCAAATAAAACATTTAATATGTGTTTCTGACTTATTCACATTGAATGTAACAGTCTTTTCATTATAAGAGAGCTCTCCGACCTAGAATCCTAGGATACTCTTATGTCTAAGGCATATTGCAGACTTCTTAACAAGGGTTTCTATTCTCTTATTTCTGATCCGGGGATAGCCTTTAGTAGGTCACAAATAAACGTGAACTTTAAGTGCATTTTGAAATTAAGAACATCTTCAAACAGTCACTAAAGTCGAAAAACAATGTATGTAGTATACTGTTTCCCTTTTCAAATAGAAATTTTGCAAAGCCATTACTTAGAAAATTGCCCTAGGAAAATATATGTGAATTTGTATTCCTTTTAATTATTTTGTCAAAGTGATTCCTCTTCAGCCTTTTCTACATTTTTTCTAAATTGTTAACTCATACCAATGTTGTTGAAATAGTTGTATGGTTCCATCTGTCGTGTGTGTGTGTGTGTGTGTGTGTGTGTGTGTGTGTGTGTGTGTGTGTGTTTGTATGGGTGGGTAAAATGGTTGGAGTATGAGGGGTCAGTAGTGGAGGAGAAAACAGAGAGTTGGAGGTGCATATGTGATGATATGTTCAGGGAGCTGATGTCAACCTTAAAAGCTGATTGCTTTCCCCTTGACTGACAACACTGTTTTCTTTCTCCTCTCCTCTCCTCTCCTCTCCTCTCCTCTCCTCTCCTCTCCTCTCCTCTCCTCTCCTCTCCTCTCCTCTCCTCTCCTCTCCTCTCCTCTCCTCTCCTCTCCCCTCCCCTCCCCTCCCCTCCCCTCCCCTCCCCTCCCCTCCCCTCCCCTCCCCTCCCCTCCCCTCCCCTCCCCTTCCCTGCTCTTTTCTTTCTCTTTCTCTTCTTTTGCCCACTTCTTTTAAAAATATTACTGACATGTCAGGAAGTCACAGGATCAAATTAAATATACTTGGTGGGAATTGCATTCATGTTGCAATGAACTGTGAGAGTAGGGGATGTGGCCAGGATTTTAGTTAGGTCCCAATTCCTGCTTTTTCATCACAAGCAGTATGATGTTTACCTCTTTCTCGTGGCTATAAATGCAAAACAGTAAATGCAGGCACAGTTTCCTCTGCCTTTTGCCATTTTTCTGTGTATTATACAACAATTTGGTTAATTGGGCAGAAAGTTATGGAGTTTGACTCCCAGAAGAAATGCCGATTATGAGTCCCTTATTATAACATTCAACTAGATCAACTTTACTTTAAATATTAAAGAAGTGCCCCTCTAAGGCACTTTTTTGTGACCTCTAATGCAATTCATTTCACAAAACATGAAAAAACAAATCAGCAAAATAAACTTCCTGAATTGTATTTGTGAGCTAATTCTCAATCTACTTATAAATATTATTAGGAGTATTGGCTAAACGCTACCATATGTCAGGGCAGAAATTGCAGAATCTAAATACCATACACGTCACAGAATTAATGGAGTTAGCTACTTTTATCATCCTTCGTTATTTCAACTTTATACTTGCAGTGTGTTATGACGGCTATTCCCCCCTAAGGAATGTGTGCTGTGTGTAAAATATTAACTCATTAATTCCTGAGGTCCTCATTCCCCAAGGACACAACAGTTTCTTTTTCTCTCGCTTGCTGGTTTCATAAATGTCGAAACTCAAAGACTTACAGCAGGAAATCAGTACTAGAACCGAAAACAGAATTCAGGTCTTTTAGTTCTTAGCACAGGATTGAAGAGCTTTTGCCTACAAATAAATAATTGCTATTTGTGGGCATGGTATCAATTAAGATTAAGAAAATTATTTTTGACCTACTACTATTTTAAATTATTTCAAATTGCTTTAAAGCATAAATATGACATTTTGGTTTGGGGAAACATACTGCCCTTAAAGCAATATCACTCAATTGGCATTCATCCGATAAAGTTAGTAATGGACTGAGAAAAAGGCAGAGTTTGATGAAGTCGATACAACAAAGTGACGCCCTCTTGTCACATGTGCACAAGTCCTGTGGGAAACTACTGTGCGATGCTTGGTGAAAAGGGGTCAGAGAAGTAGAACCAAGAGGAGCTAATCCTGAAAGGAAAAGAGCAAGGTTATGATGGCTTTTGGATGATATCTTTCAGTATTATTCTCCATTGGTCTCTCAAGCAATTTGGCATTTTGTGAAAATAATTTTCAACTGTGTGTGCTATAATGATATGCTTAATAGAAGCTTGTTTTAGGATCATCTGTGAAAAATGCATTACAAATACACTTTGAGGATATTATTCTAATAACAAAACAGAATCTAGCAATAATTTGACAAATACTAATGAAGAGTTTACCAAAGCAAAATTGGCTTAAGGTGTACAGATAAAGCTAAGGAAATAACAGGAGAAAGGAGACCAACATAGATGCAATTTGTGTCTACAATAGAACATCTTAGCTGTTACATGATATAGTACTTTAGGTGATATTTTTACATTTAAGCATTTTCTAAAAGACTATAGAATTATTTTAGAAGATTTTCAGCATTGTCATTTTTTTCTTTTCTTAATATGCTTTGAACACCAAAATTGCTGTGGAACTCAGTGCCATGGTAATTATGCTATATAAATATGTTCCCAGTCACATGAGTTTACAAATTAAAGGATTGAGACAAATGATCAATGGGCAAGGCATAAAGACATCTCAGTAGTTTTACACTGGGGAGAGAAAGGTGGGAAAAAATAGGAAACAATATTTTTATTAATGATGTTTTTCCTTTACATGTATAGATTTAGCATCTGAACTGTGAAAACTAATGCATACTTATAATTACAAAAAAATGTGATGCAATAGTGTTCATTTCCATAGCAGAACATGGCTATTGATTGTTTCCTAGACAAACTAGAATCAGTTAATTAGAGCTTATTTTGGGATGTGTGGCAGAGGTAGGGAGGTATGAGTAGTGAGGGCTATACTGAGGGATTAATGAGGGATACTGTTTGTTCCAGTGATTCTCCATTCTGGCTAATCATGAAAATCATTTGAGGAGCTTTTGAAAAATACTGATGTCTGCCACAGCCTCTATACCTCCCACCCCCAAACACTCTCACCCTCCATATTCTGATTTAGAGAGTGGAGGATAAACAAAATACGGTTGGCCCTCCATATCTGTGGGTTCCACATTCTTGGAATCAACCAACAGCAGATAGAAAATATGCGAAAAATATGGTGTTGCTAATCTGTACCATGTAGTTAGGCCTACGTTGTGTGTGTACCAAACACGTACAGACTTCTTTTCTTGTCATTATTCCCTAAACAATACAGGATAATAACTATTTCCACAGCATTTGCATTGTGTTAGATATTATAAGTAATCTAGAGATCATTTTAAGTATATGGAAGGATACTGTAGGTTATAGGCAAATACTACGCATTTCATATGATACTAGAGCATCCACAAATTTTGGTATCCGCAAGGTTCCTGGAAGCAATCCCCTGCTGATACTGAAGGAAAACTGTCCCATCTTTGGGCAAGATTAGAAGAAGAGATTTTCAGTTTGCAAGCTCTAGTTTGGTGACTAGTACTGAAGAATGCGTAGAAAAAGTGGTGAGGGGAAAAAACATGAAGAAAATTATAATATAGAGGATATCAAGATAGGAGAGAGAATGAATTGACAAAAGCAGTGGGGAAAGAGGTATGCCATTCATGAACAAATATGTCCAAGAAATTCAGTTGTGATGTGTAGAAGGAAAGAAAATATTCCCAAGAGATATATCCTTTTCTGTGTATGGATATGAAGTAGATAATTGGTATTTCTGGGGTAATCTCCCTAAAGCCAGCTTCTTCACACTAAATTTCCAGTAATTGCTAACAACTTCCACTATGCATTGAGCCAGAAGTCTCTGAAATTGGTACCGTATAGAGAAGGCTCTCAGTCATTCTCAGAGAAAGCTCTCAGTCATTCTCAGCAGGTCACAATATTCTGGATGAATTAATTAAGAAAGGAACAAAACAACTAAATTGGTAAGCCAACAGTAATAGTGAGCATGGCTACGAGATGTCTATCCTGAAACAAAGTAGTTCAAAAGTTATGCAATTTATGTGAGTTTCCTGAGGAATTTTATTTTGCAAGATTTGTAAAACTATGTTATCTTGGCTGAGGCTACCAAAACAACAAAGCCATTTCATACAGTGCAATGAAAACCTTTGCACATTTTCATGTTCCGAGTATAGGGGATTACCTATCATTCTACAAATATACGGGCAAGACTACCTTTGATCTTGGTGTTTCTCTTCTTGGAATCTCTTTGCCTTTTCAATACCATCTTTAAACTCTTACTCCAAAAGGTTCATTTTCTGTAAAACTTCTTGCAGTTGAGAAAAACAGTATCCAGGTATGCTGTCATCCATAATGCACACATCTTTAATATCACTATTTGTTTTATTCTGTTTATTTTCCTGTCTCTCCTTCTGGATAGACTGAGAGTAATTCAAGGAGAATTTATAGCCAGTGCCTTTCAGAGTGTCTGTTTTTAATTGCTTTGGAAAGCAAACCCTTCTGTTGGGTAACTAGAACCCTTAATGAGAGCTCAACCAATGCTTGCTGCATTAAATTGACACCCTTTGCCTACTTGGAAATTTTCCCTTTGGCCAGTCATATTGAAACAACTTTAGTTATGTCAGTTGAGCCTGCTTTGTGGTATGTTTTTGTGTCAGTGAGGGGTGTATAAATCAAAATTAAAACTACATGAACAAAAGGCTTGTTTATGAAGCACATGTATTTCAAGGGAGGAGAAAGGGGATCAATAACTTGTGTTAGCTTCTCAAAGTGGTCTAAGGCCCCAAGTAGATGATAAAACACTATCATAAACAACCAAAAGCTTTCTCATTAAATTCTGAATGATATCCATTCAGACAAGAATGACCATTAACATTACTATATAAGTACTGGAAAATGAAAGGCAAAATGTGTTACCTGTAGCATTACGATAGTCTACTTTAGAACAAAACCAAAACCAACTGAAACTAACTGAAATTTTACTAAAATTAATATAATTTAGGAAAGTGGCTAGAAATAAAATAGAAGTTCAAACATCAATAGGTTTTATTTATATTAGTAAAATCACTTGAAAATATGACAGAAAGTCCCAGTTCACCAGCAATAAAAATACATAATAGATGGAAATTTAATAAGAAATTTGCAAGATATAAGGAAAATAATGTAACTTTTCTGGAAGACATAAAGAAGACAACAAATACAAAGCCATGCCATATTCCTTGGTGAACTGACTCAATATTGTAAAGCTTCCAAGTAAATGTGTGTAAATAACCTTAGTGTAGCTAAAACTGCAAATTTAAACAATGAGATATATTTTATCTTTCAGAGTAGCAAAGCTTAAAAATATGTAGAGTGGTGTATTTCCTCATACATTGTCAATACGAATGTAAATTACTACAATATTTTTGTAGGTAATTTGGAAATATGCAGCATAATTTACACTTCTAATTCCTTAGTTCTGCTTTTAGAAATCTATCTTCCAGAAATATTCACCCAGGTGATTAAATACTTACACACACACACACACACACACACACACACACACACACATATATTGTAAACATTTGTCAGTGCGCATTGGTTAAAAAATTATTTTTCATCCCTTAAGTGAAATACTAGACAGACATTAAAAGAATGTGGCAGTTCTATATATCAGATGAAAATATTGTCCTTGGTATGTTGACAAGTATACAAAAGCAAGTTGAAACACACTGCTTGACATAACTCTATTTTTGTTTTTTAAAAAGTGTGTTCTTGTGTGTGTGTGTATAAAAAGAAAACACATGTAAAATTGTCTAAAAGGTAACAGACCAAGAAGTGGTCACCTCTGGGAGTAGAATGTTGGGGTGTTTTCAGTTTTCAGTTTGTCCACTGCCACAACTCTTCAAGATTTTTACAATGATAATAAATGTATTCTTTAATCAGAAACAAAATGAATATATATATATATATATGTATATATATTTATTTATTTATTTCATTTCTTTAAGTTTTCATCCTATGATTATTGTGGCTTCATCTCTATCTTCCCCATGAGTAAACTTTAGGACACAACCTGTTTTAGGGGAACTGCTTCGAGAGTCCCGTGGTAGGACATAGATAACATTCATTGATTGTTTCAGAGTTGAGCAGAGTTAATGATGGAGATGACAGTGTAATGGCAAAAGAAGTCCTGACACATCCCTGAGTTTTTCATCAACCTTTACTGTTCTCTCTTCACTTCCCTTTTATCTTCTGTGCTAAGTGGGGGTTTTAGAATGGATGTCATTAAAGTTCATTGCATTTGAAGCATACACATGTAAAAGGGAAAAGAGTCACAAAGATACTTCTGCTTCACCAAAAGATAGATGTATTCCTCAGAGGGTCAATGCCAAGCAGAGCTCTTTTTACATTGGAATTTGAAATTTCAGATTGAGATTTTTCTTAATAAGAAAAAAAATTTTTTTCCTGATTGAGGCAAATTTAAATTGAAAATATCAGAGGTAGATAGAAAGCCTTAGTTGTTGGTTTTCAAAGCAGTGAACTATAATATGTACCCCCGACTCTAGATTTTTCATTAAGATGCTTTTCAGAGGTATCTCGTCAATGCATAACCTGTTGGGCACAAAGAAAATGTTCTCATTGTTACCAAATATTGAAGAACCTTAAACAAACCCCATCATTTCTTTAATTTTGTTGCGTTTTTGATTACACCATTATTTATTTCAACATTAAAGAATATTTATGCTTTCAAATTCTCTATTGATCAAACTCACAATGAGTTATTTTAAAACACATTCCAAATATTTTATTTTACCCAGCTTCATGTTGACAGGTACAATAATCCCATCTTAGCTTCTGTTCACAGAAGAACACATTTTGAAACGCAATTAATAAAAGGTAGACCTATGTAAGCTCTGCAGAGCCCCAGCACCTGCTGAGCAAACTGTCAAATGTTTGCCACGGTACTTAGTGCTGTATTATGGCAAAATGAAAAAAAAAATAGGCATGGGAATGAAATTAAAAACTTACAATGAAATAGTTGATTAAGAAAATTAAGCCGTTTAACACAGAGCCATGCCTCTGCCTCCTGGAGGAAGCCTTGGGAGGTAGCAGTGGAGCAGAGCCAGTTAAAACGTTTGTCCTCTATGGCGATGACTGCTTAATTTTCTTCACAAAGGACTCCTTTGGCATTCATCTAAATTTTCAGACCCCCTTTCAAATTTATTCATAAGTTTCCTCTTTCCCAGTGACCCCAACATACTTGCTTCTGGGAAAGGGTCTGTCAACAAATGGCAGATCTGCACCTAACCCAGAATGAAGCCTTAGGGGTCCTGAGGCCCAAGTTTAGATAGCCTCTTCCTTAGGGGCTGAGGCGGAGCTCACAGTCTCCCTTAGCCAGACATTTTAATTGCTAGATGTTTTTTTTTTATAATGTTTAAGGGAGGAGGGGAAGAAAGTGTGATAAGGGAAGCTTTGAAGAAATAGTGATGAACAAACCTGCCTCAACTTTTTCCTCCTCCAGAAAGCCTCTTCTAATTAATTTTATTCTTGCACTACCATCCTTTTGTTCTGAGTTTCTCCAGCCCCTAGGTTCTTAGTTGGCTCAGGTAATTTTGTTTATCCTGAGTTGTTTTTGTTTGTTGCCTTAATCATTGAATTGGATTCCCCAGCGAGACTATGAAAATGTCCAGAATTTTAGGAATATACTCTCCATTCTTTTATGTGTTTTAATAGTGCCTAATATTTTACCCAATAAGAAAAGGAGCTCAATGAGGTAAAAATATTAGATTAATTCGTTCATTAATTAAAATAATTACATTGTCCATTTTGAACCTCAAAAGCTTTCTGAAAAGGAAAAAAAAAAAAAACTACTAAAGGGAATGCAATCAGTAGAACCGTTTTCCTCAAGGAAGAACCTTCTCAATTTGACACGGCCAGAGCAATGCAGGACTCAGGTTCAAGTCAGGCCTCTTCTAATAAGTTAATTATTGATGTAGTGGAGCCAAAATTTTAATATTTATTAGGAGCGATTTTGGTGACATGACATAGATTCATGGCATTTACATGTTTAGAAAAAAACAATAACATGGTAATGGTACTGCTATTTATTTATTTACTTATTTATTTACTTATTCCCCCACATTGATCTTTAAAGGATTTGAAGAGGTTAAGACAATTAAGTAAAATATACCAATTAAAAAATGTTGTGAAGAAAGTAACGCAGGACTAGTTGCATAACATAAAGTCAAAATTAAGAGTAAATAAAAAATGAATCCTACAAACACTTGCATGCTTGCCAAAATTTGGCTCTAAGCTTCCTGGTAACCAACCTGAAAAAGATGAACTTGATCAGATATGCAATACACTCTATTTATTATCAGCAATAATATCAGTTCATTTTGCTCAGAACTATAATGATTCATAATGCAAAGCCCACGCAGACTCTTTTGAGGATGTTTATTGGATTACATTGATGGAATGCCCCTAATCCATGACAACATTCTTAAGTGTGAACCAGAGTGAGTTTCATTAGACGTGTTCATAGTGTCTCTCACTACAAATCATCTTCACATCAAGTGCTGTTCAGTAAAAGCCATTCCACTGATAGCCATATGGTGCGTTCCATGGATATATATGATTTCCCTGGTCAGACTAAATTTGAGAATAGTTTTGAGAGTATCTGCCCCAAGGGAAGGACTACTCTTATCAATTAAGTTGGCTTATTGGTTGCTGAGATAACAAATGACCCTAAAATCTCAGTGGCATAAAACTCCAATCTTTATTTCTTGTCCATGCTATAGATACGAGGTCTGACAATTACGTTTGAGAAGTTGCCACCATGCACTTACATTGGCAGCACTGTACAAACAGCTCAGTAAGGTTTCATACCTAACCTTGGTTTATTAGTGCCTCACAGCTGTGTTCATGTCGACGTGTGCTGGTAGGATTGATTTGTCTTGCTGAGTGGCGTTCATTATTGTTGTTGCGTGTTTTTGTGTGCCATCTCAAGAATGTCTGAGTTTGAATTAGAGCAATGGAAAAGCATTAAATTTCTTGTTAAACTTGGCAAAATTGGAAGTGAAATCAGGGACATGTTAGTCCAAATTTGTTGGGAGAATGCCATGAAGAAAACAGCAGTGTATAAATGGATTATACGTTTTTCTGAGGGGAGAGAACATGTCATTGATGAAGACAGGTCAGGGTGGCCAGTCACTAGCAGAACTCATGAAAACATTGTAAAACTTTGTCAACTTGTGCATCAAAATCATTGGCTGACTGTGAGAAACATAGCAAACCAAGTAAACATCAATTGAGAAAGTGAGGAAAACCTTAACTGAAAATCTTGGCACGAGGAGTGTGTGTGCAAAAATGGTCCCAAAGGAGCTCACCGATGAACAAAAGCAAAGGGAGTTTTTAGCCAGTAAACAAATCACTGTATTGGAACACCCCCCTACTCATCGGATCTGGCACCCAATGACTTCTTTCTTTACCCAAAGACAAAGGCAATATTGAAATGAAGACATTTTGATGATATTCAGGACATCAAGAATAATACGATGACAACTCTGATGGCCATTCCAGAAAAAAGAGTTTCAGAATTGCTTTGAAGGGTGGACTAGATGCTGGTGTTGGTACAGAACTTCCCAAGGGGAGTACTATGAAGGTGACCATAGTGTTATTCAGCAATGAGGTCTTTTTCTGGGGTGAGTTTGCAAACATAATGTCAGACCTCGTATATTCATCATATTGACAAAGGGGTTCTGTTCATTGTAGTCACTCAGGAACCCAGGTGAATACAGGCTCCATGCTTTCATGATCACAGAGACTGCAGAAAAAAACATGGCAAACCACACACTGACTCTTAAAACTTTTGCCCAGAACACTTGTCAAGTCTGCTGACATTTTACTGGCTGAGCAAATTAGCCATGGAGCCAGGCCAATCTTCCATTGGATGGAGATAGATGTACAATCTTCCCATGGGGATGTGAGTGGGATATTGTAAACAGCAATGCAAGTTATGACAACTGTGCCTCCTTAACAAAAATCTCTAAAGAATGATTTTCTCAGCATTGGGTGACAAAACCCTCCAAATTCATTAATTTCCTATGGGCTCTTTGAAATGTAATGTTCTCTGCTGGTGGTTACAAGTGAGAACTGTCTACTTTCATGGACAGACCAGTTGGGGGTAGGATTGATATTTCACCATGACAATGCAGCAGCCTATCAAGACCTCATGCCAGAATACTCTCCATAACTTAATACTTTTTATTGTTTTGACAACGTACATTCTGCTTTTCTTCCTTCTCTAGCAAAAGCATGTTGGTAACCAGACATATATACAACCATATATGGATGTAATGATGGTGTCTTTTATGACTAACCTTGACCATTCTTTTCTGACTCTTCCCGTCAAAAACATTTAGTGACTCCCAGTGGTATTGCTAGCATATTGGACACTTTAGATTATTTTTTATAATACCTGCCCCCACCCGCTACTATTTAATGAAATAATTTTCATGTAGTAACTGGTAATCAACATAATTTCTAAATCTTTTTTAAGAACAACAACAAAAGGAATGATTGCAATTTTAAAAATTACTCAAGTTTGTAGGATATTTAGTGTATAAACTAAAATTTGCACTTTTGAAATAAAAATATTGCACTTGCATTTAAACAAAAATAGAACACTCTAGTGACCTCATAGAATGACAGAAGTGAAGCAGCTCAAGTTCTGATTCTTGGAATGAAATCACAGCGATGTCTGTCTGAGTCAAACTCAAGGATTTCCAATTTACTCTTGGATGCACGTAGCTCAGTGTGGGTGTGTTGGGGGCCAACTGCATAACTGGGAGTTGGCCGACTTCACTTCCATCTAGAACACAATGTTTAGTAAAATATATGTAATGAAAATGTGATAATTCAAACCTTATAATGTATTATTAAAACAACATTAATGGCAGCAATTGTTTAAAAGTAAGATTTACAAAAGATCTATATATACATTTTTTTTTTTGAGGAGGAGTATTTTATCACTTCATTGTTTAGAACATTAGGCATGAGGTGATGATTAAAATCAGAATGACTCAGTTTTATTATTGCTTTAAAATTTCCTATACACAGGGTACCTACCCCCTTATTGTCTGTACCCGGGACTACAGCTAACAACTCCATATTTGGTCAGCGATGGGTAACTTCTCATTGTTGACATAACTGAGTACAAAGTGATGATCCTAACAAAATTCTCCGTCATATGGCCTCAACCTCTGTTTAGCCTACTCCTCTACAATTCCCTTCTTGTGAAAATACCCCATCATCTAGAATGGTAGAAATATTCTACTCCCTGAACCCTGCTCCTTAAAAAAAAGATACTCCCATATATTTGTTTGTATTTCTCCCTCTGACAACAGCAGTAAGTATAAAGAGCACAGACTACAGGATTTTCTGGGTTTGAATTTTCTCTCTGCAGTTTATACATTGTGTGACCTTGGGCAAGTTATTGAACCTTGAGCCCTCACCTGGAAAAAATAGTGCTATAAAAGCCTCAGTTACAGATACTACCAGATTAAATGAGAACATAAAATATATGTGAGGTTGTCTATAACAATAAGTGTAGTTTCAATCTTTTATTTCCCTTACTAAGTCTTATGTATCCAACACTTACAGAGCTTTGTCCAAAATAGAACCTTAGGTCTTCATAGAACCTGAACTGAATTGAATTGATTGAACTTGATGGTATGCAAGCTACGAAGGTGTATAGTATAGGCTCATGTTCCAGCCTTTTCTATAATTGCTTCAGCTGTGAGCCCTGAACATCGTCATGAAAAGAAAATCTAGGATATTTCTCATTTGGCCTTATATCCTCTTCCTCAGCTGTCAAGGCCTCTCTCATTTAGAACAAACACTGTGACAAAACAAGGAGGCAGCAGAAGCATAACCGGGAATGGTAACTGCCTGGGAATTTGGATGAGGTGTCCATTTCACCTTCAGAACTGTCTTAGCATTTTGAGCAGCTCAGAGGTCAGGAATGCTGTTGTCACCAGGGTTAGAGTTGCGTCCTGAATAAATACCATGTTAGGACGAAGATGACTCAGCTCTCAGAGCTGCCTAAACCTCATACTCCTCTGATATTTTAAGCAACAGAGGGTGGTAAGCAGCTGTTAGATATCTTTGCTTCTTCGTTATGGCAAAACTTAGCCTGTTCCATTCGGAAAGAAAATGGTCATAATTTCCAGCCCATTTAAAACTCTCCTTTCTTAGAGTTGTACTGCACACATAGCCTGGACCGTACAACTTAGTTTTATACAGTCTCTTCTCATTTTATAATTATTTCCTGATTCCAAGTGGGTATTATGTTTGTTGTGGGAAGAGGCCATGCTTTGTATTCCTCTTATATTCTCTATAAACTTAAAGAATACTCTTGGGCCCATAGTAGGTGGTACATACAAACACTAATTTCATTTGTTTAGGACTTTAAAATCAGCATGTTACTTCTACTTCCATTTTTTCCTTTCAATTTCATTACAACCCCATAAAGTAAGTAATTGTTATTATCTCTATTTTATAAATCGTATAACTAATACTTAGTAGAGCCTGAATTATATATATATATACACATACGTATATATTTATATATATACGTATGTGTATATATACATATATGTATATATACCTATATACATATATATACACACATATATGTGTATATGTGTATTTATGTATTATATAGATGCAGATGTATATTCTGAAAATATATATGGAATTTATATAACAAATTCCATGAATTCATCTTAAATTTCATTATTTAATGAGAGCTTAATTTAAATATTAAAAAATACATAATTTTAATTTCTTTTTAGGTATTGGATTCCTGTCACCCACCTTTTTCCTCTGGCTCTATAATTAGAATACCTTTTGTAATTTGTGAAGATGTGGATATAGAACTTAATTATTTTATTTGTACGTAGAAAAGTTTATTTGTGCATATGTAAGGAAACATGATACAGGAAAATTCCCAAGTAATAAGAAAACAAAAAAAAATTGGTATTTTATTTAATATGTTTATAGTAGATATTCAGAAAATTCACGGTATTTTGGGGCATTATTATTCATATTAAAAACAAGGAAAGGTGAGCAAGGGTTTATGGTTAAGGACAGCAAAAGTGGTGTAAATAATTTAAATTGGTAGACTCATTTGATTCAGGCAGCAGGTATTTATAGAGCACCTGCATTTTCTATCATGGCTGGAGAGTGGTTTTGAACACATTAAAACTGAGGGGAGATCAGATACTCTGTGACTTTAATCAAGATAGCCAACTTTATATACTAAATGACTCAAAAGGACTGGAGAGCTACCTAGCTTTTTCATTTTGGTCTCATGCTGCAAATAGACAACAAGTCTGAGACTTATGGAAGACACTGCCTCAATTATTATGTTATGATTCATAGATTCCTGGTATAGAACGTAATTGAGTATTTTGTCTTTAGAGGCTTCCTCTTTCAGTTATTGCTAGGCTAGAGTAAATAAACATCCTATTTATATCAACAAAGCAATAATTTAAGCAAATTAAATGTTAAAGGCTATTAAAACTGTAAAAGAACTTGCGTTTCAATATGTGAGTGCAAACACAACTTAGTCATTATTTGAGAGATTATCGAGTATGATGTGCAAACATTTTATGTTCCTTCCATAATTAATGTCCTCAATAATTTATCCCACCTTTTTCCCTTCATTCATGGACATTATAAAGGATTAACTATAAATGGATATTTGAGGGAGTTGGGTTAATGGATCACCAAAAAGAGAAAGAGTGGTCCTGGGAGCGGCGGACAGTAGGAGAGTGCTCAGAAGATCATTATTGTAGCTACAGAGAAATCTCTATTTCTATCTCCCGGTTTAATCCCCCATCACACTCACTGTGCATTAACCTGGAATAGATCACAGCTCTTCTCCATTAAAATAATGCACAGACATTTAGATTGATGATTACAGCTGCATTCAAGGTTCTGTAAATAATGATAACATTACTGTCTAGCACATTATATAAGATCACCTAAATTATAAGTAGAAGATGTATCATGTCAGTTCAAGTCTAATATATATAATTTATAGGCTTAATACTCACTGTCATAAGTGTCTGTTGAAGTGGGCAAAAATAATCACCCTTCTCCAGAAAAATACATGAAGCCTGGGTCTTTTTCTGAATCTGAAGTTTAAGAAATTGTTCAATCCAAAGGAAAATCTCTCTCAGGGGGAAAAATGAAATCATTTATGATCACCTCCTCCCACTAGACTTCATTAAGCATATTTTATGAACCTAGTATATGTTGGACACAATACTGAGTATGATGGTGGGAAAGTGCTGGGCCTCTACTTTCACCATTACCACTAGCTCATTGAGGAAAGTGCAGCAATCTGTCTTTTTCTTCTGGTGAGGAAGTATCCTGAAGTGTTATTAAAAATTCTTTTATTTAACATTCATTTTGTCCTCTAAGTCCTATGCTTTGATTTTTTTGTTGTTCTTTGAAACCATATTTAGCTGATGTTACCCTTTCTCATAGTTATGGCTATCCATGATTTAAACATTTTTTCTCTCCTAAGACAGCTT
Organism: Rhinolophus hipposideros; assembly: GCF_964194185.1. NCBI lineage: Eukaryota > Metazoa > Chordata > Mammalia > Chiroptera > Rhinolophidae > Rhinolophus > Rhinolophus hipposideros. The sequence goes on along the minus strand of NC_138049.1, from coordinate 23,096,380 downwards.
TATCATTTCTTATGTCATCTGTCTTCTATTACATTTCTGTTGATTTTCTTTACATAGCAACTTTGGATTCCACCTTGATAATTTTCCCATATGTTATATTTTGTAAGTTAGTCTACAAATCTTCCACCGCCGTTACCTCTCGGTACATAGAACTGAGTTCTTTCCAATTCATAGCTTCTCACACATCCAGAAAGGACTTTCTTTTGTTTTATTATATTCTTTAATCCATTTCTCTACAGCTTTCACCACCTTTTATAGGTAACCATTAATCATCTGGTGTATTAGGTTGAACTTTATGAAACTGACACTTAAGTAGGTAAAAAAACCGGTGAATATCAGCAATTGCATGTGATTCAACCAAATATGTCTTTTCTATTCATTTATTATTAATTATAATAAAAAATATAGAATGTTTTAGGTATATGTGTGCACCTATTCCCTGACTAAATTGGTGGGTGCCACCTCTATCGAATTCCAAGTCCATGTAAGCATGGGACTATTCCTGGGCTCTGCATTCTCTTCTACTGGTATTCACTGCTACGTAGTTATTATAAAATACAATGCCTTTGCATCTCTCAATATTGTTTTAGGTATTTGTGGGACTTTAAAGTTTGTTATAGATTTTAGTTAATATTTAACAATCCTCCATTTTTTAAGTAATTTCTCTCCTATTCTCCATCTCTTAATTTGTTTGCTCTACTGTTCTTTAAATTTTCTCAACCATGTATTTCAGATATTCTGTTTCATTTTTATGATGATTATCATAATTTTAATAGCCAAGATCTCTATCATGTTTTCTGATTGTTCCTTTGTAACAACATCTTATTCTTGGTTCAGGATTCAGTATCTTTTCTTATCTCTTTAAAAATAGTAATAGCTTTGTTTAGTTTTTTTTACTCTTTGAAAAATCTTTTTCCTCCAGTTTGCTTCTCATCTATCCCATCCCCAATGCCTGATTATATTTAAGAGTGAGTGGTGTTTTGTAAAGCTGATTGGAAGCTCTGTGCTCATGGTTGGAACTTGTCAATTATGGATTCACTGTAGCCTAAACTGGCTAGGCTGCTGGGGAACCTGCACTACCAATATCTTAATGTCTCACTTCTTTGGTTTATCAGTTTTCCTAGAAAAGAGTCTTCTAATTCCCAACCTCAAATCATAAGTCTGGCTCTTAGTGTCCTGGTAACTGAGTGAGGGAGAGGAATGGATATCTCACATTCACTATGTGAATTTTGACTTAATTCCACTGTTTTTCACATGACATTTCTTTTTTTTTCCATTAAACTTGGTGTCTCCCAAAGTCAGGGAATCTTTGTTTAGAGAAAAACCTCCCAGATCTTCTGTTAGGTAGAATAGGGAGGGATTCTTACACAATGTGGAGGAGGATATCTTGACATCTGTTTCATAAACAGTTTTAATCAGTCCTCTTTTGTTTTTGTTTGGTTCTACCTTTACCCACTTTCAGAGGTGCAGTGATGAAAACATCTGAGGGTTAGGAAGGATTTGTGAGACACATGAAATAGTTTCTCAAATTTCTCTGCTACTAGTTTAGGATTCTCCTCCTTAGTTCACTGTCATTTAATACCCATTCTTCTGTTTTTCATCATCTGAAGTTTTATTGCTATTCTTTCATCCTCTGTTCTCTTTGTCCTTATAGATTTATGCCTTAAATGATCCCTTCACCATTTTTTATAGGTTTTATGGAGGAGGTGGATTAAAAGGCACACATCCAATCCCCCAATCTTTAACTGGAATTCCTGCTGTTATCTTTTATTATTTCCTTATTGTTTCCTTGGTTTACTTGGCCACTCTTTTACTGGTGCTTTGAGTAATCACTTAACTCATTTATCTGAATCTTTTTGGTTTCTGATAAATGTATTTAAAAACTGAAAATTTTCTCTCAGTGCTACTTTAATTTCAGAATTTGACCTGGAAGTGTTCATTGTTATTTAACTATAAATGTTTCACAGTATTTCTCAGGTCTTTCTCTTTAAACAAAATATTTTTAGTAATATGTTCTATGGTTTCCAGTAACATGGAATTTCTCTACAATTCTACAACTGAGTTAATATAGTTTGTTCATCTGGTTAGTTAATCTGATTAACACTTTTCTGAACATGAAATTGAGGATAAAATGTCTTTATAGACCTAATGATAAAATATGATAATATTTGTGAAAGTGCAATTTAAGCAATGAAGTGTTTTAGAAATGTAAAAAATATTGTAGTTTACTACAAATTTCACGATAGCAGAATTCTTCTGAATGTCAAATGCATATATGAGATGTGATAAAAAATATGGTGAATGTATGAATAAAAAATGTATTACACTAAAAGACACATTACCATTAATCCCCCTCAAAATACTCCCCCATTGTTCTTGCCACATTTATCCCATCGTTCTTGCTACTTTCTGCAGCAGTTCTGGAAGTCCTCTTTCATGCGTGTCTTTAGTTGCGTGGGTGTGGTTGCCTTGATGTCCTGAATCCATTCAAAACGTTTACCTTTCATGGTCATTTTGACTTTGGGGAAGAGCCAGAAATCGCATGGTGCCAGATCCAGTGAATAAAGTGGATGAGGACACTCTGTAATGTTTTTATTTGACAGAAATTGCTATACCAGAAGTGATGTGTGACACGGAGTCTTTCCATTGTGATCAAAACATATAGTGAATGCTGCTGCTGAGTGCCATCCGATGGAAAGGCTGGGATCTTCAATATGGAAAGTGGCACATCGAACTTTAGTAACAGTGTGTGACAAATTTCAGGTTGTTCGGTGCTGTCAGTTGGATGTGAGTTATGGTTGAGAGAAGGTGTGTTTGAAAGTGTGCTATAAATCATCCTCCATCATGACAATTCTCTGTGTCACACATCACGTCTGATATATGGCAATTTCTGTCAAATAAAAACATTGCGGTCTATTCTCATCCACTTTAGTCACTGGATTTGGAACTATGTGACTTCTGGCTCCTCCCCAAAGTCAAAATAACCTTGAAAGTTAAATGTTTTGAATCGATTCAGGGCATTGAGGCAGCCACGACAGCACAACTAGAGACACTCACAAAAGAGGATTTCCAGAACTGCTTCAAAAAGTGCCAAGAATGATAGGATAAGTGTGTTCGAAGCGAGAGGGATTATTATGAGGGGGATTAATAGCAATGTGTCCTTTACTGCAATAATTTTTTAAAAAATTTAAACATTCACCGTATTTTTTGATCACATGTCGTATTAACCATTGTTGTTGTTAATACATATCAGACACGTTGTGAAGGTTTCCCATTTCAGAAATGATTAACTGTCTTAGCTTTCTCAGAATTTCCGATTTAGGAAAGAAGGCACAAATGTAAAAGAGAAATCCAATAGAATGAGGTAAGTATTTCAAGAAAAGAAAGCTACAGGCCCGAGGCTTTCTAGTGAAGGAGGAGGGTCCACCTCTCCAAGGAGGACAAGGGATGCTTCACAGAGGACAATTATACTCTCCAACACCTCTGAGTCAACGTTGTCAACATTCCTTGCTTGAAATGACTATTTCTTTTTTGTTCTCTGGTGAACATCCACAGGAAATTATTTAAGCCCTTTCCTATTTTTACAGAATATTTTGTGGGAGTAGAGGTGTGGCAAAAAATGAGGTTTCAGAGTTAAGCTGTGCTTGGTTTTGGAGAACTTATGAGTCATATCTATCTCAGAAAATGGGAAGCCATTGGAAGGAAATATTTATGTATAGTAGTAGTGATGCCTTAAGTATATTGAAACATCATTGGTGTATTCCTGCATAGACTGGATATATTTATTTGATGGACACCTGCAGGAAAACATTTTATTATTGTTATGTGTAGGGTTTCCATTTTTTTTTTTTATTCATGGTTAGTCTTCATCGTGTACTATCATTTTCCTAGTGGAACTATGATTAGAGTGAGATGCCAAGAATCCAGGTAGGGAAGAAAAGTGAGGAAGTTTGTGAAGACACTGGGAGAAATTTAGGGTAGTCACTTATGTTTTCCTGACTCGCCAACCTTTTGATTTTCTTCCCCAAATTTTCTTTATATATTGTTCTCTTTCTCCTTTCTCCTTCTCTTTCCTTACCCCCGTTTCTGTCTTTCTCTCTTGCCTACACTATTTCCTTCTTCCTTCCTTCCTCCCTCCCTCTTTTTTCCTTCTTTCTTTCTTTTTTTTTCCTTTCCTTCCTGCAACACAGGAAGCATGAGTCTATATTTCTGTTCTCTTCTGGTAGGTGTTTTTGGAAGAAGATGAGGTTATAGCAGCTCACACTTCATATCCGTTATTCACTGGTAAGCCCTGAATCATCTGGGGCTCATTCCAGCCTGGGACAGAGTCAAAATTCTAAGCGTCCTGACTCAGAATTTTTTGTATTTCAGTAGTTAATACCTAATTTATTCAATAGGAAGAGAAGTCAATTTTTAAACAATAAAATCATTTTTTGACCCAAATAATCGCTTTCTTCAATTACTAAGCCAAATACATTCCATAAGCAATAATATGTGTTGTGTGTGTGTGTGTGTGTGTGTGTGTGTGTGTGTATATATATATATATATTTTTTTTACATTGGTAAAACACTGTTTTGTTATTATTCCATGTACTTCTGTAGTTACATAAAAGTGGGAGTGGTGACTTGGGTATTGTTCTCATTTTTTATTACATTTTATACTTTTTTGTTTGTTTTGTATTGTTTGAATTTTGTATTATAGTTCTTTAATTTTACTGTGTTGCTTTTCTTTGAATTAATCATATTTGCATTGCAACATCAAAGGAGCAGAAATTTTTATTTTCTTCCAAAATAGTATGAAATTACATATCCTACAGTTTAAAATTATGAATAAATGTGTTAATTATTTTCAGTTCACTTCGTTTATAGTTTTAAGGCTATTCATCATCTTTTTTTTTTTTTTAAGTTTAGAAAGTCCAGCAGCATGGCTGTTTGTGTGGGCTCATAGTTATTTATAGATATTAAGTTGTTAATAATAATTTTTGCCAACTGGTGAATGGGCAGAACCTAAACTAGAATTCAGATCTCATGAGTCTTAATAAATTCATGCTTTCTCTCTATTATTCTGATTAATATAATCTGAAAGTTAAATGTATGCATCTAGGGTGTAAAAGTTGTGAAGGTCCAAATTTTTGTAATCAGAGGGTGGCTCTTTTGTGTCTGCTTGGATATCAAGGTATATCGTAAGTTATGGAATTTACATTAACATAACTTATCAACACAAATTTTCAAACAAAATTACAAAATGTTTTATAGAGTCAAAATAATTTTTGGATAATTTATGGGATTGATTTGTCCAGCCCACTTTTCTCGTGAATTAACTATAATATGAATGAAGTTCATTCTCTTTAGATCATAAAATGGTGGAGATAAAAGTGTCTGATAGCATTCATTTATTTCATTCCCTTAAGTTACGAAAATATAAAATTTTTCGAAGTGTATGGATATGTACCCTGTTTTTGAGAAGACTCCATAATCTTGCAAAATGAACTTTTAATTCAATTCTAGTAGACATATACTTAATTAAACTCTTATAGAAATGAGTAAGATATGGTCTCTAAATTTTTAGAGAGTTTAAAATGCGAAGAAATAATATAATCAGTACCTATGATTATTATAGGCAGATTATGATAATAGTCATAAAATACATATTAACAAAACTTGTTTGGGAAAATCAGAGTGATAAGGGCATCTGTTGCTTAGGGATATCAGAAAAGACTTCCTGGTAGAGCATTAAGATTGATGCTGGGGAAAAAAAGATTCTTGTATCGTCATAAGAAAGAATTCAAGGACATACCAAATAAGTCATACGAACAAAGCCAAGCAAGCAATGAACTAATTAAAGGAATGAAAAATAATATACTCCCAAAATAGTGGGAGTGGGCAGGCCAGAATGAGGGCAACTGCCCCAAAGAACAAAGAAGCTTAGGATTTTATTAGAATGAGGGTGTGAAAAATTCTCAGTGCAGGTCCTTGCTGTCCTCTATGACCATGCCTTCCCCTTGGGAGGTGGGATTCCCTTGTTCTTACTTGGCCTTTGTTGGAACTGCCAAGCAGATACAAAGGATGGATATTCCCCCCTCCCCCCCCCCCCCCCCCCCCCCCCCGCAATATCAATAGTGTTATTATCCATTACAATTAGCTGTAGCTGCACCTTTTCTTAAGAATGATCTCATCTCCATCCTTTGTCTTCCTCACTTCCTCTTTCTCCTGGCCCAGTTCTTTCTGCCTATGGTAACAAGATGAACATTGAAGGATGTGTAGGAGTTCATGAAGGATGTGAGGTGGAAGGGATTTGGTGTAAAGCATGTGTATGGAGCAAAAGCCTGCAGTCTCTGAGAGTGTGACCCAATCAGTGAGGGCACACAGATCATAGGTAAGAAAGTCCTGACAGGTAAATCAGCACAGGGAGCAGAGGCTGAATGCAGACAACCTTAATAGTAAAGTAGGAATTTACATTATTCTATAGGAAAATTCTGGGTGATCAATGTATACTTTTGACCCAGAGGAATCAGGTGAGAGCAGTACACTAGAAAGATTAAGCTGGTGAGTTGTGTAACAGAGATTGAAAGGAGTGTGTGACTGAAGACAGGGAAAGCAAAGGAAGGGGATATGATGAGGATAGTGATAGAAGGGGTTTGGAGGGAAGTAGTTTGATGGCAAGAGATCCCCTGGACTTGGCAGTTGATTTGATAAAAGAGGCAAAGGAGCTGAAGTAAAGAAAAACAAAGACTGCTCACCCAGTGTTTCTGTCTGGTTGACTGGTAGGGTGGTGGCTCCACAAGAACAAAGATGTCTGAGGAGGAATTTTGGGGGAAGGGGTGGGTGTTGTAGATGGTGAATAAAGGATTGTTTACATCTAAACTAATGTCTTCTTAAACCGTTAGACAGAGAAAAGATTTAACACCTGAACTTTGTTTGTCACAGGACCTATATGATATTTTTACGCTGCCTTTTTCTTACAGTCTGTATTTTATGCGTATGTACTCCCTGAAAAATAACTAGGCCTATCTTGCAATTGTAAAACGATTATAATTTCCCAAGCTGGAAAACAACATCCATGGCAACAATAGCAATAACATCGACGGCAATCAAAACAATGGTAACAAGAAAATCCAGCAAGAACAGGGATTTTGCAGCCTTCTGTTGCTCACCATCGCATGAAATGCCCCTCATTATATTGCTTCCCGCTCGGTAACTCCATGCCAAACTTCAGCCTGCTCAGGGTCAGGGCTGGCTGGGGGTGCCGCCTGCTCCATTGTGTGTTCAGCCCTGGGATCAAAGCATTCTTTCTCCTTCCTCATCTACCTCTTCTGCCTACTGCCTGTCTGCCTTCTCCTGCAGGGGGTCAGGCCGGCCACATTTGCACGTCTCAGTGCAGAGCTCTTTTATACAAAGTTTTCTTTGTTAATCAGGAGAAGTAATTGCAAATACTCTGTATGTACAATGTACTGCTTTGAGAAGAAGGTGTGACAGTGATATAATGACCTGGTGAATTTTCAGACAAAGAGGATCAAAATATCTTGGTTTTATTTTCCAGAGATTAGTATTTGAGAGATCTCTCATATCTGTGGGGTGTTACATGGCGAGTAACAACAGGGGGATGTGTATCTTTTTGTCCATATTCTTTCTCTGGAAAACAATGTCACTGTGCAATAGAGTTCTTGAATTTTCTCCTTTTCCATTCGTATGTGAATCACCCTTTATATTTGGGTGTCAGTGCAGGAAAGTTTTGTTGGTGTTGAAACTGCAGGATATGTAATCTGTGTGCCTTTGGTCCATTAATGAACTTTAATACCTAACTTTAGTATGTCACTCTCAAAGTCCCTGGTTAGGGTCGAGAGGGGTACGTGGCCTATCTCCTGTCATTAGTCAGGAAGCCAGATTGAGCTGAAACACAAGCACTGCCCTCCCTCCAGCTCCTCTGCAAGATATTAAGGAAAACACAGTGGCTGTTCTGTTTTTCTCTTTGACTTGTCATTACTTGCACGAATCACGCAAACAGTTGGTAACCCCTTAATTGAAGTACAGGTACATTACAAGGTGGTGTTTTGAACACCCAGTGATCTTTGGGTATGGCTTACACTTGAAAACCTTCATGGACGACATTCTAGATAGTTATTAAAATTTAAAGAAAAAGGTGTAAAATGAAGAGGTCTGTGTTGTGTTTTATTTAATTTCCCCTTCTTTTGTTAACATAGTAGCATCAAGAGGATGGTGGCTTTATTTGACCTCTTCTCCATGGGGATAGTAACTATAATGGGTTTAATTAACTATGTGGTATTGACGTAATTAGTTACCCTGGTGATTATACCTTAATAAAAGCGCTTCATTTGAGATACATTGGTGTTCTGCTGTGGCTGAACCCTACACCTATATTTCATAACTGTCTAGACATTGGAACCGTGTGTGTATTTTACCAACAGCCCTTGAGAGAGGTTATCTTCCAGGGCTTAAGGTAATTGGGAACTAATGATTTTGCCCCCTGGTTTCAGACTGGATTGCAGCAGAGAGCAGAGAAACTGTAGGGGGAGGGGTAGCCGCTCATTTTGTGGAAACTGAAAAGGAGGGGGAAGGGCTGTGTTTTGGAAACCATATGCTCTTAGGAATTGTTTCTCTTTAAGCGAGCAATCAGAGAGACAGTCACACCAGAGGGAACTGAGGGTGTTTAATCTATGGGTGGACTATACAAATACATTGAAATAGATGTACACCATGGATAGAGACATATGCTCATATTAACAGGAATCCTGGCTATACACATGGCGAGTAACAAACATGCAGTCCATTTCAGTGTTAAAAGTGAATCACTGCTTAAATTTGGTCAGTGGGTGACTGGCAGTGTCCGTTTCACACGGTGCAGTGGATAATGGAATCAGACTGTATGGAAAAAATAGGGCAAATATAAAAGAAGAAACATATAATACAAACATTTCCATATGAAAATGTCAATAATAATATCACAAGAAGTCCCAAACAAGCAGAGAACAAAAGCAAGAAGATTATCTGGCTGTGCCTGGACCCTTCCACAACAAAACATCCTGCCAGAACCCCCTTCTTCTCTTCACTATTCAAACTTGGGTAATGGAGGAGGAGGAGGAGGGGGCAGAGTTGAGGGTGGAGAAGGAATGGTGTGAAGGGGGAGAGGATGTTTAGAAACCTAGCTGAAATAGGCTCTGCTGAGAAATAATAGGTTTGGCACACAATCTCTTTTGCAGCTCGAAGTGCTATTTCTTTTCCAGTCCATTTTATTTGACTCTTTTTTTTTTTTTTTTTTTTTTTTCCAAAGATGTGCTTTCCCCTGTCACCTCTTCCTGCAGCTCTTTATCCTGCAGTACTTTGCTGCCTCTGCTCCCGGCTCCCTGTCTGGAGACACACACTGAAACCACTGCAGGCATGTGACTGCTTCCTGCAGCACAGGAAGGCACTCTGTGGGTCCTCATCACAGCCAAACCCATAAACAAGCACCAAACAAATGGAAGAGGAGTGCCTCAGTGGAGGTACCTGCCAACAAGACTGGTTCCTCTGCTGTGAGGAATGCTCCTGCAAAAGTCTCTATCCCTCATTAAATCAATAACATCAGTGTCCTTTAGTTTAAGCCTCTGCACTGTAATCCAGTAGCAAGAGAGGGGCCCAGGCTTTTCATCTCATTGTTTCAAAACAGATCGTTTGGTTGGAATTGACAAAAGGTTCATTCCTTTACCTTTGTGGAAATGTCAGTAAAAAGGCAGGTGCTGGGCATTCGGACTCTTTTGCTCAGTGGAAGAAAAAAAGGAGTGTGTGTGTGTGGGAGGGGGATCTGTGACAGGCTAACTACATGTACTGAAGCTTTCTAAGACATTTTGTTTAGCTTGATATTGTGCAGCAGTGAGGAGAGAGGTGGAATCTATTGTGTGCCAGCTGCATGAATCACCGGATTGAAGTCTAACAGCCTCAGATCCTCTTTTATACAGTAGAGGGGAGATTAAAGCAGGGAGCTCATATGTCACAAAAATAGAGGTACAATGCAGTTCTGGCTTGCTTAGTGCACTCAGCCAGCATTTGATCCAAATTTAGCCAAAGGGAACGAACAAACGTGTGCTGCTATCAGCCAGGGAGGTGACAAATGTTGGGCTGTAATATCCAAAATTCCTTTTCTGTTTCCAAAATGTCATCTCTCCTTTGTCAGCTTCATTATGATCGAATCTATGTATAGTCACAGACCAACTGGAAACAAACAAAAACACCCAAACCCTAGCTAAATTATTCTACACCTGTTTCTTTCTAAGCTGTGGAATTGATATAGGGAAGTTTTCTATCTAGGGTGTACAACCTCATGTATTTAATAAGTATGCTGAATGCTATAGTATGTTCTAGAAGTTAAAAGAGATACAGAAGAAATCTAACACCTATCTTCCTATTTTCCAAAAGCTTGACGTCTGGTTAAGGAGGTAAGTAGGTAGACACACACACACACACACACACACACACACACACAAACACATACACTCTCTCTCAGGAATAAAGGCAATAGAGCATTTTGTTTAACGGCTAAATAATGGGAGCATAAACAAGAAGTCAGAAAAAATAAATTTTGAGCTAACATTTTTAAAAACAGAATGGAGAAAGGGAGCGATTATGTTCGGAGTGCCAAGCCCTTTTAGATTTATTACATGTGCTACACCATGTAACACACAGTGTGTATACAGTTGTATTATTATCACTGCCACTTAATGGACAAGAGAGCTGAAGCCCAGAGAGATACTTGCCCAGAGCCACTTTGTTAGTAAGAGCCAGAGCAGAAATTTAAACTCACAAACTATTAACTCTTAACCATCTGTCCTACCTGCCTGGCAAAAGAATGAAAGCGAGAAACTCTGAAGGAGCAATCAACCTGGCATCTCTCCCCTTCGCTAAGCGAATTCTCCATCTGTCCTTCCTGAAACTTCCAGGCCTTTATCTGTTTCTGTTTCAACTGAATAAGCAGCCCTCTTCTCTATTTAGATTTCCTCACCTGAAAACACTTCATGGGCAAATCAGTTATAAAATTTTATTTCTATAAGAACCTTTGTGGGGCGGGTCTCAGGTCAAATCGGTTATTCTTTTTCAGACAAGAGACCGCAGTTTATCTTTAAAGCCCAGCCCAGTGTTCTTTCTGACAGCTCCCTCTGCCCTTCTCACCTCTACTTTGATCTTCAACGTTGACTGTTGACTCGTAGGACCTACCAAATTTCTGCGGTGCTCACCACACCTCATACACCCTACTCTTTGCTTTTTGCTTTATTGAGGAAACTTTAAAGAAGATGGAGACTTGTGTAGCTCCAGCCATCTGCAACATCAGGGTCTCCAATTAGAGCCATCACATCTGCTCACTGACAGTGCTAGCCATCTTTTCTGAGACTCTCAGGAGCCGTTCCAGGCATCCTTTCTTTCCAAGTCCTCAATGCAATTGGCAAACGATCTCCTCCTATATCTTATTGAGAACACTGCCATCATCTGACATATGATACTTCCTTTCCACCTCCATAACTACTTCTAATTCCCCCACCCGGCTCCTTACTCCCTCACTGCCCTGTCCAATGCCAGAAGAGCTGTCGTTCACTGGCTTCCCTACACTAAATTGTAGAGTCACTGAGAGTTGACTTTAGGGCTTGTGTTCTTAGCCTTCAAGGTTTCTCTCATTCTGTCTCAGAAGCCCCAAGTCTGTATACCGCCACTATATTCCTCAATCAAAATCTGAATTCAAAGAGCCTAAGAAACATAAAATTGTAAAAATCTTTAAGTCTCAGCAGTATGTCTCTCAGTACGTAAATTTTTAATATTTTCAATAGGATAAAGAATTCACATGCCAAAGAAACACATTTATGATTGTGCGGTATCAGGCACCGTTGAAAATGACTAAGGAATTTTGGAAGCACCAGTACTCAAATCACATCGAGGGCCATCTTCTCTGTCTCTACACCGATAGCCTGCCCGGGCCTGCTTATCAGCTCAAAGCTAATGCTTCAGCTGGAAGAGCTTCTCCCATTTCCATTAGCTCAGGATGGATCTTGTTCTTAATGGTTATCTGGTACTTTCTCTGACTTTTTTTCATTTCTACTTTCTCACTTTCTGTGGATGTCTTTCCATTTGTTTTCAAGGATACACAAGTTCACTCAACTTAGTAATTCTTTATTTGAATCTATTGTATTTTCTAATGATTCTGTTTACGCCTCTTTTTTACTGCTCAAACTTTCAAGTCCATATTCTCTACATTATCTGCCTCCATTTCTCGCTGCCTGTTCATTCATTCTTTAAATTTTTGATTAACTTCAAATTGATAAAACTTGTTGCAGCAATCTACTAAGTCGTTATTCTTCTCGATGCCCTTTTGAAATTCAACTCTTTTAACAATAACTTCTTCCAGAATGATCATTCTCAATCTTATCAGACCCTTAACTATTATGAGCACTGCCATCAAAAATATGATTTTTGAACTGATGAACAAGTTTTGATAAAGGTTCAAATCAAGCAAAATAACAACAGTAGTTGCATTTCTAAAAAAAAGTTATTGTATTTAAAATACACATAAAATTTGTGATTTTATGAAATAAGTTAGGTCCGCTACAAATATTTTTTTAAATTTATTGGGGTGACAATTGTTAGTAAAATTACATAGATTTCAGGTGTACAATTCTGTATTACATCATCTATAAATCCCATTGTGTGTTCACCACCCAGAGTCAGTTCTCCTTCCATCACCGTATATTTGATCCCCCTTACTCTCATCTCCCACCCCCCACCCCTCTTACCCTCTGATAACCACTAAACTATTGTCTGTGTCTATGAGTTTTTGTTTCTCATTTGTTTGTCTTGTTCTTTTGTTGTTTTTGGTTTATATACCACATATCAGTGAAATCATAGGTTTCTCTGCTTTTTTTGTCTGACTTATTTTGCTTAGCACTATACTCTCAAGATCCATCCATGTTGTCACAAATGTTCCTATATCATCTTTTCTTACCGCCGAATAGTATTCCATTGTGTATATATACCACAACTTCTTTATCCAGTCATCTATCGAAGGACATTTTGGTTGTTTCCATGTCTTGGCCACCGTAAACAAAGCTGCAATGAACATTGGAGCACACATGTCTTTATGTATAAATGTTTTCAGATTTTTTTGGTAGATACCCAGGAGAGGGATTGCTGGGTCATATGGTAATTCTATTCGTAATTTTATGAGGAACTTCCACACTGCCTTCCAGAGTGGCTGCACCAGTCTGCATTTCCACCAACAGTGTATGAGGGTTCTTTTTCTCCATAGCCTCTCCAACACTTATTACTATTTGTCTTGTTGATGATAGCCATTCTGACTGGGGTGAGGTGGTGTCTCATTGTGGTTTTTATTTGCATTTCTCTGATGATTAGTGATGTTGAGCATTTTTTCATATGTCTACTTGTCATTTGTAAGTCCTCTTTGGAGAAATGTCTCTTCAGGTCGTCTGACCATTTTCCAATTGGGTTGTTTGTTTTCTTGTTGTTGAATTTCATGGGTTCCTTGTATATTACGGATATAAGCCCCTTATTGGAGGCACTGTTTGCAAAAATCTTCTCCCATTCAGTCGGTTGCCTCTTTATTTTGTCGATGGTTTCTTTTGCTGTGCAGAAGCTTTTAAGTTTCTTGATAATATAGTCCCATTTGTTTATTTTAGCTTTTACTTCCATTGCCTTTGGATTCAAATTCATAAAATGCTCTTTGAACCCAAGGTCCATAAGTTTAGTACCTATGTTTTCTTCTATGCAGTTTATTGTGTCAGGTCTTATGCTTAAGTCTTTGATCCATTTTGAATTAATTTTGGTACATGGTGACAGACAGTAGTCCAGTTTCATTCTCTTACACGTGGCTATCCAATTCTGCCAGCACCATTTATTGAAGAGGCTGTCTTTCCTCCATTGTATGTTTTTAGCTTTTTTGTCAAAAATTAACTGTCCATATTTATGTGGTTTTATTTCTGGGTTCTCAATTCTATTCCATTGGTCTATGTATCTGTTTTTCTGTCAAACCATGCTGTTTTGATTATTGATGCCCTGTAGTACAAGCTAAAGTCAGGGAGTGTGATACCACCAGTATTGTTCTTTTTTCTTAAGATTGTTTTGGCTATTCGGGGTCTTTTGTGGTTCCAAACAAATCTGATGATTTGTTTAAAATCACCTTTAAAAAATGCCATTAGGATTTTGATGGGGATTGCATTAAATCTGTATATTGCTTTGGGTAATATGGCCATTTTAACTACGTTGATTCTTCCAATCCATGATCATGGAATGTCTTTCCATTTCTTTGTGTCTTCTTCAATTTCTTTCAAAAATGTCTTATAGTTCTCAGCATATAGGTCCTTCACATCCTTGGTTAAATTTATTCCTAGGTATTTTATTCTTTTTGCTGCAATTGCAAAAGGAATTGTTTTTTGTATTTCTTTTTCTGAGATTTCATTGTTAGTATATAGGAATGCAATGGATTTTTGTACGTTGATTTTGTAGCCAGCAACTTTACTGTATTTGTTGATTGTTTCTAACAGCTTTTTGGTGGAGTCTTTAGGGTTGTCTATATATAGCATCATGTCATCTGCAAAGAGTGATAATTTAACTTCTTTATTCCCAATTTGGATGGCTTTTATTTCTTTCTCTTGCCTGATTGCTCTGGCAAGGACTTCCAACACTGTGTTGAAAAGCAGAGGTGATAGGGGACAGCCCTGTTGTGTTCCTGAATTTAGAGCAAAGGGCTTCCGTTTTTCACCATTAATTATGAGATTAGCTGAGGGCTTGTCATAGATGGCCTTTATTATGTTAAGGTATTTTCCTTCTATACGTATTTTATTAAGTGTTTTAATCATAAATGAATGTTGTATCTTGTCAAATGCTTTTTCTGCATCAATTGATATAATCATATGATTTTTGCCCTTTATTTTGTTTATGTGATGTATCACATTGATGGATTTGCGGATGTTGAACCATCCTTGTGCCCTGGGGATGAACCCCACTTGGTCGTGGTGAATAATCTTTTTAATGCATTGTTGTATTCGATTTGCTAGAATTTTGTTTAGGATTTTTGCATTAGTATTCATCAGAGATAATGGTCTGTAGTTTTCTTTTTTTGTGTTGTCCTTACCAGGTTTCAGTATCAGGGTAATGTTGGCCTCATAAAATGAGTTAGGGAGTACTGTCTCTTCTTCAATTTTTTGGAAGAGTTTGAGTAGGATTGGTATTAGATCCTCTTTGAAGGTTTGGTAGAATTCACTAGTCAAGCCATCTGGTCCCGGACTTTTGATTTTGGGAAGGTTTTGGATGACTGATTCAATTTCATTACTGGTGATCGGTCTGTTTAGATTTTCCAGTTCTTCATGGTTCAGCCTAGGAAGGTTATATGTTTCTAAGAACTTGTCCATTTCTTCTAAGTTATTGAATTAGGTGGCAAATAGTCCTTCATAGTATTCTTGGATGATCCTTTGTATTTCTGTGGTGTCCGTGATAACTTCCCCTTTTTCTATTCTGATTTTGTTATTTAGTGTCTTCTCTTTTTATTGTAGTGAGTCTAGTCAAGGGGTTTGTCAATTTTGTTAATCTTTTCAAAGAACCAGTTCTTTGTCACATTAATTTTTTCTATTGTCTTTTTGCTCTCTATTTCATTTAGTTCTGCTCTGATTTTTGTTATTTCCTTTCTTCTGCTGACCTTGGGTTTCATTTGTTCTTTTTTTCTAGTTCTTTAAGGTGTAACATGAGGTTACTTATTTGGGATTTTTCTTGTTTCTTGAGATAGGCCTGTAATGATATAAATTTCCCTCTTAAAACTGCTTTCACTTCATCCCAAAAATTTTGGTAGGCTATATTTTCATTGTCATTTATTTCTATGTATCTTTTGATCTCTCCTCTAATTTCCTCTTTGACCCAGTCATTCTTTAAAAGTATGTTGTGTTAATCTCCATGTATTTGTGTTTTTTCTTGCTTTTTTTTTGCACTTGATATCTAATTTCAAAGCCTTGTGATCAGAGAATATGCTTGATATGATTTCAATCTTCTTAAATTTGCTGAGGCAGATTTTATGTCCCAATATATGGTCTGTCCTTCAGAATGTTCTGTGTACACTAGAAAAGGATGTATAGTCTGATGTTTTAGGATGAAGTGCTCTATATATGTCAATTATGTACATTTCATCTAATGTGTCATTTAGGGCTGCTCTTTCGTTATTTATTTTCTGTTTGGATGATCTATCCATAGCTGTCAATGATGTATTTAAGTCCCCTAGTATAATTGTGTTTTGGTCAATTTCTCCCTTTAGTTCTGTTAGTAGTTGCTTGGTATATTTTGGTGCTCCCTGATTGGGGGCATAAATATTGATGACTGTTATGTCTTCTTGTTGTATAGTCCCCTTTACCATTATGAAATGTGCATCTTTGTCTCTTGTTATCTTTTTCACCCTGAAGTCTGTTTCATCTGATATCATTATGGCTACACCTGATTTTCTCTGGGTACCATTTGCTTGGAGTGTCAATTTCCACCCTTTCACTTTGAGTCTATGCTTGTCCTTGTAGCTAGATGTGTCTCTTGGAGACAGCATACAGCAGGTTTAGTTTTCTGATCCAATCTGCTACTCTGTGCCTTTTTATTGGTGAGTTTAGTCCATTTACTTTTAGGGTGGTTATTGACATGTGAGGATTTCCTGTTATTCTATCTTTAGTTTTCTGGTAAGGCTGTGTCTCCACTTTTTCTTTGCCTTTTTGTTGTTGTCTATTATTTCTGTGTGGTGGTATTCTATGATGTTTCCCTCTGTTTCTTCTTTTATTACAGTATATAGTTCAGTTCTGGATTTTTCTTTTTTTGAGTTTTTACCCTTAAATTTATGTAAAAGAAAGTCTGATATTTAGAGTATTCCAGTTTCTTCAGCACGCTTACTTTCTCCATTCCTATATTCCGGTTTAGGCCGTTACTCTCCCCCTTTTTATGTTTTGGTTGCCACAAATTGTCCCTGTTAATGGTGGTCGAATAGCCTCCTTTAGTATTTCTTGTAGAGCAGGTCATGTATTAGAAAATTTCCTCAGCTTCTGTATGTCTGGAAAGGTCTTTATTCCTCCTTCGTATATAAAGGATATCTTTGCTGGATATGTTATTCTTGGCTCATAATTTCTCTCTTTCAATAGTTTGAATATTTGGTTCCACTCCCTCCTGGCTTGTAGAGTTTCTGCTGAAAAATCTGATGATAATCTAATGGGCTTTCCTTTGAAGGTAACTGTCTTCTTTTCCCTGGCTGCCTTGAGGATTCTTTCTTTGTTGTTGATTTTAGACATCTTCAATACAATCTGCCTTGGAGAAGGCCGGTTGGGATTGAGGTAATTAGGTGTTCTATTTGCTTCTTGGATTCGAGGATCTAGTTCTGTTTACAAGTTTGGGAAGTTCTCATCAACAATTTCTTTGAATATATTCTCGGTTCCCTTCTCTCTTTCTTCTCCTTCTGGTATGCCCATTATTTTTATATTGCTCTTTCTGGTCGAGTCAGAAAGTTCTTGTAGAGTTCTTTCATTTCTTTTAAGTCTCAAGTATCTTTCTTCTTCCATCTATGTAATTTCCAGGTTTCTATCTTCGATGTCACTGATTCTTTCCTCCATCTGGTCAACTCTACTACTTAAGCTGGTTATTTCATTCTTAATTTTCTTCTATTGAGTTCTTAATCTCCAGAAATTCTATTTGGTTCTTTTTTAGAACTTCAATCTGTTTCGTAAAATGCTCATGTTTTTCTTTGATTGTGTTTCTGAGTTCATTACTCTCTTTCTGTGTTTTCTTGAGTCTCGTTGAGTTTTTTCAGAACTGCAATCTTGAATTCTCTGTCATTTAAGTCACATATTTCCATGTCTTTTCTGGAGACTTTTCACTTTCTTTCTGAGCTGTCTTGTTGCCTTGGTTATTCATGGCAATTACTGATTTATTATTTGTCTTTTAGACATCTACAGAAGTGGTTTCTGCAACAGGTTGATAGGAAGATGTCTTTCTTTTATTTTCCAATACTTGTTGGTAGAATGTTTTATTTTCTTTCTGGCTGCATCCATTTTTTTTCTCTCTCACACGGTAGTTCTATATTTTCTCTGCACTATTCCAGCTTCTTGCACAATGGGGGGATTCCCTGGGAGACAAGCTTCTCCTCTGTTAATAGTTTGCCTGGGTCACAGGGCGCAGTGTCCATTTGGGTATGTGGAGAGCTTTTGAAGTTCCAAAGCTCTTCCTGCACTAGATACAGAGCCCATATGTTTCAGCAGTTCTGTTTACTCCTGCAGGGATCCGCCCAGATAGGTGGGGCCAGGGGCGGGGTGAGTTGTGAGACGTGGCCCAGAGCAATGGCGGGGACCAGCACCACAGCCAGTCCTGCTTCCATAACTCACTCCACTTTGCCGGAACTAGTTGGGCTGCGAATCTGTGTCTGTGTTCCACAGTTCTCAGAACAACAAATATTCTGTTCTTTTGATCTGACACTTCTACTGTTCCACTTCTAGCACCGGGCAGGTGGGGGCGGGTCGAGCTCTGGGAAGGTAGGTAGGGGGCAGCTATTCTCAGTGCCTGAGTCTTCTGTTCTCTGTTCAGCAGTGAGGGCTTAAACCACCGTTTTCAGCCTTCTTCCATCAGTCTTTTCTCCGAGGTCTTTGCAGTGAGCGTTGGGTTCAGTCATGTTATGTGCTGCCCCCTCAGCCCTCTGGGCCATAAGTGGAGCCCTAGCAGTCCGAGTTCTTCCCTTTCCCACAGCTGCGGTAGTTGCGGGATGCAGCGAGCTCAGAGCACTGAGCTAGGTCTGCGTCCTGTGACCACGAGTCTCCGTCTCCACACTTCTCCCTTCCCTACTCCCCCTGCTCGAGCGATTAGCCCACCTTTAGGTGAATTCAGTAGTGGGCCTCTTCGTCTTGCCTGTCTGCTGTGCAGGGAGTCTTTTGTGGAGTTGTTGTTGTTCAATTAGTTGTAAATTCCAGGGGATCTTTACAGAGGCTCACCTCACGCCGCCATTTTGATGACTCCTCTCGACAAATAATTTTAAACACTTTAAAAAATATATATGAATGTCCATGAGTCATTCAAAAGTTTGTTTCATGCAAGATTATGTGGGACTGTCATATATTGTGATGGCTAGGATTTCCCCTCCCCCAACTCTTACTACCACACACAATGTAATGGTATCCTCCAGTATGTTTTCAGCCAAAAATTTCTAAAATAACCCTTAGTAGGTGGTGTGGTACATCTTAAAAACAAATATTTCAGATTATGTCACCTTTGACTTAAGTGGATTTCTCTTTTTCTTCCTGTATCTTTGCTCCCTCATTTTTCTTTGGTGGGCTATTGTCCCCACTCTCCTATGCACTTTTTTTTTTTTATCTTTGTCTTTTCTTTTTCTTTTTTTATTTTTTATTTTTTTTTATAGTTTTATTTTATTTTATTTTATTTTTACATCCCTCACACCGTGAACCCCCCTCCCCACCACCCCGACCTCACACCGAGCCATCACATTATACACTCCTATGCACTTTTAACTGTGGACATCCGTTGAGACTTGGTCCTCAGCGTTCTTTCTCTTTCTCTCTCTCTCTTTCTCTCTCTCTCTCTTTCTCTCTCTCAATCTCTCTCACTTTCTCATTTATTGAGGCATAGTTCATGCACAATATAACATACTGATTTTAAGTGTATAACGTAAGCTTAAATGGGAACAGCATGCAACCATCCCCACTATCATGGTATAGAATATTTTCATTACTCCAAGAAGTTCCTCTGCCTCCTTATGCTTAATCGTCTTTTTACAAACTTAACAACTTGTAAACACTAATCAGTTTTGTGTGTTTAGAGTTTTACCTCTTATAGAATTTCTTATAAATTTAATCATACAGCACTTAGTGTTTTAGGTCTGGCTCCTTTAAATTAGCATAATGTTTTAGATATCCCTCCATGTTGTGGATGTATTAGTAATGTGTTCCTGAGTAGTAAATTTTTGATAAGTAGTATTCAGTTTTGTGATATCGCAAAATTGTTTATTTATTCACTTGTTGATGGACATTGGATTATTCATGGTTTTGACCTACTATGAATAATGCTGTTCTGAATGACTAAGAAATATATTTTCATTTCTCTTGGATAAATACATAGAAGAGGTACTGTCAGTACATATTGTAAGTATATATTTAAATCATATGAAACTGCCAAAATCTTTTTCAAAGTTGATGTGCTTTTCTTCTCACCAGCAATGTGTGAGTTTCAGTTATTCTATATCTCCAACCCTAGCCATGCTAGTGGGTTTCTACTGGTATCTCATGGTGACTGAAATTCGTATTTTTCCTAATGGTGACTGATGTTGAGCATCAGCTTATATGTTTATTTTTAACTTTTTTTTGAGAAGTATCTGTTTACATATCTTTTATCCATTCTCTAATTGAAGTGTTTATCTTATTATTCTTGAGTTATATGAGTTCTTTATATATACTAGCTATAAGTCCTATATGAGCTATATGTTTTGAAAGTATTTATTGTACATAGCATGTAGTCGGGTCTTGCTTTTACATCCTATCTGACATATTTTCCTTTCAGTTGAAGTTTTTTGACTATTTTCATTTAATGTATTTATCAATCTGATTGAATTTAAACAACCTTGCTATTTGTTTTATTTCATTTTTTATTTGTCTTTTTCTCCCTTTCAAAATTAATGCCTTGTTTTGGATTATCCTTTATGATTCTCTTTTATCTCCATTGTTGGCTTACTAGTTATACTTCTGCCTGTAAAACTTTTATTTAATACACCTTTACTGCTGGTCTTTTGGTAATTAATTGTCTACCCTTATTTTGTCTAAAAAAATTCATTTCAGTTTTAACTTTTGATGATACTTTTTGCTGGATATAGAATTCTAGGTTGACAGCTTTTTTTTTCTTTCTTGGAGAATTTTAATGTTATCACTTCACTGTCTCCTGGCTAACATTACTTTTGATAAGAAATTGGCTTACTTTATTGTACTAGTTCCTCTGTATATAATGTATTTTTTCTTCTCTGGCTGCTATTAAGATTTTCTCTTTATTACTGGTTATAGCAATTTGATTATAAATCCCTTCATGTGGTTTTCTTTATAATTCTTCTTGGTGTTCATTGATCTTATTGAATTTGTGGATTGGTATAGTTTAGTTTTCATCAAATTTGGATTTTTTTTGGCCAATAGTTCTTAAAATATTTTTCAGTAAATCCTCTTTTTTTTGTGTATTCCAATATGTGTATGTTCATTTCCTTGATATTAAACATCAAATTGTTGAGGCTCTCTTTTTTGTGAAGCCTTTCTTTCTTTCTTTCTTTTTTTTATGACTTATTTTTGATAGTTTCTATTGCTAAATCTTTAAATTACTAATCACTTTTTCTATAATATTTAATCTACTCTTAATCCCATTTTGTGTCTTTTTTATGTCAGATGTATTTTTCATCTTTTGAAGTTTTGGGTTTGTTTTTATTTATTTTGTTTTAATAGACTATTTTTAGAGCAATCTGATGTTCACAGAAATATTGAGCACAAGGTACAGAGTTTCCCATATACCTGCTACCCCACACCCCACATGCATAGGGTTTGTTTTTAAAAATCTCTTCCACTCTTCACCTTTTCATGCTTTCCTCTATCTTCATTAATATATAGAGCATATATATGCATATAAGAGTTATTTTAAATTCCTGGTCTGTTAATTTTATTACCCATATTTCATCAGTGTCTGTTTCTATTGATTTTTTTTTTCTACTGGTTTTGGGGCATTATTTTTCTACTTTTTTTCAAATCTTGCAATTTTTGATTGGGTGTCAAGTATTGGGAATATTATGTTGATGAATACTGGATGTTTGTTTGTTGTTTTGGAGTTTTTCTGGTGTACATTTATTTGGAATCAACTAGGGAGGTTTAGACTTTATTGGAAACTTTCCAAGAGGTGGGTGGGGTGAAATCTAGAGCAGCCTTTAGTCTAAGACCAATATCCTAATAATCTAAGGACACTACTAAATTCCAAGAACTCTACCCAGTCTTCTGTGCCTTTCTTTGTTAGTTGGTGGGAATATCAACCATTCTAAATTTTGTGTGAGCTCTGGGAGTTGTTTAGTTTACTGATTTCCAGTACCTTTTTCTTCAGCCTTTGGTAGTTTCTGTTCCTATATGTGCTGATCAGTTCTCAGACAAATAATTGAGAGCCTCCCTTTTTAGTCCCTGGAGCACTATGTCCTACCTCTCTGATATTCTGCCCTATAGATTCTAGTCACTTTGGCTTCTCTGAACTGTAGGCAGAAATGTGAGGGCAATTGTGGGGCTCACCTCATGTGTTTCCTTTCTTTCAGGGATCATAATTTTGAAATGTGTGCTATGAAATATTTCAAAATGCTTTTTTCATATTTTTTAGTTGTTTAAGATAGGAGCATAAATTTGGTCCCTGTTAATCCGTTATGGTCACAAGTAGAATTCTCAATTGTTCTTAAAGAACCTATCATTCATGCAAATATAATATTTACCTTTATGATATTATCTCCCAAAGATGAAACTCAATCTGTGACCTCTCACTCAGATGTATTGTTAGATTCCAGTTGTACATTGGTCAATTCCACATAAATTTCTTTCTTTCTTTATCAAAATTGATAACTGGTTTCCTTTTTGCTAGGGTCAACCAAAGGCAATACTATAATATTACCAAATAGTCAGGCTCTCAGTTTGGAAGTTATTTTCGAATCCTTATATTTCTTCACTTTCCATGTATCATCTGTTACTACATCCTGCAGATTCTTTAAAATTTTCACTTGTATCTTTCTCTTCCTATACCATTGCCATCACTGCATTCGAGACTTTTGTTATCTCACATTTTTATTGCACCCCTCTAGTTTCCACACTAATTTAACTTGCATAAACTATCATTCATTACCTTTATATGTTTACAAAACAAAGTATAAGTACTTATATTGGAATATTTGAGAATAAGTAATTCAGCTCTAACCAGCTATTCATAACTTATCTTCCATTCCTAGCTTTATCTTCCACTTCCAATAAAATGCCTAGGGTATTCTCATACATGGTTTCTCCTCAGAGTCTTAGGAACATATCATGCTAATAATTCAGATCTCCATGCCTTTCCTCATGGTTAGAATTCTTCCTGCTTAGAATTCCCACTTTCATTTTCTCTACTTTTTTTTTAATGTACTCCATTCCTATAAAATCTAGTTTAATTTCCATGTATGATGAAGAGATACTAACATTGACATTTCTCTAATCTCTGGACTGATTATTTTTCTTTTCTATGCATATCAGCATTTAATCACATAAGACTGTTGAGTATTAGTCCTTGACTTACTGTGATATCTTAGACATTTGCATTTATTATACTCAACCAGTAACAGCCATGCTGTGACAGCACATGCTGCAGTCTATAGGCCAAGCTCTGATCTTCCTGTTTTCAGCCTTGAGTTAACCTCACAACCTTTCTATTTATGCTGTATTACCTTTCTCTCTTCACTTTTTCATTAGACTCTTTGTTATGGAGGTAAGTGAAACAAAGTAAGAATGGCAAAAAAGAAATAAAGAGAAAAAGGAAAAATTTTAGTTCTATAAATATGTGGAGAGAGAGAGAGAGAGAGAGAGAGAGAGAGAGAGAGAGAGAGACAGAGATTGTTTTTAATATTACTCATTGTCATACAAAAATTTATTTTTAAAGAAGAAAACTTTAATCAAAATAGTTTTTTGGTCATAATGAAAAATTGCCCTATAACACTTTCCTTGATTTTCCTCATTTTACTTTTTACTGTATTCAAACATGTTTGTGTAGATGTAATAATATATAGCTGACTTTACAATCATCTATGGAATCTTCAGACTGGTTTCTGTCTATCTCATATGTATCATAATCTCCTGTCATGAAAGAAGTATTCAGCTAAGTAAGCATCTGTCTACTGCTCCGTTAGCAGCACCTTGACAACATAATTGTAATTCTAACCAGGATGAGTTTAGTGGAGACTGTTTCAATCAAGAATTCAAAATTTTAGAGCGCTGGATGGCTCAGTTGGTTACAGTGCGAGCTCTGAACAACAGGGTTGCTGCTTCGATTCCCACATGGGCCAGTGAGCTGCACCTTCCATAATTAGATTGAAGGACAATGACTTGGAGCTGATGGGCCCTGGAGAAACACACTGTTCTCCAATATTCCCCAATTAAACAAACAAACAAAAAAGAATTCAAAATTGTAGAGAAGCATAATGCTTACCAGAAAGGACATCTAGGTCAAAATTCATCACCTCTAATTTTCAGGTTTCTAATTTTGTTTTCTCTTCACATTTTCCCATCAAACCATCATCAAACAATACAGATTAAGTATTTCTCCTCCGTATAGCTGTGTTAGGATTCTGATGATGTAAATTAATTGGCTGTGGTTCTAGTCATTTGATAACTTTCTGAAAGGTATTGCTTCCAAGCCTTTTGATATTTTAACATTTAACCATGCTAAATGTTAAAATATGTGGTGAACTCTCATTTAATAATAGTGTTATTTTTATTATTTAGTTTACATATAAAAGGTAGAACACATTTCAGTAATTCCATTGCTTTTCTATTAGTCAGGGACATACAACTTGGAGACCACTCACTGCTCACAGTCAGTTTATAGAAGTTGATCAAAAGATGTGTTGGCAGTGATATGTTTAAAGAATAGTTAATAGCCAAATTTGGGACTGACTCAATAAAGATTAAATCAAGGAGGATTTAATGGTATACCAAAAAATTATCACTTCCTCTTTTATTATGATGTGGTTTTTTTTTTTTGTTGTTGTTAGAAGGAGAGAAGGGGTGGAGTTACAAGCAGAGTATTTGGAATTAGGATAGTAATAAAACATCTATTGTCCATTATTTGTGCCAGTCACTATGTTTATCTGCATTATTCATTTTTTTCTCACTAAAATTTATGAATTAAGTATTATTTTCTTCTCAATGCTTTAGATGAAATTAATGAAGTGAAAACTTAGATAAATATTTGATAGAACAAGGATCCTCATGCAATTCTGCCTAATCCTTAAGCCTGAACATGGGAGTGGACTATATATGTGAACATTATCCATGTCTAATGGTACAGCAGAAATAAGGTAAAAAATAACTGTCCTATGGTATGGGAGAGATAACACCAGCTCACATCCTTAGATGCTGTATAGTTTATATGACATAGTATATTTGCTATTTCTTTCATACCTCTCAATGTTACTGTGAGATTGTGCTATTATTTTTACATCTATTTCACAAATAAGTAAATTAAAATTGAGTGGTGCTGAATATATTGCTTAAGTTTGCAGAGCTGGGAAGACATAGACCCAAGATGAAACTCAGACCTCCAAATTAAGGTCCCATAACTATTTCCACTATATTTCATTGCTTCCAAATATAAACATAATAGTTACCAAAATCAAGCATGTGTGTGCCCATGTATACTAAGTATAAATTTAAGTTGCCATTGTTTATTTCCTTTTTGTAAATAAATAGACCAAAAGAAAATCCTGGTAGACTTTGGGCTACAGAGACAAATAAAATCTCTGATTTATGAAAATAAATTGTGTACATTAAACCTGGCCTAGTAAAGAGTAGTACCTGCCTGGTGAGGATGTCCTCGTACAAAAATTAAAACAGGAAAAGATAATATTTAAAGAGAAATGTCACTGCAGAACCCGACATACATTCCACAAAAGAGTTAGGAGAAAAATGTAACTGAAAAGGAAACAACTATCAGATTTCCCAGGCATAGGATTTAGCTGTGACAGTTTTATCCAGAGGTGGAGTAGATGTTTTTTTCTGTATATAATTTACGAGGTACAAGAAATAACTTTCCTGTCCAGATTATCTTTGCCATTTGCAACGGCTGCTATCTGCATTGTTAGAATTTATTTTCACAAAATGGAGGTATTATTTCCATGAATCACTATAAAAGTACCTTCTTTCCACTACAGAAATCTATATTCTATTTTAATCATTATCATATTGCTTTTAGTAACAACTAATATGGGAGAAGAGCATGTTGGACCAATGTCGGCAAAGGTAGACAGAAAAGGCAGGAAGCGATGCCATTTTAATGGAAGGGTAGGCCCAATTTTGATGCTGGGAGACTGTCATTCATTCACTTAGTCATTCAGTGAACGTCCAAAGAGGGCTTGCCATGTACAAGATGCTGTCCTAGGTGCTGAGACACAGCACCATTAGCTGTGAGCTTGCATTCTCATAGCCAAGTGAAAAATAGCACAGTAGCAGCACATGCTAGTCTCTCTTCCCTCACCCTCCATTACTTTCTGAAAGGATGTGGTCAAGGCATGCAAACCTAAAGTATTTGTGATCAAATGAATTTCACCTAGAAAGAGGTACAATGAGCAAAATGATCTTGTAGTGAAGAAATGTTTGGAAAAGTGATTTGTTTCTTTTTCTTTTGGGCAGAGTGAAGGCTTCTTGGATGGGGAGCAGCAAATAGTGGTGGGATAGACTCAAAACATTAGAACAGAGAATTTACTTGAGAAACATATCAGACAGCCTGGCATATTACCCGAGGAGCTGGTGAGGGCTGAAGCCCAGCAATGGGAAAGGATGCCTCTTCTCCTTGGGAGATATTCCCCAAGGCAACTCAGGTTCCTGTTATGCCAGATTTATTTCTGACATAGTGGTTGCAGAGGTCACAGTATGTCTTCTAGCAGGATTGATTGCACAGTGGTAATTTTACTCTTGGGGGATATTTTTCCTGCTTTTGTGATGTGTCCAAGCAGATAGGAAGAACATGAGATGTGTCCAAGCAGACAGGACTCAGAAGGCAATGCATAGATGCTGAATTTCAAGAGTGGAACTTGATAGCCTTGAAAAGAACTGTATGGTATAATAAACAAAATTTAGAACCAGTTCCCCAAGTGTGGTCTGAGGACTCCTAGAGGTCCTCAAGACCATTTTGGGAGTCAATGTTGTCAAAACTATTTTCATAATAACACTAAGATGTTATTTGCTTTTTCACTCATTTTTCTCCTAAACGATTATTGGAGTTTTCCAGTGCCTTGACAAGATACTTGGAATGCAGGAGGAGATGAGAATTTAGCTGACTTCTGTTCTGCAAGACATTTAAGATATTTGTAGAGAGAAAAAATTGTCACTTTTCTCAATATTTTTGTTTTTAAAAATATTTTTATAAAAATATATTGACAGGTAATATGTTTTTGGAGTTACTGTAAAACAAATTAATGAATTTTAAAATGTTTTAAATTTAATGTATAGAAATGTACATTCTGGTTTGATTTCTGCTATGGTGTACGTAGCATATAATGCACATAAACAAAAACTCTTTGAGGTCCTCAACAATTTTCAAGATCACAAAGTGGTCTCCTGAGAAGAAAAGTTTTTGAGAACTGATGTTTTAGAATATTAGAAAACAAAAAGAGTTCAGACATTTGTCAGAATTTGAGACAAGATAATAATAATTATTTTTCACTTTTCCTCAAAAATTAATAGAAAAATGACAACAAGAGTCGAAACAAAAATGGAAGCTCTTTAGGTAACTTTAGTGAAATGTGGACTAGTGTAAGAAAAGAAACAGTGACATTACAAGATGGCTGCTACTGAAGACATTGGACCAAGATGGGAGAATACAAAATTCTTCTCATAAACAGCACACCTTTACTTTTTATTATTTTTTATTGTGATATAATTCATACACCAAAAATTTTACCTTTTCAAAGTGTACAATTGAATGGTTTTAGTATATTCACAAAATTGTGTTACCATCACCACTAATAACTTCTAGACTTTTTTCTACAAAAAAGAAACCTGTACCCATTAGCAGGCACACCCCATTCTCCTCAACCTCTAATCTATTTTGTATTTCTATGGATTTGCCTATTTTTGACATTTATATAAATGACATCATATAATATGTGGCCTTTGTGTTTTCATTATTATTTCATTTAGCATTATGTTTTCTTTCTTTCTTCCTTCCTTCCTTCCTTCCTTCCTTCCTTCCTTCCTTCCTTCCTTCCTTCCTTCCTTCCTTCCTTTCTTTCTTTCTTTCTTTCTTTTTCTTTTTTTTTTAACAGGACTTTATCGGGGAACAGTGTGTACTTTCAGGACTTTTTTTCCCAAGTCAAGTTGTTGTCCTTTCAATCTTAGTTGTGGAGGGTGCCATTCAGCGTCAAGTTGTCCTTTCAGTCTTAGTTGTGGAAGGCGCAGCTCAGCTTCAGCTTCAGGTCCAGTTGCTGTTGCTAGTTGCAGGGGGTGCAGCCCACCATCCCTTGCGGGAGTCAAACTGGCAACCTTGTGGTTGAGAGGACGTGCTCCAACCCACTGAGCAATCTGGGAGCTCAGTGGCAGCTCAACGGCAGCTCAGCTCAAGGTTCCATGTTCAATCTTAGTTGCAGGGGGCGCTGCCCACCATCCCTTGTGAGACTCGAGGAATTGAACTGGCAACCTGTAGTTGAGAGCCCACTGGCCCACATGGAAATCGAACCAGCAGCCTTCAGAGTTAGGAGCATGGAGCTCTAACCTCCTGAGCCATCGGGCTGGTCCAGCATTATGTTTTCAAGGCTCATCCATGTTGTAGCATGTGCAGTTTTTCATTAATTTTTATAGCTAAATTATATTCTATTATATGAATATGCCAACTTTTGTTTATCTATTCATCAATCAATAGACATTTGGGTTGTTTCTTGTTATTTGCCATTATGAATAGTGCTACTATGAGCATTTGAGCAGAGGTTTTTGCAAGGAGATATTTTCAATTACCTTGTGTATGCATATAGGTGCAGATTTCCTGGATCTTATTGTAACTCTATGTTTAGCTTTTGAGAAACTGCCAAACTATTATCCAAAGCATCTATGCCATTTTATGTTCCCACCAGCAAAGAATGAGAGTTCCAATTTCTTTGCATCTTCACCTCATCAACACTTGTTATTATCCATCGTATAAATTATAGCCGTCCTTGAGGGTGTGAAGCAGTATCTCATTGTATTTTTCATTTTTGTTTCCCTCATTTTATATATACACATATATACATATATGTATATGTGTGTGTGTGTATATATATATATATATATATATATATATATATATATATATATATATATTCTTTAGTGAAATATCTATTCAAACCCGTTGGCCATTTTAAAAATTGTGTTGTCTTTTTATTATTGAGTTATAAGAGTTCTTTGTATATTTTAGGTACTCTTCATTTATCAGATACATGATTTGCAAATATTGTCTACACTTCTGTGGGTTCTTTTCATTTGCTTGATGGTGTCCTTGGATCCATAAAGTTTTTAATATTCATAAAGTCCAATTTATCAAATTTTTTGTTACTTTTGGTTTTGGTATCATATCTAAGAAATCAATGCTTAATCCAAAATCACAAAGATTTATGCCTCTGCTTTTTAAAGAATTATATACTTTTAGCTATATACTTTTAGTTATACACATTTAGAGCTTTGATTCATTTTGAGTTAATATGTATGTATAATATGAGGTAGGGGTCCAGCTTCATTATTTTGCATTTGGGTATCCATTATTTCCAGCACCATTTGTTGAAAAGACTATTCTTTCCCTCATTGAATTGTCTTGGCACCCCTGTCAAAAATCAATTTGACCATGAATATAAAGGTGTTTTTTCCCCTCTATATTTCTATTCTATTCCTTTGATTCATATTCCAGTGTCACACTGTCTTGATTACTGTTGAAGTATAGTAAGTTTTGAAATCAGAAAGTGTGAGCCCTCTAACGTTGTTCTTCTTTTCAAGACAATATTGGCTGTTCTGAGTCTTTTGTATTTCCATATAAATTTTAAGATCAGCTTATCCATTTATACAAAAATGGCAGCTATGTTTTGATAGACATTGCATTGAATCCCTATTGGTGATTATTGCCATCTTATCAATCATGTATTTTTTGTCCTTTATCCTATTAATATGGTATATTATGTTGGTTAATGTGCTGAACTATATTTTTCATATGCTGAACCCATCTTGCACTCCTGAGAGAAATTTCATTTCATAGAGTAAAATCCTTTTTATGTGTTTTCAATTCAACTTGGTAGTATTTCATTAAGTATTTCTGTGTCTATATTCATAAGATACATTGGTCTGTAGTTTTCTTGTGACACCTTTGGTTTTGGAATCAAGGTAATAAGGCTTCATATAATGAATTGGGAAGTGTTCCCCTCTCTTTTATTTTTTGGAAGGGATTTTTTTTGTGTGTGTGAAAAATTGGTGTTAATTCTTCCTCAAGAATTTGGTAGAATTCACCACTGAAACCATCTGGTCCTAGAATTGTGTGTGTGTGTGTGTGTGTGTGTGTGTGTGTGTGTGTGTGTGTGTGTGTGGTGGGGTGAGGGTGGTAAGATTACTGATTCAATTCAGCTTCTTTACTTATTATAGTTCTATTCAGATTTTTAAAAATTTATTCTGAGTCATTTTCAGCAGTTTGTATCTTTTTAAGAATTTGTCTATTTCATCTAGGTTATCTTGTTTGTTGGCATATAATTGTTCATAGTATTATTTTATAGTCTTTGTTATTTCTCTATGGTCAATAGTAATTCTCTCTCTTTCATTCCAGATCTTTGTAATTTTATTCTTCCTTTTTTTTTTCTCAGCCAGTCTATGTAAAAGTTTTTAATTTTATTGATCTTTTCAAAGAACAGATATTTGATTTTATTGATTTTCTTTGTATTTTCGGTTTAATTTATTTCTCCTGTAATATTTATTATTTCCTTTCTTTGGTTTTATTTGGATCTAGTTTGTTCTCCAAATTTATCTCTAAGCAATGCTTAGCTACATCTCATACATTTTGTTCTGTTGTGTCTTCACTTTTATTAATCTTAAAGTATTTTCTAATTTCTCTTGTAATATCTTATTTGACCAATTGGTTATTATGGTCAAAACCAATTGGTTTTGCTCAATTTTCACATATTTGTGAATTTCTTAAATTTCTTCCTTTCATTTCTAATTTTGTCATTTTGATTAAAATATATCTTTGTATGATTTAAATCCTTGTACATTTATTAAGTCTTATAATCTGTCTTGGACAATAATCTATTTGCCCTGAAAAAGAATATGTATGGTGCTATTTTCAGATGGAATGTTCTGTAGATATCTATTAGCATTAGGTGGTTTATAGTGTTGTTCAAGTCTTGCTACTGATCTTCCATCTAGTTATTCCATATATTATTGAAAGTGAGCTATTGAAGCCTTAAAATATTATTGTTGCATTGCCTATTTGTCCCTTCAGTTTGTTAAATTTTAATTCATGTATTTTAGGACTCTGTTGTTAAATGAATATATATTTATGATTATCATATGTATTGACCTGTTGTCATTATACTATGTTCTTTGTTTCTAGTCATCATTTTGTCTTAAAGTCTATGTTATCTGACATTCATAAAGTCACTTGAGGTAGTTTTTGGTTACTGTTTGCATGATATATATTTTTACATCTTTTTATTTTCAATCTTTTTGTGAGTGTGTATTTCAATCTAAAGTATATATCTTGGAATTTGAATTACATCTCCTAAAGAGAGCATATAGTTGAATCATGCTTTCATTTATTTTGCCAATATTTGCCTTTAGATGGTAGTAGTTAATCCATTTATATTTAATTTAATTGATAAGGTATGATTTACATATGCCATTTTTCTATTTGTTTACTATGGGTCTTAATTCTTTTTTCTTTTTAGTCATCATTATTGGAATATAAATTTTATTTTTCAATATTTTATATTTCATGATACATTGTTCTGATACCATTTTTTGTTCTTTAGATCTAGTGTCCTTTAGTTCTTTGCTTTCTAAAAATATTTAAAATACTTGATTTAAATCTTAGTCTAGTAGGTCCAACTTAGTCTAGTATGACTTGCTCAGAGACACTTTTTATTGACTGTTAATTTTCTCTTTCCTGCTTATGCATGTTTCACACTTGCTTTGCATGTTTCACATTTTTGTATCCACTAAGAAGTGGATATTTAGAATGATTTTATGTTTAACTATGGAGACAAAATCATCCTCCCTCCTTGTGGTTTGTTTTTGTTGTTGCTGTTTGTTTTCTGAATAACTCTGTAAATTCTGTATCCTCTGTTGAGTGTGGCTACTGAAGTCTCTGTTGGGTTATCTTAGTAATCATAATTAGGCAGACATTTCTCTACTTAGGAATAACTTTGAGAAATGTGCAACATCTCTATAGAGAAAACTAACACATTACTGAGTGATGCAAGAATTTCAACATAGAGAACTTCATCATATTTTTGGATGGGAAGGGTCAATATAATATACATCTATTTTCTTTAAGTAAACGTATTGCCAAATAGCAATAAAATGCCAAGATGATTTTGCAGGAGTCTAGACAAACTTTATCTTTAGTTCATATGGGAAAAATAAATAAGCAGGTAAAATTTTGAATAAAATAATAAAATATAGTTACATAGATTAAAACAGTGTGGTAATGCCAAAAAGAAAACAAAAAAAAAAACCACAACCATATTGGTGGATAGATCAATGGAAAAGAAATAAAACTCCAGAAACAGTTCAGTACACATAGGTGGCATCTCAAATCAGTGGAGATAAGATGGACAAATTGAATAAATTATTGAATTATTATTATTGAATAAATTGTATTTGAAAAAATTGATAGCTAAATGGAAGGCAATTATAATAATGTTGGAGTGGCAAGAGTCTTTAGGTAAGATATAAATTTCAATAATCATAAAAAGATAAAGATTGAAAGATAATTTTGCATAAGCATTATACTTAGAAAAAAAATCACCATTAATCAAATTAAAAGATGAACTAGAAACTTGTACAAAACTTGTTGTCATTTGGAATTTCTATATCATATACAGAATGTAAAAATCAACAATCCAATAAAACTGGGTTAAGGATATAAAGAAGAGTTCAAGGAAAAGGAAATACAAATGGCTCTTAAATATGTGGTTAGGTACTCAACTCACTTACAATAGGAGAAATGTAAATAAACACAACAATAAATACCATCTTTTACCTATCAGATTGGCAAAGAGCAAATGTTTCATAACTCACTGTTAGCATGGGTGTGAGAAAACTGCTGTGTTACTAGTGGGAGTGTGAATTAGGACAGATCTTACTGATCACTACTTGGCTATATTTGCACATATTACTAAAGCAAATACCTTTTAGGTATTTACATTTTTAAGACTGTATTAAAAAATAAATACATGTGCATGTGTGTGAAATAACATACCTACCAATTTATCCAATCTAGCATTGTTTATATTAACAAAAGAATAAAAACAACTTTAATGTGTGCCTATAGGAGCCTGAATAAATTATATATAAAAGAATGCTATACAACTGTAAAAGGAAAAAAGGAAGTAAAAGAAGAAAAGAAAAAAGAAAAGAAAGGAAAAGAAGTGCTTTATATATTAATAGGGAAATATCACCAAGATATATTTAAAACGTTTTTAAAAATCGAAATTCAGAATAGTATGTATAGGGTGTGCCATCATTTTGTAGAAAGGGAAAATAACAAATATTTTTTATTGCTTGCATATCTGGGAAGATACAGAAGAGCATTCATTGTCTATAGGGCAGGGGACTAGAATTGGGGTACTGAGGTACAGAGCTCATGAAACCTAAATTTTGAACACTATTCATGTATTATTTAATCAAAATGTAAATGTGAAAATCATAAACAATTATAACCACCGCCAAAACAAAAATGGAAGAGAAAATAAAACCATTTTAGAAACATAATGTATTTTGGAAGTAGCTACAATTGTAAACACAACTAAAAACACAATCAGGGATAGGAGATATTTGATAAAAAAATTAGCAAAATTAAGTAGAAAAAGAGAGTCTTGAAGAATTAGCAGGAAAATATGAAATGTTTTGAAGCATCAGCAGATATAAAATTAATATTGAGTCAAGAATAAAATATCCACCAGTACATTCAGAGATAATTTTCCTGGAATAGTGGAAGACATTTTGAGAATGAAAGCCGAGCATGTCACAGGAAAAACTGATCCTGACTGGTCAGCTCCAAGTCTTTCCTGAGAAAAATTACTAGATGAAATCATATCAGAACTCTCCTGTGATTCTTTGGCAAAGGAGGAAAAAAATAGACTGTGATATTTAAGGAGGAAAAACAGTTTGCCTGAATTCAAACTTCTCCAGAATCGCATCCAATGCTAGCAACTGTGTAGCAATATCTACAAAGTTTTAATGGAAAGGAACATCATCATATTTTATGTCCAGCTCTACCACTGTGCAATAATAAAGACCAAGGAAAAATATTTTCAAACATACAAAAAAATCAAGAAATATTGTTTTCATAAACATTCTTGTAAAAATTACCAGAGAAAAGACTTCAGCCAACCAAAATATGAATTTAGAAATCAAGATAAATAGAGTCGTGGTGAGCAGTGAATCCATTTAAACATTCAACTAATGCTAACAACTGTTAGGGAATTATGCTTATGGAACTGAATATGAAAATTTTACACCATGAAATTGTAGAAATGTTATAACTAATAAAAGCAGAAGGGTGAGAAAACATAGGAAGTATCATGTGTATTTAAAATGGCTTGATAGAGGTCATATTTTATAATGTTTTTAAAAGTGGATTATGTAAATATGGTGAACTTGGTGGAGAAAAATAAGCCTGGACAGGACTTGTTCTAATATTAGCTGTGTTCTAATATTAGCATATCAAGGGAGGCTTCTTCTCCCTCTCTTTGGTACATAGTTTTAAAAATTTTGCATGTGAATATCTAATAGTTTCCACGCTATCTATTTATAATAGAAGCCAAATAACCGGGGCTTCTGCCTATATCAGAAGTCTAATGATTTGGCCTTAACTAATAGAGTTTTAACTTATGTAAAAAATTCAGGGTTAGAATTACCTCATGATTCAGCAATTCCACTTCTAGGTATATACTCAAAAGAACTGAAAGCAGAAACTTGAAGAAATATTTGTACACCTATGTTCATAACAGCTTTATTTGCAATAGTTGAAATGTGGAAGCAACCCAACTGTTCATCAACAGATAAACGGATAAGAAAAATGTGGTATATACGTACAATAAAATATTATTCACCTTTTTTTTTTAAAAAAAGAAAATCTGACACATGGTGCAACATGGATTAATCTTGAGGACATTATGTTGAATGAAATTAGCCAGTCACAAAAAGACAAACACTATATGATTCCACCTATATGAGTTATTCAAGTTTTCAGAATAACAGAGACAGAAAGTAGAATGGTGATTGATAGGGACTGGGGGGAGGGGACAATGGGGAGTTATTTTTTAATGTATATAGAGTTTTGCAAGCTGCCAGAGATATCGAGATGGATATTGGTGATGCTTTCTCAATATTAATATATATATTTAATACCACTGAACACTTAAAGATGGTTAAGATGGTAAATTTTATGTTACGTGTATTTTACCATAATAAAAAATACTGGAAAAAGGAAGTTAAGAGGCTGTTTTATTTGTTAAGGCTCCTAGTTGGAAACAACAGAATCCACTTTACCTCGTTACACAAGGATTGCTCATGAAATCATGGGAAAGACTGAAATTACAAAATGTAGGCTAGGTCTTTAGGAAAAAAACACAAAACAAAACAAAGCAAAAACTCCAAAACAATATCCCAATACTAGCTTGGTAAGGGAGTTGCTGCCACATCTCCAGATTGCTGTATAGCAATGTATGATAGCAATTCATAGCCCATCCAGCCCCTGTTTAGTAACTGTGGTAAGGATGGACTTCTGGCTCAGATCTTGGGTATTTCTTGGTTCAGGATATTGGTGAGCATGCACCAGCTTAATGACCAGGTGTAACTCAGACAATCCATATGTCCTCTAATTCCCAGGGGTTACCCCTAGCTTTTTTAATTTATTTTTTTCAGTTACAGTTGACTTTCAATACTTTTATATTAGTTTCAGGTGTATAGTGCAGTGGTTAGACATTTATATAATTTATGCAGTGATTCTCCAATTAATCTAGTACCCACCTGGCACTATAGATAATTGTTGCAATACTATTGACTATGTTCTTTATGCTGTACTTTATATCCCCGTGACTATTTTGTAGCTACCAATTAGTATTTCTTAATCCCTTCACCCAGCTCTCCAAACTCTCCCCTCTGGCAACTGTCAGTTTTTTCTCTGTATCTGTGAGTGTGTTTCTGTTTTGTTTGTTCATTTATTTTGTTCTTTAGATTCCACACATAAGTGAGATCATATGATATTTGTCTTTCTAATTTGACTGATTTCACTTAGCGTAGTACCCTCTAGGTCTATCCATGTTGTCCCAAACGATAAGATTTCATTTGTTTTTACGGTTGAGTAATATTCCACTGTGTATATGTACCACCTCTTCTTTATCCATTCTCCTAATGATGGGCACTTAGATTGCTTTCATATCTTGACTATTGTGAATACCGCTGCAGTAAATATAAGGGTGCATATATCTTTTTGACTTTCTTTGGATAAATACCCAGGAGTGGAACTGATGGGTCATAAGGTAGTTCCATTTCCAATGTTTTGAGGAAACTCCGTACTGTTTTCCATAGTGGCTGCACCAATTTGCAACCACACTAACAGTGCAACAGGTCCCCTTTTCTTGGCATCCTTGCCAGCACTTGTTGTTTGTTGATTTATTAATGATAGCCATTTTGACAGGTGTGAGGTGATAGCTCATTGTGGTTTTAATATGCATTTCTCTGATGGTTAGTGATATTGACCATCTTTTCATATATCTGTTGGCCATCTGTATGTCCTCTTTGGAGAAATGTCTATTCAGGTTTTCTGCACATTTTTAAAATTAGATTTATTATTTTGGTGTTGAGTTGTATGAGTTCTTTATAAATTTTGGTTATTAACCATTTATCAGATATATAATTAGTGAATATCTTCTCCCATTCAGTGGGCTATCTTTTTGTTATTTGGTGTTTTACTTCGCTGTGCAAAAATTTTTTACTTTGATATAGTCCAATTTGTTTATTTTTTCTTTTGTTTCCCTTGCCCAAGGAGATATATTAGAAGAAATATTTCCAAAAGCAATGTCAGAGAGTTTAATGCCTATGTTTTCTTATTTATTTACTTTTGATACAATTATAAATGAGATTGTTTCCTTAATTTCTCTTTCTGATAGTTCATTATTGGTGTATAAAAATGCAACAGATTTCTGAATATTACTTTTGTACCCTGCTACTTCAGAGAATTCAATTTATCAGTTTTAATAGTTTTTTGGTGGAATCTTTAAAGTTCTTTGTATATAATATCATGTCATCTGCAAATAATGACAGTTTTACTTCTTCCTTTTTAATTTAGATGCCTTTTATTTATTTTTCTTGTCTGATTGCTGTGGATAGGAATTCCAATGTTGAATAAAAGTAGTGAAAGTGGGCATCCTTGTCTTGTTCCTGATTTTAAGGAGAACACTTTTAACTTTTTCTTATTGAGTATGATGTTGGCTGTGGGTTTATTGTATATGGACTTTATTATATTGAGGATTGTTCCCTCTATTACCACTATGCTAAAAGTTTTTATCATAAATGGATGATGGATTTTGTCAAACGCTTTTTCTGCATCTATTCATATAATCATATGATTTTTATCTTTCATTTCATTTATGAAATGTGGTGAATCATGTTAACTGATTTGTGCATATTGAACCAACTTTGCATCCCAGGAATAAATCCCACTTGATCAGAGTGTATGATCTTTTTAATGTATTGCTGAATTCAGTTTACTTATATTTTGTTGTTTACTTATATTTTGTTATATTTTGTATATTTTTACATCTATGTTCATTAGGGATAATTTTCTTTTTTTTTGTAATGTCTTTGTCTGGTTTCGGAATCGGTAATAGTGGCCTTGTAAAATGAACAGTGTTGCTTTCCCTGTTCTTAAATTTTTTGGAATAGTTTGAGAAGGATAGGTATTAATTTTTCTTTGAAGGTTTGGTAAAATTCACCTGTGAAGCCATCTGATATAGGACTTTTGTTTATTGGGAGTTTTTTGATTACTGATTCAATTTCGTTTGTGTAATTGGTTGGTTCAGAGTTACTGTTTCTTCTTGATTCAGCTTGGAAGATTGTATGTTTCTAGAAATTTATTCATTTCTCCCTGATTGTCCAATTTGTTGGTATATAATTATTTGTAATATTTTCTTATAAATCTTTATGTTTCTGTGGTGTCAGTTGTCACCTTTCCTCTTTCATTTCTGATTTTATTTATTTGGGTCCTCTCTTTTTTTCATGATGAGTTAGGCTAAAGGTTTACCTATTTTGTTTATCTTTTCAAAGAACCAACTCTTGGTTTTTTTGATTTTTTTTGGTATTTTTTTTTAAGACTATTTCATTTATTTCTGCTCTGAACTTTATTACTTGCTTCCTTCTACTCACTTTGGGTATTGTTTGCTGTTCTTTTTCCAATTCCTTTAAGTATCAGTTTAGATTGTTTATATGAGATTTTTCTTGTTTCTTGAAATGGGTCTATATTGGTATGAATTTGCCTCTTTGGAGTACTTTTGCTGTATCTCATAGATTTGAGATCATTGTGTTTTCATTTTAATTTGTAGCAAGGTATCTTTTGATTTCTTTCTTGATTTCATAGTTAACCCATTCATTATTTAGTAGCATGTTGTTTAGGCTCCATGTGTTGGTGTATTTGTAAATTTTTTTTCTTGTGATTGATTTCTAGTTTCATACCATTGTGGTCAGAGAGGACATGTGACATGATTTCAATCATCTTAAATTTACTGAGAATTGTTTTATGGCCTAACATGTGGTATGTCTTGGAAAATGTGTCACGTGTACTTGAAAAGAATGTATATTCTGCTGCTTTGGGGTAAAATTATCTAAAAAATATCAATTAAATTCATCTAGTATGTCATTTAAGGCTGCTGTTTCCTTATAGATTTTCTGTCTGAAACATCTGTCTATTGTTGTCAGTGGGGGTGTTAAAGTCTCCTACTATGATTATATTACTGTTGATCTCTCCCTTTATGTTGGTCAATATTTACTTTATATATTTAGTTCCTCCTATGTTGGGTACATAAATGTTTACAAGTGTTATATCCTCTTGTTAGGTTGATCTCTCTTTATCATTATTTAATGTTCCTCTTTGTATTTTATTATAGTCTTTCTTTTAAACTCTATTTTGTCTAAGTATTACTACCCAGGTTTTTTTTTTTTTTTTTTCATTGACATGAAAAATTTTTTTCCATCCCTTTACTTTCAGTCTGTGTGTGTCTTTTGATCTGAAGTAGGTCTCTTATAGATAGCATATGTATGGGTCTCGTTTTCTTCTCTGTTTAGGTACCCTGTGTGTTTTGATTGGAGCATTTAGTACATTCACATTTAATGTGATTAATGATAGATATGTAGTTATTGCCATTTTATTATTCATCTTTATGTTCATAACCCACCACCACCACCACCACCACCACCACCATCTTCTTCTTAAAGAAGTGACTTTAACTTTTCTTGTAATACTGGTTTGGTGGTGATGAACTCCTTTTGCTTTTTCTTGTTTGGAAAGCTCTTTATCTTTCCTTCAATTTTAAATGATAACTTTGCTAGGTAGAATAGTCTTGGTTGTAGGTCATTGCTTTTCATCACTTTTGAATATTTTTCGTCACTTTGAATATATTTTGTGCCAATCCCTACTGGCCTGCGAAGTTTCTGTTGAGAAATCAGCTGACAGGCTTATGGGAGCTCCCTTGTAAGTAACTAGTTGCCTTTCTCTTGCTGTTTTTAGGATTCTCTCTTTGTCTTTAACATTTCTTATTTTAATTATGATGTGTCTTGGTGTGGGCCTCTTTGAGTTCATCTTGTTTGGGATTCTCTGCACTTCCTGGACTTAGATGTTTCTTTCCTTCTCCAGGTTAGGAAAGTTTTCGGTCATTATTTGTTCAAATACGTTCTCAATCTCTTGCTTGCTTTTATCTCCTGGGGTGCCAATATGATGTGAATGTTGTTACACTTGATGTTGACCGAGAGGTGAAAAATGA
Source organism: Rhinolophus hipposideros (assembly GCF_964194185.1). NCBI lineage: Eukaryota > Metazoa > Chordata > Mammalia > Chiroptera > Rhinolophidae > Rhinolophus > Rhinolophus hipposideros. Next base: position 23,056,371 of record NC_138049.1, on the reverse strand, counting down.
GCTATCCGCATTTTTCAAAAAAGTATTTTTCATTTTACTGTTCTTATTGAGTGCTTTCTCCTACCTTGTCTTCCAAATTGCTGATTCAATTCTCTGATTCATCTAGTCTGCTGGTGATTTCTTCTAGTGCATTTTTCATTTTAGTTATTGTATTCTTCATTTCTCACTGTTTCTTTTTTATGGTTTCTATATCCTTTTTTATGCTTGCTATCTCTCTGTTGAAGTCTTCACTAAGTTCCTCCAGTGTCCTTATAACCATTGTTTTGAATTCTGTATCTGGTAGGTTGCTTGCCTCCATTTCATTTAGCTCTTTTTCTGGAGTTTTCTCCTGTTCTTTCAGTTGGGACATATTTCTTTGTTTCCTCACTTTTGGCTGCCTCTCTGTGTTTGTTTCTATGTATCAGGTAGATTTGCTTTGGCTCCTAGTCTTGTTTGGGTGGCCTTACGTAGAAAGTGCCCTGTGGGACCCAATGGAGCAGTCTCCCTGCTCAGGCATGTCTATGGGTTGGATTGACCCTCAGGATGAATGGCTGTGGGCTTTGACCACATCCACAGCTTATGAGATGCAGTGTAGGAGGCTTTCCCTGCAAAGCAGGACTTGCCCCAGTGGGCTCTGGTGTCTGCTGAGACCACCTTTGGTGTGTGCTGCTTGTGGGGTTACTTGGATGTACTCTACTGTAGTGTGAAGTCACCCCTGGGTATGTTGGTTCTGGTATCTTATGAGAGGTGCTCCGATGTAGGCCCAGTTCAGCTTCTGCCTGTTACCAACCCAGGACTACCTGGTAGGAGATATAAATTGATCTCTGGTTGGTTGCTGCCTGTGCTGGACCTGAAGGTGCATGAGAAAGATCATGCTGGCTGCCACCAGTACTGGGTCTGGGGTAGCTACCCAAAAAGCCCAGGGCACTCTGAGGCCTGCTGCCACCTGCCTGCTGCTCATAAGGCTCAGACACTGATAGAGCCTCATGTGGCAAGCGAGATGGGTGAGGCATGGTCTCGGGGTCACTAGGTTGGGGCCAGTGGTGTTCACTTGGTTAATATAGATTGTGATTTGGAGCCTGTGCTGAGCTTGGGACACCTCACTAAAGTCTCAGAGTACACTGGGACCAGCTGCTTCCCTAGGGCCCATCGAGCCCTGCGAGTTGTCCAAAAATGACTGTAGCATAGTCCCGGGCTGGCAGCTGGCTACGACATTGCCTCCGGTAGCACGCAAGTTGAGGCTATCTGTTTGCTGCTCGTGGGTTGTGCAGGGCAGGGTTGGCTGCCAGTTGCAATAAGTGCCTCCAGTGGTGCATGAGTTGGGTGGGCTTGGGTCCCAGGGAGTCACCTGGGTGGAGCAAGCAGAGTGTACCAGGCTGATAAAGTTTCAGATCTGGCTGTGTTGGGAGAGGGCTCAATATAGGAAAGTTGGCCCCCGCCTACAGGCTGCATGGGAAGGAGGTTCTACACAGGGAAAATGTTCACTGCCCCTCCAGTCCTTGCCTTAAAGCCTCTTAGTCTCTCTGCATATGTCTCTGGCACTTTCCGATGTACTTTCCCTCTGCCAGAGCCCAGGGTGAGTGCCAGCGAGCCAGTCTATATGTGGTATGGGTTTTAGAGGACATATGGGTTGTATTTTAGTGTACTCATGGGAGGAGTCAAGCACAACATTTATTGCCATCTTTGGTTACCCCTAACTTTAATATCCAAAAAGGTGGATCATATCTCTGTATGAAAACTCACTTATTTCCAAGTTTGTCTGGTCGGACCATTCTGAAGTCCTCTTCCTACTTTGCTATACTTTCAGTATCTTCCTTCTTCACTCACCCTCCTATTCTTACATTAATTTTATGTAGCACTAACCCAACATGTAGGGTATAGAAGAGTCTTTTCTGAAAGTTTGACGATAGTGGAGGTAATTGTAGCACAGAGCAGAAAAAATTTTTTACCATTAACACGAGACTACTGGTGTAGAAAATATTTTTTAATAAAGGTTTGTAGTTTGTGAGCCTATTTAATTAAGAAGCAGAATTAATTTCAAATTTGACGTTAGACATTATGTAGTAGAAATGTAGTAGCATCTCCCATCTTAAGGATTTTCTCATTGGTCACATTCCTCCTTATGCTGCTGCCTCCAACATGTTGCTGGTACTCATTTCTTTCCACAGTCCCTGCTCATCTCTTTTTATTGTTCATGTTCCTCTATTTTCTTGCCTGTGCTGCCAATAGAAACTTAGTTTTCTTACTTAATTATCTTTTGTTTTACAGTTTTCTTCCAGATCATGTCTTAGGTAGGAGGCTTATTTTTCACACCAAGTAGATTCATTGAATTATTTTTCAAAAAACAAAATCTTTCTTCCTCAGACAAATTACACTCTTACCTCTGTAAGTAAAAGGTCTACCTACAGAATTTTTTGTAACATAGCCACTTTGCTCTCCTTGATACAGTATGATGGATAATTTAATGGTGGAGATTGAAATGGGAAACAAAAAAGGCAGAAAAGATAAAATTAAGATTTGATTTTAATAAAAAGAGTGAAAGTAATTTTTGACCTGTGTTCCCAATACTTGTACTGAATTCACTGAAAAATCACTGATGCGCCTCAGTGCATCTTTTATTCTTTAAATTCTGGAAATCAAAACCAAATTCATTTCTTTTGATCTTATTTTTGCATAGGTCACCATTTTTCTTTGATCTGACATCATAACATCTTCAAATACAGTCCTTGCTACCTTTCTTGTTATATTGGCAGATCACCAAAATCTATAAAATAAAAATAAAATAAAATAAAATAAAATAAAATAAAAGGAAGCATCACCATCAATCAGCATCCACATTTTACTTGTTCTGTAAGACATGCCTTAAGTATAGGGCACTCAATATATTGGCAGTAAAATGGGACATTTCCCCCCAAAACAGAAATAGTTCATGATGATAGTAATGGACTGATCTTTATATACTATGAGGCTAGGAAACAGATAGGGTATAGTTAATATTTCTTAACTACTTTCCTCTTTTACTCAGACTCTGGAGTAGGCTAAAAACTAATACCCAAGTATGAGCAGATTATAGAGATCAAATTCATTCTTTGAGTTATTATTCATTTGTATATTCATTAGTGAGAAGAAAATTGGGATGCTCTTGAGGTTCATATTTTCCCACTTTTGGTAGTTTGACTGATGGTTAATTCAGTAGGTTTGAGTTAGATTTACAAAACAACAACAACAACAAAACAAAGTATACCAATGACAAGATTAAAAGGTGCCACTTTCTAACATGGCTACTTTCTCCAACCATTGCTATGTAAATGCATTATAGAGTGGAGGTCCTTCTCTACCAGAACGATAGTCATGAGATGTAAATAAAGGTTATTTATGACTGTTCTAAGCAGCATGGTCATAGAGTTCAGATGATTGTTTGCACTCTACTACTTCTCTGCTTGTAATTCCTCTCGACCCCAATAAATACGTACAGCATGTGACACTAGTGGTTTGTATTGATCACCCCTTTGGGTGACATTCATTCTGCAAGTATTCATTGAGTGCCTACTATATGCCAGACACTGTTTTAATTCTTGAGATACCTCAGTGAACAAAACAAAGAGTTCTGTTCTTCTTGGAGTTAAATTGTAGTGGTGGTAGTCAGTGGGGAGAGGGAGACAAAATGATAAATGTTATATATAAATTATATAATGTTAAAAGGTAATAGCACTTATGGAAAACAAAAAAATAGTACAGGGTAGGCAAGGATCAAGAGTTGATATCAGAATTGGGAAATAGTGGTTGATATGTATCTCTAGTGTGTATATATATATATGTTTATATATATTTAATATTTTTTATATATATATTTATGTATATATATATATATTTTTTTTTTTTTTTTTTAAGAAGTTTGTTGTTCCCTCCCCCATCCATTTATTCCTAGCACAGTGCCCAACAAGTATGGCAAAAACTATTTGTTGAATTAACTTTTCTGATGCAATTTAGAATACTAAAAGTGATTTGTATCCTCTTATATGTAAGTCACATTACCTCAGCTCTTTTCTAACTCAAGGACATTCCTCTTATTTTGAAAAAAAAAAAAAAAGATACCTGGCACACACTCATTTTAAAGGAACCTCATTAAGAAATAATGTTCTATGCCATCACTTTCAATTTAGCTAATATCTCAATTGAGGACTGGGTCAATGGGCTGTTTCTAGCATCTGGCAAAATACAGCATATAGTCTAAGAACAGTTGGTCAGTACACACTCAGAAATGGGTACAACAAACCATCAGGTCTATTTGTGAAAATGGTCAGTTCTTACAGACAGAAAAGCAAACAACACACATTCTGCAAAGATTCAGGATGTTTCTTTCTATCCTAGCCTTGAAGACTGAATTCTGTTTGAATTCTGACAATAAGGAGATATTACTGCTGTTCCTACCTAATGTTCACCTTTATGTAACCTGGTATATTTTTCTTTATAAAAATGTTAACAGATAGCTGATGAGCTTTCAGTCGGCTTCTGTTTTAATTAGGGTAGTACTAATGTAATGTTAGTGCTGTACTAGAATGGCTCCAAATTCAAAGGTTTAAAAAAGATAAAAGCCTGTTTTGCTTTCAAGTAAAATATGACCAGTTTAAACTGGGTGGGGGGCAGATCTGTCATAGCCTGGACATTTTCCATGCCTACATGGTCAGTGCAAGGTTCTTCCACACCCTGAGTTTCAGCCAGCAGGTAGGAAAAAGAGAGCGTAGAAAAAGCTATCCTCAGTGTTTCGAAATTCAGAACTGGAAGTGGCATCTCTTTCCCGTAAGAGTCTTTTTGTGAGAAATATAGCTTGCGCCCACATCAAACTGCAAGGGAAGCTGGGAAGTGTAGCAATGCAGCCATGAGCTAATTTATGAAAAAATAAGAGTATGTTTTAGTGGACAATTTGCAGTTTCCTTTATAATATCTGAATCAGTACAATGGAAGAATGAGTGTTTTGTGTTTGCTGGTAATACATGCATACATGTGGAGAGACCATTAGAAAATTAAGCCAAGATAAAACTACCTCTCTCATCCCCATCCCCAGTCCCCTGGAAGGCCTTGTAAAGCAAATGAATACTTTCAATGCTCCAGTACTAACAGTGTAGGTCAGCTTGGTAAGCATTGCTGATTCTCAGATGATTCTATGTGAAGATCACGAGAAGGAGCTTCCCGAGACAGAATAAACTAAAAAAAAAAATCACAATATACCAAAAAAGCCTTTTCCATTGATCTCATTTTGAAAGGACACCACTCTCTCGAAGACCAGTGGACTTTTTCTTCCCCTTTGCTAAGGAACAGAAATCATTGTCAATTTATCCTTTTTATATTACTATTTATGTTGTTATTTATAAGATGTTTTAGGGATAAAAAGAAAATCTTGAAAAACGATATTGCTGGAAATCATATGGCTCACCTCTGAATAGCATTGCTGACAAATTACTTTCTGGCTGTAAAAGCGGGCAACTCTCTCCTGGCTTCTTAAAGCTGATCTTGACAAGGAAACTGCGACTGCTACAGATGACTGGTCCAGTTGCAAAAATCAAAGCCAGTGAAAATTGGTTTGGAAGCCTAGACATCACCTTGTAATGACTGGGTAAAGAGCCTTACCAGAAAATAATCTTCCAACTCCTTTCAAGTTTTTTTCTTTTTCATTATAGAGTCCACAAGATTTTAATCTGGAACCACCAAATGAAAGTATCCATTCAGAATAATCATATACAGAGAAAAGAAACATCAACTCAAAAGCAAATACATATGGTATTAAAAAATAGAGCTGGCACCTAGGTCCTTTTATTAATATCTTTTGGTTCAGAATTTCTATAAAGAGTCAAAGCTCTTTTTTTACATGCGACTTTTATATCAGGCAGACAAAAGGATCGTCAAGGTGCAAATCATATATTTGTGGAATAAAAGAGGTATAGTGGAAAAGCAATATCACTGAACTGGTTCCAGCTTATGGACATTGGTGAGTCATTCATGTCTCTGGAGCCCAGTTCGTCTTTGGTAAAATGAGGAACACTTACGTTTATTTTCCACAAATATCATGACAATCCAATGATGTAAAGCAAATGAACATGTCCTGTAAAGCATAAAATGCTGTACACACATGAAGTTTGATAACATTTATTATTTTTCAGTGATTCTAGGACAAATTATTGCTTAACCATATCATTGCTGGTCCTGGAACTGCTATGTGTCTGAAAGTGACTTTAAAACACTTCCCTTGCTTCAACTTTTTATCTCCTCACTTTCCTCTCCTCTCATCTGATATTCCTATTATGTCTATGTTACCCCCCTTTCTCTTATTCCTATTTCTCTTATTCCCCAAATGCCAATGTTGCCACCATCTCTGTGCCCACCAGATAAGGAATACAATCTATGTGTGTTCCCTTGTTAATCTATTGACCTTCGAGCATAGTTGTGTTTCACTAAGAGGGCATGTAATTTGAGGCAAACATTTCCATGGGTTTAATTTTAGCTATAAGAGAGGGAAGGGAGGTGTATCACCAAAAGAGGTCACATACGCAGACGGAGAGAGAAAGACACTCCACAGCACATTCCTTCGGTATCATCTGGTCTTTAATTTTCTGCAGCAGAGAGCTATGCTGTACTGATTTTATAGAGAATACAGAAAGAGGTAAAACAATAGAGTATTTCAGCTTTCCTCCCAGGAGGATACCTGACTGGGGCATTACGAGCAAAAAATGGGAATCAGCTTGAATAGATTGGTTTCACAGGGTGTTTATGAGGATCCCAGTTCTACCAGTTTTTAACTGAGGAACTTTGGGCATATCAAAAGCTTTCTGAGCCTCATTTTCCTTCTCTGTTGGGCAAGGATTACAGTGACTTTCTCATGGGATTATTATAAGGATTAAATATAGTACTCCATGTGAAAAGCTCTGGCATGAAGTTGGTGCTTAATAAATATTATTTACTTATACATTTATCAACAATAAATATTATTTATTTATGAACCTGTAGCTCTAAGTGGGTATTGGCCGTGTGCCTTTACTAAGATACAGAGAGCTCAAAGAAGAGGCGCACTATTCATTTGCTGAAGACTTAAGCTATGGATACATAGAGTCTTAAGAGTATTAGAGTCCAGAGTCCTAGGAAAGCAAGAGTTCCTCTGTATCATCCATAGCTGACAGATATCCAGCTTCTGAACTCAACAAGGGGCAGCATGCTCATTAGCTACCAGAGTAGCTCATCTCTTTTAAAAACAGTGCTATTAGCTAAAAGCTTGCTTACAATCCACTGAAATCTGCCTTTCTATACATTCTACCCATGAGTCTTATGTCCTCCTATTGCAGTGTTAAAGATGAAGCTGAATCATCATTATTTCATAAAACATGTATTAAAAGAAGGAATACAATAGCATGTCAGACTGAAGAGTTCTCTTGTCTTAATTATTAAATTGATTCTCTGATGATATAATTTGCAGCCCTTTACTAGCCAGGGTTACTCTGATTTGTTAATCTGTTTTTAAATGTGTAGGAAACCAAGTTTGAACACAGTGTTGTGTGTGTGGCTCAAATACAATGAGCCTCTTTTCTTTTCAATTGGTATACTATGCCTTTATAAATGTGATCTGAGTTTGCAGCCTATATTTACCTTCCAATTAGGAGCACCACATGCTTTTTATTCAAACCAGGATACTTGGGAGAGTGGAAGATGTGCTATTGGCAATTACACTTGGAAAACAGACATAAAGTAGGATTTTTACGGCTAACAAGGACAAGTTGTCCTACATCAAAGGGTCCTCCTATTCCAACATAGTCTCTCTCTAATTCTGACTTTTAATTCTGACCTAAACAGCCTCTTCTCTAGTTTACTCTGGTATTTTATGGATTTTGTTTGGCTTTGCTTTTTGTAAAGAGGTAAAGGGGTACTAGTGATTGGGGAAGCCATCCTCTATGACATGTTGACATCGTTGATGATCTCCGGCGAGTCAGTTTGAGGTTTTCTCTTGGAACTCGGCATCCTGGCCCCACACCACTATTCCTGAGGCCCCAAACGTCCTATTCCACCTCATCCACCACTTAACACCAAGTACTATGTTCTATGGAATTTTATGTAACCGTCTAAGTCTTGTTCTATTGCAGTTTTCTCTAACCACTTCTGGTAGATAAGTTTTTGGTCAACACAATGTTCCTTGCTCTATTTCAAATCTTATTAACACATCAGGTTTATATACTTTCTTGTACAAATTTCAAGCTTGTTTTACCATAGCATTTTCCATACATTAGAATATAATCATTAAAGATGGTATTCCCTGCCACTTTTCTCTTGAATTAATATTTTCCATGTATATCTGCTGTTTTTGATTATTCTCAGCCATATCAATTTATCTGAATAATTGTCTTTTTTTTCAAATTTCAAGTTAACACTTTTCAGACTGGGTCTTCATATCTATAAATAATTATGCCAAATTGGATTTGTTTACTATTTTATATATTTCAAAATTGCTGTCATATTTGGCTTTGAGTGTTCCAACAACTCTTGAGAAAGGCTGAGGAAGTGTAATTATCTGTTTTTTACAGAGGAAGAAATAAATGACTTAAATCTAAATTTTTAATTTCTATTCCAGTACACTTTCAACTATACCATAATGTGTTTACTTTTATTATCATTTTACACACACACCATCCCTTTGCCTATTTTTATGTACTGAGTGATATGTTTCTGAAAAAATAAGTAGCTTTTCAACATTATCTAAACATTTTATTTGACTAAGCAACGTGACTGAATTTGAAGAAAATTTGCAAATACTATGTGTGTCTTCACACGTTTATCATTCCATCCATGAATACATAGCCAACAGATATAGATTCTGTCTTTCTCTGTATATTTTTCACCTTATTATTTGTCTCCCTTATTATTTGGTTTATGTGAATAAGCAAAATTGGTAGAGGTTGGTGGGTTCGGGAAGTATAAGCAAGTTGTCCTTCAGATGCTGCACATCATCATACTTCTACATTATTGTTACATCAAATCAACACATGAACAACTAACTCTAAACTCCTTTTGTGAGGGTTACCAATCACTACTAGACAATGGACATACCTCGTTTAATTTCAAGGGTATCCTGAACTTGTGAAGCATTCTTAATATTCTGTGAAGCCAGCAAACTTACTTCTTTAAAAGATCCTGGTTCACCTTATTTGGAAATTTCCTACTGCTAGGTATATGGATTCAATGATGCAGGTTTTCTCTTCTTCTTTGTTATATTAGTCTGTTCTCCAAAGTCTTGAGGTTAGGTTTATCCCTTTCGCTCATTTTTTCTTTTTTTTTTCTTTTTTCCTGCTTTTTCAGTAACAATCCCTTCATATTTTCTAATACATCAAAACATGGAAACTTTCCCCTTAAGATTCTGTATCTTTGCTCCAGCAGATATTTTATCTATAATGCAAGTTATAATGCGACTCCTCCCTTTCCTTCCTTCTGGCCAAGACTAGAGTTTTGTAATGAGGATGAGTACTGGAGATAACCCAGGGCCCCTTAAAGGAGACCTTAAATCTGAATGTTCCAAATCTTTTTCTTATTCATACTTTTCCATTCCTTTTCTGCCACTTTTCAGTTTTGGTCTCTGGCAAGACTGGAACCTCAGCGAAAGAAATAGTATCACCGTATCTCAGGCATAATGCATCCATGATTACTCTTTATATGGCACCAAGACCAATTCTGAGCCATGGAAACTGAACAGTATGTCCCTGGATCAACAGTTCAAACCCCAGCTTTCACAAATTATCCATGTGACATTGGGCTTTGCCGCTTAATCCTCCAGAGTATCAGATTCTTCACTCATTGAAGTAAACAGGTTGAACTAGCATTTCCCCAAGATTTTTTTCTTGCCAATTTGGACATTAGCTTATTCCAACCATAAATAAGGTATTTCCTGTGTGGCGTTTAGTATCACACAGTAGTCCTCTCCTTGGTTGGGAGTGATGGGCTGATGACTAGGAGATGGTAATTGATTTTCTTCAGTGGTGTTGCTCATAAGAGAATGACTTCTTTTCATCTCCTAATAACTGCTTATGAATAGCCTTCATGTTGTCTTAATATTCATTTCATATATTCTTTTCTAGAGTATTAGATACATAGAACATCACTTAACTTGAAGAGATTAATTTATTAAGCTTTCACATTCATAACTCATTATTGAAATTCTGGAATGTTAGAAGATTTGTGGACTTTAATATTCTATACTGTTCAGAGTTTGGGTGTGTGGATATATTTGTTCATGATGGAGTCTGGGTACATGCAGGGTAAGAAATATACAGCTCTCAAAAGTAAAAGTCTGTATCTAATTTTAGGTGGTTTCTGTCTCCTGTTTATCACAGTTTTCCCCCCTGAAATGCCCAATATTTCCTAGGGTCCAATATTTCACAAGCCCTGCAGCATCGCTGTAAGATAGGTAACAAACCAATTTTATATTTTATAGATACTAAAACTGAGGCACAGAGAAAGTATGTGATCTGTTCCAGCACTATAACAGCTCAGTAAGAAATAGCAAAATAAAGATGAAGAAAAGAAATAACCTAATTCCTCTGTGATTCTCTTTCTCTGAGGATCAGAGCACCATAGGGCTGAAAGATTCTCTGAGAAACTAGCATAGCAGCCTACTATCCTCTTTGTAAAGAAGCCGATATGTAAGTTTATCCTGATTATAATCCGTACCAATATCTAACATTTTTCATTACTAGAATGTTCTTCCTTAGACTTTACCATCATCCACAACCATATTCTAGAACTCATCATGTCATACCTTGATCCCTGTAACAGCCTTCCAACTAGGCTGTTATTAGGCTGTTAATAGTAATTCTTCTCCGCTCCCGCCCCTCCCCACACCCCCAATTCATTCTACAGTCTGTGTCCAGTGATATTCCTTAAGGCATTATTTTATTAGGACACTTGATTGTGTAAAGTGTATAAAAACTTCCTGTTTTCCAGTTCCCATCAGATCTATGATTTTCACCCTAGCTTTCAACGCCACCCACAATTGGGCCCTGTTCTATTATTCAGCCATTGTTTCCCTGTTTTACCCCCACTCCAGATATGCAGATCGTTTTTTTACCTTCATCAGGATATTGCTTTGCTTTTGTACTTTTTGCTTTCCATAGAGAGTTTGCTTTCCACTTCTTCATTCATTTACCTAAATCCTACTCCTCTCATGCACTTCTTGAAGCCTTTGTTGACTGCCATAACTGTAGCAATCTCTTTATTGTGTTAACACTAACTGTCCTTGTGGTTAGTATTACCTACAATTATTCTCTCCTATTGTGTGTCATTTTAGTTCATCTACACCATTAAGCTTCTTAGAGCACAGTGATTGTGTCTGCTTTTTGCCTTATTAAAAGCACAATGAACAATAAATAAAGATCATAAAGAAAAATAACAAAATAAAGTTCTCAATAAGTACTAGTTGATTCTTTGAAATTCCATTTATTGGATTTCTAAAGTGTGTGTGTGTGTGTGTGTGTGTGTGTGTGTGTGAGAGAGTGTGTGTGTGTGTGTGTGTGTGTGTGTGTTTATGAGTGGATTTTTTACTTTGGGGAAAAAAGGGTTATAGATAAGGATAGGAATATATTTAGTGTTTTGGATGTTCTTTTTGAGGATAATTTATCCTTCATTATCATTTGAATTTCAAATGCCTCCCAGAATACTCCTTTCTTTAACTGGAAGTTGTTCTACTACATATAAGAGCAATGTCTTTCTTCCTGAGGTGGTGTGGCATTTGGTTTCTACTCTGATTAACCTCTCGTGCTCTGAGTACCCTATGCCCTGGTCTTGCATTTTGTATAGTACAGGACTAAAGTTCTGTTCATACAGAACTTTAATCTTGAATTTGGATATTGTATAAACTGAAATGGCATATGAAAAAAGTTCATATTCTATAAGTGATTGGCATTCATTTGAAAATATTGACATAATAATATAAACCTTGAATTTGGATATTGTATAAACTGAAATGGCATATGAAAAAAGTTCATATTCTATAAGTGATTGGCATTCATTTGAAAATATTGGCATATGAAAAAAGTTCATATTCTATAAGTGATTGGCATTCATTTGAAAATATTGACATAATAATATAAACTTTAAAAAACGTTTTTGAAGGCCAATAATGTATGAACAGAACTTATCACAGAGGAAAATTAAGTCTTCATTTTGTAAGTATTGTTTTGATCTAGAACTTATGTAATATTTAAATTGTCTCAACTTTAAAATATGAATGGTTCTCCTAATTCCATGGGGTCGTGTTTAGAAATTATGAAAATTATAGTAGATAAAAATTTAAAAAACTCATACATAGGTCTTTTTGAATCTGAATTAGAGAATTCTGTTCATGCAATGTGACAATCTACCCAACAAAAAATTATTTCTTGGCATCTGCTCAAAACATTTGTATGCTCTTTGAGAGGATAACTGTTATAAAACTCTAATTCTTTAATGTTTTCTTCTTACATTAAATTAAACTTATCTCACAGTACCTTCTACACATTGCTTCTGTGCTCTAAACAGCACTGTCCAGTTGACCATTTTTTCTATGCCTGAAAACGTCTCTATTTGTACTGGCCAATATGGTGGCCACTGGCCACATATGGTTTGTGCACTAGTGACTTGAGGAACTAAATTCAATTTATTTAATTTTACTTAATTTAAATTTAAACTTAAATAATCACATATGGCTTATAGTTACTGTAGTGGACAACATAACTAATATTATTCGGGTAAGCCAGCAAACATTTTCACATGCTGACTCTTCAAAAATTTTACAAGGAGTTGATGTTTGTGTTTTCTTTTTAGGGACACTCTTTGTCTCCTCATTAATAGGTTTGCACTTTAGAATTTATCGTGTTGCTGCTGCCGTTATGGTACTTCTGATTCTTTTTTTTTCCTAAGGTCCCTTCCAAATTAAAGAGTCTGTAATTGTTTCTAGATGTTCCCTGGAGTTGTTTAGCAATTGCAGTCTTGATAGGTATAAGTATTCTGAACTCATGGAAAAAAACTAATTGATGAATTTGGAGGAATTTGAAGACATAGGGCGCACAGACTTAAACAAATAGTTTTCAACCAGGGACGATTTTGTACCACAGGGGACATTTGGCAATGTTTGGAGATATGTTTTGATTGTCATGACTGGGGAAGGAGGCTTCCGGTATCCAGTGGATAGAGGGCAGGGGTGCTGCTAGCGATGCTCATGACAGAGCCCCCCCAACAAAGAATTATCCAGCCCAAAATATCAATAGTGCTGAGCCTGAGAAAGTCTGATTTCCATAATCATTTAAGGAAAACATGTCATTTATTTAGGCATATAAATATATCATTCATTATAAAAGAAGGAAAGAGAATCACACCAAATTGCTTTCCTAGATGCACTAAGTCTGTAAACATTTATATCTTCATAAATTCAAAAGCATGCTTCCTGTTGAATTCCCTCTTCCACATCAAGGGATCTATGTGATCAGTGAAAACCCTGATAAATTTTATTAATTCACAGACATCTTGTGAAGTTCTTTATTCCTTTGCTCTTTTTTTCTCTGAAACCGTTATTTATGTGCCTTGCTATTATCATTATTAGACAATCATAATTTTAATCCCCATGTGTGCTTTCATCTCCACAGAGTGTTATCTGTATGGTAAGAAAGCCACAGGTCAAATAATGAGTCTAGATGAAAATGACATGATATTGTGAAGTCAACTTCTTCAGATAATATTTGATAGAATTCCTTTTTCCTTGGAAATATTTTATTTGGTAGTGTGAGGCCCGTTAATCTTCCTCCTTCATCTTGAGGCAGGAAATAATTAATACAAGCTGGGGGGAGAGCCTGGTGAGCTGCTCAGAATGAAATCTGATACCTAGTGAAATGTGCTTCGTTTCCGGTTTCAGCCCTAGCGTGAAATTTTCCGAGGTTCACAGAAAGGTTCATCAAATCTTGGCAAAGCTCTCAGCAAAGTGGGTAGTGTCAGATTCCAAAAGAAATGGGAAAGTTTTACCTGGCTTCAAATTTCAAGTGCTAAAAGTTTCAGCTGTCCAAGCAAGAAGCCTCCTGGCAATATCAAGAAAAATCCCAGTTTCTTATTTTGGATAACTTATTGGAAGAGACAATTGACTAAGAATTAAACCTCCAGGGAGACACATTTCATAGCAACACATCCAGCCTCATTCAGAATATGCAGGAGAGTTCACTGGACCTGGATGGTATCGCTGTACCAACAATTTCACATTGTTCATTATCACATGGTATCATAAAGTTCCCACATTCAAAGCCAAGTTAGGGGGAAAATAGTCTCCCAGGAGGGTTTGCAAAGTTCATGCAAGAGAAGAATGCATGGGACATTTCCTATCAAGTTCCAAAGAGTGGAAAAGAAAGTACGATGATAAGAATCAAGAGAAAATCCCTAGAATATTGTTCATGAAATGAGTTCTAGTGGGCTCTGAAGGTTGAAGAGAGAAGCCACGTTTCCAAATTCTAAAAGTAGTTCTGGACTTTGAAATAAAAAGGTAGAAAACCTTGTCCTGATTGAAGCAGATTCAAGGTCTAATATACTGCATGCATTTTTTTTTTTAATACTCCTTGCAAAACCTTTGTACATCAACTTGGTATCAAAAGATCTGCTTTGCCCAGTTCCCAGGGGGCTCTAGCAGGCAGGCTGAGTGCAGCCCTGCTAGGTCAGTAAAGGAGATCTGCCTTCCCAGCGTACTGCTCCTAAAGGAGCTGCATCCTGCCGGGACACTGGAATTATTACAGGCTCATGATAAAATTTCTGGCAATTTAATTAACACAAAGACATTTGAATAGTTTCTAGTGTTTGTAATTTCCTTCGGTCTGAGTACCATATAATCAAGGACATTCAACTGGAACAGAATTAGCCTACTTTAAGGACACCCCAAACAAATTCATACATGCTGAAAGTTATTTACTCATTACTGCGGAGAAATGCATGTGTCAAGATGATGAACAGAGTTTCTCCATAGTGTTTTTGATTGAAGGGAGTACTCCTATAGAGATATTGATTTCTGGGATACATAAAAACACTGGGGATTCAAATCACATTGATTATTACTAACTACTCCTCCGTTTTCATTGAAAGCAATACAAGGTCCATCAAATAAGATCTATAGCCACAAATTAAAGGCCATTTTCCACACCCAATATGGAAGAAAGGTTGTTACTAAATCTATCTTTTCAGTCACTCCCACATCATAGGTAGCAACCTCTGTCAGCAGTGACATGTGCTAACATGAAAAGTGATTATAGTTTATTCTTTCTTGGTTTTTTTGGTAATCAAGCACTCTGAAATTGTGATTGATTGCTGGCTCAAAGTGAATTATTTTGGGAGCAATGTTCCAGAAGATTTCCTGAGGCCAAATCTAAAATAGTACAATTAAAAAATATAAATATATAAATTTACCCCAATAATTGATGTGAAAAACTAATTTTCAAAATACTCCTGAGGAAATCATATCTTTTGACACAAATTACTAGGAAATTGTTCTAATTGTTTCAATAAGAGTACTGATTTTAAAACAGTCTGGAGTGTTCTGTTTTGGTTAGTGGTGAATGAAGTTTAATACCTGGTAAAATTCAAAATCCATTCTAAAAGGCACTGGCCTCAGTGTCTTTCTTTGGAATGAAAGAAAGCTGTGAGTCAGGGCTTGAATTGATTTGTAACACAAATACCTGGATCAGCTCCCAGCAAACAATAATGGTTCCTTTGGCCACATGCAGACAATTGGTGGCCCAGTTGGGTGAAATGATTCTTTGACTTGGGAGGAGAAAGTATACTTGTAAAGCCAAGGAAGAGTTGAGTCATATCAGCACAGGAATGAGTGATGTGACTAAATGTGAATCACACAGCAGGATTTTCTCTAACTCCGGGTCCTTGGCCTGGTAGAGAGGATGCATTTTTCTCCAGAAAGTCAGAGAGCAGAAAATTCAGTATTTTCCTAGAGGGGACAGTTTAGTATTCTGCTAAGCTAAAAGTAGCATGAATGTGCCAATTCCTTCTGCTTAAACCATCCACTGACGTGGGACTAAAGAATTGCTCAAGGAAATTAATGGCAGACACTTAAAAAAACTAAGTGGAAAGAAAATTCTGCAACAGGGTGGAGTCAGTCTGGAATCTATGGCAGTAGAAAGTAGTCTAATCAAACAGTGTAGTTGTATTTTAAAAAGATTGGATAATTTTATGATCAATAACAATATTTGTAAGCCTGTATACTCAAATGGGGAAAGCAAATCTCATGCTTCAAAGCCTAAGCTAGTTGCTGCAGGTGTCTGGGTGGAATGTTTCCATTACACACATCATTATAAACCAGCCCAGGCAAATTACCGTCTATTTCTGCTTTTACGTGAAGTATGAGGAATTGGTCACTGCAAGTGGCCTACGACTAAGTTAAATGTCTGACATGGACATTATCTGGGCTCTTTTCCCATTAGCTGTTCAAGAATAGAGGGGCTAAGTCTGTGTGGGCCAGGGTGGGCCTCGAATGGGGAGGGCAGAATGTTTCAAGGCGTTAGTTTCCTCCATTTGAATAATTTGAAGCTGACAACTGTATTTCCATTACCCATTGGTGAAAGGGTGAGAGAAGAAAGGCAAATGCCAAAAAATGATGTCAGCTAAATGCCCAAGGTTTAACAAGTGACAGAGAGCCCAGGGGCTCATTCTATTTTCAATATATATTGGTGTGAGCACACAACTCACTAAAATCCCCATCATTTCAGTATGTAATGCCAGTTTTCTGCAGGGGAATTATAGAGTTTACTTTAAAAATCACTTAGAAAAATGTTGGAGAAAATTTAATGTAAAAAGAGGAATATACAAATAACAAGAGGAATAGTAGTTGTACCCTTGAAGATGTCAGCCTAACCAGGTCCATTTGGAGCTCAATTCCAAGAGACTTCATTATCGAAGTGCCCTAAGAGCATAATTATAAGGGAGTTAGACTCATTAGGGCATATCATACAAGATATCAAGGATAGCACAATACTGAGGCTGAATGTCATAAAACTGACTTGAGACTAATTGTAGGACAGAGCTGTCTGATTTATAGAATAGTTTTACGAAGTATAGTTGAATTGCTTTTAAGCAGGGTGATACAATAATCATATAACCAAAGGCTTTAGCCTTCTCATCCTTCAAATGATGGGATTCTAGGCAAACACACTCTGATTCTTATTCAATGATTCATTACCTATTAAAAGTCTCTTGTAATTTGAAATATTTTGACTACTGAATGGTGTCCAGTAAGCACCAATGTGTCAGACATTTTAAATTAATCAATAACCTATAGAATTACAAATAAAGGCTTCTTATTCATTCAGTTGAGATCACTAAAGAAAAAGAGAGAGATTGAGAGAGAGAGAGAGAGAGAGAGAATGCTTTCTTTAGGTAACCTCTGCGCCAAAACGTGGCTAAATATTAATAATACAGAGGGTGCCAAAAATGTATATACATCTTAAGAAAGGAAAAAACTGCATTAAAAGTGTAATACTTAATATATTCCAATAACAAAAGGTGAATACTATGTCATGTGCATACATTTCTTTTGGCACCCCCGGTATATATATATATACACACATATATACATATGTGTATACATATATAAAATCACCATTAGACTTGATATACGAATGTGGCCTTATTCTTTTGTCAATATATTGAGACACTTAAGGAATACCAGATTGGAGCCAACTCTTCCCAGCAACATTGCCCAGTGCCATGCTTTGGTGGAGAAACCGTGAAGTACGCTTTGTCTCTGGCATGAAGAATGTTACTAGTGAGCTGTGTGGAAATGTAAGTGTTGCCTTAATGTCTCCCACCTGGAAACAGGAAACACTCAGTAGTCATTCCCATCCATCTCGTGCTGAGTGTTACATTAGTAAGGTAATTCCTTTAAGTTCCCTGAGGTTTCGGGGAGAAAGGCACACTGGGAGAAGAGTTGTTATTATTTCCGAGACCTCCTGTCTCCAGCCAGCTTAAAGGCTGAGGGTCCTGAGGTGGTGCTGTAATGGCAGCACTAATAATATGCAGTTACAGCACTCCTCACTTGAGGCACTCCAAAAGCATTATACACATTTATTCATTAAACCTGAACACACCCCAGAGCTAGGTTTACTGCTATGATACTCCTTTATGCCAAAGTGAAAGAAAACAAAGTAGGGGGAAGCAAGTTAGTCAAGACCATCTGATGAACCTGTGGTAAAATTGGAGTGAAAATGGTGTCCCGTTCCCTAGTAATTCAGTGGAAAGCCTGGCCTCATTTGGCATCAGTATATGCCTATATGTATATGTTTATTTAATTTTACACCATCTTGTTCTAGAAATAACTAGAGAACACTTAGTGTTATATTTAGTGCAGTTAGATAACATAAATTGAAAATAAGTGGTTGGAGGAAAAGACCCAAGAAAAATAGGATATAAAAATGAGATGAAGCTGGGATGAAGTAGAGTTTATGCTTTATTTGAACAATGTTTGGCAAGTGCTCTCATTACAAATAAATTATATATAAATGGAAATGCATAGCTTACTTTCCCCTATTCATGTGCCTTAGGAAGAAAGTTTTTTGCGCCCTGGGAAACATAGGGCTGCAAAAACATTAAAGATAGACGAGCCTTCAAGCAGATTGCTGAGTGGTAAATCAGAACAGTATCATTAGGGCCTGATAGACTGTCAAACCTAGTGGTACCGCTTCCAAAGGGCAAACATAAGAAAAGTATGACATCCCCCACCATCTGGAGACGTGAACATAAAAGACAATGAGATAAACTGAGAGGGACATCTGGCCGTGGCAGCAGACGCTTAATGCTCTATTCCCCATAGAGAGGTTAGAGGTCATGGGTGAATTAGTGACACAAACGGGGCAGTGACTCATGGTCTGGGCAAATTTTGTAGGTGTGGAGGAACTTTGCAACTGCATGGATAGCAGCCCATGAACAAACATAGTGCCAGCAGCACCATGCTGATGACATGTGTGGGCAGTATCAACACAGGTGAACAAATTGTTAACCAGAGTGAGCGCTGTAGAGCTGCAGCCATATATGAGATGACTCTCCCCGTACCCTGTCCATCAAACTCAACCTCAGCTCTACCTTGGGAGATCCCAGTGAGACAGAAGAAATGCAAGCAATAATGAGGGTCTTAGTGTTTGATTATGTGTGGCTATTCTTCTGTGGGGACAAATGGAATTGACTTGAGTTATCTGAACACAGTGGAGCATCCAATTAGAAAGAAAGTTCTTTTTTTTCCTAGGCTTTAAAAAGACAAAATATATTCTCATTGTTGTAGAAGGGCTTAAATTGAATGCTTTCTTAGGGTAATCAGCTTCTAAGCCTTTCCTTTAGTTACTATCCTAACTTTATCATAGTTTTTGTTGCTGTGTGTGTGTGTGTGTGTGTGTGTGTGTGTGTGTGTGTTTTCCTGTTGCTATTTCTTGAAGTCCTGATGCAGTATATGGAGGCAAAGTTTTGCTTGTGGTGGGAATCCATAAATGAACTTGGTTATCAAGTGGAAACTTCTGGTCTATTAAAACCTAGAGAAGATCATCTTGAAACCCCATTCTATACCCTATGGAAGTCCAAACCTGTCCTCACTCTTTCTGTACATGCATTAGAGTTTTATTTCTCACAGTTACCTTGGGCTCAGGGTTCATATTATCACCAAATTAGTTTGGGAGATTATCCTCCTCTTCCACATATGCTACCTCTATTCTGAACCATTTCACTAGATATGACATTCAGCCTCAGTCTCCTCAGAAAATTCTGGAACTCATGAAGAGCTTTGGAATATGTGTATAGAAAATTTGACCTTTTTCTTTTTCTTTTTTTTTAACTGGGGGAGGTCCTTACATTCCAACAACAGAAACTCTTTCAAATTGGAAACTAAAAATTCCTAATCATTCATTCATTCATTCATTCATTTATTCATTTCTACAGCAAACATTTACTAAGTGTTTACATTGTGCTAGGCACAGTTCAAGGTGCTTAGGGAATTATCAGTGAACAAAACTGATTCCTGTCCTCATGGAGATGAAATTATAGCAGATATTTGAACCAAACCACTGTATACCTCCAGATGGTTTTTACTGGCTGCTCCCTCTATGAAAAGCTCCAATCTACCTCAATTTTTCTGGTCTTTCTCTCCCACATCGCTCCAGAACAAAAATAAAGTCCTCCAATCTTTTGCAAAGTAATGAGTCAACTATTAATGGGGTATCTTGACTCTTTGAACTCAGGTTGTCAGGTTCCCTAAGTGATACCATAAATAATATATTAAAGTATGTTCTTAATCAAAGACAATTAGTTCCTTAAGAGTAATTTTGATAGAATAACTTTGCTAAAGATTTTTTTACTTCTATTATTTGCATATAAACAGTTTAAGTTATTTGCATATAAATAGTTTAAGTTTAAGTTATCAGATATTCACTAATAGGAGGAAAAAAATTTCTTCCTTACGGCCAATACAGAATTTTAAACATTGTTTAGAGAGCAACTGCTCATCGGTAAAGTTATCACTTTTCAGTCTCCTTACTTCCTGCAGTCCAATCAGGATGGCCAACACACTACATAAAAACCACTCCAGGGATCAAAATGTGGGAAAAATAAATGCTGTAGTTTTATTCCATGTGTTACCATTCAGCACCATTACTATTCTATTCATAAAAGTGTAGTAATTTAAAAAAAATATTTCCATAAATATATTGGTCTTTGAAAGACTGTCCGTTGAAAAGCAATCCATGGCCCTAGGGGTTCACCACATGAGCCACCAGCAATCTTGGTGTTCATATCTGAGAATGACTAACTCTGCTATAGATATGTAGGATAAATGAATGTTAAACAACAATCCTATGTCCACACAGAGTGAGCCTTACCTTGAAAATGTGTATATGAAAATAAACATAAATAGTAAAACAAATCTACCAGAAAAATCAATGATCCAGAAACTGTGGATATGATTGATGGATGTTGTAAAATTCAGTTTTTTGTCAGAAAAACACAGTTTACCACAATACAGAAGTCTATAAGATCCCAGGCATTGAGTCCCAGGAGAAAAAAAACAAAACAAAACAAAGCAAAGCAAAACAAAACAAAAAAAAAACACCATTTTGCTTTTGAACAGAAAATTCAAGAAAAATTTACTAAATCTAAAATAATGTAACTGTCAATATTCCTAGATAGATTATCACCATTTAAAACTACTTCCCTAAGTGGAGAAGGATCATCTATACCTGACAATGTACATATAAAAGATAGTACCTTCTGGACATGGGGACTCCGTAAGTGTTTAAGAATAGTTCATCTGTGTTGAGGTAGAGTTTATTGGTGAATCAACCAAGGAGATTATTTGTTGCCTAAAAGTATTGCACAACGGTTGAGGAGGACTTGTGGGTCCAGTGTTCATGCAGAAACAGATAGAAATGTCAATTCCAAAAGGCTGGAGAAGGGGCACCCATTAATATTGTGGCAAAAGTCCTCATAGAGAGGGAATTCCTTCTATATGGAGACATTGCAAAGATACCCAACTGGAGCTATGCTGGGAGAAAATTTCATGTAGTAGGGATACAATCATCTCAATCTCTTAGGTCACCATCCCTATGAAAAATATATACAAGGTCAGACAATTAAGTTTGCGAACTCATCCTAGAAAAAGTGCTACATACCTCATTGCTGAATATCACTATGATCACCTATGAAATACTCCCCTTGGGAAGCTATGCACCAATGCCAATGACTAGTCCACCCTTCAAAGCAATTTTGGAACTCTTTTTCTGGAATGACCATCAGAACTGTTATCGTATTACCTTTGATGTCCTGAATAGCATCAAAATGTCTTCCTTTCAATATTTCCTTTATCTTTGGGCAAAGAAAGAAGTCATTGGGGGCCAGATTAGGTGATTAGGGAGGGTGTTCCACTACAGTTATTTGTTTACTGGCTAAAAACTCCCTCACAGACAGTGCCATGTGAGCTGGTGCATTGTCATGATGCAAGAGACATGAATTGTTGGCGAAAAGTTCAGGTCGTCTAACTTTTTCATGTAGTCTTTTCAGCACTTCCAAATAGTAATTTTGGTTAACTGTCCAGTTGGTACAAATTCATAATTAATAATCCCTCTGATATTAGAAAAGTTTAGCAATATCGTTGCAACAAATTTGCGAATTTAATTGTCAGTCCTGTCATTAATTCTTTCTTCAGATTGTCTAAACTTCCTTAGTTACTGGCCTAACCTGTCCTTTAAGGAGATGGGAAAATCCTTAAAGAAAGCCAGACTCAGGCACTTACTTATGCCCAAGAGTAAGAAGATGGAAAAAGACAGAAATGTCTGTTTTGAATTATATTGGTTTTGAAAAGCCGTGGAGGTTGTCCAGAGAAGCCAGATGGCTACATTCAATTACAAAAACAAAACAAATAACACCAACAAACATATTGAATAACTCTTGCTTTGATTAGCTTTTGCTTAATCTTCACAGTGAGGAAATGTAACTTGGGTTCACTGACCCACGAGAGGATTAATCTTTGGTACCAATAAATATGAGAGATCAACTTAGGGGTGGACATATTTTAAATTTAATTGACATAGAGTTACTATATGGAAGGTATGGTTCTAAGGATTTTACAAACATCAACTTACTCAGTCCTCATAAAAATCTACAAGTTGGGCACTACTATTTCTAAGTGGAGGCTGTTGTTCAAGTAGAGTTGTGATGGTTGGTTTTTTTTTTTTTTGAGGGGGATTGGGTAGGGGAAGATAATCTTGAAAGGAATTTAGGGATTTTCTTGGGAAGAAAGTAGAGGCCCAAAGAGCCATGTAGAGAAAGAAAGGCTTCAACATCTCTTCTCTGCTATTATTATTATTATTGTTAGTATTATTATCAATTTCATCATCATAATTATTATCACCACTTTGGCACTCATCCTGTCAGGCATTATAAAAATATATTTTTAAAAAGAAATAGAGAAGGTAGAAGAAAAAGTAAAAAAACAAACAAAAAAACGTTAAGCAGTAGACATTTAAGAAAGAAAATCAAAAATTGAGAATAAAAGAGAGTAAAGTAAAAGTGGATATGAGAATTAAAATTCTAGTACAATAAAATATTGAATTTGAAAATAAGATTAAACAAATGAAATTTAAAATAAAAGATAAAAGATAGGTCATTAAAAGTATAAAACTATAGATGATTAAAGTATAAAAGACTTAAACCTGTAAAATAAAAATTTTTAAATGTAAAAATAGATAAAACTAAGGATTAGTAGGAATTAATAACTAAGGAGGAAAAAAGGAAGGCATTGAAACTAAAAATAAAGAGATTTAGAGGAAAATATGTTTAAAAGACATTAGAGAGCTACAGAAGAAAAATAAATAGCCTCTGAAAGGTTAATAAACGAGTCTTTTTAAAAAATGTTCATAAATTGGGTCCTTCTTATGCTGACAAAAGGGCAACATCCTTTGTAAGTTGGAGCTGAAGAAGGAAGGCAGTATAAAGGATCAGTTGCACCTTGGCCGGAAGCTCTATACCTTCAGAGATCCTTCTAGTGGTACCTGATATGCCAAAAAGCAAGTCTCAACAAAAATAGAGAGCTGGGGCACTCCTGAGTTTTCCATGTCTAATCCCAGGACATTTCATTTTGTTTTTTGTCATCCATTAATGTGATCTTCTTCTCATTGAAGATTGGGGTCCTTAAATCTCATGATTAGAGCTCGTAAACTACTCAAGTATCCATCAATGACTAGCAGGATAACTGAATCAGGAGCCACAACCACAACCAAGTAGTTTTCTATTAAATCTCCTTCTATAATTTGTAACTTTATGGTAATGAAGAATATGTTTTTAAAGCTTATATGATTAGGGATTTTCCCCCACCTCAAACAAGATTGAGGTTCCACTATACATCTATACCTCTATAGATGACCACTATACACAGTAGATATTTTTTTAAACATTTAAAAAAAAATAGTTTCAGGTGCACAAAACAATGTAATAGTTAGACATTTATCATTTATATCCCTTACACAATGCCATCCCCTCCCCCCATCCACTATCCCTCTGACATCGCACACAATCATTATATTTCCACTGTCTCTATTCCTCATGCTGTACTCTGCTTCTTGTAACCATATATATATGGTTATATATATAGTATATATACAATTTATATATATGTGTGTGTGTGTATATATATATGTGTGTGTGTATATATATATAATTATAGGTGACATTCATTATTGTTCAGCTTCAGCTTCAGGTGTACAGTGCAGTGATCAGGCATCCCTGAGGCGGTCGCCCTAACGAGACCACAGTAGATTTTATACGTGCCATTTTTACCATATCATCATGAAGTTGTTTCTCATCATGATAAACTTGTAAGGGGAATCAAATATATGGTGATGGAAGGAGAACTGACTCTGGGTGGTGAACACACAATGGGATTTATAGATGATGTAATACCGAATTGTACACCTGAAATCTATGTAATTTTACTAACAATTGTCACTTCAATAAATTAA
Organism: Rhinolophus hipposideros; assembly: GCF_964194185.1. Taxonomy (NCBI): domain Eukaryota; kingdom Metazoa; phylum Chordata; class Mammalia; order Chiroptera; family Rhinolophidae; genus Rhinolophus; species Rhinolophus hipposideros. The sequence goes on along the minus strand of NC_138049.1, from coordinate 23,031,859 downwards.
AAAAAATCCTGTTGTTATGCACGTGTACATTGGTCTTCCAATGTGTTGATCAGTTGATGTCTGTACTTTCTTCCCTTTTGGGAGCATCATTGTTCTTCAGCTCAGGAGAACACTCTATTGTGCCAAGCATGAGGTCCAGTAGGAGTTCCACCACTCTGACTGCCTAGCAAAGTTACTGGTTTAAGAGTATGTGACCTCTGCAGGTTCAGTCTGCAGAGACGCCCCACCTTCTAACCTGCAGATTGGTTTAGGCGGTAAGAATGCAACCTCAGCCACCATTCAGAGGTCTTCCCTGAGATTTTCCTAATCTTAGCCAGAGGGGGGAGTACCCCAAAGCCTAGAGGGCACTTCAGACTTTGAGGAGTGAAAGTTGGGAAGTTGAAAGCAAACTTAAAGAGCCATACCCTGAGGAGTCCTGAAAGTGGATTAGTCCCTTATTTTCTGCTTTTGTTTTTGTTATAGTTCAGTCATGCTAACCAATAAATTTACTTTTTTGCTTAAGAGGTTTCTCTTCTAACTAACATATGCAGCTTACGTTTAAAAATCCTTCGTACTTCATTTGCCTGTTTTCACAGTATCCGTTAGTTTTTTTGCTCCGAGATGCAGACATTTTACTAATCTCTCACTGATGGCCCATCACGAGGTTGTGACTGCACTTCTGTCTTTTGCAATCGATAAAGACAAACACTCCCGGCCTCTGGTGTTCTGCTCAGAGATAGTGTCCAATGGCAGGGGTCTTGGGTCTTGTTTAATGACAGCATTCCTTTGGTTTACTTTTTATCATCTTGGTAAGCTAGGATAAAGCAGCCTGGGTTGGTTTGGATTAAGTTGACAAACCAATCTTGTAATTTGCACTCTTCCCCAACCTCCATAGCCCATTGCAGAGAGGAGTTTCTTATGCCAGATTTCCTTTATGAGGAATACTTTTTCTCAGGGGTCCCCTATTGCTATTGAGACACTAGAAAATAGGAAGGATTTGTCTATGTATGCTTAAACCCCAATTGCTGATTTGGAGTTTTGTTCCCTTTTATAAAGATTCCTCCCCAACACCCTAGATAAGCATTCTTTTTAAAGAACTGCCAGGGAAAATAAGTTGTTGTCTACCTTCACCCTAAACGAATCTAGTTTTCAGTGTGACTACAAACTTTGTTGAATACAGAAAGATGCTCTGTAATGACTGAATTCTGCTAAGGTAGCAAGAAAGTAGCCATAGAAAATATGTAGACAAATGGGCATGGCTGTGTTCCAATAGAACTTTATTTATGGACACTGAAATTTGAATTTCATAAAACTTTGATATGTCAAGAAACATTATTTTTCTTTTGAAAATTGTTGAACCATTTAAAAATGAAAAACTTCTACTTCTAGAAATGTGCAAGAGTGGATGGTAGGCTGAATTAGATACCTTGTTTCCCCAAAAATAAGACCTAGCTGGACTATCAGCTCTAATGGGTCTTCTGGAGCAAAAATTAATATAAGACCTGGTATTATGTTATATTATATTATTTGTATTTTATATTATATTATATTAGACTGGGTCTTAATATTAATTTTTGCTTCAAAAGATGCATTAGAGCTGATGGTCCCGCTAGTTCTTATTTTTGGAGAAACACAGTATTTAAGACATTATGTTTTCTTATTGCATTAATACAAGATGCATCTAGAATTCAGAGATGTTAGAATGTAGAAATATGTGCATCTTAGATTGAAATGTAATAGCTCAATGTTATTGAGTACTAGGTCTTTTAGATTTCCCTGAGTTTTAATATTAATAATATATCTCTATAAAACTTTGCCATTTAGCCTTTGGCAGTCAACAATGATCACTGGTGAGCATAGATTCTGTCCCTTCTGGGGAATGGTGAGAGCTGGATGTAAAATGAAGAAAGGTGAAAAGAAATTAGTGAGAGCTGAGGAGTCTGGAGCAGCCTCTTGGAATCTAAATGTTCAGAGGAATAATAATACATGACACTTGTATATCGCTTTACAGTCTACAAAGCATTTATACATATATTGTTTTATTGAATTTTCACCATGAATCTATGAGGTAGCCATGGTAGAAATTAGCTACAGATCAGAAGAACATAGATTGAAGGTAATTAGAGTTATATAATTGGTAGAAGTAGACCCTGACCTTGTCTTTTGACTATACAATTATTCTTCCTAATGCAAAAAGCTCATATTCACTGAGTGTTTCTGAAAGTGAAAGCTAAGTAGACATATTTTAATTCACTGGGAAAAGAGATGAGAAAAACAGGTAAGATCCAGTGCTCTCTATGCTTTGAATAATCCCTACCACTTAAGCAAATTACAGGGAGAATTTTCTCACTCAGTATCATGGGTCACTGCCTTTCTCTTTCTTTTTCCTTGCAATGTTGATTTCAGCAGAACCTACTAGTAAGTAGACAATGTTAGTCAAAGCTATTTTCAGGACATTGCATGTACATGTCTAAGCCCAAATGTAGCTAGTTCATAAATTACATTTAAGCATTTGACAGTTACCTCTGAATTCACTTCCTAGTTCTGTTTTGCTTTTCTTTTTCATTTAAGCCAATAAACTGTCACAGTGAGAAGAGCATGGACTTTGGACTCGGGGAGTTGAATCCCAAATGTGCTTGCTGTTGATTAGTTTATGATTCTCAGCAAATTACTTAATCCTACTGAACTCTTTCGTTACTCTTATGTTAGAAAGGGAGTAAGATTCCCAACACTGTAAACAATTATCAATGAGTTAAGATGTATGCAGCCCATAGACACATACTTGGTGCATAGTAATATGTATTAGATATAATTGTAAGCATTAAATGAGTCATCAAAACAAACAAACAAACAAACAAAACCACTTGGTATATGGTAGACAATCCCTGAATGACCTAGAAAGCAAGACCTTCTCTGTGTGGATCCAAGTTTACTTTTTTCATCCAATTCAGAATGCTGCCCTTCTCTCTCCCCAACAGAGAAAACATAACTAACACAGTCTTGGTCATTCCAGTTGTTCTTTGCTGAGTTTTTTTACCCTCATTTTCTCAGGTTTCCACTAAGGGCTGTGAAGTAGAGAAATTACAGAGTACATACCCATTCTTATCAAATTAATAAATGATTTACTGCCTTCCCCTCCAACAGACCATTTTTCTTTATAGTTCTGCTTTTATTAGCCTCCCCTTTAAATATTAAATATTGATTAATTACTTACCCCATCAGACACGTTTTGATATCTATAGACCCAATGTGTATTTCTCTGCCCCTCGTGTCACTGGATCACTCAGCAGCATTGGATACTGTTGACATCTTCCCTTTTTCCTTGCATTCCACAACACTTCCATTTTCATCCACCTGTCTGGCTCTCCTGTCTGTGTTTTTATTGCAGGCTCCCTATCCTCTAGCAAACCATTAAACATCATCAGATGACCTCAAGGTCCCTCCTAGGGTTTCTCCTTTTCTCATCAAAGTTCTTTTTTGCAGGTAATTTGTTTTACTTTCTCACTCTTAATGCTTCTGTATTGTCTTCCCTACCCTCCCAGTAATACACATTAAAAATAATCCCACCCAATCTTTCCCCTCATTCTAGCCCTTTGCTAATGTGCCATTATTACATATTTGTGGGTGGATCAATGATGTAACTTCTTCACAAACAATTGCATGCTTTCAAAATCTGTGTAATTTAGTTCCTATCAACTTTTCTCCTCCCGGGAATGCCATATTCCAAAGATAATGTTCTACTCATTGTTCTCAGATAAGCCCATAACTAGGAGAATATAGTAACCTCTCGTTCTTTAAATGAATTCTTGGTGAGAATTTCAAAGAGCCATTATTAGCATTGGCATTTGACAGACTTTTATGTCAATAAGAAAACATCCAATAAGTGATAAAATGGTTCCATCTTTGATCTGGTTTACTCCAAGAAGCAAAAAAGAAAAAGATTAAAAACCAAAAATCTCTTTGCTATTATTTAGCTATTGCTTCATTAATAACCCACCACCAAATCCAAGTGGCATATAACAATAGCACTATTTCTCCCACACCTGTAGGTTGGCAGGGGGTTAGCTGAGCTCCGCAGGGAGCACTGCATCAAACTGGGCTTGGCTCCTTGCCATGGGTTGACCTCTGGTTGGCTGCACATGTGTTTATACTGGGGCCCAGGCTGAATGGGCAAGAGCTACTCAGGGATAGCTACTCAGGGATACCTCATGGCTTTGGCATTAGTGCGGAAGCTAACTAAAACACATGATGTCTCTTGTAATTGAAACTTGAAACTGGCCCACTGTTTCTTGTGCTCAGATCCAAAGCCAATCACACACAGGAGCCACAGTTAAAGGGCAGGCAAGTGCTTTCCCCATTTTGATTGAAGGAACTGCAAAGTCACATGGCAAAAGGACACCAGGTAGTGTGGAGAACTGGAGTTCAACCTACTATACCTGGTCCACAATAATGGGACACTAAACAGAAGTGTTGTCATCTTCACTGTCAACTGAAGAGCACTGTTGTCATCTTCAATGTGGGTTTCACTCTGCTGTCCCCTTTCTCCATTTTCCCTCCCTTCCCATGTTTGTCCTTCAGAGATGACTTTCATATATGAGGAGACAAACAAGAAACAGAAAGTCTTGCCTTCAGCATGCATGCCTGGAAATACGACTCAACCAATCAGTACAATAGGTTTTGAAGAGAGAATTGCATGGTCCCAGACACTCAACACCCTTAATCTTTCTGCAAACCTAAGAGAGGATTCAGATGGAATGATGGATGCAGATGGGGAGAAAGGTGAATTGAGAAAGGGGGTTAGATTCCTGCAATGGGTGGGGGTGAGGCTTCCTGGCAAGCAGGTGGAGTTTGCCTACAAGTTTTGAGGATGTGTCGAGTGGAGACTGAGGCCAACCTCACTGATTAGGAGCTGTAAGGGAAGGCTTCTTTTGTTCCCCATAGCATCTGACACACTATTTCACACGTTGTTGGTTTTCAATATACAATAGACTGTGAAGAGAATAATATAGATCTCTGATTTATCACAGTTAATATGAGGGTTCGTATAATTTGCTGAAAGTTAATGCAATTTATGAAATTATAGCAATAAAGGGTCTAATGTACATAAATTTTATTTGGTGAACCAAGTTTTGGGAGAGAAATGCCAGTTTGGCTACAACTTTGTCATTGGCAAGCACAGGCTCTACTAGGAGTTTATAAGTCATTGTGTAAGCTGTTTTTTTTTTTTTTAAATCACTGTCAGTTTTGGAAAACTGTGTTGAGGGGGACGTGGTTTTGGGCAAAGAGAGAACGTGACTAGGATCCAGGAGCCCTGGTTTTAGTTCCTGCTCCCGACTTTTGGTGTGACCTTGATTAGGTCATTCAACCTCTCTAAGCCTCAATATTTCCCTCTGGAAAATGAATACTTGGAAAGAGGTGATTGCTTTAATTTTTAGATTTTAAATAGATTCCACAGGTAGTTATTCTAAGATAGCCTTTTTGTGTGAAAGCAAACTAAGTGTAGACAGAAATAGAAGGGTAGAAATTTTTCTGAGGCAATGGCATGTACTTAACAACTGTATCTTTTAGCTTTTATGGCATACTCTTGGGCACAGGCATTTTATGACTTGTAACAGCTTAATGGTCCTGCTGGGTTAAGTCCTCTTGCAAGTTAAGTTCCTCTTCCTTGAAACACATGACACACCTTAAGTGTGCTGAGAAGGTCAGATGAAAATGTAATGCTCGTGAGAGTAGCTTCGTCATATGTGCAGGGCACTGGGGAGAGCCTTCCTTTTGCAGTACCAGCCCTCTCTCTCCATCCGTGCTGCCTGCTGAAAAATGAAAAACAATTATGTCCCTCGTGCCATGGAGACTGAGTGCAGAAAATAAACAGTGACTGATTAAGGAAAGTGGCTTTATTACAGGGTAAAAAAAAAGAAATAGTATCATCAAGAAGAGCAAAACGGAGCATAATAATACAGTCATGATAACAATCAAAAGCAGTGAATAATGCAATTTTATTTGTAATAATATGACTGTTCCCCTTGATGAAGTGGCCCCATTTTGGCTGTTTCCAGCAGAGGTGTAAGCAATGTGGCTTTTCATTTATTTCCCCTAAGAACATATCTGAGAGAGCTGTGACTCTGCTCTCTTCCCACTTCCTGAGAATTCTGTCTTCACTCCTTTCCTTTTCAATTATATAAAATGCACACTCTTAATTTCCTCTGATGTTTCTAGCTGGGGGTTAGCACCAACAATGCAACTAAATCCTTAGGAATGTCCTTGTTGTGATAGAAAGTCCAAACAGTCAGGTGATTTCATGCTGGCTGGCAATCCCTTGGGTATTCAGGTACCTCCTCACCCCCTTCCCCTGCAGAAATGTACTGGAGCAATAAATCTAATGCAATCATGGAGGAACATTAAGGCAGATGATCTCGAATAGAGAGAGATTGATGAACTACTGAAAACATCAACAGAGCAACCCTCATACGTGAGAGCCAGGCTGATTTCACTAAGCTGTTGTCTTCAATAATTAGTGTACCGTCTCAGGCACTGCACAGTGTAGCCTGAGAAATCAGTGCCAAGGACTTACAGCATCTTTGGAGGGTCCAGATTGCTCATCTGGTTAGAAAGCATAAGTCGGTTATCTGATTCTAGAAGAGCTACAAAGGAGCCAGAGTAAATTATATCTTTTCCTGAGGCTCACAATGAGGCATGGATAGAGCTGCCAGCAGAGCCCCACCTGTTCCTCCCGCCAGACGACGTGTGTCAGCTGAAACAAATTAAAAAAAAAAAGGAAAACAACAACAACAACAAAAAAAACAGCTCAGAGATCTCTAAGCATATCAAAGATAAGATCTTTGTGTTTTTGTTTCCAACAGATTTTGTGTGCTTGAGTATTATGAACCCAACCCATAAGAGCGCGATTACAAAAAATTAACCTCTGCCTTTGTGTTTCAGGCAGTCTTCCTTATTGGTAGGAAAAGAAAGGTGTGTTTTAAACTTGGCATAGAAATTCAGAGATTGGAAGAGGAACTTAAATTCAAAGAGTTAGTAAATATTTGAGCAGATAAAAAATATAGGATAGACTCTTGTGAAGAGTCTAAAAGCCCATCCAGTTTTCAGGGGAACTTAGCCTCGGTCGAAATAAATGAGCCATTTTTCAGGAAGATAGGTTTATAACACAGATGTACAATTGCATAAAATTATAGCTTATATCAAAATCAAATAAATAAAGTTTGTCAAGTCTTAGTGTGAGAGTCCTGATGGGTAGAGTAGATGTGATGAATAAAGAGGTTTGGGACTGTCTGGCCCTAAGGCAAAATTATATTTACTACCTATACTACCATGTACCCCCTTTTTAGGTTAAAAAACCAAATATAGGTGCCTTCTCATATTCTCCTCTCAACAATCATCTGAGTTAGGTCCTATTATCTTTCACATTCGTACCTCTGTGTCAATGTGATCTAATGTAAAGGATCTGAGATTTCTATTCAGAGGGACCTAGGTTTAATCCTGATTTTACCATTTACAAGTTGTGTCCTCTTGTCAAGCCAGTTGACAAGTGGTAGTGATCTCCACTTAAATGGGATAATGGCTTGTGTCCCATAGGATAAGTTTAGAAGATTTCCTGCTTTTCTCTTACCCCAGTTTCCCAGTTGGTAGCTGCCAACATCCTTATGATCCTACATCCATACTAGCACCTTGGTTCAGTCACTTTTTTGTTTCTACTTGGACTTCCATAATAGTTCCTTAATTTGTCTCCTCGTCTCCTTTCTCAGGGCTCTTTATTCACTCTTCATAAAATTATTTGAGATAGTTTTCCGAAATGGAAATGTGTTATTTCCCTGTCTTAAATCTGCAGACAGCTCCCCACAGTCTACAGAAAAAAGTCCAAACTCCTTAGCGAGAAATGCAAGATTTCAACATCCGTTTGGACATAATCCCACCTCCGTTATTTTAGGGCACTGCCATTGGTACCCCGTATGCCATGATCATTTCACATTACCTGTAAGTTTCTGAATATGGCCCACTCTTTCCTGCCTCTGTATGTTTGTACAGGCTGTGCCCTCTGCCAGGTATACCTATCTTAATGATTTATTTTTAGTAAACTACTTCTCTATAAAAATTCAACTTGACAAGTCTCCTGTATAAATTTCCCCAGTGAGATAGTAGCTGGATGTACCAAACTGTATTATAGCATTTACTTCTTTAGCTCTTCTTTCTTTTAATTAAAGTGAAAAGTTACTTTTATTAGTTATACATGCAGAAGGTTTTCAAAGTCAACTAGTCCTATTAGACCGAAAATACAAGTTCCTTGACTCACGCTTCCTCACCTTCAGTTTCCACTTCTCAAAAGTTGCTACTTTCACCTTTTTAGTATTTTCATGTTGTTAGTTCCATATTTCTAAATGATATGCTTATGGTACTATTTCTTGATTTCTTTTTTACTTTTAGGTCTTGACTACTTATTCCCTACAATTGCCTCCCTTCAGTATCATCCTCCCTTCAATGTTCTCTCCAGCCTCCTAATAAAATCAATATTTAGGTTAAACCAATATTCAGCACTTACATTATCATGCTTCTGATAACTATGATTAACAGGCAACCCATGCAGTATACTATGACTGTATGCCTTTTTCATACAGATTTTTGTTTACCTAGAAAGTAATAAGTGAAAAATGTACGTGTACCTACCACTAATTTCTTCCAAATTTTTTTGCTAAAAGTGTCATTCAAACATATAAGTGCTCATTTTTCCTTTTTTCGGGGAAGATATCCTTCTGGAATCCTCCATCCTGCTGCTTCAGTCTGGACCGATTTTTCTGTAGGTCTACACTCTATATGTTGTTCTGACATGTCATGAAGAGAATGCCTTTAGTCTCTCTTTTTTTGGTTAGGCCCCTCTTTGATGAATACCAAACGCTGATTTATCTTGGCACACATACACGTTTTGTTGGATCGTCTTTTCTAGTAGGTCACTAATAAAGGACACGTGAGAGTTAATTTTTTTGAAACTTTGCATGTCTTAAAATACCTTCCTTCTGTTGACGCTCAGAATTACGTGACAGTTTTCTGGGTATAGAATTATAGATTAGAAATAACCTTCATTCAAAATTTTGAAGACATTTTATTTTCTAACAGTGCAGTTGAAAAAAAACTGATGGCACTGTATTTTCTCATTATCTACTATGTATAAACTGTGGTTTTGTTTAAAATTAAACACTTTTTAAGAATAGGGAAGTTTTTAGAATATTCATTACATCCTTGGTGCTCCAAAATTTTACAATGATGTGCCTTGATGTAGGTCATTTCATTCACCTTCAGTGGGAACTTTTAATAAAGAAGCCCATGTCCTTTAGTTCTGAAAAATTTACTGAATACTTTCTTGGGTAATTTTTCCTCTCCATTTTCTCTTTCAATACCTATTAGACAGATGTTGGATGTTTTTGTTCCTTTGTTTTTATTTTTTTATATCTCCTATTCTCTATCTATTTTCTTCTTTTTCTTTTTTTTTCTTCCTCTGTCTGATATATATTTTTTAATTTATAGGTGACATTTGTTAGTAAAATTACATAGATTTCAGGTGTACAATTCTGTATTACATCATCTATAAATCCCATTGTGTGTTCACCACCCAGAATCAGTTCTCCTTCCATCACCATATATTTGATCCCCCTTACCCTCATCTTCCACCCCCACCCCTTACCCTCTGGTAACCACTAAACTATTGTCTGTGTCTATGAGTTTTTGTTTCTCATTTGTTTGTCTTGTTCTTTCGTTGTTTTTCGTTTATATACCACGTCAGTGAAATCATATGATTCTCTGCTTTTTCTGTCTGACTTATTTCGCTTAGCATTATACTCTCAAGATTCATCCATGTTGTCACAAATGTTCCTATATCATCTTTTCTTACTGCCGAATAGTATTCCGTTGTGTATATATACCACAACTTCTTTATCCATTCATCTATCTAAGGACATTTTGGTTGTTTCCATGTCTTGGCCACTGTAAACAAAGCTGCAATGAACATGGGAGCACACCTGTCTTTATGTATAAATGTTTTCAGATTTTTTGTGTAGATACCCAGGAGAGGGATTGCTGCGTCATATGGTAATTCTATTCGTAATTTTTGAGGAACCTCCACACTGCCTTCCATAATGGCTGCACCAGTCTGCATTCCCACCAACAGTGTATGAGGGTTTCTTTTTCTCCACAGCCTCTCCAACACGTATTACTATTTGTCTTGTTGATGATAGCCATTCTGACTGGGGTGAGGTGATATCTCATTGTGGTTTTTATTTGCATTTCTCTGATGATTAGTGATGTTGAGCATTTTTAAATATGTGTGTTTGCCATTTGTATGTCCTCTTTGGAGAAATGTCTCTTCAGGTCTTCTGCCCATTTTTCAATTGGGTTGTTTGTTTTTTTGTTGTTGAGTTTCATGAGTTCCTTGTATATTTTGGATATTAGCCCCTTATCGGAGGCAGTGTTTGCAAAAATCTTCTTTTTCTTTTCTCTCTCTTTCTTTTTTTCCTTCTTTCCTTTCTATTTTATAGAGCTTTGTCAAAATGTCTTCTAGCCATTCTACTAAATTTTTATTTCTTGTGCATATTTTTAAATTTAAAATAGCTGTTTTAGGTCTGATTTTTTAAAGCAGTATCTTCTTATTGCATTAATGCAATGCTTTCTTGTTATAAAGATACTGATGATAGGTTTTACAGATTTCTTCCTTGCCTTCATGTATTTCAGGTTTCTTTATTCTGTTTTTTATTTTGTCTATGTCTTTCAGCAAATACCTTTGAATATTTAGTGGACTGTTTGTGTTTGTTAATGAAGCACTAAGAAGCTGAATGGAAGCTCTGTATTCATGAGTGGAACTTGTTAAATGCTAGGTTTCCCAGTAGGGTGACAAAGTTGAAATTTTTCATTGGAGTTCCTCAAATGGCACATTTTTAGGGCTTCCCTCCCCAGAGTTTGCCCCATCTTTGCTTGGCAGGTATAAGCCTTAGTGCCATTCTTTCTAGAAGTTTGCCAAGCAAAGAGGCTGGCGTAATGTTTAGAATATAGACTTTCACTGAGTAGCCCTCTTTTAAGAATTGAATCCCAGAACTCATTTAACCCTACCTTTCTTGCATCCAGGGCTTCTGTTATTCAATATCACTAGTAAGTAAAATTGTTCTTTTTCTTTCTGTGGGGGAGGGGCTATTGTTGAGCAACTAGGGTAAAGTTTTCTATTTGTTTTTCAAACAAGTTTCTAGCTAGCCGCTATAGACTTTTAGCTTATACTTTGCTTTCATAGGTACTTGATGCGTCCATATCCTAGTCACTCTCCAGAAGTGATTTAGGTCACTTCTAGGATTCTCTTAAAATAGTCTGGGGTTTCTGCAATCAGTTATTACTTACCTTTCCTTTCTGGCTTCCTTCTTTAAAAAAATCCTATTATCTCCTTTCCCTTTTATGTTTACTTCTTGAGTATGTGCTTTTTAAAAAATATGTTACTACGATTTAGAGAGGAAAATATGGTAAACAATATGTGTTCTATCTTCCCTGTCTATCCGGAACTCCCTTTATGTTTTATTTTGATTCAGTCTATGTCCACACACACCAAGGCTAGGCCTAAAAATAAAATCGATTATTTCTATCAGCTTTGGTCAACGGTTTGGTTGCTGTGTTTTCCTGACATCAGCAGCTATCATATAAGTCAAGGTGGCTGAGTATTGCGATTTGATGTGACTATAGTGATTTTGTATCCTATCACTGGATAAGGACAATTGGTTATGAGTCTGGCATCTAGCTATACAGTTTTACAGAGGAAAAAAACAAAACAAACAAAAAACCCACAAAATAAATAAGTCACTTTTAGTTAGTCATATTGAAAACAGTTGATGTAAACTTTTATCATATCCTCTCCTTACTTGCCTGCAGGTTACTACTAGTCACATTCAAGATACACATTCCTCTGCATTTACAACCTTTTCAGCAGCAAAAACCTGACCGCTAAACAGAGGCAGCCTGACCAGACTCCAGTTTTATGATAGACTTGTGAGAGACTTTGTCTTACATTCTGCTTGTACTTATTTTCAGTGGAGCTCATTCTTGACGATGTCATGATTTGGGAAGACACACTGCTGATTTTATTGTTCAGAGCCTTTCTTCTCCTTTTTCTTGTGGAATGAGTGATGTTCCACACAGAGGATTAAGATATATAATAACAAAACAGAAACTCTCACGTTTAGCTGTAGCTAGATTTATGGCTAAGTTTATGGAGATTACTTAGGTCTGGGAACACATGTCCAAGAACGTCTCTGCAGTTACAACTGTGCTTGGAGTAAGATGCTATTACAGACTGTGGACAGTAAACACCTCTGAGGTTGTATGTCACTTCCTGCAGGCCCGTGAGTCTTTGTGATTTAAGTAGAAAGGTGTCTGTTAGTAATGCAAACAAAACCTAGTTTAACCTCTGAATTCCAACATCTGGAATACTTATCCCCTTGGCAACTCTGCGGTTCACTGAACACTCACTATTCCAGTGGTCCACCAAAGTACAATTTTGGCTTGAAAAGGGATTGCCTTAGGAAAAAAAGATCTGATTCAGAGTTGTTATCAGTAAGAATACCAAAAGGATTTGTGATAACAGTATCACCACTGACTCCAGAGCTGGGCTATGTGAATTGTGCTCTAGTGAGAGACTGCTTTCCCAATGCCATGAGAAAAGTTGCAGAGTAAGCCTTCCTTTGCACCTCATTGTAAACACAAGACTGTTCTTCTTCCCTTTAAAGACTCTTTAATCTGTACACTTACTTCCAAATTTTTATTTCTCTGAATGCCTCTGAATGGAGTGCAAATAATTCAACCTTGGTTCTTTTCAGAAATGGTTGAGTGACTCAAGTATACTTTCTTATACCCCATGTTTGTATTTTTATATGCTTTAGTTAGACATAAAAGAAAGAGCCACTAGAATAGACAGACAGCTCGTTAATGGCAACAGACACTTGGATCTTTTTCTAAAGCTCTGATATACACTATTTCTCAAATGCTGAAGTAGAATACAAATTGTAGTTACTGCAGACTTGAAAGTGGGAGTGTGGAGCAATTTCATAATGGTGTCAGGGACCATGATCAGAGAGGTAGCAAGATATTCACCCAGCAGAGTTAACTATAAGCCATAAAAATATCTAGGAGCAAGCCTGAGTGAAGCATGCATTCAGTTAGTTATTGAAACAAAAGTATGTGGCTTGCTACAATTTCCTGGTAGCAACTTCAGGGCTGATTAGCTTGGTATTTCTTGGTATTTCTCTGTGTGGGTGAGTGCTTTTCTGCATAAACTTTAGGGAACAGATAATATACAGCTTCTGGAGATTTATTCCTTCTAGCCAGGGGCAACTTTGGCTTTTATTTGCTGAAGCCCTTGGAGAACTTTCAAAGTATTGCCTTGTGAAAGAAAATGTTAGGAGCAAGTTCTTGAAGCTCTCATGCCCTAACTCAGCGCTTTGCAGCCTAAGATTTCTTTCTCCTATCTAGGCATGTTAGAAATTTCTTTTCCACTAAACTTCTCATTAAATAATGGTAATAACCACCAGTTGTATGACAGCTTACAAATATTGTCAAATATCTAATTTCATTGGTCCTTGTTCTGTGAAGCAGGTGAAATTGTACTGTTTTACAAATGACAAAAGAGATGCTGAGAAAAGTTGGTTTGGCCAAGATTTCACAGTAAATGAGTAATAGAGGTGAATTCAAAATCCAAGAGTTTAGACTCCAAAATACTACTATTGTATATATTTTTTAGCATAGTGTTAAGATCTTTTAGTTTCTTCCTTATTGCAGAACAAGAGTCAGAGAGAAAAATAGCTTATTTATAGGTAAGAAAAACAATTGCAGAGAACTAAAAGATTTAATTACTGAGTATTTATTGTTGCCTGTACTATGTCTGTTACTATACAGACATAGTTTGCAAGAACTTTTTCTTATGTCAGTTTACAAGGAACTTTTCAGCTGTCTTCAGCAAAATGAGATAACTACTATTCACACATATACACCAACTCCCCCCACGTATCTTCATTATGAGATTTCTAATCTCTTTTCTCTGCTTTAGCTTTTCTTTTTTGTATTGTCACTACCTGACACTTTATGTTTTATTTTTATTGTTTATTGTCTACAACTCCCAATGAAATGTAAGCTTCCATTAGAGCAAGGCATTTTTGTCTGTTATATTTACTCCTACGTACTCAGTGGGCAGAACTCTCCCTGGTCCATAGTGGTACGCAATAAATTCTTAAGCACTGAATGAATGAATGAATGACAAGGCTAACATGCGTAATGCAAAGTAATCAAGTCCTAAGTAGAGCAGTACAAAATCTACCTACAAAAAGGATTCATAGCAGGGAGACAATTTAAGGCTGTCATTTCCAAAGATTTCTAAAGAAAAAAAAAAAAGGGTGGTACCAGGAAAGGGTTATGAAATCTCATTGGGTTAGGATAGGTGGAAAAGAGAAGGGAGATATTAAAGGTGAAGAAAACAAGGAAGCAATAGAAGCAGATATAAATGGATAACAGTGAAGACACAATAAACTAAGGCATTGTCTGTCTCCTAGTTCTCAATTCATGCCCGATATGTTTAACCAATGATTTATTTTTTAAAGTGACATTTAAAAGTGCACATATTTCCAAATTTAGGGGAGGGAATTTTATTTGGGGGTATATTCTGAACATAATAGTCAAAACAGAGAGCAGGAATCAATGATTTGATATAGTAGAAAGAAAAATGTCTCTTGTGAGTGGGTCAAAGAATTAGATCTGGAGGATAGAAGAGAACTGGAAGTGAATTAATGTTTCAGGGATTTACTGCTGTGTTGGCTGACAAGTGAACAAACGCCTTCATAAATTAATAGTCCCTAATTGTAGCTTGAAAGGCAAATAAATGGATGGTTTAGATTTTTGTCTCATTTTATTTTTAATGTTACGAAATATGACCCTTAGTGAGTTTTTCTTGCTTGCAAATACTGAGCTAAAAATTCAGTTGTTTTTCCAATGACTATGGCCAGCTTAGTCCTTTATTTCTACCTCATTATGATTTAATAGAAATAACATTTCATGTTCATTAATAGTTTGTGTGTATATATTAGGTTGGTGCAATAACAATTGTGGTTTAAAAGGTTAAAAATAATTGCAAAAACCGCAATTACTTGTGCACCAATCTAATATTATATTAGACAGTGAACTAACTTTGATAGGTCATTATACTTTTTGATAAGTGACATGCTTCTGGATTGCAAAAAGTATCCTAGTGTGACTTCTTGGATTTCGTGGAGCAGTGCTAACATCTGTGATTATTTCTAGGATGTTCTTTTTATGTTCTAAAGCATTTTGGTTATTACTTATTTTCAGATTTTATATAGCGTTTTTCCTTTAAGTAGCTCAAGGCAAATTTTGCACATGTGTACTATCATTTATCAAAATATTTTGTTTTGGAGAAGGAAAAAATGTAATACTAATTTCCTGCTTCTGTCTGTCCCACCAGAAACTGAATGCCCTTCTTACCGCTCCTTTCTCTGGGTTAAGGGATTTTATTTTGTTTTAACAGGAAGAGCTTAGACTTTGAATCACCAGTGAGGAGGCTGAACCATTAAAAACAAAACAAAACAAAATGTAGTAGAGAGAGACTTCAGGAAAGGTAATGCTAAGCACGAATTGTCAAAAAATGCTGTAGGTGGCTGTGAAAAACTCTGTGAGCCTCTTTAGTCAGCACAAGTGGGTCACTTAATTTTTTCAAGTGAATACCCTTAATGGGGGACTTCAGTTGCAGTCTCACTAGCCAGAGCTGTCTCATTATAGGAGATGTGGCCCAATCTGTGAAATGTTTATTTTGTAACTAATCCCTTAGGCAGTGGAGGGAACTGTTTACTATTCCTTGTTCTCTCCTGGTTTTTTTTTTTCTTTTCTTTTAATTAAAGAAATCACTGTGGAACTTCAGAAACCTCTCTAGGAACAACAACAATAACAACAACAAAATAGGAGGAAGAAAGGGAAGGAGTGAGGGAGCGAGGGAGGGAGGCAGGGAGCAGGGGGGAAAAAGGAAGAAGTTAGGAAGGAAGGAAGGAAGGAAGGAAGGAAGGAAGGAAGGAAGGAAGGAAGGAAGGAAGGAAGGAAGGAAGGAAGGAAGGAAGGAAGGAAGGAAGGAAGGAAGGAAGGAAGGAAGGAAGGAAAAAAATGAGAAAATAAGCTTGGCAAACCATGTCATTTGCTTACTTATTCCTAAGGATTTTTTCCAGAAGAAGTATTGTAATCTTCAGTGACCTTCTTTGGAGTGTGTTATGTGTGTCAATGTGTGTGTGCAGGCTGCTGTAGAAAACAGTACTACACTCATAAATATCCTTGTGTAAGCAATGTCAACGTATCTCACCAGTTCACTTTCTTGACTTAACTTCCCAGGACAGTGATGTGTGGAGAGCTGAAATGTGGGGATGGGGTAGAGAAGGTTATGTTTAAATGGTGATTTGCTGAAGGGGAATAAAAGATGAAATCTAATGGAATCACACACACACAATTAATTCATTTATAAGCCATTAGAAACTTGTAAATTGTTAATTTGGTTTGGATTTTATTTTAGTTTGCCAAATAATTAGCCAATGAAACTATACCATTTGAAAAGAAGGTTTTATTGAATTTTCACTCTAGTAAGCAACAAATTATTCCAAAGGAGGTAAATACCTCAAAGAAAGAAAGTTTGCATGAGGCAACTCTGAGTAGTCTGTAATCTTAAAATTTGTACGCAAGTCACATTTAAAAACATAACACATACTTATTTCCCTCTACTCCAGAACTACCAGCTTTCTTAAATATTCATAGTAGATGGATGGTGAAAGCATATTCTTAATTCTACAGAGTTTAGAATGATGGGAATGTGAAAGGCATCCAGAAGTTGAAATTCTGCTTTAGAAATGGAAGTTATAAGATCTCTGAAGTAGATAGGAGATAGAAACAATCACAACCCTAGCTTTATGAGGTGTGACAATTAAGTTCACACACTTGTTGCACCGATGCTGCTAACCTTTTTTGATATCAGAGGGATTATTCATTATGAATTTGTACCAACTACACAAACAGTTAGACAAGTTTACTATTTGGAAGTGCTGAAAAGACTGCATGAAAAAGTTAGACAACCTGAAATTTTCGCCAACAATTCATGGCTCTTGCATCACGACAATGCACCAGCTCACACAGCACTGTCTGTGAGGAATTTTTAGCAAGTAAACAAATAACTGTATTGGAACACCCTCCCTACTCACCTGATCTGGCCCCAAATGACTTCTTTCTTTACCCGAAGATAAAGGAAATATTGAAATGAAGACATTGAGGACATCAAGAGTAATACGACGATAGCTCTGATGGCCATTCCAGAAAAAGAGTTCCAAAATAGCTTTGAAGGGTGGACTAGGCTCTGGCATCAGTGTATAGCTTCCCAAGGGAAGAACTTCGAAGGTGACTGTAATGATATTCAGCAATAATATGCACTTTTTCTAGGACGAGTTCGCGAACTTAATTGTCTGATCTTTTATGTCATAACTGTGTTCCTGATGAGTTCTACCCAAGTGAAATTAGAAGTCTTCTATATAGAACTGTGTTAGGAAGCCTGAAGCTTGGAAATACTTTGTCCTCAGGATTTGTAGTTTCACATATACTGAGAGAGCCTTGATAATTTCTCCCAGTGGCTGTCTTGTTTGGCTGTGCAGGCTGGATGGAGCACACCACCATTCATACAGATTACAGTGACTGCTGCAATAGTCCAGTCTTTGGGACACAATAATCACACTGAGAGAGCACTCAGATGTCTTCTTGGTGAATACAGTCATGTAAAATTCATGTTGGTAATAAATTGAGAGCTGCTTCCTATAGAATTTGAATAATTCAAAGAAAGACATTTGCTAAACATTTATGCCGGGAACCAAGAAAATGAGCAACAGTTATCCCCAGAGATATCCAGAATTTCTGTCTTTCCCTTTTTCCTTTTACACTTCCCTTAAATGAAAATAGTAGTCTTGTAGCAAATGTTTATAAAGCCAATAATCTTGAAAAGCCAACAATAAAGTCCTAACTGATTATCTCTTTGATGAGCATTGATACCATATTTCAAATTGACTTTTAATGAAGTTAACATTTTATTATAGAATTTTTTACATTTTAAAAGTATTTGATATATATTGTTCTGTGTGATTCTTACAACAATTCCATGAAAGAAGAAATGTGAGCACCATCATTCCCGTTTCACAGACAAGAAAATTATTGCTCATGGAAGTAACTGCCTTATTCAAGGTCATTCAGAAAGAAAGGACAGGGCTAAGATGAAAATCCAGTTCTCCTAATTTCTACATTCAGGCTAATTATTTAAATTTTTATATTAAATAATAAAAAATGTCATGTACATATGATTATCTAGTAATTGTATATATGTATGTTTTTTTTTCTTTCTGTCTATTTTTTCTCTGTCCATTTTCTTTCGGTCTGCTAGTAGAATGGTGCAATTGGACTATATCTATCAAATATTGAATGAAGAACAGGAAAATATCTTTCTGGGTTGGAAGAGAATATTGAAAAGCCTGAAAATATTATGTACTGGAGAATTAATGAAATAGTTATTGATGCTCTCAAATTCATTTTTGTCATGCTATCACAGGTTCTCTAGGATCATGTATACCAATTGTCAAATGAAATCAATAAATTCAGTAAGTCTTTCCTGCTCAAATCAATGGACAACAGTAAAGCAAAATTGGGATATTGGTAACTTTTACTTGTTAACAGGTTTTTCTAATGACTGAGTACATAGAGATTGTGTAACATCCGGAAACCTTAAGAGATCTTGTCTCTCTACTCAGTGATTGAAGTGTAGTGACACTGAATCATTTTTGTCATCTCTATGTCTGATATTGACCTCAGTAAGTTAAAATTGCATGTGTTGGTAACAAGTGATCTTTAGAATTAGTCAGAATGAACCATTTGCCAGTATCAGAACCAGTTACGCAAGGTGCTGCAGGACTGACCTACATTGCTTCTTAATGCATCTCTTTGTAAAAAGGTAATTCTAATATTACCACTGACCTACCTATTACTTAACCTCATTTATTGAATACCTTCTATGCTCAGGGTATTTTAGTAGATAAAGAAGCTCAGAGCATAGACTAAAAAGGAGGAAGGGCTACTTTATATGAACATTGAACTTTATATTGCAGAAATAACCCACTAATCTGTGGCTCAGTGTATATTATCTGCTCTTTAGAGCTATAAGTACCTTTTGGAAGTAAATGCATTTATTGTACATTGTAATAAAAATGTTGCTAAATAGCACAGAAATGATTATCAAAAGCCTATTTTAAACATGTATGAGAACAACTTATTTTATGGAAGTAAGTGGATATATGTGATCTTATAACATTTATGTCACTCAAGATTTTAAGCATTTCTTTACACCATCTTTGTATAGTAGAGGTCATCACAAAATCAAAAAACAAAAACTATATGCAACTACCATCTAGCTCAGACTAGATAATGGACTAGGTGAAAGTGGTAAATTTTAATTTTCATTATGCCAGTAGTAAAGATTATGTACTGACATATTGACTCAATTGCCCCTCCAGATTTTATTCATAAATATCTCTCTGTAGGAGACTGCATGAATAAAGGCTGAATCTCAAAAAATCAAACACTTTGGACTTGGAATACTGTCCACATTCTGACTCCAATCTGTGCTTCAATCTAAACCACTCAGCTCTGTGTATTTGTTGGAATCCTCCTAAGATTGGAATTTCCTGGGAGATATCCAGTACTTTTCAGGCTATAAACAGCAAAACAAACTGCCTTTCTTGTAATATGTTGTTATGTCTAGTGCTAACTGAATTCAAAGTTTATAGGTATGTGGAAGGTAACTCAATTTTTTTTTCAAACTTACAAATTTGATTTAGTTTAAGTTTTGGCCAAAGATTCATCTCAGTAATATGTATTTTTTCAGATTAATTTATTTTTGCTATTAGTTTTAAGTATGGTAAATATTATCTAAATAAGAAAATATTGTTCTATAAAACAAATTCTGGCAAAAAAATTCTGTGTGGTGGTAGATTTCTCATCATAGTTAGGGGCTGATTTCATTATATATATATATGTAAATTTATATTTATATATATAAATTTATATTTATATATGTGTGTGTATGTATATATATACATACATACAAGTATACATATATATATGCATATATATGTATTCATTTTAATTTCCAAAAAAGGTTTGAATTTGCAGATGTTTCTCTAGTGTGTATAACTGAAAAATATCGGTCAAAATAAAGAAATCATTTGTTAATGCTTTGATAACTAAACATGTTTGATGGCAAATTTAGAAACATAAAATTAGCTTAATCTTCTGTCAGAAATTTCTAAAACATCTATGAAAAACAATACATGAGAAACAGCTCATAACATTGATTTTCTTCTTTCTCCTTAATGAAAAATCCTGATGTTTTTAAGTAGGCACAAGCCACCCAGCTAAAAATATGACATTTCTCTGTCTTCTTTGTATCAAGTGTGACTACATGACTAGGTTATGTAAAATGAGAATTAAGTAGGAGTGTTGTGTGTAATATTTACAAAAAGTTTTCTTATCAAGAGTGTGCCTCTTTCTTCCTTTCTTTTTCATGTTGTTTAGAATGGGGGTATTATGCCTGTTTCTCGCTGCCGTCTTCAGTCAGCACATGATGGTTTTGGGAATGTGAGCCTGTGCCAAAGATGGCAAAATGATAACTAGAAACAAGAGGCTGGGTACTTCATTGAATGATAAAGCTGCCATTCTTGCCTTGGATACTCTCCTTTTAAACTTCATTAATACACAAGAGAAATATACTACCTTATTTCAGCCACTGTGATTTGTAGAATACATGTTACATAAAGCTTAAGGACGTGATAAATGAACTTAGTACCAAGAATTGGGCCCTGGAAAACAGAACCTAAAATCTGCCATTGGCCAAGTAAAATAAGTGGGAGGAAGATATTAAGTACTCAGACATTGAATGTTGGAAAACTGATGACTATGCTGTACCTTTGCAAATATTTGATTGAGTTGTTACCTGCTGTATCTTGGAGACACATGCTACCATAGGTATAGTCATTGGAGGGATGGTGGGAAAAATTCAAAATATTAGCTTGCTTTGATTGGCCCTAGTGTTTTCATCAAGTAATTTAAACTCAAGTTAGAACCAATCCATCGTAATGCTGACAAAGGAGGGATGAAGGGAAATACATTTTGCCTTCAGCTTGCAATCTAAGCTTGATTTAGAGTCCTATAATTTGGAACCTAGTAGGGTTCACAAAAATAAAACAATACTCATACACCAAATTGCATTAGTTACTTTAAGGTTTCTCTAACAATAGATGGGACCCAGCCCACTGTCCAAAATCCCATTCAGGGTGTTGAATTTCACCTGAGTTGTCTCAGAGAAAGTGTAAATATCAGTGCAGACACCAGCAGGTTAAAGATAAGAACCTTCAGGTTGAAAGCTTATGTGTAGATATGATCTTTATCTGTGGTTACTGCAACATGGAACTGATCACACACATATGAAGTCCAGAAACCTTTTCGGATGGGCCATTGTTGCATTGTCTAAGGTCTGGAGGCAGAAAAGGATACAAGGATTCTCAAAAAAGGGCTCACATCCAAAGTAAAGGAGCAATTGGATGCTACCTTGCGAGGAGCTACATAAAATGAAAGAAGGCTGGAATCTTAACAGCCAGCCATGTTGGCATGGTACGGTGCTTTGGTAACAATGGCTGAACATGTGAGTTGTAAACCTAGGTTCCTGACATCTTTGGTGTCCTGGTAGAACTCACTACTGGAGCCCAGGCAGGGCTTGTAATTACTGTGACAATCACAGGTTTATGAGTTTGTGCACAACCAAGTCTTTGATATTAACAAATAGTAGTTGTAGCAAAAAGCATCAGCGATGCCAGTCTGATGTCTGATTCATTTCTCTCTGCATGGAAGATCTGTGGGGAAAAAAAGCAAAGCCAATTTGGGTCTGGCATTCACAGAAAAAAAAGTAGATTGGGAGAGATATTGGACTTTCTACTAGTAAGGATATGGTAGTCCGAGAAATTAGTTAAAAACAGTTTTTGAAAAGTTCTTCTATTTCCACCTCATGTTGATGAAGTTGGTTATCCTGAGGACATTAAAAAACAACTTCTACCAGTAAGGAAGTTTGAAAATCACTACTAGACAAATAGGTCTTTAAACTGAAATACACAAGTTCTTACTCAAGAAAAATAAATTGTGAAAGTGGTATTTTAAATAAACAAATGTGATGCATTGTATGGGTTAGAACAGTGATTCACAAACTTTCAAGACTGCATTTCATACATAAAAAGAATCCTAGAGCCCACAGTGTGACCAGATGAGGGACTGCTGTTGCTTGAGTTGTGATCTGCCGGACTGAGGGCCTGAGAGGATCAATATTTTGAACACATCTGAAATCTTCCTGGACTCTGGGCCAGGGCATGCTGGATGGAACCATTTGGTTTAAGGGTTGGCACAGGGACAGATTTAGAGAGAAACAATGTAAAAGGAACATGGGAAAAGATTTCCAGCTGCTACCCTTGGAACTCAAGGGTAAGTTTCAATTAAGTTTGTTTCAGCTAAGTTTGAAATGATGCATGTTCAGGTCTGAATAAGTTAATTTGATGTGACTGGGGCACATCCAAGAAGAAAAGACCGAAGGCAGTTGGGAGAATAATGTGAAGTAAGAAACTTTCATAGAAAATATTTGTTTAATGTAAAGAATTATTGCACTTAATGATGTAATGATGCAGGGATGAGGTAATGACACCACTGCCAACATTTTCTTCGATAATCTGGACTTGAAAATCTAAATGACCCAACTTTAAGTCCCAGGCTTTCCACTTGCTACCTGTGTGAACTAGGGCACATTACAATGCTATAGTGTCCTTATCTTTTCTAAAAAAACTGATAATAATAGTACCTACATTCTAATGTTATTGTGGGTTTTAATGTTGTAAGTTACGTGAAGAGTTTGGCAGAGAATTTGGCCTAAAAATGCTCTCAATAGATGCTAGTCATCTCCAACTTGAAAGCCTCTCTAAAAGTTTTCAATAATTTTAACAAATCAGCGGAAGTGTCATAGACTCGCTTGAAAATGAGAGATTGCAAGAAAAACATAGATAATCAACAATCTTTCTCCATTAGCTGTCTCTTCTTTTTTTCTGTCTATGTCTCAGTCTCTTCCCAGTCCCTCTCTTCTCTCTTCCTCTTCCTCACCCCTTATTCAGAATTAAGAATTCTAGAAATTATTTAACAGCCTCATAAAATTATCCTAGTAATTACAAAGTATTTTCCTTTTAAAAAAAATAATTTGCTACCTTTTTAATTCCTTAGTTCTTTAGTTTCTCTTAACTTCCTTTTCTTATTCTTATCCCAGAAGGAAACATGAATCTATTGTCTTTTATCCCCTTCAACAAGATTCATCAAGACAGATGACTCCAGTCATTCAAACATGTAAAGCGTGCCTGCACACACACACTCACACTTTCTTTGGCATTGATTGTTTTTTCAATATCTTCTGACCAAACTTTCTTCATTATGGCAAGTGTACATAGCCCTTAATCTTGGAGCAACCCCAAGTCAAAGATCTCTCTAAGTTGCTTTATCCCTGTAAACCTCATACCGAAACTCTCATAGCTTGCTGCCATTCTTTTCTATTCATCTGTCCTTCTTTATTTAAGTTTTGACTGAAAATAACTCATTTTCCTGAGAGCTATGAACACTTAGTGAGAAGCATTTTTCCCTTTGCTTTACTTGTCAAATATGTTACATGTGTTTTAGAGTTTCTCCTGCAGCAGAATTTCCTTTAGTCATTTTACTTTATTTTAACTGAAGAGTAGTGTGGTCTTCTTTCACGTAAGTGATTTACTACCTATACTTTGTGACTATTGTGTGTCAAGAATTATGTCAGAGGGTCCTGAATTCCTTTATCAGTTTGAACAAACCAACATAAATCCGCTTTATGTTAATGATGTTAATAAGAAATGTTTGCCAGAATGCTTTTTAGAAAGTATCATAAAATTGGATATGTTTTTTTCTTATAAGAAAACATTTGAAAATAATTTCAATATGTAACTTTGAAGTAGCTACTTTTGTAATCATTCTGAAATAATTTTTAAAGGAAAATTTCTTTCCCATTCATCAGGTCATGTTAATCAAAATCTTATACTGATTGTACAACATTAAGGTTATCACGTTTACTTAGAATTATTAAGTCTTAGTGGGGCTGCATTTTAATGAGGAGATTTAAATCTTGAAGCTATTTTCTCATTTTTATTGTTTAGTAAAAATCTGATTACCACCCATCCAGATGGGATTTGTTTTGGTATTTGTCTATTATGATTTGACTTTACCCTAATTTGAATCCTATTTACTAATTTCACTCTGAATCTGTCCACAATTTAAACCTTGATTCCTGGGTGTATTTTCTTATAACAAATACGCAGTTGTCCATCCCAATAGAAGCACTTTCGTGGAATTAATGTCTCTCCTTTGGGAAATGAAAGGAAGGAAAAAGTTCCTCAAAGATTTTTATGGGACAGAAAACAAAGACAATAACTGCCTATTGAGTTCCTTATTATTTTTTCTCTTTTAATCTCATTTTAATTAATGCAGAACTTTGCCTTTTATCCATTATGAAATTATTCATTTTTACTTCTGTTAACAGAGAATTTATTCAGAAGTTGTGGATGGGTTTAATTATTAATATTTCCATTCTACATATATTCAGATTTCGATGCCATGGTAGACATCTATTTATTGAAAATATAGCTTTTCATAGAGTATGTTTTGAGATCATGACATAAGATACACTTGAGAAAAATGTTTGCATTTACATTCTTTAATTTCTTTGTAACTCTAAGTACCTATTGAGTTATTGTGGCTTTTTCCCCCCCAAGTGTTTCTGTTATCTCTGCTTTGATACTTGCATTTCTGACTTTTCTTTGCTACCACTATTTGTAGAAAGTCGCCACAGGGAAGGTACCTGTATTCCTTGTGAGATTGAATAAATAAATCATTTGCCTTTTGGAGGAGAGGAAGAGCAAGTAATTTCCACACTTTCTTTGATTCCCCTCTTTTTTTTCCTGTGGCTTTGATTTATCTAACAGCTTCTCTGTAGACTTCCTCCTTCTGTAGTGCTAAAATCATTTCTCATTAGCCAGGCAGTCAACACAAAATTAATGCCACTGCAGCATTAGCTAGAGCTAAGGGTGGGGGTTAGGTGACTGAGGGGGCCGGATTAAAAAAAACTAGAATTCAAAATCTTACTCTCAATATGTTGAAATATTAGGACAACAAGGCACATAGGAAGTAATGCCGCCGGGCAATGTGTCACCAAGTGCAAATTGACATAGGGCAGGTTGAGAAGGCAATGCTCTGAGAGGATAATGCAGGTAAGAGGACATGCTGATGCTGAGGGAGATTTAGCTGAGGCTCATCTAGAGACACATCCCTCCAGGTGATTGGACAGAGAAGAGGAAGGCACACAGATGGTGGGGGTGTACATGAGTCGCACAGACGTTCACTGAACTTGCTAGAAATAGAAACACAAAGGGAAATGATGCAAAGGTTTGGTTTTTGGGGAAGGAGTGGGTAATCAATGAGGGAGAAGAAATCAAGTGAGGAATGTGACACCCCACCTTTAGCGCATCAGACTCTTTACATGTCACTCCGTCAATGAAGTCTTCATGACACAACCTAGGAGGCCCATGTTATTCTCACTTTGTAGATGATCAGACTGAGGATCTGAGAAACTAAATAATTTGACTAATGCCCACGCAGTGGCGTATGGTGAATCCAGGAGTCAGTTTTACTCTGTATGGGCTGTAGCTGATAAATGCATCATTTTTGATGTGACTATATAAAAATCTCATGGCTACATTTCATGTCACCAACAGGTATACATTTTTTTATATTTGTATTTCAGAGAGAAATCTTCTCCACCCCCTTATCTTAGAGTAAAATATTAACATCAACAAATTAGTGGATCAGAGCAGAGAAATGTTAAATCACTTTAAAAATGTAGATTTTACTCAGATTGTGAATATTTGACTATACATTTTAAAAGTGTTTATGTATCTTAAAAATTAATACTCAGAATATTAGTTAATTATAAGGAAGTAGAAAAAGGCCATCACTGGTAGTGTCCACATAGCACTCTTTAAGGGAATAACTGCCTGGTCTGAGAAACTGGCCTGTCCAGACTCAATGATAGACCCTACCTTGACACAGACACCTCAGGCTCTCCCATTAGACATTCTATGAAAAGAATGTATATTTTCTGACTGTATATTAGGCCAGGATTTAATGTATAAACACTTTCTGACTTACTACTCACCAAGGCATCCTTGGCTGAATTCCCATAAAACTTCAACAGAGAATGAATGTGTCTGTCCCTTTAGCAGTTACATTTCTCACCTGTGTCTTAACAAATTAGGAGCCACCTTAGACATCCTCTCAGAACTTGGCTGCTATGAGTTAATTCTTCAGAAGAGGTTTCACTGTGGGGGTGTAGAAAGGTCAACTTCCTGGACCTGCACTGGACCTGCAGAGAATTTCCCCTCTGGGGAAATTTTGGCCACTAATTGGACATCCCAAGACAGTGTTGTGTTGAGTGACTTTTCATCTTTGAACTTTTGCAGTGACATCACAACATTTCATCATGTGCAGTATTTCTAAGTTACAACATAATACTGGGGGTGCCCCAAAAATGTATATGCGTGACTTGTATTCATCTTTTGTTATTGGTATATATTGAGTATTACAATTTTAATACAGTTTTTTCCTGGCTTAAAATGTGTATACATTTTTTTGGCACCCCTGTATATGTTGTGGCACCTTTACAGTAAGGATTTAAATAATTATTGTCTGTGTAAAGAGGACATAGTAAAAATATTACATGAACTGTGTATTAGGCCAGAATTTAATGTATAACATTTTATGTGAAAAATCTTTAGATGCTGATATATGTACTGAAATTTCTTTCTCACATTTCCCCCCCCATATCTGTATAAATACCAACTAGTAAATATGTATGTGCAATAGTTATAGTTCTAAATGGCAAGAGGTTTTGCTCATGGTTCTTTTTTATTGTGGTTAACTTATTGGGAAATGTGAGTGACCTAATCAACAGTGATTCTATCAGGATGTACTTTACTGTGAAAAGGTTATTTCTGTTTTCAAAAAATAGATTCCATAGAATGGAGATGGGAGTAGAAGAAGGGGAGGACATTTTAAAGTGGGGAAACATGAGGAAATCTCAGTTTGTAAGCAATTCAAGGAACTCCTTTGGGAAGAAGAAATAAAGAGCCAGGAGAAAGAGACTGGTAAGGGAAAAGGAGAGAGGGAAAAGAAAAAAGATTGTTCTTTCTGTTAACTATATCATACATGATAAACATCTCTTGGGTATTTGAGTATTTATTCAAACCACTGATTAACTCCTTTATTGCTTTCCAGCTTTCCTGTTCCTCTCTGTCTAGCCTCACTTGCTAAAACATCGAGTGTCCTTACATCTGCAAAGTACATCTGGCAAAGAAATGTTTATGATTCCTTTGCTGGTATTCAAAGTAGAAATTCTCAACCTGCTTATCAGCTGGTTTTGGAGGTGGACCTTCTCATTAAAGGGCCTTGTTGGTGTTGTTTGGAACTGATTTTAGGGCCATAATCCCTCTGAGAAAACATAGTCTGTTTAAGCATTACTTTGAATATGTATATTCATGTACATTTCAATTATCATTTCAGCCATTTTTATGTGGTTATTAGTTATCACAAAATTGAACTTCAGTTCATTTTGGAATCCTGTTGCTCTGTCATTGTATCTCTTCAAAATACAAAAGTTCCTTGTCTAATATTGTGTTCATTTTTACCGGAGGTTGGGAATTTTATTCTCAAATTTGTGATCTATTTATTTAAATGATGACTGTGGTCCTCAGAAGCAGAGGAAAAACGTTTGCTGAATCTGACAGCCTGATACATTATTTGTGTGTATCCCTGTTTCATGAAGCTATATATAGAGCAGGGGTGTCCAAACTGCAGCCGGTGGGCCAACTGCGGGCCGCAATCCATTGTTAATTGATCCACAGCAAATTCCAAAAATATACTTAGTTTACTTAAATAAACTAGGTGAGGCAATACGTACTTCACCTGGAGTGAGTGGCCTGGCTGTTTGTGTGTTTTACCGCATGTGGCCTTTGGTAAAAAACGTTGAAAAAAGTTTGGACACCCCTGCTATAGAGATTCTGAGCCGTATGATGGGAAGTAATATGTGAGGCCTGGTGGGCTGCCCCCCATCTCAGCAAGTCCTTCTCCTACCGTATCCGGAGTGCTTGGGAATACAGTCTGCATGATCACATAAAGAGGTATGATTCTCATTATTTTAGGAAGCAGTCAAGGCCATGGTTGGACCGTTTTTATTACTAGGCAATTCTTCATGACAGTGAACTAAAACCCGTCTTGCACCATTTGCCCTGTCCCTCTCCCTGGAACAAGATAAAACAGAGCTGTTCGGCTTCCATATAATAGTCCTGAGAGTAGAAAGACCCATCTAAAGTACCCCTCAACTTCTACTGTGGTAGAAGCTACCTGGGAATATGAATTTGAGCATTTTTGTTCCCTTGCCAAGACCATGCCAACTATGAGGCAACTTTTTGGGGTCTGTTATGTGCCAGAGAGTATACGAGTCTTTAATAGATATTTTTCTAATCCTCATTACAACTTTACCAGATGCATTATCTTCAAGATAGAGACATGAGACCTGAGAATCAGAAAGTTGAGTAACCACGTAAGAAAACATGGCAGTAAGTAGGGAAGGTGGTTGATGCTGGTAGTTCTGTCTAAATGAAAGCACATATTCTTTTTCTCTAGATCATTGTTCCTTTCTACTGTCTTGCACTAACTGGTATTTGCATCTGGAGGCATTATTTTCCTCATGATATAATTTCTAGACTTTCATCTTCCTGGTCATGGCTTCTCTCTACCTCCTGAATGTATTCCAGTTGTCAATATCTCAATATTGAGATGTAGATCCAAGGATGTACTATGCATGTGTGGTCTAACCAGCAGATTTTCCATGAAACATAACTGTGCCACATATTTCCATAAATGCAGTCTATTTTTTAAATCAATATTACCTAAGTTTTATCAAATGGGTTTCTAATGGTTTTTGCACTGCAGAACTCTATGCTGGTAATTAAAAATGTCTGCTTCTTAGAATACTATTTTTAAGTGCATAAAATAAAATGCATGGAATTACAAATCAACAAATTGGATCTAAATGCAGTTATCAAAATATTGAAAATAAATTTACAGTTCAGTATTATACATGCATATTATACATCTATTTATAAATGTATTATTACCAAGATCTCATAATGGGTCCAATAATTATCTTAATTTTGAAATAATGAATCATAGATACCATTATGAGATATATACAAGAATTGTCATGATAGGAAAACAGCTGTAATTACTATTGTTGACAAGGTTACAGGTACTACTAACTGTGGTATTTTGCCTACATTTATAATGGAAGGAAATACTAAATTTCAGTCAGAGGTTAGTGAAAATAATGTATTTTTTTCCCCCTTCAAGTTCACGGACCCCCCAAATTCTATCCATGAGCCACTTAGACCATTGTAAATCAGTTAGCTCACACTTCATCTTCAGTTGACTAAAATTATCAGGACTTTTTACACAAGCAATAACCTCTGTGATTGAGTATTCAACTTATAAACAAGACTTCATGTATATCCTTTAAATTTTGACCTTATTATGAAGGTTAGCGTTTTATTCCAAGATAATTTTGACTCTTATTTGTTGCTATTTTCTCCCAGCTTTAAAGCCATGTCTTCTATCTTTAGCCAATCTTTCCACTTCAGACTCAGGAAGGCTGGGCGGTGGACTAAGGACTTCAATGAGATATTAGAAACCACATTTTTTATTGATAGAACCCTATTAATAAACACTTTTCTGATATGAATGTCAAGCAGCTATGAGTCCAATTAACTGTACAATCAAGGATGTCATGAGGCCATGTCCAGTACCTTTCGAAGTTAAGATGTACTACACTGCACTTTCAGTATGGTCATCTCTGTAAATTTACAATCCAGTAACTCAAGTTCAAAAATAGAATGAAGGCTAATTTATATAACTTTTTCTTAGTGAATCATGCTGGCTACTAGTGTTCACCACGCTGTTTTCCAAGAGCCTACCTAATTATTGTCTGGTTAACAAATCATTCTAGATACTGGCTGGGGATCAACTTCAGGCTTACCACTTTATAATTCTGGAATTCATATTCTCTTTTCTGAGAATTAGGGCAACTTTCTTTAAGCTTGAATATAATTTTCTTGGTTCTAAAGTGTTACAACTCACAACAATAAAATATGCCTCTTGTGTCTCATGATCTATTTTCCCATCTTCTTCACTTTCTTCCTCTTCCTTCAGTCCTCTCTCCTTCCTGCCTCCCTTTTTTTCCTTTTTCCCCCCTCCTCCCTTTACTTCTCCCTCCTTTCTTTTCTCTTTGTCATTTCTTCCACATTTATTTAATATGGAATCATGTCAGCAACTAGGGTTATACAGATAAGTAAGATATGTCCCTAGAAGTCAAAAGACTCACATCCTGCTTCCCATAGAAGCATTGACCTCTTTGGACTTGATATTTTAATAGCTGGTTCATCTTGGAGGCACCAATCCTTTTAGTAAGGATGAATTTTGTACCAGGATATATCCTGATTAGTTTTCATCTTGCTCTCTTTTTCTCCCATCTTGAAACTTTTAGCATACTTGGGAACGGGGTTTGAGTTGTTTTCGATAATAGCCTATTACCGTCAAAGCATTTCCTTAGCAATCTATTCTTATTTTTTATCTTTTAGCATTTTTAAGAAGCTTCGATTAGATTTGGCTTTAGCTTTCTAGCACCAAACTAAGCTTTCCTGATTGCATATCATTCATCATGTCTCTTTGTCATACATTTATTTTACATGAGTAATTTCAGAGTTTCCAGCATTGTTATATTTTCATTAGTTTCCCACTAACTTTATTTTTTTTTTAAATTTAAAATAACGTATCTGGTATGCTAAGAATCTCCTAATAAAGAGAACATATATCTGTTAAATAATCAAATCATGAAAGAAAGCAATCAAATTTGCTATATATGTAAATTTGCTAATTACTAATGGAAGAATTTAACTTATGAACAGTAAATACATGTAGGTTTAAGATAAATATTTAGCAAATTAAGAAAATTGTTAATTTCAGCTGTTTTTATTCCTCTTTCCACACTTTGCAAGAATTTTTGATATTGCAATATGCTCCCTTAGCATTGTCTTAGTATTATTTGCTCTTCCATTGATTTCTTCTCAATGTACAAAACTTGATTAGCTGGATATAATAATGTCCTTATCAAATCTATCATAAATTCAATGTGAAAATATTTGTAAATTTGGTCATGTAATAGTAAATTCTTTCCTTTCTTTCCTTCTCTTATTCAGTATGAAAAGTAACCTAATAATGTGACAATAAGATCATAAAATATATTTGCAAACTAATTTAAAGAATTAAATTCTTTAATTCTTCAAAGTGGATACTTTTGCCACTTTAAAATGGATATTTTTGCCTTTTCCATTTGGGGTATCATTTTGTTCATCTTTGGTACTTTATGTAGCTTTGAAGTTAAAAATAAACATTGAAGTTCATAAATGTATAAAGCAAAGCAGTACTTTTGTCTTTTTCCAAGCATCCCTATTCTTTTGTTATTCTGTGTGTGGAAGTTGGTATGTTCCAGGGCTTAAGAACTCTTTTTTGACCAAATGCAGAATTTTTGAGGGACCTCTATGATGATATGGGACCTCTATATGATAGGGAACACTAACTAAGGTGGGGAGCTCAACCTGGTCAATTTGGGTTTCTCAGTGAGCCAAACGATTTCAGGTGTCATAAGCATGTCACCTTCATATCTCTGTGTGCATATGTTATATGCAAACATTATATGCAGACCCACATAAACACTCTTGGTCTCCCACAGCAAACAGCAAACATTTCTCTTTGTCTTTATCTGTCATCTTGCTTCCTTTTGTTATGCGTGATCCCAATGGAGTTAACAGGACAGAACAATTAAAGCCTAGATACAGTACATTAAATGTTCTCTAAAAGTACTAGCAGTGTTTATATAGCATGACCGCCCTGGAGGGAATTTTCACCAACTGTCTCAAATCGCAGTCTACTAACTGTTCCCTTGTTGTGTCCACAAGATGAAATGAAGTGAAGCGTTAAACATTCATTGAATCAATTAAAAGACACTTGATTTTGACTTAAAAGTACTTCATCATCTTTTATTCAAATTATAGGAATCATTTTAGGTATAAGAGCTGCGTTAACTGAATCATCATGTATTTACTTTCTATATTTATTTGAACATTTTGTTAGCTTCTTGGGTATTATTTTTATTTTACTCTAAAATAATTCCATTGTAAGTTATTTGATTCAGTAGCCAAAAGAGTAGGGATGGCATTCTGCTTTCTTCACTAGCATAATTTTACATTGTAGAGCTTTGTATGGAATCTTAAGCAGTTCTCTACCTACAGTTATGGTCAAAGCTCATCAGAAGATGATATTGGTCATCTACATAGCAGTATTTGAGAGGCACCAAGAAAAACCTTCCAAATCATCAGTTGTCTGTGGCAAAAGTCTTAATTTCACCATTAGTGTAATCCTTCTGCAAATTTTTGTGTGAAGGAATATGTTAAGATACAAATTACCTAGTGGGAGTTCATTTTATTAAACCAGATTTTTTTTTCCCTGAAGCAAGAATGTTGGGTGAGAAATCAGGTCTTGGACATTTGGGAGCTGAAGGAACACTGGGAAAGTAACTGTAATGAAGAAAGGGAAGCGATGAAGAACACAGAATTTTGGACTATGTAATGATTTCACTATCTGACAACTTCTTTTCCAATTTTTATAAACCAGGACTACTTAGTCTTCAAGGAGAAACTCATGATGGAAGCATGTTGAAGAGAAGCTCCACGGCATAGGAGAAGTGCCATTTTTATAAGCCATGTACGTGCAATAAGAGAAGGCTAGATAAATTTGTACATATCCGTAACTGTATTTTAGAAAAAACTCTGGATGGCATACCTGTGAATGTTACCACCTTTCTGAAAATGCAGGTGGGGTTTGAGAGGAGAATACTGAGGGAGACTAAGTCACACAGACTAATTTCTATTTCTCCGTGAGTACTTATTTAGTACCTGCTGCATATAAATTTCATTCAGTATCTTCATCACTTCTCTGTCATTACGTCTCTCCTTTGGGTCAAATCTCTCTCTCAGGTTTACAGCCACTGCTTCTGTTGACCCCCATCATCAGGTAATATCCATCCATGTTCTGCAGAGGTTTCAGAATCCTTGCTGCCTACAGCAAATGAGATGTCTGTCTCAGCCTTAAGCGTTGATCTCAAAGAAGGTTAGAGCATACTTTCAAACCAGAAGAAGAAACAACAATATGAGATGTCAATTTCTCTTTGGAGAAATTTAAGACAGAATTGTAACTTTAAAGTAACATCTTCTGACGGAGGTTCCTGCTGCATAATTTTAGGAGACACTGTTCCTTGGACTGCTTGGAATCCCATCCCTGGCAAATTCAAAGTTGTACACTCTGGCAATAAAGGATGCAAATTAAAATTGCATTAAGTTCTTTCCCCCTTGTTTAAAGCCGCTTCAAAATAGCTTATAATTGGTTTGGAGGGATTGTTTTAAAAATAACTTTATAATATTTGCTTAAAATGATGTTCAGGATGTTTTACAACACCTGGAGGCCCATGCAGCCCTGGAGAGTTCATTACCTTTTCTCATTTTGCATTTGTTGTCTCCTGTTGTAAGAGGAACCATGTTATTTGGGAATCCTTATGGGCCTTGAATATTGTGTCTATAAGTTATAAAGTACAGTGGAGAGATAGTTGTTGTCTAATTTACTTGATCAAGCTTAGTACTTAACTTAGAAAATTGGCCTTCTTGAGTGGTCTTTTCCATGACTTGTATGATGTGCTCACTTACACGTAATAGGTTCTTGGTTTTGCTTTAACTACATCAAAAAATTTAATAGAAAAGTTGCAGCATCACATTGTTCTCTGGCATATTTTAGCTAATTCTGCATTTTTCCAACTAAAATAGGATGCGTGCATATTATTTTGTTGACTGGAGTGATCAACTCTACAATGTTGGAAGATCCACTGGACTGAATTGGAAGACTCCTGGAGCCCTTGAAGAGGCTGGGTAAGTAAGGGGACACAGAGAATTCATCTGTTAGACAAGTTTACAAGTGACTGCTCTCTGCCAGGATTTTTGTGTTTGTTTGTTTTTTTTTCTGTCCTTTTTCTAGGAAAATGCAAAAAAGTGCTTTTTTTTCACACCATTGGACAAATTACCTCAGGATAAATTGAATCCTGTTTACAGTCCAGTAGTTTTAGGTAATCAAGCTTTTTTAAAAAACCTGAGTTTCAAACTGGAACACTTCAATAATATCAAAAACCTAAGTTGTCCTAGGAGTCCTCTTTCTTCCAAATGGTATGGGTAAAGAGTGGTGTAACTAAAACTGGAAGTTTTGGTCCATTTTTAGGCTCTGCTTTTTACCAACAGTGTGGCCCAGAAAAGACCTTTGTACTCTACTATCAATGTCTTTATTAGGCGTAATAGTACTCAGGTTTTTTGTTTGGTTATTTTGTGAATGTCAATGACATAATGCAAACATAGCTTTTAAATTCTAAAATGTTAACAAATGTTGAGTTATGATTTTGATAAGTCTTGTTCTCTTCTCCATAAATTGGTCAACAGTCTCACCAATGAGCAATCCTCTTTGTAAGCCTTATAGTATCAACAATAGCTGGATGATGGAAAAAAGAGGACAAAGGGGGGCTGTCAAATGAGACAAAGGGAACAGTGAGGGCACAGAAATAAAGACTGGCATATGGTGAGGTGGGGGAAGGGGCCAGGCACAGAAGATACTGGTCAAAGGAAGAGAACACACATACACACACACACACACACACACACACACACACACACACTATGCTTCTGTGGAAGCAGTTCTTACATGTAAAAGGTGGATGGTAGGGTTGAAATGTCTCTGAATGATTGCTTTTGCCAAATCTTGCCCTGTAAAACCAATTGGCAATTCCAAATTGACAGCGACAGCCATGATTATTTAAACAAGTTTAACCTGTCTCACTTTGTGGGCGAACAGATGTTAAATGTTATCTTCTAGATTTGTTTTTAGGCCTTTGTGTGTAATTATCTATGAACACAGGTGGGTCTTCATATCCATCCAATGCACGGTATAAGGTGTGTGCTCTGGCTTTCTGAGTATGTAAGCAGTTCTGGAAACACGCTCCAGGTGGCATTATCAATAAATTTCTTAGCCTCCAGGTGTGGTCCTGGGATTTTTGAGGTTATAATGCAGATTCCTGGGACCTGTGCAATGAGCACATCAATGTCAGTTTGGGTAAAGCCTGGGAATCTGCACGCTGAACAAGAATTTTTTCTTTTTTAAATGATTGCTGCCCACACATCAAGGTGAGAACCCATGATCTAGTCAATGTGGGCACTGACTGCTCGGTTCTGGGAGTGGATCACTCCAGGGGTAGCAGCTCCAGTCTGGCTGGGAACCCAAGGCATCTTTTCCCCGGAGGAAAGGTAAAGGGTTCTTAGTCCCTCATCTTCCCTCTGTCACTTCCGAATTAGACGTTTGGAGATACTCCATGGGCAGTTTCCTCTTTGTTTCTTTGCCTTTTATTTTTAATCTTGAATCTCACTGAACTCTGTTTCAGCTGGCTGGTTTAGTTTTGGTTACGGTTGGTAGGTCACAGAAAACAGGAGGCATTTTTATCTGGAACTTTTGCTGTGCTCTAGGACTATTATCTGTGTATTTGGGCTCAAGGAATCCCTTTTCGTGATTTGGGAGAAATGCAGAAGAGAAAGAAAACTTGATATTTAGCACAGGACTACTGTCATGCATCAATCTACATCAAAAGAACTGGTGGCTTCCGGCCCGCCCCCCTGCTCTCTGTCTGAAGCCTTCACAAGCCTCAGACCACTCTCAGCCAAAGGAAATGTGCGGAAGTGTGTTTTTCACTGGAATTAACTCTTGCAGCCAAACAGGCACATCAGGTTAGATCTCTTTCCTCACCTACCCTGGTGTGCTGTTTTGTTTTAGCCTTGCAAATGTAATGAATGTTTTGCAGGTGAGAAAATAAAAAGCCCATAGAATCTTTGTTGCTTTATTTTTTTAAAAAAATCTGTGGGGCAAGAAAGAATGTGACTGGATTTTTATTGATGGTCAATAAGCCCAGATGAATATGTGGTAAACGTGGGGGAGACTGTCACAAAGCAAAGCACCATGTCACAAGAAATATATTCAATTCTGTAATTTCCTTTTCTGAAAGTAGTTTCTCTGTATGGAGCTGGAGAAAGAAAATTACATTCAATATTCACCTTAACTGAAAAGCAGCTGAGTGTGGTGGCTGATAATATCCTATAAATAGCGGATCTGTGACCTCATTCCTGTTCTCTCTTTTGCCTTGCTGTTTCCAGTCTCAAGTTGAATAGAAAATTGTCAATCATCTGGAGAATCTGGGCATATAGGCCAGTTTATTTGGATACTTCTGGCCTCGTCCTTGTTTTTCTGGAGTTGTTCAGGTACTGTCCATTTAAGGGAAAGCAGTCTTGGTCTGTGTCTGTTGCTTTTTTTTTTTTTTTTTTTGCCTAC
This sequence comes from Rhinolophus hipposideros, assembly GCF_964194185.1. Taxonomy (NCBI): domain Eukaryota; kingdom Metazoa; phylum Chordata; class Mammalia; order Chiroptera; family Rhinolophidae; genus Rhinolophus; species Rhinolophus hipposideros. The sequence continues at coordinate 22,995,049 of NC_138049.1, read as the reverse complement.
ATTGCCCAGGTAACTGCAGTTGTGTGGAAATGGCCTAATGTGACCTTGGAAAACTGCTTAACCTTTCAGAGCCTCAGGTTATCCTTCTGTAAAGCGAATATTGTAGCTGCCTTTCCCTCCGTTTCAATGGAATGCTTTGAGAATTGATTAGATAGTGTGCATAAAGCAAGTTGACCTCCTCAAGAAGGAATACAATGTCTGATTTTATTTCTGGTCTCAAAGCTCTTAGGCTAGGCCTCTTCAGTACAACATGGTCATTATCTGAGCTTTTGGACTGCTTGGAGAGGAAATTCACACCATTCAGGGCCAAACAATCCACTCCAGTTTCTAAATGGTGGGGATTGTCTATCTATGGAGCACAAATTCAACAGATGGTTGCCAACCTTCCACTTGATTTTGTGGCTCTTTAAACTGTGTTCATTAAAACTTCAAATTGGAGACAGCTTTGTAGAGACTTGGAGGGATGTGTGAATGACAGTTTGTGATATAACGGATTCAGCCTGAGACATGAGGGTCTTATGTCTCTGATTCTTAGAAGCAGTTGTTACATTAATGTGTGAAATAATAACAGGATTACTCTATCAGTAATTAGAAGTGCTGAAGTTGTTGCCCACGTGTTTGCGAATCTCCTACTGATACCAATATTTTAGAACTTCATTAATAAGTATATTGTGCAGAATTTGAGCACAACCATGTTTCGTGTTTTAACTATTAGATTTATGTTGATTCTCTTTATTTATTAAAATAACAACAACAATAATAAAGAAACCCTTATTACATTGAAAACTTTCAGAAGATGGAACATAAACGTGAACCAAGGTTTGGGGGAAACAGAGACCAAGTCTGTTTCTGCTTTTGTTTTACAGTCTTTACAGAGATGTATCATGCCATGGACTTTTATCTTAAGGCTACCATAACTTATTTATTCTTTTTTTTCTCCCATCATGGGCATGCATGCATATGTGCATTCACTATTTAGCTTGTGGAGTTTTCATTTATTTACCAAATGCTTTGCTTTACTGAACATTTTGACTATTTCCTTGGACTATTTTGTTGCAAGAAATAAATGTGCTCTTTAAATGATTTATTTCTTTTTCTATCAACTTGGGAACTAAAATAAAATTGACATTCTCAGAAAACAAAGGTGCCGTAGAACTTGAAAACATTTACTCTGAAATAAAAAAAAAAATGTGTTTACTTAGAGCTCAGTTTCTGTTGAAAAACAAACATCATAGACCCCCAGAAAAAGAAGAGAAGCCCCCTGCTGACACATTCTCTCATTGATTGATGATGTTGTCTTGGCAGAGCGGCCTCAGAAATGGCAATCAGGGAACAAACGGGTTGGATTTTATTCAATAAAATACCTTTTAAAGAGAAAAGAAATCTCAAATTTCAAGGAATTGCATTTGAAACATTTGAAACATAGTTGTGTGAGTTTATTCTTTGAAAAACAAAGGAAGTGGTGTTGTGCCTTGGTCTCACCCCTATGACATCATTCCTATTTGAAGGACACCAGAACACACTGCGATGTGTGACATTACATATTGAGAGCTGCACATAAATGGGAGCATGGCTTCTCTGTTTTCTACCGGATCCTATAAACCTGGCACTGGCTTGAGCCAAAACCTGTATGTTAGTGAGCGGAACTGAGATGGGAATGTGAGGCTAAGCATAGGTAAGGTTTATGAAACATTTATGGTGGGACAGGCTCAGTACATCATATGTATTAACCCCATTTGTCCTAAGGTTAGCTTTGTGATAGTTTCTATTATATAGATGAGAAAATGGTACAGAGTAGGTAAGTCATTAGTCAAAGATCACACAGTTCCTAAGAGTAGAGCTCGGATTTGAATCTAGGTAGTTTGATTCCACAGTTCATCTCTTAACTGTTAGATTTATGATGATTCTTTGTTTATTAAAATAACAACAATAATAAATAAACCCTTATTGCATTGAAAACTTAGTGCAAAGTTAACTTCTGAATTGTCACATGGTTTTCATATTTTTATTCTCCACTTTCATGTATTCTTAAATTCTTTTTAAGAAATCCCGCTTTCCATTTCTCCAGTGGGTTCTTTATTTTGTTGTCATACTTTTGAGCCAGTATGTGATACAATTTAACTTAGTTCATGAGTACTTTGTTTTTGGTTGCTCTGGGTATCTGTAAAATCATTTCAAGCAGTTGTAAATGTCTTCTATTTAATTTTAACTTTTTTTTTTTTTGCCACGAACAAAAGTATATGTCTTAAATCATGTTTTCAAAGTGTTATTTTAACTATTTATAGTCATATCTGTGTTTTCTCAGGTCTAACATTTCTCAAGATGTTGGGGGACATAGTGTTCGATGTATCTTTTCAATGGGGGTGTCCCCTTTTCACCACTCCTCCCTGATTTGGGGGGATTAAGTTTATTTTCTTACTTTTCACACATTAGCAGATTGTTTGTGATAATAAAAGGAAATCACTTAAGAACTTCCTAACTATTTATAAAACATTAGAATTTGAGCTTTGATATATAAAAGCTCAGTTTTTTGGAGACTTAGTTTATGGGGACCCTTCCTTTAGGTCTTGACAGGATTTCATATATGCATGAGTGGGATCTTGATCTTTTCTCAAAGAAGACAAATTATGGAATTTGGCTCTCCTCTACTCTTAAAGATTTTTCATACTGTACTAAAACAATCTAAAGACCAGCATATTGATGACTTGTGAAGCATAGGTAGCAAAACTATAGGGCAGTCGGTCTGAAGCTATAATGTTATTGCAACACTTTTTCCACTATCTTATAGTCTTTCCTGGCACCATGCTCTCAAAGTGAAATCTTCCCTTAAATTTTGTCTACCAATCAGAACCAATAACTTGATCCACCCTTACAAGATGATATTGATGTTGGTAGCCTCAACACTTTCTTTTTTTTTGTTTTTTCAAGATTTTATTGGGGAAGGGGAACAAGATTTTATTGGGGAACAGTGTGTACTTCCAGGACTTTTTTCCAAGTCAAGTTGCTGTCCTTTCAATCTTAATTGTGGAGGGCGCAGCTCAGTTCCAGGTCCATTTGCTGTTGCTAGTTGCAGGGGGCGCTGCCCACGATCCCTTGAGGGACTCGAGGAATCGAACTGGCAACCTTGTGGTTGAGAGCCCGCACTCCAACCAACTGAGCCATCCGGGAGGCAGCTCAGCTCAAGGTGCCGTGTTCAATCTTAGTTGCAGGGGACAGAGCCCATCATCCCTTGCGGGACTCGAGTAGTTGAACCGACAACCTTGTGTTTGAGAGCCCACTGGCCCATGTGGGAATTGAACCAGCAGCCTTCAGAGTTAGGAGCACAGAGCTCCAACTGCCTGAGCCACCGGGCCAGCCCGCCTCAACATTTTAATAGTAAAGGCCCATGAAATAAGAACAACAACAAAACCTCATTAAAAGAGGAGTCCAGGTCCCCTCCTTTGAAACTGAACAAACCCACCCACCAGGTAGAAAACTTTCCCAGAGTGCTGGGGAGTGAGTCTGTGTGTCTTTAGTAACCGTGCGCCAGATTACTCCACTTTTCTGGAGCAAAGGCTTCTAGCACAAGTGGTACCAAAAGACTGAATTTATTTTTGAAATTCTGATAGATTTGGAGGGTGAAAACTTTTAAAAATGAGTCATACCATGTACCATGATAACTGGAGAGTGAGTTCTCAAAAGCATTTCCTCAAGAGATTGCAGAACATTTTATAAATCATCATGAGGAAGGGATACTGTCACTGGAATTTATTAGCAATCCAGAATAAAATGTAAAAATGTAATAAATATCCCAATAAGGATTTTTGGGAACTTGACTCTTCTGTAGATGGCTTTAGGTTTTCTAATTTTGCTTATATCTTTAAGTAAAATACTAATACTTTCTGATTAAATTATTATTATTATTGTGTTTTCAGTGACTGGTTTTCAATCTCTTAGGTTCCACTGTGGAACCATATGAATTATTAAGACTTCCAGTTGTCCTAGACACTTCTGCCTGGTAAAAGTAAATGTAGACATTTCTTGCAAAGTGTTAGGCAGAAAAAGAAAGAAAAGAGGTAGTCACTTGAAAGAGAACTATGGTCAAAGGAAGGTTTGATTTCAAATGAGGTTTAAATCAGAAGATCTGTTCTCCTTCCTTCCTCTATATTTATTTACAAATTAGTTCTTGTAATTAAATGAGCTGATTGTCTACTGCGTATATGGCAGACATTGTACTAGGCTCTTGGGATGCCAAGACAACTTTCATTTATTTACATTCATATATATTTATAGTTTGCCTGATTGCACAAATTATTTAAAGTAAGAGAAATAGAAACTCCCTTTAAGCTGCCCTTCAATGGATCAAAGTCTTCCAGAAGATAGAATTCAGCTATAGAAAAATTACAATACAAATAAGCGCTGTTAACAAAGATATTGGCAAGGCACTCTGGGAGCTTAGTGGGCAGAGTAACTACAACTGCAATTTGTTGATTTTCAACAAATTGCTGCGTCTTTCATTGATTCCTTAAAATTTACATGACTCTAAGACATGCCTAGGCTTCTTGATTAAGCAAAAAATTTGGAATAACCATAGCACTATTCTAGATACGTAACCTGCCTAGTAAAGGGGTTCTGATACATTTACTTGATGCAGGAGCAATTTCTAGTCTATCTGAATCCCCATAGCTCAAAAGCACAGATGATCTAGAATCAATCTCTAAAGATTTTGAGCTTATATATGAGAAGCAACCATGCCCCCAAATCTTACGTGTTGAAGCAATGGCTGTCTGTTCTCCTAAGATTCTGTTATTATTAACAGGGGAAGTATATGTATCTGCATAAATTTTCAGCTCCAATGGTGATATTTGTGTGTTTATTTTCTTTAGATAAATTTGAAAAAAAAAAAAAAGAAAGATGGGGGAGGGTGTTTGGGTTCCAGGAGTGAAAATACTCCTTTGTGGTATGTGTTCTCTTGCCGGGACAGAGGTTTATTTTCTGTATTTTGGATTCATATGTAGTTATCTACAGGAGTTATATGTTTATATAACTGGTTGTATGTGGTTGACTTATATGGTTTAGTTATATGTAGTTAAGAGCAGAAGATGAGGCAAAGTACAAACAGGTAATTATCTGATTTTGTTTCTGACTTTGTCCCTAGCAAATGAATATGGTTGCTTGAGGTTGAATATGAGCAGCTTTACCTGAATAAGTAAAGACAAATTTTTCAGTCTCAGGCAATACTGTTTTCTGTTGTGCTAGTAGCTTTAAAAAATATAATTAAGTACATTTTATATTACAGCGTCTCCTAAACCTTCTGTTAAAAGTAAATTCATACTGAGTCTTGGCAAATTTGGTCTTTTATTTTATTTCTGTAGGAGTGTAAATGATAACAAAGTTTTAAAATAAGAAATCCAGGGATTTTTCCATATGCTCTTCTTAGGGGTCTGTTACAAAGGGATCCACCAGTAAATTCATACATTATCACGGTAATACACAGGTCACTATCTTCCTGACTGCTCTATCTCCTAACACAAAGTGTTAATCACAAGTATTCTTCTGGATGAAGTGATGACAGATGTTACCAAAATGTCCCTATTGGTGATATGTTAGTTCTTTCACACACACGCACAGAGATGTGAAATACAGAAGAAATGCTTCTCTTCTTTGGCGGGGAGCGCAAGGTGGCTGAAATTCAGTAATTATCCAAGTACAAGCTACGAACTGGGCAACATTTTTCAAATTCCAGAAGGAATCACTGAGAAGAGGGAGTGGAGAACCGGCCAGGAGAGCGAGAATTGTATCTTGGGGGAGGGGAAGAGAACGGGCAGCTTTTTGTACCCCCTTCTTTTATAGGAAAAAAAAGAGCAGCCAGCAGAAAGTAGATGAGGATCAACATGGGGTGAGGGTGGAGGGGCCAGCAACTGCTGAGACAGTCAATAGGCAGATTGTTCAGCGCACATTGCCAGAAGATTAGCTGAGCAAATGCACAGACAATGCTGATTAGCGACTTGAAATGCATCAGTTCTTACCGGGGAGAACAAAGACGGTCCAGATCACTGCCCTACAGCCTAAGTGCAATAATGGAACCCAGCTATGCCCAACATAATTTTAGAGCTGAGAAATGTGGGCAACGTGTCTATCCTTTTGTACTCACTAAATTTCTCTCATCCCTGGTATGGCCGCAGGAGATATATATCTGATTTCCTCCGGGTTCTCAAGGGACCGTAGTTTTATAATCACAGCTCTGCATATTTCAGCCTCTTGTTGGTTATGTGTTTCTTTTCACTTAATCTAAGAAGGCAGATATCATTGAATTGTCACAGTTTAGCCTCTTTTACACTGACCTTGTAAACAAACACAGGTGATCATATTGGGGGAAAAATTTAAATTACTCTCCAAATTTATTATTGATTTATATTTAAAAAAACGGGTTCCGATAGTTATAACTGTATTTGAGTATTTTAAAGTCATGAAAGAAAATAGAAAATATTTGCCTTTGAGTGTTTTTCAATCAAAGCCTGTATATTATATGTTTTATCTTGATTTCCTTCCTTATTATGAGTCCAGAGAGCTCTAGCACTTTTATTCCACCCCCCTCCTTAGGAGCTTTGGTTTGTGTACCTAGGAAATAGAATATGACTTTGGGTCGGCACTTGTTCTAAGATGCTAGAAATTTTCATAGAACATTTTTTACTTTATATAATATGACTGTACCCATCAAATGTAGCCTTTTTATTTGAGTGATATTATAATTAAACTTAATAACATACATCTCCCTTTACAATTTCTTTACATATGTAAAAATAATTCTAGTGTTGTTTATAGATTTGTGTTTTTATTAGAAACCTTTCTCTTACCTAGAAAAAACAACTTTACTTTAGTCCTAATGCACTCAACAGGGTGCATCTAGGAGACAAGCATAAGGCTGATGTGTCTTTCACAACCTCATTGACTTTTTATACCTTACTGGGTTTGCAGTTTCTCTCTCATTCCTTTTTGTTCTGCCTTTGTATTTTTTAATGCCCAACCCTCTCTTACTTTATGTATTCATTTACTAACACCTGATTAATTCTTAGGGTCTTCTCTAAATTAGAGAAATGATGGAAAATACTTCGGAGTATTTTATAGAAATACAATGTTCTTTAACGCCATTAACTATGGCGCACTTAAAATAGAAAACATATTAAAAAGAATTATTTGCACCAAATTTAAGAGACAACAGATTGTTAACAACCATATATAAAGAATTCCCACAAATAAATATTTTATAAAAACATGGCCAAAAAAATGACAAAAACAGGCAATGACTATGAACAAATAATTCAGAGATGAAATGAAATAGCCAATAAACATAAAAAATAACCCTCACTGAAACTGTATTAAACACAGACTGAAAATAAATCACCATCAGATTGAGAAAAATATTAAGAGATGGATAATATCCAGTGTTAGCAAAGATATAGAGAAGAGGGTAATAATGTAATTTGATAGTGCCTTAATTTTATGTAACTTGCCGGTATTTATCAAAAGGTAAAATTACATACTCCTTCATTTATTAATGCTATTTCCAGAAAGTCATTCTACGGAAAATTGAGATGTGAGCACCAATATTTTTGCCCTCTTTCAAGAATGCTTAGAGAGAAACAGTTAACTGATATAACTGCTGTTATATTCACACCATGGAACATAGCCGTTGACGAGAATGATGTCCTAATAGAAATATCTATGCAATATATTGAATCTCAGAATGAAAAAGATGAGTCTCAGAAACATAAAACTTGACTAATCTCATAGATGCAAAAGAAAAAGAAAACCACTTATCCCTGTGTGTAAAACTACAACAGATATCTGATAGGGTAACGTGACATTGCCACCCACCTAACTCTGGGAGATAAATAGGATTGCAGCAAAGAAAAATATGCAAGGGATTACTAAATTATTCTAGATTTTTGCTATTTGTGAAAAGACTGTCATATAAAGTTAGTTCTGCTATAATGCTTGTCTGGAAAATGCAAATATTTTCCCAATGAGATTGATATGTTAGAGAATAATTTGAGCTTAACACAAATGTTGTGTTCAGTTACATGTGATTTCATTTATGAGAATCATTAGATGAATGTAAAGAATGGTCAGTTGAGTCAGAAAGAAAACAAAATTCATGCACACACACACACATGCCTCAAGCATCTACCATGTATCCACTTCAACATGCGTACTGTGAGTCATACCCATGTACATCTGTTGTTACAATTTTCATCTGATTTCAGATAACCCCTTTTCACCACTTCACAGTAACTCAAAACTGAAACTCTCCATATTCACTTCCACAAGCAAACTTCAAGTTTTTTTCAAGGTCAGTGTCATATTTATTGGAGAATGTACAGATTGGTTAACTACTTAATATGTGTACAATTATGCTATTGTTTTTGTTAGGTTCATATTTGTATTATTTTTAATGTGTCATTGACAAAATTTTGGAGTGTTGTGCTCCTAGCACCACTTTCCCCTAAACTCTGTTATTTTTATTGCACAATTTTACATAGCATGACACTTTTTAGGAGTGAATATGTCGCATTATTGTACACCTGATTGTATTCTGTACATGATAGACCAGTGAAACTTGGAGCCTGGTGTTCTGCTTTGATGGGAGTCAATGAGTGGCATTTGTTGGGAGACAATTACTCACAGTTGTCTCACTTTTCTGCACATCTTCTGAGCAAAGGCACAAAATGTCTTTCTTTTAGAGGATGTTTTTAAGGATGTAGAGCAAATAGTCTTGGCAGTTAGAAAAATTATCTAACTCTGGAGCAAGGGCAGGTTTGCTTATAGTTTTGGAAGACAGGGAAAGTATTGTCCTCCCAGAACAATGAAGAAGTGTGCTTACTGACCAGTATAAAAGCTTTGGTTCCCTAACCTCAGGATTTCTTGCCTACAACCAGTTGCGTGTTAACATGTTACTTGACCCTCTTTCTATCACCCTGTGGAAATTACGGCTTGGAGAACTAGTACAAAAATTATAATTCTCTGGCTACTATTATTGCTTTGAATAGTAAACTTTCCTTTGTTTTTGACTTAAGGGTTTCATGTCACTCGTCAGCCTCCATGTAACTGTGGCAGAATAAGAGATTGACTTGCCAAGAGTAAAAATCTTCAGACCCTTGATCTGATAAGATCAAGGAAATTCCAGAAAGAATCCATTTTAGATTAATGTGAGTATATTCACGTGATTGCAGGAAAGAAACATAGAACCTTGAAAGTGACCTTTAGAATTTTGGGGCCAAACTTCTGGCTAACATGCATTTAAGAACCATACTATTTGCCAAGTATTAAATGGCTACTCGTTGCTAGCTTAGTATTTAAGATTTAATTTATTATCATATTTAATTCTTGCAAACTTCCTGAGACACAGATTAGTTTCATTTTATTGGAGAAGAAATGAGGGGTTAAGAAAGTTTTGTAAGCAGTACAAGATCACAGGGCTAGTAACTAAAATTTGACTTCAGGTAGTTTTGGGATTTAAATCAGGTTCTCATGTACTCTCAAAACAATTCTGTTACTTATGCAGTTCCTTCTATAGCTTAACCACACACAGAGATGGTGAGCTCTCCTATCCTCCTCAGGCAATGCATTCTCTTAATGTGGAGAGGAGATAATGACAGTGTCAGAGAAAGTTTCTTTGAGAAAGTAACTCTTGAATCTCAGATTGATCATCTATTTTGATGTTTATTAAGATGAAAATATTATTTTATGTATTTACGTTTATAATATTTTTACATATTAATTTACAACCTTGACAAAGTTGATGCAGAGAGACACATGGTGAAGCTACCATGCAGCTAGCTTACTGAAAACTTACACATCACATGAAATTTTCAGGAGCTTCTCGTTCTTTAACAGATATTGCTAATCTAATTTAAATATAGAACAAGTAGCTTTACTACTACTTCAGTTTTTGCATTATTTTAAATTAATACATAAGAGAGTTGAGGCCCAGAGAGAATGAATGATTTGCACAGTCATAGAGATACACGGTTCCTAAATATCCAATGCTAAGTAATCTGAGACACACATGCCATCACTCATGTTACGTGACAAGATTGGCCATGCATTGGCAGATTTAATTGTTGAATTTTGACAAGATATCTAAGAAAGATGCGCTTGGAGTTGTAAATCAAAAACACTCCATCCCTCCAATTCCTTTTTCACTCCCTCTAGTGTTTGAAATATATTGTGCATTTGCTTTTTCTTCCATCACTTTTTGTTCTACATCAGAGTCAACTCTGTGATTACATTGACCCAGATTGACCTTATAGAAAAAGCTTAGTTTTTAATTTAGAACCTTATAACTGGAATGTAGGTTTGTTAAAAAAAATAATTAATTTGAATGTGAAGTGAGGACTTATTTTAAGCATATCTAAAGGAATTGACTTACCAAGAGATAGTGAGGTAAGAGGCCATATTGAAATATGAGTCAAGATGTTGGATTAGAACATTTCCAAGTGAGTGAAATGGCAAAAATAGGACAGTGTTCTAGAGAGCATCAAGTTGGTAAGCATATTGAATTTTATTTGTTAAAATATTATTTTGGGGTTAGGGCTTCTTTAGCTTTAACTCATAAATACTGCTTTCCTTGCTAAGTATTTTTGGTTTTTGTACTCAAACAATAAAACTTTGAAATTTTGAACTTTATATGAAGAAAAAAATCAGATCATTAGAGCTGCTTCTATATGTTTTCTCCAAATTTGACTTAATTTACTATGTTGCATTATGAATTGTATAAAAATAATTGGTTCGAGTGGTCACAGACTCTTAACAGTTCACTCTGAGCTTGAGTTATGTATTATTTTCTTAACTTGAAAATTATGTGCTGGGTTAGGATATTCATTTGGGATATTCTAATTTAGCTGGCATGAATAAATTAGACCAATTTTATGTTTTAGAGGAATTTACTTTCAGATTACTTGAGTAATAGTCATCGTAATCATGACTAGTCATGATAGAACCCATGATATATGAGAAAAAGTACAGTATGATAGTGTGTCCATGGTATATCCAGCTGATTCATAATAATAGAAAAAATTCTCAGTGAAAATTGATAAAATGTTAAGTCTCTTTGACATTACCGTTCCACTAAAAATGCTCTAATGTCATAATTACATAAGGTAAGCATATTCTCTTTTGTAGGAACTAAAAATATTGAGAAGTATTTTAGTAAAGTCAGGCTCTTCTTGTTGAGTTGAACTCATCTGTATGCATTAGTTGTAATATTTTAATTTATTAGAAAAGATTCGTCCTAGTCAGCATCACTTTCTCAGTGTTGGCACCTGACGAAATTAAGAAATTAATTTTAAAAATATTATAAATATATTTAAATATACATAAACATGATATAATATTATATGACATATGTGATATGATATAGATGATATAGTATTATCTAATAATATTATTTCAAACTTAAACTCTCCCTAATTTTGTTTTTCCCATTTGGGAACCTAAATTTTAGATCCTTTTTAGAACATTGGAATGCCAAGAATTATTGACAGTGATCTGATTTGCATGAGGATTCAATGGACACAGACTTTGGCTGACCTGATAAAGAGGTTTCCAAAATAAGGGCAACAATAAGGGCTGCTCTTTCAACCCCCGACAATTCCTCATAGGGGAGTTATGACGGAAATTTTCTAACTTGGCTCCTGTCAACTCCCAACTCCCCAAATGACTGCTAGACAAACCTATAGCATATCAAAGCTACATTGGTTAGAGAAGCAAAGGGAAAGTACCACCTCAACACAATCTTAGTAATGCCTTAAAAGAGGAAGTCAGGGAGAATATTTCTATACTTAGACTGTGGGCTGGATGCTAGTAAGGTCTGTCAAGATAGTGAACTGGTTGGGAGAAGGCAATATTTATAATCCCATAATACTCAGGATTGATGGGTACAGAGAGGTGAGGATCTTGAATAACTTGATGAACAAGGCATTAGCTGTAATTAACTGATTGTTATGGTTTATAGTATATCTTTCAGAAGCAGATGTTTCCTGAAGCAAACTGCTAAGTTATCTTGTTCTCAGTATTGTGTAACACAGTGACACAATACTGAGACAGGAATTTTTGCCCGGTGATCCAAGTAGGTTTCGGTTTAGGGGCAAACATGCTTTCAGTCTGTGTCCTTGTTGGTCATTCTTCAGTCTAAGCTGGAAGATAGGTGACTATTATCTGGGGTTGTGATCTACCTCGATCTGCACCACTGCTTAGTGGATAGAATGTTTGATGGTACTTATGCCATCTAGCCTTTGTATTTGTCAAATTTCTGGCTCTTTCTGTGAGAATATTACTTATTGGATCATTTGTCAGCAGAGTGTTTGCATAGAAGCATCTAAGGCTTTGGCGATACACATTTGAGAATTGCAACACAAATACTGAAGGAAGTATTATGATCATAATTTGCAGTCATTTCTAAGCTGGGAGCCAAAAGTTCCCAAATTAAAACAGAAGAACAGATACCATCTCTAATCCAAAGACTGTATAATCAGATGAGGGACATTAGCCAAATAACCTTATTTCATGATTTTGCTGTTTCCAACATTATGAGTAATATTACTGTAAGATAGGTAAAAATGTAAATGCAGCATTATTTCCTGAAGACAGCAAATATTCCATTGGAGGCCCCAGTGATTAAAGTGACTCTGCTTTGAACTACCTCTGTGAAATGTTCAAGATCCTCTTGGTCTTTACTCATATGGTAGGCAGAATAAAGGCCTCAAAGATGCCCATTTCCTAATTCCTAGAACCTATGAATATGCTGGTATATGGTGAGGAAGAACTAAGGTTAACAATAGAATTAAGGTTGCTAATCAGCTGACTTTTTAATTTTATATTTTTATATAATTTAGGAAGTGATCCTCTGGCATAATACCCACCTGGCACTATACATAGTTATTACCGTATTATTGATTATATTCCCTATATTTTACATCCTTGTAACTATTTTGTAACTATCAATTTGTACTTCTTAATCCCTTCACCTTTTTTACTCTGCCCTCAACCACCCTCCCATCTATCACCCCCAATAGATCTAATACCCATCTAACACCATACATAGTTATTACAATATTATTGACTATATTTTTTATGTTATACCCTACATCTGCATGACTACTGTGTAACAACAAATTTGTACTTCGTAATCACTTACCCTTTCCACCTCCCCCAACCCCCTCCCACCTGGCAACCATCAAAATGTTCTCTGTATCTATGAGTTTGTTTCTGTTTCATTTGTTTGTTTATTTTGTTCTTTAGATTCCACTTATAAATGAAATCATATGACATTTTTCTTTCTCTGTCTGACTTACTACACTCAGCACAATGCTCTCTAGGTCCACTCATGTTATTGCAGATGGCAAGATTTCATTCTTTTCTTTTATGGCTGAGTAATATTCCATTGCATATATGTACCACCTCTTCTTTATCCATTCACCCATTCAAGCATACCCAGGTTGGCTTCATATCTTGGCTTATGTAAATAATGCTGCGATGAACATATGGATGAGCACATCCCCTTGAAATAGCATTTTGGGTAAATTTGGATAAATACCCAGAAGTGGGATTACTGGGTCTTTCTTTGTCTTTTGTTATAGTCTTTGTTTTAAAGTCTATTTTGTCTGGTATAAGTATTGCTACCCTAGTTTTTTTGTTTGTTTCCATTTTCATTAAATATCTTTTTCCATCCCTTACTTTCAGTTTGTGCATGTCTTTCGATCTAAAGTGAGTCTCTTGTAAGCAGTGTATATAAGGGTCTTGTTTTCTTATCCACTCAGCTCCCCTATTTTATGACTGGAGTGTTAAATCCATTTCCGTTGAAAGTAATTGTTGATAGGTATGTAGTTATTGCCATTTTATTTCTCATATATATTTTTTTTGTCTTAAAGAAGTCCCTCTATATTCCTTGTAATATTGGTTTGGTGATGATGAACTCCTTTATCTTTTTTTTGTCTGGGAAGCTCTTTATCTGTCCTTTGATTTTCAATGATACCCTTGCTGGGTAGAGTAGTCTTGGTTGTAGATCCTTGCTTTTCATCATGTTGAATATTTTGTGCCAATCCCTTCTGGCCTGCTTGAGAAATCAGCTGATAATCTTACGGGAGCTCCCTTGTAAGTAACTGCTTTTCTCTGCTGCTTTTAAGATTCTCTCTTTGTCTTTAACTTTAACATTTTAATTATGATGTGTCTTGCCGTGGGCCTCATTCGGTTCATCTTGTTTGGGGCTCTGCATTTCCTGGGGTTGTATATTTATTTTCTTCACCAGGTTAGGGAAGTTTTCTCTCAGTGTTTCTTCAAATAGGTTTTCAATTTCTTGTTCTACCTCTTCTCCTTCTGCTACCCCTATGATGTGAATGTTGGTATGCTTGATGTTGTCTCAGAGGCTTCTTAAACTCTCCTCAACTTTTTGGGTTCTTTTTTCATTTTGCTATTCTGATTGGGTATTTTCTGCTACCTTATCTTCTAAGTTGCTGATTTCATCTTCTGCTTCATCTAATCTGTTGATTCCCTGTAATGTGTTCTTCATTTCTGTTATTGTATTCTTTATTTCTGACTGGTCCTTAATTATGTTTTCTATCTCCATTTTTACGTTTCCTATCTCTTTTTTGAAGTTCTTCACTAATCAGCTGACTTTAAGATGAGAAATGTTTTTGGATTTGAACTGTCCCCAATATAATCAAAAGGGTCCTTATAAGAAAAAGAGGGAAGTAGGAGAGTCAGAGAAGTTTTGACAATGGAAACAGTGGTCAGAGTGATGCTATTGTTGGCTTTGAAAATTGAAGGAGGCCATGAGCCAGTGAATGCAGGCAGCCTCGAAAGCTAGAAAAGGCGAGGAGATAAATTTTCCTCTAGATACTTCAGAAGGATTGCAGCCCTGTTGACACCTAGATTTTAGCCTAATGAAATGCATATTGGACTTCTGATCTCCTGAATTGTAAGATAATACATTAGTGTTGTTTTAAGCTACTAAGTTCGTGGTATCTGTTACCAAAACAACAGGAAATTGATGTAGCCATAGTGACATTTCAGTTCACCTGTTAGTTTCTGAGTCATAGCATATGTAATTTTCCCCACTTTTTGGGCCTCTTGTAAAACACGAAATAAAGAGGATTTCAGACAGAAGTAAAACAGTACAAATTTCCCTTCAATGACTAAAGTTTTAACTTAAGTCAAGTCCCAATCATTATCTTAGAATTACATTATTTCAAGGTCTTTTTTCTGTAATTGGGAAATTGATAGGCCAAAAAGATCTTTGGTGATATCAGAGGCTATACTGAGGCAGCTGTCAGTTTACTCAGATAATGGTACTTGTCTAATTAGCAGGTAATCGCCAAGAAACTTTGTGCTACAAATCTAAGACCAGAAGACCACATAATGATATGTTTTCAGTCAAATATTCCTATGTGGTTTTCAAATAGCATTATAATATTTTAGTGCCATTCGTCAAGCACTGTCCTATACCAGGTGCAGAATTTATAGAATAGCAATCATCTGCCAAAAAATTTACTATACAGCCTAAGGTGTACGCCTCTTTTGTAAGTTCTGCAAAAGTGAGATAGCTCCAAATGTATACTGTCTGTTCCCTGATCTTTAAAGAGTCTAGCTTCTGTGAAAGTTCTATAAGGATTGTTTCTGTGGCACTTCCTTTTTCAGGTTTGATATGTTCAAGGATTTCAGATTTCTGTCTTTTCTGGCCTGTATGTTGTTTTTCATTTAAAACATTGCTTAGTGGCTTTGTCCAATTATAAGGAAACCAACAAATTAATTTACAAGTGACTCTTATTAAAGAAAACTGGGTGACACCTAGGAAAATGAGCACAAACTCAACAGTCATTTTGATTGCATGCTTTCTGCCAAATCATAAGCAAATTGTAGTTAGGCATTGCATTTATACTAATGAGTGACTAAGACTGCCACAGGCAATATTAAGGATAACGATCTTATAAATTTCAAAGTTAAGAGACAGCAAGTGTGTTAAAAATCCAGAACCTTAAAAAAGCTAACAAGAAATAAAATCACTGTAAAAATAAAGAATAAAGCATTCAGATTGAAGTCTGACAATCTGTGGGTCTTTTTTATGGGTCTTGCATAGAAACTGTTTATAGTCATCTTTATATAAAAGTTTTGAGTGAAAGCTTTCTCTTCCCAAATGACCTCTGCTTTGGAGGATTCCTAAGAATGTGTCTGGTTGGAACATGATTCGGAGATGTTTGTGTTTTCATTTGAGAAATGTGAATCTAAGAACCAACACCCTAGAATTTTACTGTTTGTTAGTTGTTAACTGTACTTGATATGGCCCTTGTTGGACAAACAAAATGTTCTGTTCAGAAAATTTTACTTTTATAACATACTGTTAAATGTGTCTTCTTTTATTATTTATAAATCTTTGAATTAATCTTGTATCTTTTTCTGTATGTTTAAACATTTTACAACTATACAAAGAGATGACATTGAAGTATTTAATCTTATCTTTTAAATATAATTAAGTTAATCACCTATACATAATCAGTGGGTATATATCATTTAAACATTATCACTTCAATAAACTGGAACATCTTAAAAAAAGACAGAATATATTTATTACCTAATATACATATTTCTGTTTTTCTTTAATTATTTCGATTAATTACAGGCTTTAATTAAAGAAGTCAATATTTGTTTAAATAACAATGGAAAAAAACTAGGAGGCAGTTCATCAATAATTATCTAGCTATTCTAGCTATTCCCCGGGAGTACATATTTTATACAGCTTTAACATATTTTAAGGTGATAAAATAAAGATATGCATAATAGCATTTAAAGGCATTTATACATTTTTTGGAATATATTCCCATTCCACATATATATATATATATATATATATACACACACACACACACACACATATATACATATATATACACATATATACATATAAAGAAAAAGAGTTTATTTAAAATGATATTTAGTACCCAATATGTGTAATATTTTCTTATTTAGAACTTGTCTATCAAAAATAATTTATTAATTACAAATTAATATTAGGCTAAGGTCTTAAAATTGACTACAGATTTGAAATTTTTCAGTTAAGTCAACACAGAAATTCTTGTGATTTATAGCATTATAAGAATATACTCATATAATATTTAAAATATATCAATTTTTCAATTTAATTTAGTTGAATTGTTTTAGTATATATTTATAATCGAAAGTATTTGTAAAAGTTATGATAATTTAATGGACTCATGGAACTAATGTAGGTAATTTTAAAAGTTTGAAACATGAAAAATTAAACCCAAATCATGTATTTATTAAACTATTGCTCACATTACTTTTTCAGGTAGTGATATTATGGAGAAGAATAAAATTTTTTACAAACTAAAATTAATCAGTCTAATTTGTTTAATCATCTATTTGTATTGCATGTGCTTAAAAATATAAATTAACCTCTGTATTTATAGATCACAAGAATCAATTATGATTGTGAGTTCATGTCAGAAGCTCTACATGCTTAGTTTTTCTTTTTATCTAACAAGACCATTATCCAAACTCATGGGCAAATTTTTTCTTCTGAATTATTGTGTCGGCAAGGAGAAAACACAACATTAGAGAATTTGTTTTTGCTTCTGAAAATTCTATTCCTAGAGTGTGTACAGAATAACAAAACAGTTATTTTTGATCAATTAACCTCCAAAGTTACCCAAGAAACAGAAAAAGGTATCAGAAAGGAAATGAGGAAAAAGTGAGAAGTTGCAGGTTTCAGACAGACATTAAATTATCACTGCAAAAGGCAAATTATCTTGTCCTCTTCAAGGAGTGGAGGAGGCTTAACTTTAGAAAAACCCATATTCACACACACACACACACACACACACACACACACACACACACCCCAGAAAAAGAGAGAGAAAAAATTATTATAGCTGATTCAAACAGTGATGCAGACTTTTTGTAATCCATTAAGCTGTGTGCTTTATAACTGTGCATTAATCTTTGAAATATGGTCATGACAGAGGGAGAATTTCCTATGTTAAACAAAGAGATCTCTTTTTGAGACAGACAACTCAGTAAGAGAATCTCTCTCTAATCTCTCTGTTTGTTTTAATGCCTCTTTCAAATAAACATTCTTGTTCATTCCAAAAGATTCCCAAAGTGACCACTGAAATTTCCGATTGTCCTGCGTGCAATTATGTTGGAGAGATATGCACATGAGTTAATGCATGTAAAGAGACCGTCATAAATGGTAAAAGTCAGGAAGAGACGGTAGTTGGCCTGGCCAAAGATAGTTGTCAACAGCTGGGAGCTCAGGACTGAGAAACCTAAATAAAGCATTTCTAGGGACACAAAGACAAGTCTTAGGAAAGTCCTTCAATGTTTATTTTAAACCAACTTTATTAATGTATAATTTATGACAATAAACTACATGTTCTCAAAACATACTACAAATTTTGTCCAAAGAATGCCAGTGTTACATGACCTTCTGAACGCTTCAGTTTTTGGGGTAGATTTATTGGGCCTATGCACCTCCTGCCCTGTAGACTTTTTCTTACAGACTCATAACAGGACAGAGATATACACCAAAATGTTTGAATAAAAGGCTGTTTTATACTTGATAATCAAAGAATTCCTAAAATGCTTTAATACTCACTGAGAAAATAAATTTAATGTTTATGAGTTGAATGAAAGGAAATTGGAGCTCAGACTCAATTTAGGTTATACTTCACTCTTGGGGTCAGCGAGACCTCCCCTCCTATCACAATTTAGAGGATCAAGAGAACCCCATATTTCTTTTGGAAGGAAACAAGTGATTTTTGTGGTTCCATTGGATTTTCTGCAGGTCAGGTAGATGTAATTATGGCTATACCATGGAACCTGAATATCCAGCTTAGAGAGTCAAGAAGCCTTGGGGGAAAGGACTTCTCCAGGTGTTGTACAGAGCAATGAATTCCGATTGGACCTCCAGGTTTGTCAGCTCTTTACTCCTTAAAAGTCCACTGGAAATACCTGTGGTTCAAGGAGAACTAAGTTTATTAAATGAGGGAGAACACCACCTTGACATAATGTTAGCAGTGTTTCATAAGGGGAAAGTCAAGGTAGGGTAAAAAACTGGGTTTTAGGGCCTGGACCAGGGAAGTTTTGAGTCCGGTCTTGCAAGATAGAGTACTAGTTGGGGCTGGAGCAAGTTTATTACGGAATAGCTTTGGGTTGATGGACTCTGAGAAGCCAGCGTTTTGAAGCTACACTTGATGAACAAGCTGTTGGTCTTGATAAATTATTTAGTTGGTTCACATTTCATCCTCAAGGAGCAAGTCCTTCTGGAGCAAGTAGCTAAGTTAAATTTGCTTTGCTTTCAGTATTGTTTCATGTAGGGGCAGAAAATTTCAGTTTTTATCACTCCACCCACCCCAATAACTTGTTTCAGGTTTCTAGACCATAGGATTGCTAGGCTAGTCCAATGAAAGTGTTGTCGACTGGGCCGTTGTAAGGACTCAGACCTCAAAGCCGTCCTATTTGGAAGGCCAATAGCAGGCTTTATCCCAACAATTTCCAGTTAAATTAGCCATATTTTTTAGTGTTTACTGATTGACATACGTACAGGATTATGATGGACTACTTTGCTTTCAGTAATGATCTCTATGTACATTGTGTTCTACAAATACATTAGCTCCAAATAGTAAATCATGTTGAATTGACTCTGGGGGCTGCTTTTACTACCAAGTAAGTGCACAGGTTTGGATTTATTCCTGAAGGCTAAGTCAGAGACAAAGGAAAAAAGTGGTGGTGATGATGGTGATGAGTGTGGCTTCAATGACAAAGTGGCAAATATTGAAGACACACACTGCATCACAAATCCACACCAGGAGAAGCAATAGTAAGGCAGAAAGATAAACCAAGAAAGGAGGTAAACCCCTCCCAATGCATGAAAATATTGGGAAGCCACTCCGTGCAGCATCTAGAACTTCAGCATGGTTGAGACCCTAGGGAAATGCAATACGTTTCCATATGACAGTGGCTTTAGAGAGAAAAATAATCAATGACTACCAATGGCAATCTGAACAACTCTGGGGCCATATGAAGAAAAGAGAAATAAGGAACATGCTAGTAAAGCAGGAAGTCCCAGCAATTGCAGTGTCTCAGAACAAGCGGCTACAGTTACTGTCACCATATTTCCTTGACTGAGCTCTCTAGTGCCAGGTTTGTGAAGCTAGACAAGGGTCACATGCACAGAAAAAGCAAATGGAAAAAAAAAAAAAAAGAACTGTGAAACTCGAAGCGCAAGTCAAGCCCATTCCAATCACAATGCATTAAGAATAGACTAACCTGACTCATCAAAACAAGCACCGTGACAAAATCTGAGAGCTGATGCAAGGAGCCCTTGAGCTCTGGAAGCAACCAAAAATTCACAAAGAAAATATCATTTTCAAGGACTCTTTTGGAAAAAAAAAAGACTTCTAAAATTTTAATTTTAATTTGATCATTGGAACTTGTAAACACAATTCTGTCTCAACTTATGAAATCAGAAAGATGATGGCCCGTTAAACTTTTCTAATTACTTTTCACATGTGTCAGTGTTTTCTGCTAGAAATCACCAGACCTAGAAATGGCAGGACCTGTGACCAGGTGCTAGGAAGCAGGTGGCTTTATCAGTGTCAGTAGGATTGTGCTTGTGCAAATGTTAACGGCTAATTAGGTTTGGCCTAGTTTACTTGGATGGAAGAAACAACGTGGCCCTCCAGGTGATTCCTTTCTCTGGGACTGGGACAGCATCTGCTAATGACACCAAGTCCTGAATATTTGTTTTGGAAGACAGAGAATCTTAAATGATCCTTTACTGGAAACTTGAAAAATTTCATTTCTTTTAAGGAAACTTAGTGGCAGTTCTTCACAGCTTTCTGTGGGGAAAATAACCTTTGAGGATCATTCTTGAACCTGTTAGTTTATTCTCCTGGGGTTTCAGTGAATTCAAGGAAAAACACTAGCCTGCAGTCATCCAGCCTGGGGCTGTAAAGTTGTCAGATCTCATAAGCTAGGCATAGTGTTTGGATCTGGCCAGGACTTGGATAGGGGAACTCAAAAGAAAAAAAGAAAAAGAAGTCCGTGGAACACACATCTGTTATGGACCAGATGGCAGCTGTTATTTCATCTCCTGTGGAACTTTTTCCTATAATTCTTGTTACATTTCTTCTACTGCAACACTTAAGGGTTTTAAGGAAAAAAGCAAAATATTTTGGGGAAAAAATGAGGTGAATGTAACATTAAAACCAAGGCTTTAATTGTTCCAAAACTCAGGATTTGCAGAATTAAGGTTCCCACAGCAGTCCTCCAACTGTGCAGCATGTATTATAATAGGAGCCCTCATTACATAATCACCAAACCCCGGGTAATGTTACAGTGTGTTCAGCAGATAAAGGGCACAAAATAATGGAAAGGAACTGCACTTTTTCTCTAATCTTAGATGTACAGAGCATATTATGTTACTGCATAAATATTACATGATCATGTAACAAAATATACTAATGAAATACACAGATGCAAAGTAAGAGTGCAAGGGTTGAGATTGCACTGGGAACACTTAAATTGATTTTCTTATTCTTTGCTAATTCAAATTCAAGCTTAATTTCGCATTTGTGTCTTTTTATGAGAATATAATATGTCATGGGAGACCTGACAGTTTTTAATGGTTTATAAAGTGGTGTTAGAGTCATATAGATATACAACAATATCACTGTTTTTCATGTCCCAAATTTCTGATCCTGACAACTTCGTAAGCATTTCATTATTGACCTAGAAGCTAATTTCTACACAATGATTCTTCCACCTTGAGAGTATAGCACATTTGTTTTTTATACTAAAGAAAAAGACGATGCCTTTTGTATTTGGTGGATTTCTGGCTATGTTTTTTGGTTACTTAGTATTTGTATGCAAATTTGTCAACCTATTCTAATAGACACCCTCTGCCAATTGATTAAAAACATGTTTAATATAGCCTACTTGTATAAAGAGCTCTGTTCTAGATTCTGATGAGACAGAAGGAAATTGTCATGGTCTTGCTTTTTAAGAAATTAAGACCTTAAGTTACTGATGACAATGTTAATTATATTCATTTTGAGTCAGATTGTGTTGTGCACCCTAAACACAGCTTTGACAGTGCTGGCATATTACATCTCATTACATTTTTTTCTTTCATTTTACAAAAGCTCTATTTTATGCAAATATCTCTCATTATTCCTATCACTACTACATACTCTCTTTTCTTTCTGTTTTTCTGTTCTGTGGTGTTTTTAGTTTTTCTTTTTTTACATTTTTATTAACACTTATTTTCTTAGAGCTTTTTAGGTTCAAAGCAAAATTGAGAAGTTCAGGGATTTCCCATATACCTCCTGCTCCCACATGATCACAGCCTACCTAATTACTATCATCCTGTACCACAGTGGTACCTTTTTGATAACTGATGAACCTGCATTGACACATCATAATTACCCAAAGTCCATAGTTTACATTACAATCCACTTTTGGTGATGTATGTTCTATCAGTTTTAACCAATGAATAATGACATGTATCCATAATTGCAGTATCAGACAGTGTTTTCAGTGTCCTAAACATCTTCTGTGCTCTGTCTCATCATCGCTTGACACCCTCCTCTCTCCATTCAACCTCTGGAAAACACTGATCTTTTTACGGTCTCCATAGTTTTGTCTTTTCCAGAAGGTCATACAGTTGGAATCCTATTACATGTAGACTTTTCAGATTGGCTTCTTTCACTTAGAAATATGCATTTAAGATTCTACTATGTCTTTTTATGGCTCAATAGCACATTTATTTTTAGTGCTGAGTAATACTCCATTGTCTGAATATACTGCTGTTTATTCACTATGAAAGGACATCTTGGTTGCTTCCAAATTTTGGCAATTATAAATAAAGTTGCTGTAAACATCTGTATGTAAGCTTTTGTAGAAATAAGTTTTTGATTACTTTGGGTAAATACCAGGAGTGTGATTGTTGGATTATATGGGAAGAGTTTAATTTCGTAGAAAACTGCCAAACTGTCTTCCAGAGTGACTGTACCATTTTACAGTCCCACCAGCAGTGAATGAGAGTTCCTGTTGTTGCACATCCTGACCAGCACTGCCTGTTGTCAGTGTTCTAGATTTGGGCCATTCTAATAGGTGTGTGGTGGAATCTTATTTTAATTTGCATTTCCCTGATGATATTTGACATGGAACATCTTTTTATATACTTATTTTCTATCTGCATATCTTCTTTGATGAGGTATCTGTTAACATGTTTGTACCATTTTTTTTTAATGGTTGTTTTTAATAGCTGTTTGCTTTCTTGTTGAACTTTAAGACTTTTTTATGTGTTTTGGATGACAATCCTTTTTTTCTGATGTGTGTTTCGCAAATACTTTTCTGCTAGGCTGTGGCTTTTCTTCTTTATATTGTCTGTCACAGAGCAGAAGTTTTTCATTTTAATGAAATTCAATTTGTCAAATATTTTTTACATGGATAGTGCTTTCATTTGTGTATTAAAAAGTCATCACCATATCCAAGACCATATAAGTTCTCTCCTATGTTATTTTCTAGGTCCACAATCAATTTTGAATTAATTTTTTGTGAGGTCTGTGTCTAGATTCATATTTTGCATTGGATGCCCTGTTGTTCCAAGACCATTTGTTGAAATATTATCTTTGATCCACTGTATTGCCTTTGACCCTTTGTCAAAGATCAATTGACTGTTTATGTGGATCTATTTCTGGGTTCTTTATTTTCTTCTATTGCTGTGTCTACTCTTTCACCAATACCACACGGTCTTGATTACTTTACTGTCACTTTATAGTAAGTCTTGAAGTTGGGTACTGTCAGACCGCCAATTTTTTTCTTCTCCTTCAATATTATGTTAGCTATTCTGGTTCTTTCTCCTTTTCATGTAAACTTCAGAATTAGGTTGTCAATATCTACAAAATAATTTGTTGAGATTTTAATGGTATTGCTTTGAATTCATAAATCAAGTTGAGAAGAACTGACATCTTGACAATATTGAGTCTACTTGTCCATGAACATGGAATATCTCTCCATTCATTTAGTTCTTTGATCTCATTCATGATCCTAGTTTTCCTCATATGGATTTTGTACGTATTTTGTTAGACTTACACTTAAATGTTTTTATTGGATGTTAATGTAAATGATACTGCATTTCTAATTTCACATTCCACTTTTTCATTTCTGTATGTAGGAAAACGATTGGCTTACGTATATTAACCTTGTTTCCTGTGACCTTGCTATATAATAGCTTATTAGTTGAAGGAGGTTTCTCTTTTTATTTTTTTGTCATTTCTTTCTGATTTTCTACATAGATAATCATTTCATTTGTGAACTGAGACAGTTTCATTTCTTCCCTCCCAATTTGTATACCTTTTATTTCCTTTTCTTGTCTTACTGTATTAGTTGACTTTCCAATACGATGTTAAAAATAGGTGGTGAGAAGGGAGATCCTTGCCTTGTTCCTGATTTTAGCGGGATGGCTTTCAGCTTCTTGACAGTAAGAATGGTGTTAGATATAGGTTTTTTGTAGATATTCTTTATCAAGTTGAGGAAGTTCCCCTGTATTCCCAGTTTACAGAGAGTTTATACAATGAATTAGTGTTTTGTTTTGTTTTTCTACATCTATTAATGTAATCATGTGATTTTTCTTTCTTAGCCTACGGATGTGATGGATTACAGATTTTCAAATGTTGAATCATCTTTGCATACCTGGTATAAATCCCACTGAATCATGTCCATAACTCTTTATACATATTGTTGGATTTGACTTGCTAATATTTTGATTAAGATTTTTACATCTATGTTCATGAGAGATGTTGGTCTGTGGTTTCCTTTTTCATATTATCTTTGTCTGATTTTGATATTAGGGTTAGAGTGAGTTGGAAGTATTCCCTCTGCTTCAGCCTTCTCGAAGAGATTGTAGACTTGGTATGATTTTTTTTTTCCCCAGTTTGGTAGAATTCATCAGTGAATATTTCTGGGCCTGGTGGTTTCTGTTTTGAAGGGCTGTTAATTTTTAATTCAATTTCTTTATTACATATAGATTAATTCAGATTGTCTATTTTTTTCTTGGCTAATTTATCTTTCTAAAAACTGCACCATTTCATCTAAGTTATCAAGTTTGTGGGTATAAAGTTGTTCATAGTAGTATTTTTTGATCATCTTTTTAATGTCCAGGGGACCTGTGGTGATGCTTTCTCTTTCATTTCTGGTATTAGTAATTTGTGTCCTCTTTCTTTTGTTCTTAGTTTCTCTGGCTAGAGGCTTATCAATTTTATTGATCTTTTCAAAGAAACAGCTTTTGGTTTAATTGATTTTTTTTCTATTGATTTTCTGTTTTTCAATTTCATTAATTTCTGCTCTCATTTCTTTTCTTCTGCTCGTTTTGGACATAATTTTCTCTTCTTTTTATAGTTTTTTAAGGTGAAAACTTAGGTTATTGATTTTAGGTATATATGTCTGCCTATCTATCTATCTATCTATCTATCTATCTATCTATCTATCTGTCATCTATCTATCATCTATCTATATATATTCAATGGTATACATTTCCCCTTATGCACTGCTATTGCTGCTTCCCACAAATTTTGATAAGTTGCTTTTTCATTTTCATTTAGTTCAAACTACATGCCCTTCATAGATATGATCACATATGTGGTGATTTGTATGAGGTTACTCTCAACTTGTTATTGGCATACCACTAATATCAATCTTCTAGCAGGCAAAACATCCATGATAGACTCACAGAATAGCAGAAATGGAAGTGAAGTTAAAAGATATTTAATTCATTTTGGAGATGAGTGAAATTGAGGCTCAGAGATATTAAGGGGCTATGCAAGATCACAGATATGTTAGTAGCAAAGCAGAATGTAAAGATCTCTTCTTCTTTATATGGTGTACTTCCCTACACACAACTATTGGAGATTGGGTAGTGGTTGGTTATATGGTCACAGAATAAATTTGCTTACAATTATATTTAGTACTTAAGTGGTAAACACATTTTGAGTAAGAAATGAAAGGCCTAAGTGGACATTGGTATATGAAAATGCAGACATAAAATCTAATAGAAGAAATAAAAAAAAAAGATAGAGAAATAGTTCTAAAAACAATTTTATTACTATGTCCAGTGATAAAATAAATTTCATTTATTGTTTAAAAATATAATCTGATCTTTAAAATTTTTTATTGTTTGTTTTAAAAATATTCATTAGATTTATTTTTATTATTTATAAATATAATCAAGGTCTATGATAGAATAACAACTTGTTACAGATAGTTGTTTTTTCTTTATTCTATATTCCAAGAACTTAATTTTATAATTTAATAATCAAATAACATACACTTAGTAATAACTATTTTTTCTAATTACTTCAGTACCACAGAAATATATGCTTTATTAAGAATGATCTAAATATACAAATTTGAAATATCCAAATAATTTTAAAATAAGAGAAATTGTCTCTAAATATTGTGGGGGAAAATTCTGTTGAAGTACCTTAGGTTTTCGATAACACAGAATGCTCACTATCTACTTTGAGATTTTGCTTAAATATTTCTAAATAAGAATTTGCATTTTCCTTGGTTGTAACAGTCTATTATATCTCCTACAATGAAACAGTAAAACAAAGGGAGTAACTAGAGGTAAGAAAGACACCAATTGAAGTAAAATTTACTGCATTAGTTTTCAAGGAAATCAATTACTAGATATCTGAGGAAAAGTATTAATATTTATAGCTAAAACAAGTGTGCAGTAGTATATAAATTAGATAGTAATAAAGTAGTAGTATACTTAAGAAGATATTTGCAAAAATCTGTGTTTATATATTTATGTGAAGACTTGGAAAACTATGGGCCAAATAGTGAAAAAAAAGGAAACTATATAAACAGGTTTTAAATAATCTCATATTAATGTTCTATTCATTATTAAATCTTTCTACTTTTAAAATTCTGTTTATAATCTGTCACTTAAAATGAACATAAATCTGTAAATCTGCTGAGAAAGTTTTGTTTAGCCATCTACTAAGGGTCTATACAAGATAACAAGAAAGAGACTCTTGAATTTGTCCAATTAACAGGATTTTTGTTTTAATCAGAGAAATCCTCATTTCTATCATTTTACTTTCTTCCACATGAGTTATAATGGAATATATCATAAATGCTGACTTTTTTCCCCGTACTTTTTAGTTGTTAACACATTTACACTGATTTTTTTTTTAAGTTGGTCCCATCGTAGTTCATTTTTATAGCCATAATTACTATGTCTTCAAAATTGGGTTCACACTTTGACCTATTTGACTGGTTTCTGCCTGAAGTTAAAAATCCTTCTTTACTTAACTTTGATCAAATCCAATACATGCTGTTATGGGCTTCTTTGAACTGACCATATACACATGGGCTTTCCGAATGATTTAGTCACTGAAGATCTGTTAGCTTTTGTCTGTTTCCCAGAAAAATTCATAATAAGACAAGAATAGGGTTGTTTATTCTACTAACTTAGATTTTAATCTAATAGGTTATAAATAACACCTAAAAATGAATCTATCATTTGTCAAATGTTTGCATAGGATACTCCTAGAATAATGTTCCCACAGTTGGTGCATTAATAACTAAGTAAACTGTCCTTTTGGTTTTATGTTTCCATTTAAACATTGTTCTACTTATCTAAAGTAATGTATTTAAGTTTTACCTATAATTCTTTGAAGGATTTATTATTTTTTTTTCATATTGGTGCCATTTATATACTTGCTCAAACTTTGTTAATCTTCAAAATAATTGTTCAGTGAGAAAAGGATTTGCAAAATCTACTGTGCTATTTTACTTTAAAGAAGCCTACTTTTCCTGTTTGTTTACAGGGGAAGATCAAGATAAATATGTGATTTACAGGAGCTGTGATGACGGGAGGATGTGATTACAGGAGGCGTGATTCATTAATTGCCTATCAGAAGGCTGAGAATAGACAGATATTTGAAAGACAGACAGAAATATTTGGAAAACAACATGATTGTAAGGAAATGTTCTGCAGAGTGGCAATGTCATTGATCTTTAAACACTGATGAACTCCTTTCCCAAATATCTATTCCTCTTGTCTAGATACAGTCACCTTATTTTATTGTCCAGTGGATTAGTCAACTACTCAATTTAAGTGTGATCACTTGTCTTCTTCTATATATCTATAAACTGGAAAAACATGCACAAGCATCCCTACACTTTTACCATTTCAATTCTGACTTTAGTCAACAGTCATTTCATAAACACTTGGCAAGAGTCTATTATGCGCTTGACAGATTGATAGGAATGACCATTCCCATGAGCATCAAAAATCTTTGATATGTTTTTTAAGATACCCACTTAATTGTCTCAAAACTCCACATTCACTATGGCATTTTTTTAATCACCAAATTGATTCAGAACTGAATAAAATCTTTTCTCTGTAGATCAACAATATATAGTTTATAGAACAAATGTTAAATATTTATCAGAATAACAGAAAAGCTATTTATTATTTACCAAAATATTTACTATTGTTTTCTAATATTTAATTTTAAATAGTTGTTCTCCCTCTTAATTGGTAAAAACAAAAACAAAACACAACACAATATTGGTTAACAACCTGACTGTAGTATAATTATCTATGACTCTCCTATGCTTTACCAATCACTTTTCATTTGTTAGTTTGAATTCTGGCACTTTCCACTTGATACTCATTCTTTGCCAGGATCCAGTTGTATTGAGATTCGTACTATAGCTAGGTTCACAGATTTGAGTACAACTCTAAAAAGAGAACAAACAGGTAGCAGCAAGAAGGGGGGGGGGGAGAGAGAGAGAGAGAGAGAGAGAGAGAGAGAGAGAGAGAGAGAGAGAGAGAGAGAGAGAGAAGTAACCGGTACAGGCATTATTGAACTTTTGGAAATGCACAGAACTAAGCTTCTATTTTTCTGGATAGGAAATATTTGTCATCTGGAATAGGGTGCTCCAAATACACTTACCTACAAATGACATTTGTCAGATGACATTAATTGGTCTTGGATAGTTTACATCAGTGAATTTCTTTATTTTCTTTTTGTTTTTTTCTTTTTGAAGCTTTTCAAAAGAATGCCAAAATGGAAATGATAATTAAGGTAGATAAAAGTAGAAATAAAATGATAGAAAAGAATTTTATCTAATGAACTTAACCCTTCTTTTGAGTACAGTACTTAACCCTTCTTTTCAAACATCTCCGTTGACGAACACTTCGGTTTATGAACATCATAAACCTGGAAATAAATGCTTCAGTTTTCGAACATGCCTCAGAAGTCGAACATGTCACATAGCTTCCACTGAGTGCAAGATCCTGAGGCCTAGCTGTCGGCTGTTTTCGAACCTTTCAGAGCTCCAATGGTCTTCTGGAACAGATTATGTTCGAAAACCGAGGTACCACTGTACTTGGATCTACAACTCCTCCTCCCACATTCATATAGAGAGTTCACTTGCCAGACTACCCCTTTCTCTGTCTTTCAGCTACTCTCCCTGCCTTTGCCCCTCCCCTCCCCCCTCTCCCACCCATCCTCAACCCTGCCCCCCAACCCCTCCCTTTAGCCCCTGCCCCCTCCTTCCCCCTCCCCACCCCCCCTGCTCAGGAATGCAATAGCTCCTGGGAACAACCATCTGACCCATTAAAAAATAAAGTGAGGGAAAAGAGCTGATGCATTTCTTCTTTAAGATTCTAGGCACTTTTAAATCTTAACACTCATATTTAAACCCTTAGCAAAGGCAATCGTGTATATTTATCTCACAGTTTTCCAGTGCCTAGTAGATTATATGTACTACTTAAAGATTTACCCAATTTATGAGAAAACATTTTTATATTTTGAAAGAAAATACTAGTAACTTTTTTCTCTTGAACATTGGATAGTTCACTGTTTCCTTCCTGAACATAGACTTTTTAATGTAAAGAATGAGACAATGATAATTTTCATTTCTCAGTTTTATTGACTCAAAAGAACTACTGCACAAGAAAACAATGAAACAGGGAGTAACTGGAGATAAGAAAGATACCAATTGAACTAAAATTTGCTGCATTAGTTCTCAATGGAATCAATTTACTACTCGACATCTGAGAAAAAAGTATTAATATTTATAACATAAAACATGGAGCTGTAATATATAAACTAGGTAGTAATGAAGTAGCATTATACTTTAGATATTTGTGAAGATATGAGTTAATATGCTACTGAAGGAGAGTTGGAAAATTATAGGCAAAATAGTAAAAATGGTGAAAAGAATTATATGGAGATATACACTGTGAAACACTAAAGGAAACAATTAAAACAAGTGTTTCATAGTACTTATTAATCTATTGTAGGACAATAAAGCAACATGTTCCCAAAGTGTTTCAATCTGCATCAAAATATCTTTATTTTAAGCTTGCCACAGAACCAGTCTTTCATCTTTCTTGACATTAAATCCCTCCCAATAATATTACTTCATCTTTTTACAAAACATTTAAACATTTCCTTGACATAACCATGGTTAAAGTAGCCAAGATGGCTGTTTGCAGACTCTCCCATTTCATGCTTTTTTTTGGTTAATATCTGAAGTGTTGATTTTGTGGTATGAAAGCAGAGTCCCAGAGACTTTGAAGGCTTGGTGATGAGAATGGTCCACAGTGGAGTTAGCAAGCTATGGCCTGTAAACCAGCTGCTTGTTCCTGTAAATAGTTTCATCGGAACAGTCGTGCTCATTTGTTTACTTAATGGCTATGGCTGCTCAGCTACAAAGGCAGAGCTGAGTAGTTGTGACTGGAAGCCTCAATTATTTACTATTTACTAATAAGGGAATTTTAAGAAAAGGTTCCATGACTCATGATCTAGAAAAACATTTTCCAATAACTAGAACTCTTTGTGATGATAGAAATCACTAGCCACATGTAGCTAATAGGTACTTGAAATATGACTAGTATGACTGAGGAATTAAATTTTTAATTTTTTTCATTGTGATTAAAATTTAAATTTGAGTAGCTGCATGTGGCTTGTATTCGCACAGATATAGAATAGTTCCATCATCACTTAGTTGTATTAGGCAGTGCTTCCCTAGACCAGTCAGGAAACTGATTCTTAAAGGGCCACATGGTAAATAAAGTGAATGGAGCAATTGAAATGTGGCTAGTGAAAATGAGAAACTAAAATTTTAATTTTTATTGCATCTTAATTAATTAAAATTTACATAGCCACATGCGGATACTGGTTAGTGTAATAGATAAAATGAGCTAGAGCAGTGGTTCCCAAAATGTGGTACCCAGGCCAGAAGCATTGACATCAACTGGGAACTTGTTAAAATTCTTGGTCCCCACACAAGATCCACTAAATTAGAACTCTGGGGATGGGGCCCAGGAAACTCTTTTAACCAACACTCTGAGGCAGTGTTTCTCAAAAGTTAGCATGCATCAGAATCATGTAGCAGGCCTGTTAAAACACAGATTGCTAGAATTTATAGCCAGAGTTCTAACAAGTTTCCCAGGGCTACAAAAGGCTGCTATTCCATGGACCATACTTTGAGCCCCAAGGATGTAAGGCAGCAGTCTGCAAAGTCAGGTGTGTATTTGAACTGTCTACTGAGTTGCAAGAAAACATTAAAAATTCTGTTTCTATTTACTTTTCACCGAAAATATATAAATTAAGCTTTACTTAACATATATTATGCCCTCAGTTAGTCCCTATGTCAAATTATCATAATGCTGATGGGTTGACTGTGGCTCATGTTTTGCTTTTTATTTTTAATTCTACTTTAAAAATTATCATACATTAAATTTGTCTTTTTTCTTTTTGTTTGTAGTTTTATAAATCACGACACACATATAGAATCTTATGTAGCCTGGTTTTCATTTATCTAGGGTAGGTATTCAAGAGTGGGATTGGTGGGTCATATGTTAAGTATGTGTTTAACTTTATAAGAAAGTATCAAAATGTTTTCCAGAATGACTGTGCCATTTTGCATTGGCACCAGCAATACATGGGAGTTAGTTGCTCCACATTCTTTCCAGCATTTGGTATTGTCAGTATTTTTTATTTTAGTCAATCTAATCGGTTATAGTGGTATCTCATCATCATGGTTTTAATTTGCATTTTCCTAGTGGCTAATGACATTGAATATCTTTTCATGTGCTTATTTGTCATTCTTATATCTTTTTTTCATGAATTGTGTGTTTTGCTCTTTGGCCCTTTTATTAATCG
The DNA here is from genome assembly GCF_964194185.1 of Rhinolophus hipposideros. Classification (NCBI taxonomy): domain Eukaryota; kingdom Metazoa; phylum Chordata; class Mammalia; order Chiroptera; family Rhinolophidae; genus Rhinolophus; species Rhinolophus hipposideros. The sequence continues at coordinate 22,962,797 of NC_138049.1, read as the reverse complement.
AGTCACTTATTTTCTGATGGGTTTTGAAAACTCGTGTATTCTGGATTCAAGTCTTTTGTTGGGTATGTGATTTGTAAATATTTTATTTGCTTCTCTTAATCTCATTTTCATTAACATTTTATACTTAATTTCATTAAAGTGAAGTCACATCAATCTGATTAACTTATTTTGTTTTCCAGTTTAGGTAATGGACAAAATAGACAAGTGCTTTAATAAGATTCCTGTAAAGGAAATTCTGGCTGAGAAACTGCGAATAAGCCAGGCCCAAAGAATCAAAAAAATGGCACAATTGACATTTGTGTCCCTCATAGAATCTCTTTATCATAAAAATTATGAGAAAATTGCTGTCAGTGGCAAGTGATCTGGGGTATATATTTGTGAACGTGCCATTTTTATAAGGAGTGAGAAAGCAATGGCTTTTTAAAGATATTCTTGCTATGGAGAAACCTTTTTGAAAATGCATGCTAGGAAAATTTGGAGTGATTTTGTTGCTAAAAACAATGCATATATGTCATCTATTTCAAGTCTCACATTTGAACATTTAAAAACTTTGGAAAAAGAATTCCCAAACCTGTTTTGATATATTACAGCTGAGGAACTGTGCCTATCTGTTACAAGTATAAAATTATAACATCTTCAATTTATTTCCTAGAAGAACTAAATGACAGTAGGGAAGATGCAAATTTAGAGCTACATTTCAACAAAATTATTTTCAGAATCATTGGGTGGGGCTGATAAATTAGTATTATGATTTTGTAAGTGCAGAAAGTAATGGACTTCTTTCATATGGAGGTCCTTATTGGTGAGAGGTGTCTTTTTCAATTGTGACAGCCAGCCAGGAAAGGCAAGAATCAAAATAAATCAAGTTATTACCATACTTTTGAATTAGTATACCTGTAAGTGTTAAACCAAGATTTTTAAAACAAAGGAAACATTTTCAACATTGCCTTCCCTAAAAAAACATCCTTATTGAGAATATATTTTCTGAAAGCAAAATCTTTGCACATCTATATAGAAAATAAAAATTGTTTCTGGAATATGTGTTTCTTCCTTATTCCATTGTGTTAAAATATGTGTGTTGTGTGTGTGTGTGTGTCTATAGTGATATTATTTATAGTAAGAAATACATATTTGGTCTTCCTCCAGATTCTATTAGAGCTCCTAAAATCCTTTAAATTTCCTAAGTTAAAAGAAAATAAGGTGTCTTTTGTTATGTTAATGTGACTTTTGGAATGCCCTCAGGTCACTACCCTTGAGGGCTGGTTACCAGAGAAATCAGCCCTGTGATTAGAGGGTTAGAACTTTCTGTCCCACCCCCTGACCTCAGGACAGGAAAAAGGGGCTAGTGATTGAGTTCAAACAGCAATGGCCAATGATTTAATCAATCATGCCTATGTAATGAAGCCTCCGTAGGACAGAGTTTGAAGAGCTGGCAAGTTGGTAGTGGAGACTGGAGCGAGCATCACCATTGGCGAGGGCATGGAGGCTCTATGCCCTTTCCTCACACCTTGCCCTCTGCATCCCTTCCATCTGGCTGTTCCTGAGTGACAGCCTTTTATAATAAACCAGTAATCTAGTAAGTAAATGTTTCTCTGGGTTCTGTGAGCTGCTCTAGCAAATTAATTAACTCTGAGGAAGAGGTTGTGGGAACCTCCCATATGTATTTGGTTGGTCAGAAGCCCAGGTGACAACCTGGACTTGCTGTTGGCATCTGAACTGGGGCAGTTTATGAAACTGAGCTCTTAAACTGTGGATTCTGATGTTATCTCCATGTAGATAGTGTCAGAATTGAGTTAATTTCTTGGTGGTGGAGAAAAAACCCACACATTGGAATTGGAATTGGGGGCAGAATCATAAGTATGTAGACTATATTTCTTTGGAAGATTTTCTTGATTGTTGATAGGGGTAAGTAATCACTCCATCAACAAATTTAGAGATCCCTAGGCAAAAGCATGCCAAAACCCTTGGGGAGAGCAGGTCTTTAGCAGGATTCTGTTTGAACATCCTAGAAAAGAACATCCTTGAACATCCTAGAGAGAGAGAAACCCTGGGGTATAGAAAAGGGCCTGAAACACTGCGTATCTCCACTGTTTGGAGGTCTTTTATTAAATCAGAGGAACTGAGGCTGAGGGTAAAGGCAAAAGGGAAGATGTAAAGTTGAAGAAAACATCGATCCTGACTTCACAGACATTGAATTCTAGTGAGATGGTCAGAGATATACAACTTAAAATATCACTTATTCTGTAATTTTGCCAAGTGCTTGCTCTTTGGTTGGGCTTTCAATGTTCTCTGGAAGACTTGTGCCTTGATAAGAGAGATCTGTATCATTTTGAATGCAGACAAGCAGGGTAAAGATACCTATTGAGTTAATATGTCTGTAAATGCTGTGGCCACCAAACGAGAAGGGCCCAAGGTCAGACTCAGGACATTTGTTTTTTTCTGTAAGGAGCAACAGGATGCTTTAAAAATTAATTTCATCAGGACAACAGAAACGTTTGCATGATCCTAATTATAATTAAATATACTGATACTTCAAAAATTTTAAAGCCATTTAGAGAATCTTAGGTGAAATATGTGAGTTAAGAAAATGATACCATGTTGTCACAAATGTTCTTATATCATCTTTCCTTAACGCCAAATGTATTCAATTGTGTATATATACCACAACTTCTTTATCCATTCATCTATCAAAGGACATTTTGGTTGTTTCCATGTCTTGGCCACCGTAAACAAAGCTGCAATGAACATTGGAGCACACATGTCTTTATGTATAAATGATTTCAGATTCTTTGGGTAGATACCCAGGAGAGGGATTGCTGGGTCGTATGGTAATTCTATTCGTAATTTCTTGAGGAACCATCACACTGCCTTCCATAGCGGATGCACCAGTCTGCATTCCCACCAACAGTGTATGAGGGTTCCTTTTTCTCCACAGCCTCTCCAACACTTGTTGCTATTTGTCTTGTTGATGATAGCCATTCTGACTGGGGTGAGGTGATATCTCATTGTGGTTTTTATTTGCATTTCTCTGATGATTAGTGATGTTGAGCATTTTTTCATATGTCTATTTTCCATTTGTAAGTCCTCTTTGGAGAAATGTCTCTTCAGGTCCTCTGCCCATTTTTCAATTGGGTTGTTTGTTTTTTTGTTGTTGAGTTTCATGAGTTCCTTGTATATTTTGGATATTAGACCCTTATCGGAGGAACTGTTTGCAAAAATCTTCTCCCATTCAGTCGGTTGCCTCTTTATTTTGTCAATGGTTTCTTTTGCTGTGCAGAAACTTTTCAGTTTCATATAGTCCCATTTGTTTATTTTAGCTTTTACTTCCATTGCCTTTGGAGTCAAATTCATAAAATGCTCTTTGAACCCAAGGTCCATAAGTTTAGTACCTATGTTTTCTTCTATGCAGTTTATTGTGTCAGGTCTTATGCTTAAGTCTTTGATCCATTTTGAATTAATTTTGGTACATGGTGACAGATAACAGTCCAATTTCATTCTTTTGCACGTGGCTATCCAATTCTGCCAGCACCATTTATTGAAGAGGCTGTCTTTCCTCCATTGTATGTTTTTAGCTTCTTTGTCAAAACTTATCTGTCCATATTTATGTGGTTTTATTTCTGGGTTCTCAATTCTATTCCATTGGTCTATGTGTCTGTTTTTCTGCCAATACCATGCTGTTTTGATTATTGTAGCCCTGTAGTACAAGCTAAAGTCAGGCAGTGTGATACCTCCAGCATTGTTCTTTTTTCTTAAGATTGCTTTGGCTATTCGGGGTCTTTTGTGGTTCCAAACAAATCTGATGATTTTTTGTTCTATTTCTTTAAAACATGCCATTGGGATTTTGATGGGGATTGCATTAAATCTGTGTATTGCTTTGGGTAATATGGCCATTTTAACTATGTTGATTCTTCCAATCCATGAGCATGGAATGTCTTTCCATTTCTTTGTGTCTTCTTCAATTTCTTTCAAAAATGTCTTATAGTTTTCAGCATATAAATCCTTCACATCCTTGGTTAAGTTTATTCCTAGGTATTTTATTCTTTTTGCTGCAATTGCAAAGGGAATTGTTTTTTGTATTTCTTTTTCTGAGATTTCATTGTTTGTATATAGGAAAGCAATGGACTTTTGTACGTTGATTTTGTAGCCAGCAACTTTACTGTATTCATTGATTGTTTTCCTCAGAGTATAATGCTAAGCAAAATAAGTCAGACAGAAAAAGCAGAGAACCCTATGATTTCACTGATATGTGGTATATAAACCAAAAAGAACAAGACAAACAAGTGAGAAACAAAAACTCATAGACACAGACAATAGTTTAGTGGTTACCAGAGGGTAAGTGGGGTGGGGGGAGGGAGATGAGGGTAAGGGGGATCAAATATATGGTGATGGAAGGAGAACTGATTCTGGGTTGTGAACACACAATGGGATTTATAGATGATGTAATATAGAATTGTACACCTGAAATTATGTAATTTCATTAGCAATTGTCACCCCAATAAATAAATTAAAAAAAAATGATACCATTAAACTTGAAAAGCAATAATTTTCCTAACTTAAATACTTTTATTTCCAAAATATAGGAAGTAAACATACCTTGCCCCACATGGTTTTGGGTAGGCCTCAATACTAATTATGTATACAGTCTTTAAAAAAGAAACAAAAAATGAATAACTCAACGTCTACAGGAAAACCTAAAATTTATAAATATTCATTGTTAAGAAAAAAAAAAAAAGAATGGAAGACTTGAGATCCTAAACATATGAAAGGAATACTGACAACCAGATACAGATTAATTGTTCTTATTAAGTAATAAGGAGTAGTTGTAAGCAAAGTAAAACATTTTTGTAAATTATTATTTAAAACAAAATAAATGTTAATCAGGAAAAAACCCCTAAAATCTAGTAAGCTGTCAGGTAAAATGATGGTACACATTTTCAAGGACATATTAAGAAGATGAGTATGTGTTTTCAAATCCTGCTATTGTGTGCTGGTCAGAATAACTACAAATGTGGAATATTTAGTTCACATTACTGGGAGTATTTTCTTATTTCATACGACAGGCAACCTAACTGTTTCATAAAACTTTAATTTGCTGGAAAAGATAAAGGAGTCAGTTGAAAATGGAGATAGAATTTAGGGTGACTATTTCTAAAAGTTTTTAAAATCTATTTTATATATCCCCTTGTTTTCCAATGTCTCGTAGTTCAAAATTTGTTAGTCTGCTTTATGAATGGGAAAAGAGACAAACATCATGTTCAAGACTGAAGAGAAGGAGGGAAAGAAAAGTGGAGAGGCACCATGAGAAAAATGGAATGAAATGTAAAACCTGTTTGTCCTTATCTCTTTCCATAGGTCTTTGATTTATGAGGAGTGTGCCCTCTAAAGTTATCCTCATTTGGGAAAGCATAACATTCCCAAACATATTAAAAAACAAATCCCCACCCCCCTCTTCTTTCCTATTTTCTTCCTAGCCCCAGCTCACACTTGCCATCATTTGTGAACATGTCACTGTTCACTTGTTGGAGAATGAGGTCTCTCAGGATGTCTGTCACTGTCATGTTTTGATTGTTTGTCTACAGTACCCAGACTTTGTTCCATCTTTGGCACACAGACATTGAAATGAAATGGTATGTTGGAAAATCCAGGTTGCCTTTATCACAAAGAACATGTTGCCTCTTTAGGGAACAATAAAACACGATGAATAGCTATTCAAGTTTTTGTAGTACTTCCAGCCCTGGATAAAGCAAAAATCTGGCCCAACATTGAGAGTGGCCATCTCTTTTGTAGCCAGTACTGGAATGGTTAATTACTTTGTGGTTCTTGAAGAAACAACAATGAGCAAGCTCCTGTCACTGCATCCCAACTAAAAACAAAACTGACAGATCGCACTCCATGGCTGAAACAGATGGTTGCGAACTGGCCTGACAAAGCGAATGTAAACTGTAGAGGCTTTCTTCTCTGTCACAGCCTCAAAGAGGTGAAAAGAACACCTTCCTTTTGGAAGGACACAAACACACACACCCTCACACCCCACACCACAAAATCTAAACTCTAGTGTGTCGTTGCCTCCATAATCTTTTGCAAATCTTTAGCCATGCGAGATTGCATCCAGGGCAAATTGAAATGTGGTTCTGTGCTTTTCCACAAACATGAAGAATAATTAACTTTTATAATCTGGGAGTGGACAGGGGAGAGGGCAAAGTGTTGCCACCCCAATCCTGTCTGTGACTTAATGGATGACAATTTTTAAAACCATTCATTTTTAGAACCAAGGAAGGTAAAGAATTTATTAATATTTTGAAAAGTCACCAGAGGAAACGTATTTTTTAATTTTTGCAAAGCAGTTCTCTCAATGAAGATTGAAAACCCAGATATGTGTCCTTTGGCTCAGAAGTGGTTAAACACACGCTGTGGCAACTGGCAATGTGTCTTAAGAGTGCTTATGAGGCGGAAGGCAGGGACAAGTTAAGGGATAAGCCAATAGCTATCAAGAGGAGAGCAGGAATGAGACGAGCAAAGGGGAATGGGAAATGGAAGTCAGGGAAACCAACTTCAACTGCTAGTCTACGTTGGAGCATTCTTTCAGAGGAGCTCTAGCGTCCCCATGGCTTCAGATATTTAAACACTGCATCATATCAAATTGTTGTTGGAACTTGCTAATGATTTCAGAAGTGCTGACCCTTGGAGAATAGAAAGATGTCTGACTGGCTTTCAGAACCATGTGAAGCTTCGATTATGTTCTGGCTCCTCTGCCTGCAAAGAGCATGCACTCTCAGCTCAGGGGTAGAAATAGTCTGCAAAGAGGAATTGTTTGCCTTATGCAAGTGTTGGAAGCCTGAGGACGGAGACAACTCTTGGTCTTGTTAACATTCGTGCTACTTGACTGACCAGGATAATTGAATTGTCTCCAGTTTGTATAATTTTTGTGAAATCAGTTAAGTGTTATATTTTGCATTTGGGTCCCTTTTCCTCGTCAATTTGCTATTTTATTTTATAGGCCTTCTCTTCCCCTTCCTACTAAATTTAATACTTTCTCTTTCTAATCCACTGTACAATCCAATGCTTTTTATTACTTTGCCATTTCCTTCAGTGCCTGCCCCACCTCTCTACTTTTCCATTTGGTCTTCTTCATCTGCTGTTTTACCTGGGGGATCCTATTAACTCACCCTGGCTCAGTTGTCACCTGCTGCGCATGTTAATGACCCCTCAAGCTTCCCCTTTTCCTGGCTCTGCCCTGTTGCATTTTTCTACCTTTCTCTTGCCTCTCAGATGCGGCCACCTGCACACCAAATGAGGTCAATGTGTCCCAGATGCACAGGGGTGCTTCATAAAACAGTTTATGGTTGATATTTCGTCCCAAAGCATCTCTTTCTTACCAGCTTTCTGTTCAGATGGCCAGTGACTCTTTTTATTCCAGCATCTCACTTAGAATTTGGGGAAGCATTTCACTTCTGCTTCTCCTTCCTTGTTTTTACACAGTCCCTTGACAAATAGTCTTTGCTTTTTTTTTTTTTTTTTTTTTTTTAACTTTACACCAACCAGCCTTGCGATTCACCTCTTCCTCTCTATGGTTCTCTCATATGTATCACATTCCTTTCATAATATCCTTTTTGACCTTATCTGCATTCTTCTGGTGTTTAACCCCACAGAAGTGGCTTATCATGGAATTGTTTTGAAGGGGAGGACCTAGCAAAGGATTAGTCAGTTTTTTTTCTCCTTACTCTTAGGAACTTGAGGGAACAGGCAAAGGGCAAAATATGAAATATGATTCTCCCCTCACCCTTTTTATAAAGGGCCCATTTCAATCCACTTTAACATTATTTCTATGTGCAAAATCCTATCGTGTTCACTGAATTCTCTTGTCCTCATGGTATTTCCATAGGCTCTTTTTGCCATATATAGTAAAATGTTCATTGCTGAAACATGTTTCCTCTTGTATAACTGTGTATATCCTTTTTGTCTTTTTCATGTTCATGCCAGGAAAATCAGGCTCTCTATGTTTCAAATGTAAACATTGCTTCTTGGTGTTCCAAATCATCAATTACCATGCCTCTAGTTATACATAAAATATATATTCTTAGTTATACTCCTTATTGAGACTCTGAGTATTTTAGATAAACTGATGTCTATTTCTGAATATTTCTGAATACAGCTATCATTCCATTTGGATGCATTGCCCCACAGGAATTGATCTTCAGTCTTATTTTTCTAGGATCTGCCAATTCATCACCTCTACTATGGTTTATATGGGTATGTTGGGAGGTGGAGTAGCACTCTATCCACTGCTAGGTTTCAGGGTCTCTATTTAATGATGGATAAAAATTCTCTGCAAATAGCTTCTGTTATCCTCGGCTCTTCAAAAAAAAAAAAAATCTTTGCAAATATTTATTCCAGTTCTCTAGTGGTCATCTCCTGCAAAGCTAGGCTCTACTTTAAAGAAAAAGCTGTTCTCTGAGAACCGTGCTTCTGAAATTGCTTCTCCCAATGTTCTATAATGTGTCAACATCCATAATTGGAAATTCTATCCCTACGTTATGGATGTGAAAAGTAAAGCTGAATGGGTCTGTGCTCCATTATGACAGGACTTGGCTCTCTCCTATGGTGGCTTATAAATAATCAACTATATTTTGCTTGTGTGAGCATATGTTCATGACCTAATATATTAACCACAGTGTGACACATTTTTATTTAACCCAGATGTTCTAGAGGCAGTACCTTGCTCTAAAGAATGAGCATGAAACTGGTACGATTAGACTTGAAAGGAAGTTGGTGGAGAAGCTGCAGTGGAGAACCCTGGGCATCCTGAGTGTTCCTGCTGGCTCCACTGACCATTTTCCAACTCGTGGCAAAAGCACAACTGGAACTCTTGGACTGTCACTTCTGTTCACTGTTCTGTTTTGAAAACATAACTGTTACTGTAGTTATTCTGCTGTCTTGGAATACTGTGGTGCAAGAATTACTTTGAAGTGCTGAGCTCTTTTCCTGCCATTTAAAACTCATTTGAAAATTGATAATGAGCAATGATATCTTTAAGTTATAAGACCTACTGTTTATCTTTTGCTGTCTTCGTGTTTAACAGCTATCCCGATAAAATGAGGGAGTAATTTTACCTGTGGACATTACCGAACCAAAATTGTCTTTTTTTATACTTTATTCACATACACAGACACACCCAGCTATACTTTTTTCCCCCCACTGTCATTAATGCAGAAAGTGAACTTTAAGGGGATCCTTCTGGTTAAATGCCTGGGAAGTGTATTCACTAAGTATTTGGGCATTGGGCGTAGATTGAATTTGTATTCTGGCTCTGTGATGGCTAATATTATGTATGAACTTGGCTAGGTCATGGTACTCAGTTTTGACTAAACCTCAGTCTAGCTGCTGATGTGAAGGTGTTTTTTAGATGTGATTACTATTTAAACCAGTAGACTGAGTAAAGCTGGTTACCTTCTGTAACGTGAGTGGGCCTTATCCAATTAGTTGAAGGCCTTAAGAAAAAAGACTGACATCTCCTGAGGAAGAGGGAATTCCGCCAGCAGACTGCTTTCAGATATGAATGAACACATAACTCTTCCTTGTGCTCCAGTCTACCCTGCGGATTTCAGACATACCTGCCCCCACAAAAACACAAGCCAATTCCACAAAATAAATCTCTCACTTTATATATACATCCTATTGGTTCCATTGCTCTGTGGAACGCTTTCTAATACAGGTTCCATCATTTAATAGCTGTGTGACTTTGAGCAAGTTATTCAACATTTTGTGCCTCATCATCGTCATTTCTAAAAGGGATATAATAATAGAACCTATATCATTGGGGTCTAATGAAGATTAAGTGAAGTAATATAAGTAAGATTCTCAGAACAATGCCTGACCTATGGTTAATCGCTGTATAAGTTCTAGATGTAACTGTTAGTGTTATCATATACTACATATAATTCTCTATTATTATCACTTTTTGCCATAGGTAGAAAAATGCTGCTTACTTGCCTTTTCAGATTTGAATGTTTTGTTTGTAAATATCATTCTTTTGGCCTGGTTTTATTGCTTCTGTCCTTTTTACACCTCACCAAGGCCTATGAGGAGTTTTGGGGGTGATTTCTGTTAATTCCACAAGAAGCTTTATTGAGCACTTACTCTGTGCCCAGGCTCTCTGCTAGAGGTTAGACATCACAGTGGTAGGCAAAACAGCCAAGTCCCTGTCCAAGAGAAGCGTACAGTGTAGTGGGAAAGATAAGTCCACATAGAAATAAATATATAATTGTGCATTGCATTATGTAATGTGCATGAGTTTTACCAGAGAATAACCTAGACATTCTGTTTTAAGGGTGGAGAAAGCACTCAAAGTTAGCATGTCTATGACTTTGCATCTCAGGTTGAAAGGCTGAGTGTGATTTTGCTACAGGGAAGGGTTGAGAAGAACCAGACCGTCAGAAGAAATCTGGGTGTCTGGATGAAGCAGGAAGGAGTTTAGATGAAGGGGAGAAGGAAAGTGGGGATTGAGGCAGAGCAGTGATTACAGTGGGATGTACTTCATCTTCAAGTTGTAAACTCCCCAAACCAATCAAGCATTGTAAAAGTTCATACTTCATCCCATACTAAGATGTACTGTTCTGAAATCTATTATTGCCCTTTTTTCTTTTCTTTAATAACAGTACCTATCTTTCTTTATCCCTTATTATCAAATTATGACTCTTACCTTGTGTGAGATATTATGTTTCTTTCCTTCATTCTTTTCTTTATAATTTTCTACATATTAAAACTTTCATCACGGTGAAGCCTGTGATCTGGTTTCATGTTCCCAGCTATCTGGGGGCCAGGTTCCCTTTGGCTCTGTCATTCTTTGGGAGGAGATGTCCTTGAAAAGTATTTGTCTTAAAGACATTTGTCTTTAAGTTAGTCTTGAGTATCTATGTAGATACATGTGAAGTCTGACAAGTAAGTTCGCCAACTCACGCTAGAACAAGTGTTACATACCTCATTGCTGAATATCACTACAGTCACCTTCGAGGTACCCTCCTTGGGAAGCTATGCACCAATGCCAGCACCTAGTCCACCCTTCAAAGCAATTTTGGAACTCTTTTTCTGGAATGGCCATCAGAGCTGTCGTCATATTACCCTTGATGTCCCTAATGTCATCAAAATGTCTTCATTTCAATATGTCCTTTATCTTTGGGTAAAGAAAGAAATCATTGGGGGCCAGATCACGTGAGTGGGAAGGGAGTTCCATTGCAGTTATTTGTTTACTGGCTAAAAACTCCCTCATAGACAGTTCCGAGTGAGCTGGTGCATTGTCGTGATGCAAGAGGCATGAATTGTTGGTGAAAATTTCAGGTCATTTACGTCTAACTTTTTCACACAGACTTTTCAGCACTTCCAAAGAGTAAACTTGGTTAATTATTTGTTCAGTTGGTAGAAATTGATAATGAGTAATCCCTCTTATATAAAAAAAGTTTAGCAACATTGTTGCAACAAAGTTCACTAACTTAATTGTCACATCTCATATGTATCTATGATGTAATTATAGAGGTAGGTAGATAGATAGATAGATGATAGATAGAAAGATAGATAGATAGATAGATAGATAGATAGATAGATAGATAGATAGATAGATAGATAGATAGATTAGTTTGAGCCTGAGACTAAAACTAAGGAAGAATTTTTGGGTCTTTATTAATTAATTTTATTTTAATTTTTGGTAAACAGTACAGTGTTAAAAAGCTTTTAAATTAGTTCTGGTGAGTAAGATTGCTGCTAATGGATTTGCTTTGGGGGGAGGTTGTGAGGCTCAGTTTCCCACCCTGATTGCTAATTATTATTGCCTTTGTCTTTCAAATTCAGTTTTGCAATTGCAGAGCTTTATTTAGCTGCAATCCAATGACTCTGATAATTATGAAGAATATTTTACAAGATTCCACTCTCTCATAATTTCTATTTGTAGCGAGTTTGCATTTGTAAATGGAAATTTTCCCTTAAATCTGATCTATGGCTCATTACAAATGTGGGTGTGTGTATGGTTGATGTTCCTACCTGCTTCATAGTGCATCTCTGCTGTGATTCACGTGTGAACATGAGGCTGTTTCTCCTCATTCTTACCTTTAAATCTCATCTCATATGCCTCACAAGTAGAGTCAGTGGAGGAGGTGGACTAGATTGAGACCATGGAGTGATTTTACATGCTGTGGGCTGCCAGCATATTGTGAACCCCTAGGGATTCCTGGAGTCCATTACCAACCCAGTGAATCACTCTGTTTGCTTTTCCACAAAAAGAAATGTGCAGCTGCTTACTTCTGCCACAGACTTTGGAATTTTGTTCGCTTTTCCATCTGCCTTTTGTGTAAAGAAATTCAGCCCGAGTAATTATTTGTCTGTCCCCTTTGCTCATTCCCAACATCATCATTCTTCAACCTTCTGTTTCCAATTAGTCCTTATCTCAAATGGCTTATTGGCATCAATCTGTTCTCAGCATCACCAAAGTGCACAAAACTACCCTGAAACATGGGGGGGATGTAGATAAGGCTGAAACTTGCCCATCAGTCCAGCAGAGTCTCCGCATTTCACCCCCACGCCTTCCTTTTCTCAGGAAACCTGAGAAAGGAGATGGTGTCGAGACATGTTATTGATATAGCACATTTTGGAGCAAAATGACATGCGTGAGCATTGCAGGGACTGTGTAAGGCCTGTGAAAATAGCCATTGTTAGACATCTGGTGTCAAAAAGAGCTGTTTCAAAACAAGTTCACAGTGTTAAATCATGGTGTAGACAGCTTCCGAGCAGCTGTCCACTGCTGGAGAGGGTGTCCTGAGACCTGTTTGTCAATGGCTGCACTTTAAGCCTTGCTATTCACTTTGATCTACAAACTGCTGTGCCACCGCAATGTGGCTCAAACTGGGCCACAACGATCCTGCTGCCATCATTAACCAGCTAGGCATCAAGAGAGAGTGGTAATAAGATCAGGCAAGAAAAATAGCACCCTTGAGAGGGCTGGTGAGCTTGGTTGGTTGAAGTATGGCACGAATAAGTCCAAGGGCATGTGTTTGATAACTATGTAGTTACCTATGCTCAGAAAAAAGGGGGGGGGGTTAGAGCTTATCCGTTGAAAGTTCTTTTTTTCTTTTCCTATAGAAACTGACATCCAATACTACATGGCTTTTCCAAAGTCATAGCTAATTAATGATAAGACTAAACCTTTATTATTTCTTTCAACTCCTAGTGAAGTGCTTATTCTTATAGATCACGTTGCTAAGACCATGTCTGAAAGAAATAGTTTAAGTGTAGTTCAAAGCCAGACTTTGCATTCTGTGAGGGTTTAGATTTCTTAGTTACTGCTTAGCCCCAGAACCAAGTCCAGTGCTTGACACATGGGAGACATTCAATGGAAAAAAAAAAAAAAAGAAAGAAAAAAGAATTCAATGGATAAATGAATCCAAGTAAAGTAAGGAACTAGCATGTATTGAATGCCTCCTATGGGCCAGACACTTTTCACATGATAATTCATTTATCCCTCTTCTTGGTCAGGGGACTCTGGGAGAATTCCCTCTTCCTGGGGTCTAGACTCTTCCAAAGAGAAACCACTTTGTAATGAGATTTTATCTGGTCACAAAACCAGCCCTTAAGAAATTTAAAAACTATAGACTTTAGATAGAAATTTGTTTGAGGCATTTGATTAAGACACCACAGTTTGATTTGGGAAACAGTGAAAATTTGAGATTTGAGTTTTTGCTACCATTTTAAAACATTTCTTAGAGTGGGGTTGCCTGGAAAATCATAGGATATGTCTTTCTGGCTACTCGGGGCAAACTCCATCCTTTAACACTTCCTCACTCTCAATGTAACCAGGCTTCCTCCCATTCCCCCTACCCCACCTCCCAATCTCTCCTCCAACAAAAGAGCCCAAATATACCCAGTCCCATTAGACCTATGAGGCTGGGGATTATGTACGGCCTTTCTCTCTGGAATAGTCTGAGGCCACGAAGGTGAATCTGGCCTGAGATTCTGTTCATGTCCTTCCTTGTGTCTCCTGATAGAAGTTCTGTTATTCTTCTGCCTTGTGAGAAAAGGAGAAAAGAATAGAATTTGTAAGGATAAGTGGCTGTCAAGATAACACCCTGGTTTTTCTTTGCTGTTAGTGGATCTCATGCCTGCCTGGAGTGGTAAAGATGTGTAACCCTCAACATCCCTAGCTGACTGGAATTCCTTCCTTTTCCTTATCTACTCAATGTTGGAGAGAAAATATGGCACTATAGCTTGCTTGAGCTATCATTTATACTCTGTATCAGCCTCTATATAGTGACACATTCATATAAAAAGTTCTTTTACTTCTCCTAGAATAGAAAACTTGACTTCAAACAATCAGATAGTTATTATCAGCTCTATTTATACACAAAGAAACCAAGGTCTATAGAGGTCTGTGTGTGCACATGTGTGTTTTCAAGTTTCCTCAACTAGTAAATAGGAGAAACCAGAATGAAAGTACAGATTGGTCTAACTCAGAAACTCACATTCTGTCTGCTACACCACACTGTCTTTACATAAGAGAAAACAGATATGAGAGTCAATATCATCTCCTTCTTGTAGATAATAAACAAGATAAAAAGAAAGTGATAGTTGATCTGAAGAATTATAGTCCTTCTCATTTATAAAATTGCTTGACACAGAGAGAGAGAGTGATAAGGGCATTGTTCATTCATTTTTATACACAAGCATATATACACACACTCAAAGTTATCAAAATTTCTTGATAAACTCATGTGAAGTGCTATTCTCCTAGGATACCCTCAGTATTTTGAGATAGTTTTTTATATTTTACAGTTTGAGACTCTGCCTACCAATGGTATAAAATGAACTGATTTTATACTATTGTCGAGTGGTGGTCTAAGACGTTATTGGTAGCAGGGCATGCCATAGAGAAATCAAAAGGTTTCATCCATTGCATCAGCTCCAGGATGAGTTGGTTTACCAGATCTTAGTTTAAATAAAAATTTAACTGCACAAAATTATTATGAAAATATTGGCAATATTTTTCTTTACAAAATTGCTCTAGATAGATAGTTTTTGTGAAATCTTCTTGTTTAAATTCATCTGAATATATGTTATATACGTACATATGTATATATGTGTATATATATATATATCTTAAATGTATATATATGTATATATGTGTACATATATATATATATATATACACACACATATATATATATATTTTAAATGTATACCCTATGACGTTGTGGACTGGGTAAAACCCATGATTTTTGTGGGTCACGTATCTAGCCAGTGAGAGATATGTTTGCAACCTAAGCTACTTACTTCCCTCTTGTATTTATGCATGTGTTTATTTTTATATAGTTTTTGGCATTTAGAGACCATGAATCTTTTAGCAAATAGTATGTCTAATGAACTGGAGCCTCTGCTTCTCTGAAAAGAAAGGAGGACAAAGTTCTGAAGTTGAGATTATAGTACTCAAAATGTTTACTTGATTGCTTGGTTGATTGATTTCATATTGTAGGCATAATGTTTTAGGCATTGTGCATTCACTCATCCTTCTCTTATCCTCCAAGAGAGGTGTTACATCACTATTTTATAGATGAACAAACTGAAGCTAACAAAGCTTAACTGCTTCCCCAAACTCACTTATCTAATATTTGTCAGAGCTGAGATTAAAATCCAGGTTTAACCAGAAAGCTCTTGCAATTTCCAGTTGCATTTATTATTATAAAGGACAGTTTCAAATCTTAAGCTAGCTTCTTTCATAAGTAATAGGGAGAAAGCACTCATCTTTATGGATTACATATCTAGCAATTGTCTTTCTTCTAGGCAAATTACAGAGCTTTGAAATACAATTTTGATTTTCTAAAATCTCCATGAAACCAGTAAAGCAAAAGTTTAAGTGTCCACATAAACTACACCCATATCAGGGTACACTGCTTACAGGGGGCTATGGAGCTGACACCAAGAGGAGCTGGCATTTGACAATTCTGATGCTTCTACTGAGCACTTATTAAAAATACAGAACTGCTTTCTGGAGAAACACAAGATGAAACAAAACAAAAAATAAGTCATGTCTACAGACCACTTCATGTACATGTACATGTACATGTACATGTGGTTGGGCTATTTGATGTGATAAACAAATAATAATTTATTCAGTTGTTATAATAATATGCTATTTTTTGTTATCTTTGTGTCTGGTAGCATGATGGACGACTGAGTACGTATACCTAAATGATCTGCCATATAACTTCCACCAGTAGCTCAGGGAGACACTGATATTCAAGCAAGATATTGTAAGAAGTATTAACTATTCAGTTTTCAACATTGTTTAAGCATAAATTTACATTAAGTGATGTTACAGGAACATGCGTATCTGTGCCTCTTCTTTCTGCCAGCTTCACCTTTTTCTTTCTATTCCCAACTTTACTTCCCATACTGCCTTTATAGAACTACAACTTTTAACATGCACTTGGCTTCAGTGTCAGAGCAATATAAGGAATAGCCATGTGGAATCTCTCTGTATTGCTTGTAAAATTGCTATGGCGGACATTATGGACCTCATTGTCCCTTATATAAAGATCGTCTTGACAAATTCATCTTCAAACTCAGGGACAGGAAAGTTTGCCGCTGTTGATGAACTGGTGTGCTTTCTTTTCGTAGAAAATGATAGCCCTGTAATCCATCATGTTGTCTCTTTGCTTAGGCTGTTAGGAAACGATGTACTAAGACTTGGCCTAATAATAGCAGTGTTCCTCAGGTAGGATTTCCTGCCTGCATTCTTTCTCTGGTTTTCCCCTTTAGCACTATTTCTGGTCATTATTTTGTTGTAACAATTTGTGATCTTACTATATCTATGCATTAAAAATAATTCATCGTTTATTCTTTTTAGGGTTAGGTTAGGGTGTAAATGAGTTAACAGAATTGTGTGTGTGTGTGTGTGTGTGTGTGTGTGTGTGTGTGTGAGAAACAGAAAGAGAGAGAGATTTCTTCAAGATTTACAAACTGTATTTCATTGCTTATCCCCATGTAATCATCATAAAATTGTTCAGAGTCCACGAAGAGCATGACATTGGGCTAGACGTACATATGCATAAGAAAATATAATGAAAATCTGAATATGTGAGATGAAGGGCCTTGAGAATGCCTTTACACTTAAAATTGCACAAATTTTGCTTAAAAATTTTTCAGGCCTTTCATAGGTTACATTAAAAAAGTGATTGGAGAGGTCAGTCTACTACTTTAATACATAAGTCATAATTTTCTGAGGGTTCCTTCAATTAAATTTTTTTTATTAAGTTTATTGGAGTGACAATTGTTAGTAAATTTACATAGATTTCAGGTGTACAATTCTGTATTACATCGTCTATAAATCCCATTGTGTGTTCACCACCCAGAGTCAATTCTCCTTCCATCACCATATATTTGATCCCCTTTACCCTCATCACCCACCCCCCACCCCCTTACCCTCTGGTAACCACTAAATTATTGTCTGTGTCTATAAGTTTTTGTTTCTCCTTTGTTTGTCTTGTTCTTTTTGGTTTATATACCACATATCAGTGAAATCATAGGGTTCTCTGCTTTTTCTGTCTGACTTATTTCGCTTAGCATTATACTCTCAAGATCCATCCATGTTGTCACAAATGCTCCTATATCATCTTTCCTTAACGCCGAATAGTATTCCATTGTGTATATGTACCACAACTTCTTTATCCATTCATCTATCGAAGGACATTTTGGTTGTTTCCATGTTTTGGCCACCGTAAACAAAGCTGCAATGAACATTGGAGTACACGTGTCTCTATAGAGAAATACTTTTATATTTTTGGGGTAGATACCCAGGAGAGGGATTGCTGGGTCGTATGGTAATTCTATTCGTAATTTCTTGAGAAACCTCCACACTGCCTTCCATAGCGGCTGCACCAGTCTGCATTCCCACCAACAGTGTATGAGAGTTCCTTTTTCTCCACAGCCTCTCCAACACTTGTTACTATTTGTTTTGTTGATGAAAGCCATTCTGACTGGGGTGAGGTGATATCTCATTGTGGTTTTCATTTGCATTTCTCTGATGATTAGCGACCTTGAGCATTTTTTCATATGTCTATTTGCCATTTGTATATCCTCTTTGGAGAAATGTCTCTTCAGGTCCTCTGTCCATTTTTCAATTGGGTTGTTTGTTTTTTTGGTGTTGAGTTTCATGAGTTCCTTGTATATTTTGGATATTAACCCCTTATCAGAGGAACTGTTTGCGAAAATCTTCTCCCATTCAGTTGGTTGCCTCATTATTTTGTCAATAGTTTCTTTTGCTGTGCAGAAGCTTTTCAGTTTCATATAATCCCATTCATTTATTTTAGTTTTTACTTCCATTGCCTTTGGAGTCAAATTCATAAAATGCTCTTTGAACCCAAGGTCCATAAGTTTAGTACCTATGTTTTCTTCAATGCAGTTTATTGTGTCAGGTCTTATGCTTACATCTTTGATCCATTTTGAATTAATTTTGGTACATGGTGACAGATAGCAGTCCAGTTTCATTCTTTTGCACGTAGCTATCCAATTCTGCCAGCACCATTTATTGAAGAGGCTGTCTTTCCTTCATTGTATGTTTTTAGCTTCTTTGTCAAAACTTATCTGTCCATATTTATGTGGTTTTATTTCTGGGTTCTCAATTCTATTCCATTGGTCTATGTGTCTGTTTTTCCGCCAATACCAAGCTGTTTTGATTATTGTAGCCCTGTAGTACAAGCAAAAATCACGGAGTGTGATACCTCCAGTATTGTTCTTTTTTTTTTAATATTGCTTTGGCTATTCGGGGTCTTTTGTGGTTCCAAACAAATCTGATGATTTTTTGTTCTATTTCTTTAAAAAATGCCATTGGGATTTTAATGGGGATTGCATTAAATCTGTATATTGCTTTGGGTAATATGGCCATTTTAACTATGTTGATTCTTCCAATCCATGAGCACGGAATGTCTTTCCATTTCTTTGTGTCTTCTTCAATTTCTTTCAAAAATGTCTTATAGTTTTCAGCATATAAATCCTTCACATCCTTGGTTAAGTTTGTTCCTAGGTATTTTATTCTTTTTGCTGCAATTGCAAAAGGAATTGTTTTTTCTATCTCTTTTTCTGAGATTTCAGTGTTGGTATATAGGAAAGCAATGGACTTTTGTACGTTGATTTTGTAGCCAGCAACTTTACTGTATTCATTGATTGTTTCTAATAGCTTTTTGGTGGAGTATTTAGGGTTTTCTATATATGGCATCATGTCATCTGCAAAGAGTGACAATTTAACTTCTTCATTCCCAATTTGGATGCCTTTTATTTCTTTCTCTTGCCTGATAGCTCTGGTGAGGACTTCCAACACTATGTTGAAAAGCAGAGGTGATAGGGGACAACCTTGTCGTGTTCCTGAACATAGAGCAAAGGGCTTCAGCTTTTCACCATTAATTATGAGATTAGCTGAGGGCTTGTCGTATATGGCCTTTATTATGTTGAGGTATTTTCCTTCTATACCAATTTTAGTAAGTGTTTTAATCATAAATGGATGTTGTATCTTGTCAAATGCTTTTTCTGCATCAATTGATAAAATCATATGATTTTTGACCTTTATTTTGTTTATGTGATGTATCACATTGATGGATTTGCGAATGTTGAACCATCCTTGTGCCCCGGGGATGAACCCCACTTGGTCGTGATGTATAATCTTTTTAATGCATTGTTGTATTCGATTTGCTAGAATTTTGTTTAGGATTTTAGCATCTGTATTCATCAGAGATATGGGTCTGTAGTTTTCTTTTTTTGTGTTGTCCTTACCAGGTTTTGGTATCAGGGTAATGTTGGCCTCATAAAATGAGTTAGGGAGTACTGACTCTTCTTCAATTTTTTGGAAGAGTTTGAGCAGGAGTGGTATTAGATCCTCTTTGAAGGTTTGGTAGAATTCACTGGTGAAGCCATCTGGTCCAGGACTTTTGATTTTGGGAAGGTTTTTGATGACTGATTCAATTTTGTTACTGGTGATCGGCCTGTTAAGATTTTCCAGTTCTTCATGATTCAGCCTTGGAAGGCTATATGTTTCTAAAACCTTGTCCATTTTTTCTCAGTTATTAAATTTGGTGGCATATAGTCCTTCATAGTATTCTTGGATAATCCTTTGTATTTCTGTGGTGTCCGTGATAACTTCCCCTTTTTCATTTCTGATTTTGTTAATTAGTGTCTTCTCTCTTTTTGTCTTAGTGAGTCTAGCCAAGGGTTTGTCGATTTTGTTAATCTTTTCAAAGAACCAGCTCTTTGTCACATTAATTTTTTCTATTGTCTTTTTGTTCTCTATTTCATTTAGTTCTGCTCTGATTTTTGTTATTTCCTTTCTTCTGCTGACCTTGGGTTTCGCTTGTTCTTCTTTTTCTAGTTTTTTAATGTGTTACATGAGGTTATTTATTTGGGATTTTTCTTGTTTCTTGAGATAGGCCTGTAGTGATATAAATTTCCCTCTTAAAACTGCTTTCGCGGCATCCCAAAAATTTTGGTAGGATGTATTTTCATTGTTATTTGTTTCTATGTATCTTTTGATCTCTCCTCTAATTTCTTCTTTGACCCAGTCGTTCTTTAAAAGTATGTTGTTTAATCTCCATGTATTTGTGTTTTTTCCTGCTTTCTTTTTGCAGTTGATATCCAATTTCAAAGCCTTGTGATCAGAGAATATGCTTGGTATGATTTCAATCTTCTTAAATTTGCTGAGGCTGATTTTGTGTCCCAATATATGGTCTATCCTTGAGAATGTTCCATGTACACTAGAAAAGAATGTATAGTCTGATGTTTTAGGATGAAGTGCTCTATATATGTCAATTATGTCCATTTCATCTAATGTGTCATTTAGGGCTGCGATTTCGTTATTTATCTTCTGTTTGGATGATCTATCCATAGCTGTCAATGATGTATTTAAGTCCCCTAGTATAATTGTGTTTTGGTCAATTTCTCCCTTTAGTTCTGTTAGTAGTTGCTTGGTATATTTCGGTGCTCCCTGATTGGGGGCATAAATATTGATGACTGTTATGTCTTCTTCTTGTATAGTCCCCTTTACCATTATGAAATGTCCATCTTTGTCTCTTGTTATCTTTTTCACCCTGAAGTCTGTTTCAGTGGAAATCATTATGGCTACACCTGATTTTCTCTGGGTACCACTTGCTTGGAGTGTCAATTTCCACCCTTTCTCTTTGAGTCTATGCTTGTCCTTGTAGCTTAGATGTGTCTCTTGTAGACAGCATATGTATGGTTGGGTTTAATTTTTTGATCCAATCTGCTACTCTGTGTCTCTTTATTGGTGAGTTCAGTCCATTTACATTTAGGGTGATTATTGATATGTGAGGATTTCCTGCCATTCTGTCTTTAGTTTTCTAGTAAGGCTGTGTCTCCATTGTTTCTTTGCCTTTTTGTTGTTGTCTGTTATTTCTGTGTGGTGGTATTCTATGATGTTTCCCTCTGTTTCTTCTTTTATTACAGTATATATTTCAGATTTGGATGTTTTTTGAGTGGTTACCCTTGAGTTTATGTAAAAGAAAGTTTGATATTTAGAGTATTCCAGTTTCTTCAGTACGCTTACTTTCTCTATTCCCATATTCCAGTTCAGGCCTTTACGCTCCCCCTTTTTATGTTTCGGTTGCCACAAGTTGTCCCTGTTGATGGTGGTCTAATAGCCTCCTTTAGTATTTCTTGTAGTGCAGGTCGTGTATTAGAAAATTCCCTCAGCTTCTGGATGTCTGGAAAGGTCTTTATTCCTCCTTCATATCTAAAGGAGATCTTTGCTGGATATATTATTCTTGGCTCATGATTTCTCTCTTTCAATAGTTTGAATATTTGGTTCCATTCCCTCCTAGCTTGTAGAGTTTCTGCTGAAAAATCTGATGATAATCTAATGGGCTTTCCTTTGTAAGTTACCGTCTTCTTTTCCCTGGCTGCCTTGAGGATTCTTTCTTTGTCATTGATTTTAGACAGCTTCAATACAATGTGCCTTGGTGAAGGCCTGTTGGGATTGAGGTAATTAGGTGTTCTATTTGCTTCTTGGATTCGAGGATCCAGTTCTTTCCACAAGTTTGGGAAGTTCTCATCGACGATTTGTTTGAATATATTTTCTGTTCCCTTCCGTCTTTCTTCTCCCTCTGGTATGCCCATTATTCTTATATTGCTCTTTCTGATGGAGTCAGAAAGGTCTTGTAGAGTTCTTTCATTTCTTTTAAGGCTCAAGTCTCTTTTTTCTTCCATCTGTGTAAATTCCAGGTTCCTATCTTCGATGTCACTGATTCTTTCCTCCATCTGGTCAACTCTACTACCTAAGCTGGATATTTTATTGTTAATTTCTTCTATTGAGTTCTTAATCTCCAGAAATTCTATTAGGTTCTTTTTTAAGATTTCAATCTCTTTTGTAAAATGCTCATGGTGTTCTTTGGTTGTGTTTCTGAGTTCATTAAACTGCCTTTCTGTGTTTTCTTGCATCTCGTTCAGTTTTTTCAGAATTGCAATCTTGAATTCTCTGTCATTTAAATCACAAATATCTCTAAGTTCCTTTTCTGGAGACTTTTCACTTTCTTTCTGAGCTATCTTGTTGCCTTGGTTATTCATGGCAATCACTGATTTACTATTTCTCTTCCTAGACATCTACAGGAGTGTCTTCTGCAACAGGTTGATAGGTATGCGAAGAGCTTTTGGAGTTCCAAAGCTCTTTCTGCACCAGATTCAGAGCCGGTATGTTTCAGCAGGTCTGTTTACTCCTGCAGGGATCCGCCCAGATAGGTGGGGCCAGGGGCGGGGTGAGTTGTGAGAGGTGGCCCAGAGCAATGGCGGCGACCACCACCACAGCCAGTCCTGCCTCCACAGCTCCCTCCCCTTTGCCTGAACTAGTTGAGCTGCGAATCTGTGTCTGCGGTCCACAGTTCTCAGAGCAGCAAATATCCTGTCCTTTGATCTGACACTGCTACTTTATCGCTTCTAGCACCGGGCAGGTGGGGGCGGGGCGAGCCCTGGGAGGGTAGGGAAGGGGCGGCCAGTCTCTGTGCCTAAGGCCTCTGCCCTTCGCCCGGCAGTGAGGGCCCAAACCACCGACCCTAGCTCTTTTCCCTCAGTCTTTGCTGCGGGGAACGTTGGGTTCATCCGTGCCATATGCTGCCCCCCCAGCCCTGCTGGCTGCAAGCGGAACCCTAGCAGTCCGAGTCCTTCCCCCTCCCGCAGCTGCGGAAGATCCGGGAGCAGCGGGCTCCGAGCACTGAGCTAGGTCTGTGTCCTGCGCCCGCGTGGCTCCGTCTCCGCACTTCTCCTCTCCCTCCTCTCCCGCTCGCGCGATTCACCCACCTGGAGGTGAATTCAGTAGTGGGCCTCTTCGTCTTGCCTGTCTGCTGTGCAAGGAGTCCTTTGTGGAGTTATTGTTGTCCGATTCGTTGTAAATTCCAGGGGAGCGTTACAGAGGCTCACCTCACGCCGCCATTTTTTTCCCCCTCTCCCCTTCAATTAAATTTTATAAAGCAAGATTTATTTATTT
Organism: Rhinolophus hipposideros; assembly: GCF_964194185.1. Lineage (NCBI taxonomy): Eukaryota > Metazoa > Chordata > Mammalia > Chiroptera > Rhinolophidae > Rhinolophus > Rhinolophus hipposideros. The sequence continues at coordinate 22,939,285 of NC_138049.1, read as the reverse complement.
TTATTCCTCTTGGTATCAAACAGGATTTAAGGCAGTTTCATTAATATGAACTAAATACCTAATTGAAAAGTAGTTAGATTATAATAAAGTTCATGCTAATGTGGATAGGGCTAAGAGTTTAATGGATCCCTAACCTATTGGTGTTATTACTTCTAGACACCACCTCCACTAATTTAATGCAAACATTTGCTTATAGAATTTTTAAAATTAAATTTATCGGGTTGGTAATAGTAAAATTACGTAGGTTTCAAGTGTACAATTTTATAATATGTCATCTATATATCACATTGTGTGCTCACTACCCAGAGCCAGTTTTCCTTCCATCATCATATATTTGACTCCCTTTAGATGTTTAGTACTGTTTTAGCTACAAATAATTTTTTGTAAGTGTAGTATATGGTTTTTAATAAGAGGTCCCACGTATCATCCCTTAAAGTGTTGCCTAAGAATATAAAATAGTTTCTAAAAGGGACCAAATCAAATGTCAATAGGGTCAGGCATGGTGATAGTGGAACTGGCAGGCATGGTTGAGGGATCCAGGCTCCTGGTTTATTCCATTTTATGATTAACTGAGGGTCAACTCTGTTTGCTGTGACACCAGGTACTGCAAGAAGGGAAGGGGAATTGGCATTTCAGGAATGCACTTCCATGTATGCATGTGTTTAAACATAGTGGTTTGTCTGCCTCTTTCCTACCCCTCATCACAGCACCTCTCTTTTTACCTCTCGCTTAATTTTAGATGAAATACCCATATATTCTCTACCTTCAACTTTGCAACTGGCTATGAATGAATGGGTGCTAAAATATCACAGTTGATGTGGATTTAAAGGATTACATTTTGGAGAATATTTGCATTTGAATAAAAAACTCAGTAAATGGAAACCCTCCAAGACCCAATGGAGTCATCTCTCATGGTCGATACTTAGTTTCCATGATAGGCCAGAAACTGATGTTGGAATGAGAGAGATTTCTATGATGGACTCATCAAAATCATACCATAGATGTGTCCAGCCCTGCTCTCAGATCTGTCATCCTGGAAATATAAATTTTTACTAACCTAGTAAAAGGAAACCACTAACATTAGAGATAATGTATTTTGGAAAACAAGTCATACATTATATAACAGAAATTTTAATATTTAGTGTGATCCTACAAAACACCATGTACTTTCCTTTTTAAAAAAATATTTTGTAACCAGAGTCACCAATGAAAATTTTGCAAAGTTGCATATTTCTTCTCCCCTTAGGTTTGAAAGTTCTTTACCTTCTTCATTTTCAGCAAATTGGCAAATATAGCTTTTCCTCCTCGAGTTAGAATAACGTACTAAAGCATTTTGAAAATTCACCCATCAATTATCCCCTTTTTTTCTCTAGAAAACTATTAACCTCTTTTTTCATTGATTTTACTGCCTCACAGTCAAATCAACTTACCTGTATTTGTTTTCCATGGTTCAGTGTGCAGAAATGAGCAATGATTTCCTTCATCAACCATCCACCTAAAATTGTTTTGCTTATTAGTCTGTATACATTGTTTTCCTACCAAAACATAACACATCAGAGTAGAAGGATTTATTGCCCAATTTCATTCCCCTTTCCAGTACAGAAGCATAAAACTAGTGGTGTCCAATGTGCTATAGAATGAAAACAGACTGTGCTGATACAGAGTTCCTACTTCTCTTCAATTTAGTAGCATCCTCCGTTTGTAGTTTTATCACCTGTTTGTTCCAGTCATGAATTGTTTCCTCTAGCTCATCTGAACTTCTTCCTTAATATGCTTTTGGAGCCTTGATTTCCTTCATAAATGTATTTCTTTAGTTACCATCTCCTACATACTATCTATCTATCTATCTATCTATCTATCTATCTATCTATCTATCTATCTATCTATCATCTATCTATCCAGAACAAAACTTTTTTCTGATTGTTTTCCTATGACCTTTAGTCTGAACCACTCATAAGACTTCTATTACTTAAAGCTTGATGACAGATTTTGTATACTTGTATATTTGTGATATATTTCTAAATTATTATAAGTTCACTCTGTTCCACTACTAATAGTGAGCATCTACCACATGCCAGGTGCTATATTATGAACAGAGGATACTAAAATGAATAAGACAAAATTCCTGACCTTGAAAGCTTACAGTTAAGAGGTAGTGACACACATTGAAATAAATAATTAGGGTATAATGTCATCGAAACAATCAGAAAATGATTTACAAAATACAAATGAGACCCAGAGATGTCTCATGGTTGTCATAGAGTATCTTCATTGAGATGATGTGGAGTTGGGCCTTGAAAGATGAATTGATTGGAAGACAGAGGGGCACTAGTAACAAAGATTTTACGGAGGGAGAGCATGGCATATTTGAGTGACAGAGATCAACAATCCCTTATACACAATTCCAAAGTCCAGGAAGTTCCATGAACAAACGTTTTCCTTAACTTTTTTGGTATTGACTTTGATCTAATCTGATCTCACTTGTCAGGAGAACCTCACATGAACTGGCATGAGATGAATAATTTTGTTTTTTGCAGATATATTGATATGTTTGATCATATGGTATTACCCCAGACCTCTGATAATCTAAAGTTAGGTATTGAATTACCTTTTGATAATCTGAAAAATTCTGAATTCTAAGGCACATCTGTCCCTACCACTGTTGAAGAGAGATTATGGGGATAGAGTGGGAAATTTTAATGGATGTTAAAGTGGAATGAAAAAGATGTGACTGGAAAGATAATTTGGAGCCAACTGTGTAGCATATTTCATTCCAAGACTGATCAATTTGGACTTAAACCTATACACATGAGAAAAAGTATGCATGAAAAGGCCTGGCTTAACATGGTTTTCAAGGCCTTTGCCTTATATTCTTATTTTAGACTTCAGCAAGAGTAACATATCCTTTCTGAAACTTTCTCTGCCTTCACAGGTAGAACTAATCTCTTGCCTCTATGTCCACATGGCTCCATTCACAGGATCCTGTAGTGCAGCACACTGTGTCACACGACTGGCTTGTTTTGTTTCTCCACTTAACTAGAAATAAACTACATCAAGAGACCACTTGTTACAATTCATTCAGCTGCTCTTGTTTATTTGTTTGTTTGTTTATATTTTATTGGATTAGTGGTTTGCTGTCTTCATTCGTTTAGACTGCTGTAAGAGAATGCCATAGATTGGGTGGCTTACAACAGGAATTTATTCCTTAGAGTTCTGGAGGCTGGAAGTCCAAGTAAAGGCTCCAGCGTATTCTGGTGAGGGTCTGCTTCCTGTTTCATGGATGGCTGTCTTCTCTCTCTGTCTTCACATGGAGGAAAGTGTAAGAAAGCCCTCCGTGGTTTCTTTTATAAGGGCACTAATGCCATTCATGAGGGGTTCACTCTCATGATTTAAGCACCTCCCGTACACCCCAACTCTACATTTTGGGGGTTAGGTTTTAACATATAAATTTTGGGAGGACACAGATATTCAGTCTATAGTACTTGCTTATTAACTTTTCTTGTTCCAAAAGGATTTAAGGCAGCTGGGACCATCTCTCAATAACTTTGTATTGAATACATTAACTAAAGTAAATACTACATTCATAGTGCCTGTACTTAGTGCCAGGCACTGTTCTAAGGGTTTTACAAAAATTACAAAATTACCTCATTTAATTCTCACAATGATCTTGTGAGATAGGTGCTATTATGATACTCATTTGTGAGTTGAGGAAACTGATGCTCAGAGATGTCAAATAACTTGTGCCACATACCTACTGCTTTTCAAAGCCATGGCCTTTCATCTTAACCGCTAGCCACACTGCCTCTTGATGAATGAACTCTGCATTCCTTGTACTATGTAGCAAAATGTCTCACATGTAATATATTCTCAAGATAGACTTGTTGATAGACTAGGTGAACAAAATTTGAAATTTTAAAAAGATAATTCTCCTGCATTTACAAAAGTGACCTCTTTTCAATGACTTCAAGTTACTTGTACCTAAGTACCACATTTGGGATGGTGAGGGCAGATCATTCAGGTATGTTCTATAATATATATATATATGTATATATATGTATGTATGTATACAACTTACTTGTATATTTAAAAATCAAACATATATACATAAATACACGTATATATACATATATATACACATGTATGTATACATATATATACGTGTATATGTTTGATTTTTAAATATACAAGTTAGTTGTACTCATTGTAAAAATTATATATATGTATATATACAATGTGAAAGTCCTCCTTAATTTCTCTCTCTAGATTCCATTACTCAGAGTCCACTCATATGAGCAGTTGAGTATCTGCATTGACATATGGCATTGACATATTCATATACATTTATTCACATACATACATATAAAAGTTTTACACATATATGTGTATATAAAGCTGTTGATTTAACTGTCTCTTGTAGTTTAGTCCAGTTAATTTAATGTAACTTATATGAAAATTATGGCTACCATAACTATAAATTTTATTTGTCTCTTAGCAAAAAATGCCCTGGGTTCTTTCCATTAGCACAAATGGAATACCTGAATGACTTCTGTGGTTTGTAAAGTGTAATAGGTAAATTTGGTGCTTTGTGAGGTAAAGTGTTTTGCATGACAAGACAACGTGGGATCTAGTAGGAGTCTGTCATGGTTTAAATTATCATGCTTTTTAATGAGCTACAAGAAGGGATGAAAAAGCTCTTAATTAAATTTACAGATGACTCTAAATTGGAAGATGTTAAAAACATCCGTGAGGATAGATATTTAAAGCAGTTAGAAATATGTGAAAGAAATAGCAAAATGATATTTAGACTGCAAAAATTTTAAGTGAATGTGTTAAAGCCTTATTAATCAGCCTGTCAATTACTCATAATAAGTGGAAGAATGCATGTGATGTGACTTCTGCTTTTACAATGTTGCATGGCTACAAAACTAAGATCACTCCAAAACCTTTGTTCATATCCACACCAATGTATCTCAAGAGTCTCTTAGAATAATTAATCTCACAAGTTACCCACTGTTTTTTTTTTTAAGTCATTATAAGATGCTTCATTCTAGAGATAAAATTAGAAGAAATTAATGTTAACCGTAAACCTACTATCGATGGTCATTTTATATACATGAATTATCTCATATAATTCTCACTGTAACTGTGAAGAAGATACATTGTTAATAGTTTTGGTTGTTCATTTTTATCTCAGTTTACATCTGAATTTGACAATTTATTGTCTGAGGTGACATTTTCTCCTAAAATCAGACTTCCATGTGAACTCACATTAAAATATCTATATATATTCAAATAAGTAAAAAAAGAACAAATTTCTATTTTAATTAAACTTTTGAAATTAAAATGCAATGCTACACTAGTTACCACTCATAAGCAAATGAGTGATTCCTAAATGAGGCTAGTTATGCAGAGAAAACCATGGAGAGTTGTGTTGATGAACTACAGTAATAATGACATGTGTCCATAGTTTGTTGTTGAGTGTGTGCCAAGCATTTGTAAAATATCTATTCATCAGGCAATACTTAGTGAGAATGTGTTTAGCCAGTATAACAAGGTATATGCAAATGAGCTTCCCATGAGACTTTGCAACAAACATTTAATTAGCTATACAAAGAAACAGTTAAATATACAAACACACGTTGCAGGAAATTGGCTGTTGTGTATTGTTAATTTTGTGCACATAATACCTTAATAGCACCATTTAATAACATACGTCTGTATTATATGCTTATTAATGGAAATGTGTAATTTTACTTAAAAATACGTTTTGTTGTACTTCTTATATCTTTCTTTTCTTACTATAAAAATCATAAAATACTAAGTAACATAACTGGAATATTTTTAGTATTTCATTTGTAAATAAGGATAGGAAAATGTCAAAACTGAAATATGTATTTATCAAGTTGACTCAGAAAGGAGAAATTCATAGAATAGTATACATTATTTATCATTTTACACAAAAAAATAATACTGATCTATATTTTAAAAATTATTATATTTATTCAAAAATTCTTGTCAAACTTTTTATGTTCTTTATTTTCCCACTGTAAACGCTATATGTCTTTTCTTAAAATCAAAACTCATTAATGTCATTTATAGTTTGAGCATTTAAATGTCAAGAAAATTCTCTTTTATGAACCTGGGTCTTTAAAAAATATTTGATATTTTGTAGCTTTAAATTATAAAAGCACTCTTTAGGAACATATTCAGAACAAAATTTAAATCTTACTGTTCTGTAATTATCACACATGTTTATATCTATAGTAATTTTCATTGTTATAGTCTGTGTTTGTTATTCACATACTGATTAGCAAAGAGTTAACAGTATTATTGTATAACTCATATTGTAATAAGGTGCTTAAAAATACATTCAGAATAGTCTTTTTTTAGGGATTTAAAGAGTAATCACAAGTTAAAGCATGAATCATAACTCACAATTTCAAGCAAGTCTTTGATTTTTAGTATTAATTAACTTCTTTAGTATTAATTAACTTCTATTTGGTGAGATGCAGAAATAACTTTTTTAAAATTTTTGAACACAGTCATTTTATTTTGGTTAGTCAGGAGGAGTTACTAAGTGTAGCAGCTGACCAGCCAGCCTTCCCAATACTATTTGCATCTCTGAAGTCCCCACGGACAGAAAGGAGTCTTTTAATTGGTGATTCAACTTTAGTAGAAACATGCATTTAGGAAATGAGGCCTACACTGTTGTCTTCACACTAGGCAAACCAGCTCCTGTTGTCATGGTGATCTTCTATAGCATGCTGGAGCCAGTGATGTGGAAAACAAGATGGCTTCCTCCTTTATTTAGCCTTAAAGAAAGTTGCAGATATTAGCAAGTGACTATTGAATTAAAAATCTATATTTTTAAGAATGTGAAAACTAACATATGTGGACATTTTTGTTTGCTTAAAATTTAACTGTCTCCCAAACTCCTAAAATTATCTATGCTTTTCAAGGTAAAGGAATTATTTTCTTAATTTTAATTGGAAATGTCTTAAAACACTGCCTTTCAGTGGGGCAGTGCTTCACAAAACAGGTCAGATTTCAGTTCATGTATGATTTCTATTTATTTTGGATTAGTATGAGGGTTACAGAATGACACATGCTATATGTAAACTTTATTGTGTAAGAATAAGCTGCTTCAGCAATTTCAATGCTTATAAAGGAGTTCTACATTTGAAAGAGATCCCGACTATTCAGATTGGATGCCCGTAAAGGAGGAAAAATGCATAAAGGAATCATCTCAGTCATCAAAAATGAGAAAGAAGCCCCTTGTTACTCACAAATGACTTTTTAATCTCCAATTTAAAAATGGAATGAGCAATAATCTGAGTGGCTTCTTAATAAATATTTGGGCACAAAACAGTCTTTCCATTTTGGGCTACTCTATCCATTCACTGAACTGAGAAAAATCTCTGAAATATTTTGTAAGCATTAGGAGAGGTGGAAGGAAAAGATGCAAATGCTTTACAATTAATGAATTAATTGTTCATACTGCATTTTGTTATGAAAACAAGCATGCAGGAAAAAAAGGCAAAATTTCCACCTAAAGTAAGATATATATTTTCAAAGTTAGTATGAACTTCAAGTGATAATCACATTGTATTGCAGAATGCATGTGCACAATAACAAATTTGTTTACTTATTTGATTATACTTTTAAGAAAGTGATGGTAAAGTTAAGTTTTATATATGTAGGTAGTTACTTTTTATATTAATTCATCATTTTGATGAATAGACACAGTGTTCAATAAAGACATTGATATCAAGGACTTTAAAACTTCAAATACAGTGTTTTCCAAACTGTTCTTTGGGACACTAAGTGTTTTGGGCAGTGTTAATGTTATTTTGATCAAAGAGTTTCAGGGTCCAATTCGCTTGGAGAAAGTTGCATTTTTATCACTTTTTGGTGATTCAAAATATATTTATATATTAAGGGTGCAAAGAAGTTGTACAATAGAAATCTGTTTACCTCAGTGTTTCCAAAATCTTTTTGATCATCAATTCCACACCCTCCTCCCCCCGGAATATTTAATTACATTTTGTGGCACATTATTGGTTTTGGAAACCCGACTTGGAACCATAATTTTAATAGAAGGAATTCTGACTTTCTGAATACTGATTTTCTTTTGCTCAGGACTCGGATGATCTTCATGTGTTCACATTTAGTATGTACCCTTAACACACATAATCCTGTCCACTGAGGTTCCTAGGCAATGTTTATACTGCAAGTATGAATAAAGGTTCTTTACACTGAGGCCGTGCCCTGGTGTGAAGTCCCACACATCTATTTTTCACCCCCTTTACCATCTTTTCTTCACAAACTACTTTGCAGAAGTGGTGGCAATGCTTTGTTTTGTTAGGAAAGAAAAAAAAAAAGAGGCTTGGGGATATTTTAGCCCAACATAACTTTATTTTAGAATCTCCGTCTATAATCACTGTGTTGCTGCTCAGTGAAATAAACTATACAGAGGTAGAAAGTTATACTAGGAAAACAACAAAGCTACAGAAAACCCTCTTAAACAGGAATTGAGAAAAACTTAGCAATAATTTTATATATATAAATAAATACACACACACACATATATATGTGTGTATATATGTATATATACATATGTGTGTGTGTGTGTGTGTGTATATATATATATATATATATATATATATATATATATATATATATAATGCCCCAAAAATGTATACAGATTTTAAGAAAGGAAAGCTGTATTAAAATTGAAATATTTAATATACTGGTAACAAAAGATGACTATAAGTCACGTTTGACTTCTGTAATTACAAGAGGTGATTAAGGTGGTTACCATCAGCATCCAGACACTTCTGATTTTATCTATCTATCTATCTATCTATCTATCTATCTATCCATAATATACTCTTTTAAGAGGAAGACAAACCAACAGTTAACTTTCCTTTGGCCCTTTCTGATATGTACATTTTTTAAAAATCTTTCAACTTTATTTGTTCAGAATTTATGAAAAACTGCATGCAGTTGCAGTTGCCTGGGCTCATTTTCACTGATTGGGAGTCATGTAATTCCACAATGTTAGGGGGCAGCAAACATGTCATTTAGTCAGGGGAGATGAGAGATACTGAATTAGATTACTTGGTAGGTCCAAGGACACTCCCTCTCCTCGTATTACTTGTAAGCACTGAAACATTTATAGAGCACAAAGTACACAGGCAAGATGGAAAACCTAAGATGATGAGATACATAAAAGGATGAGAAGAATAGTCAGTGAAGTGGAGAAAAAGGCCAAAGTAAATAAGCAAGCAGGTGGGTGACAGGACAGACATGCAAGGTAAGAAGGATGGATAGGGAGTATAATGGTTCACAGACAGGGAGAAAAGTGTTCACAGAAACAAACATGTACTTTTATGTGTAAAACACTTTCCTGGGTTCTCAGTGATTTTTCCCTCAATGAGATGAGCAGAGGCCTGACACAAACATGTCAATTTACTCTGCATAGGCCCATGTAACTTTCTGGCTTTTGCCCTGCCATTTGCCACCTTCCCTGTGGGAGTTGTCAGCTCAGGTAATTCCTATTGAATATCCTAATTACTGTTGTTTTATTTTTCTTTCTATACCTCAGCTCATTTTAGGATCCAAGAAAAGGAAAAATATAGAAACCAGGAAAGATTATTTTCAACATGTTACCAGAACCTGCCTGCCTGAATGTAAAAGTCATCCAAGTCAAGTAATGAATACTTTATTCTCAGATGTTCTCACAAAAGTTGCTGTTTCTCTGATTTCAGCTTCCAGGTCTCTACCTCCTGCAGCCCCACTGACTGTAATTTTCTTTGTATTTATAGAGTCTCCAATATTTCTTCTCCCATATTTCTGTATGGATATAGCAGTCTTCTAAAGTCATATTTATCATAGCAATTAGCTGAATTTACCCCTTTTCTGTGAAATGAAGGTGAGCAAAAGGTGGAAGAAAATTTTAATTTTGTGTCATTTTCCTTTAACATATGAACTTGCAGCAGACTGAGTGGTGAGTTTTTTTAAAACAGTATTTTCTCCCCTCCCCCCACGCAACTCATGTTTTCCCAGCAGTGAAGAAAATGAGTTATGCACACAACTGTTCAAAGTTACCTCATCAGATCAGAATCAGAGGGGGGTGGGGAAAGGAATCATTTTGCTATGAATAACCAGGAAGTGCGTTTCTGCAGGCAATGGGTTCAGAATGAAAACTGTAACTGCAAATAGTTGGTTTTAGAAAAAACTGGGGGAAAAAAACCTGTTGAATTACTTGTGGAGATAAAGTTGTGATGATGCCAGGCCTATTTAAAACAAATTGAATATATTGCTTCTTCTTAAATTCAATTTTCTCCAGATTATATCCATAGATTATTTATTGAATCGAGTACATGGAAAATAACTGACCACTGATTTTTGTGAGGTCCACCAACTAAAATATTTAATTATTTTGTCTTTTCCCTCCTCCTGATTTCTGAACAAAAAGAACATTTATTTTACCTTTTAAATTTACTTCTAGTTTAATTGCTTGCTTCCTATACCCCAACAGACTTAAAGCGTGACTGTTGACTCAGCTTCACCTAAACTGAACATCCAACTCTAGGTCTAATTAAAAAGGTTGAATGGCATCAAGTCAAATTGGGGAAAAATACTCAGTTTATGGCAGAGGGAAGTGAATGTCTTTTAAGAAAGTAGGTAAACTTCAAAACCAATCACTTAGATTTTAATTCCGAGAAGGGTATTTTTCAAACCTTTTAATTTAACTCACATGCCTTGTATGTAAATGAAATGTGATATTCTTTTTAAGAGCATTAGGTTGAATATAAAGAAACTTTCAAGATCTCCAGGGAGACCTTTCATTAGTGGTTCTTTTTACAACATCTGGCTAGTGACTTCTGACAGGCTGAAATTAGTGTCTTTTTCCTTTCAATTTTCTATGCTAAAACTATTAGGGAGATTACCTGTGGTCTAGAAAATGAAACAAAACCCACACTACACGTACTTCTTAATATATCCTTTGTAGTACATGTGGAATATAAAACAATTTTTATGGTCTAAAGAAATTTTAATTTGAATTCAATCTGTAATGTAGCCCTCTCTGGCTGGCCAGGAGACTGGGGTATAAACTCACCTGAGAGTTTTGCCTAGGTGGGGCGTTCTAAACTGTAAAATGGAGAGTGTGATAATTTTATAAAACAATCAAAATCCACTTTCTTAGTTCCAATCTAAGGCATATAAGGAAAGGTATTATATTAATATTAACAGAGCTCCAGAGAGAAAATGAAGTACAGAAATCATGAGGCAATAGATACTAGGAGAATTCAGCAGCTATGGCCCATAGAGGGGTTGGTTAGTCAGCAGTGGTAGAACTAGAGGAACAGGCAATAGGAGGGAAGAGAGAATAGATGTATGATCATAACAATGGATCACTGGAGTCAAGAGCAATGTTTGCCATGTGGGAAATATTACAAAATAAATGCTTACAACATCTCCCAAGCTCCTTTGCAGTTGGGTATGCCAGGTGACTATGTTTTGGCCAGTGGGATCTAAGCCAAATGTCATGTGGCAGCCTCTGGGAAGTTTCCTTATGATATAACATATGTGAAGTGTTAATTTTTCTTCAAGCTCACTGCCTCAGTTCTAGACGCTGCTATTTGGACCACTGGGTCATGCTTGATAGAATGATGAGAAATAAGGATATTGAGTTCCTTATATCCTGGGACACCATATCAACTTTGGATCACCTGTCCATATATTTATTTGAGGGAAACCTCAAGTTCTATTTTGTTTACACCACTTCCTCCTTCCACATCCCCCATGCTGATTTTTTCACTCAACCAAACCTACTTGTAAGTAATACATGTAGTTGAAGGAGTGCTAGGAAAAACTATATATTTGGATAAGAAAGAACACATGCAGATTTTGTAATTATTTGATGTATACTTTTCTAACAAAAAGGTCTAAAAATAAAATGTAGCTTCTTATCCCTGGAAGTGCTCAAGGGAATCTTTCATGTCAACTTATGAGATATGTTGGAGAGGAAATGTTAAGATTTTATGAGGATGTTGGACTAGATGATTACTCTGTCAATTTTCTATTATAATACAGGTAGACTGTAATTGATGAGTAGTTTGAGGTGTCTGTATTGCCCACTGTCTATTATAAGATTATTATTCCTAGTTTTGTTTCTTTTTTCTTTTTTCTTTTTTAATGAGGAAAGATATTCTTGTTTTTTCCTTACTAATTGTTGGCCATGTCTTTACCACATGACTTTATTTCTCTGTCTCTCTGGTTGTGTAGTTCAGACTCAGTGGGCTTCTGATCTAAATCTTTCCTCAGGAGATTAGAAATGAGAGAAGAATGTTAACTATTATTATTCTACTCAACACCTTAATGAGGTCCTATACAGTGTAATAAGGCAAGAAAAAAGATAAATACATCAAAATGTTAAAGTAGGAAGCAAACTGTCATTTTCTTCCCATGACTGTGTGCATAAAAAGTCCAGAAAAATCCACAGATTACATAATAATCAAATTGATAGGAAAAATTATGAAGAGAAAAATCTTGAAAGCAATAAGAGAGTGTGATATATTAGATATAGGGGAATAAAAATGAGTTTGGTTAAAGATATCTCATCAGAAACAATATACATCAAGGGACAGTAGAAAAACATTTGTTAACCCGCCCCTTAAAACAATCATAACTGTCAACCAACAAATCTATATCCAGAATGTTGAAATTATTTTTCAAAGTTTAAGAATTAAAGATTGTTGCATAAAAAGGAAAACAGAATTCATTGCCAGTAAATCTGTACTACAAAAAATATTAAAAAGAAAGTAATAAAAATAATACCAGGTAGAAAGTTGAATCCAAAACATATAATTTTAAAATGCTGTAAATGGAAATATTAAAGGTTTTATAAACAGTTTTTAAAAATTACAAGATGCTTGATTTTTTTGAAGCAAAAATAAAAGCAAAGATATTTGTGGTTGTAAAATATATAGAAGTTAAAGGCCTAAAAACCAGTGCAAATGATGGAAAGATGAAGTGGAAGAGGGTCGTTACATTAAAAGTGAAGGACTGTAATATTATTTGAAGGTAATATTTACTATCAGAAATAAATAATACATATTTTAAGCTTTAGATCAACTGTGAGGAAAAAAAAAGCATGTAAACTAATAATCCAACAGTGGACATATACTGAATGTTGAAAAGTACACAATCAAGAAGGAAAAAGAAAATAAGGGATAATGACAAAAAGAATAAATAGATAATACATTGCAAAATGGTAATCATATTGTTACATAAAATGTAAAAGGTGAATATTGCAATTAAAAGGCAGAGAGAGAGACTGGTATAAAGCCAAACCTAATGATATGCTGCCTAATGAAATAAATCTTTAAATATAAAGATACAGATAGGTTAAAAGTAAAATTCGGGAAAGGATATACTTACATGAACTATATAAAAAGTGGAGTGATTGTTAGTATTAGAAAATGTCAGCTTTTAGACAATTAGCAAAGATAAAGAGGGCTATTTCATATTTTATTGAAAATATACATCAATACCATATATATGCCTCAAAACAAAGCTTCAAATTCTATGGCACGCTAACTGATATAACTGAGAGAAGAAATAGATAAATTCATTATTATAGTCGGAGATTTCAACTGTCATCTCTCGATATTGATAGAACGAGTAAACAGATAATAAATAAGGATAGAGCATATATGAACAACACTATCAACCAACTTGAACACATTAACATTTGTGAAATATTAACCAACAATAGCAGAATACACATTTTTTTCAATTGTGTAATGAACATTCAGTAAGATAATGGACCATGGTACAATAACCGCCAAACTTAGGGGGTTGAAATAATATTGAAATATTACATATTTAAAAAATATTGAAATAATATTTTTCCTGACAGCAATAGAATATTTAAAAAAATCAATAACAAATTTTTGGAAAATTCCAAATATTTATAAATTATATGACACACTTTGAAATAACTGACCGTACAAAGAAAAAAAAAGTCACAATGGGAAATTATAAAATATTGTGATCACAATGATAATCAAAATACAATATATAAAAATTTATGGGATAAAGTAATGTTTACAGGTAAATTTATACCTTAAATTTTTACAATAGAAGAGGAAAAAGGTGTTTAAATAAAAATACTTAAGATTTCATCTTAAATAAACTATAAAAATACCAAAATAACCTAAACTAAGTATAAAGAAAGAAAAAATAAAGAATATAGAGGAATGAAATAGAAGAAACAATAGAAAAAAAATTAGGAAAACCCACTGATAGCTCTTTGAATAGGTGAATGAAATTGATTCATCTCCAGCTAGACTGATTGAGGAAAAAAAAGGTCAGGGAGAGACACAAGTTACCAATATCAGGAATGATAGAATGGGGCACCACTACAAATCCTATTTGGGCTAATAGGAGAATACTAGAAACAAATTTATCTAGTAAGTTTGACAAATAAAAAATGAAACCGGCCGATTCCTTGAAGGATAAAAATTACCAAGTCTGACACAAGACAAAAATTGAAAGATCCAAATAAACCTATATCTAGTAAATACATTTTTTTGTGATTAAAACTCTTTCTATGAGAAACCCCAAGGCTCAAAGAGCTTCACTTGTGAATTTTCTCAAACATTTCAGAAACATTTAATCCCAATCATACATTAACTCTTTCAGAAAAATCAAAGAGGAGGAAATACACTGCAACTCATTTAATGAGAACAATAGTGCTCTAATGCTGAAACCAAAAACAGACATTACCGAAGGGAGAAATACAGATCAATATCCTTCATGAATATAGATGCAAGTATACTTAACAAAATTTTAGTAAATTGAATTCTTCAATATATAAAAAATATAAAACAACAGAAACAGTAGAAAAAAATTTATACACATATATATTTGTTTATTTCAGGAATTAAAAATTGATTCAACATTTTAATATTCATTATATTAATAGAAAAAAGAGGAATATTCTAGATCATCACCTAGATACAGAAAAAGAGTGATAAAATTCATCACCCACTTTTAAAAAACAAAATTTCTAGCAAATTGTGAAATGATAAATGGCATTTACAAGACTCCTACAGCTAAAATTATATTTAATGCTAATAGAGTGAATGCTTTTTCCTCAATATCTGGAACAAGGGAAGAATGAATATTCTCACTGATTTTTTAAGTAAAATACTAGCAGTCCTGGTTAATACAATAGGACAAGAAAAAAATTATAGAGATTTTTTTTTTTGCTTCAATTGTGTTGTACATGTAAAATCTTAAAGCATCTACAAAAAAATTACTAGATATAAAAAGTGAATTTAGCTATATATATTTATATATGTGTATATATGTATACGTATACATGTATATATATACATGTATATATATATATATATGTATACATATATATGTGCGAGAGAGAGAGAGAGAGAGAGAGAGAGAGAGAGAGAGAGAGAGAGAGAGGAGAGAGAATAATAAAGGAAATAATCCAATTTTTAATAAAGGGTAAAACTTAGGCACTTTGCAAGAGAAGATGTACATAGCCCATAAGCGCATGAAAAAATACTGAACATCTGTATTCATCTGAGAAATTACAATTAAAAACAAATTAATACCATTACTCACATACAATAATGGTTAAATTTAAAAGACTGATAATACTAAGTGTTGATAGTATTTGGAACTCTTTTGTTACAAGTAAGAGCATAAAATGGTACAAAATTCATCAAACTATACACATAAAATTGGTATAATTTATGTTATGTAAGTAATGCTTCAATAAATTTGATTACTTAAAATGGTATTTTTATATACTAACAATAAAAAATCAAAAATAATTGTTATGTTTTCAATTTTATTTAAATTTATTTAAAAAGTTTTAAATATTTTACTCACAATTTCTTCAGTAAACACCGCATATCTAGGAATAAATCTTATTGAAGGAGTGACATATTTCTACATTGAAATCTATAAAACTGAAGTACCTAAATAAGTGGAAAGCTATTCTATATTCAAGGACTGGATGGCTCATTATTATAAAGGTAACAATTCTCTCCAAATTGATTTATAGATTCACTGCAATTCCAATCAAAGTCTCAACAGGCAATTTAGTAGAAATTGACAAATATATTATAAAATATACATTAAAATGCAAAGGTCAAGAGAAGAATAGCCAGTTTTCAAGAAGAATAAGAGCAAAGCTAGAGAACTTATATGACCTGACATCAAGCTTTATAAAGTTATAGTACTCAATATAGTGTGGTACTGATCAAACAAATTAAGCTAACATATGACAAACTTTCTACTGTGATACAATGCAAAAAGGATGATTTTTTAAATAAAAGGTGCAGGATCAGTTGAATATTTACATGGAGGAATAAAACCTCATACCACCAAATAAATTTCATACCAGTCACAGATCTATTTGTTTACAATAAATCAATAGAATTTCTAGAAGGAAATTTCTATCTATCTATCTATGTATCTATATATCTATGTATCTATGTATCTATCTATCTATCTATCTATCTATCTATCTATCTATCTATCTATCTATTTATCTAAAGTTTGGACAGGCAAAGCGTTCTTCAACAGAGCACAAAATACCTCCAAAGCACCATAAAAGAAATATTGATAAAGAACATTTCATCAAAAACTTTGTTAGAAAATACTCTATCTGCAATACATACACCCAACAAAGCACTTGTATGCAGAACATATTAAGAAATCAAAAGAAGGTAGAACATCCAACTGAAAAGCAGCAGAAAATTGATGAAGTGCTTTACATTAGAGGACACAGAACTGAATAACAAGTATGAAGGAAGCTCTTCAAAATCATTAGTCATCAAATAAATTCAAATAATAACCATTTTGAGAATCTACTACCTAACCGCTGAAATGGCTAAAACTTAAACAAGCATGCAAAAGCCCTGAAAATACCAAATATAAACAAAGATGTAGAGAAATTGGAACTCTAATAGATAATGATAATTTAAATTGGCATAATTACATTGGAGAACTCCTTGACATTATCGACTAAAGCTGGATATAGTCATATGCCCTGACCTAGCATTTTTATTTCTCAATGTATTTCCAACAGAAATGCATTCATGGCTATGTTATTGCTAATAGCCGAAAACTGGAGTCAGCACGAATACACACTTAGCAGTTGAATGGATGAATTATTTTAGTATAATATTACAATGGAAAATGCTGCATGGATTTATCTCACATAATAATATCATACAAAAGAAGTCAGACACACAAGAATGCACATTGTATGATTCCAGTCACAGAAAGACCAAAAGCTGAACTAAAATCTTATGACAGACATCAGAATAGAGGTTACTTCTTAGGTAGGGGCCATAAAGAAGGCTTTTTTGGTTCTTGTAATATTCTATCACTTGATCTGTGTGGTGATTACCATGATATGTTCTAGTAATAAAAATTGTTCATGCTGTGCGTTTAAGATTTATGCACTTATATTCCAATAAAAATGTTTACAAAAAGTATAGTTTACATGATAGACATATACACAAAATGTTAAGGGGAGTTAATGTTAAGGGGAGGGGTAGCAGATGAGGGAGGGGACTGAGGATGGGATTATGAATTTGGACTGAAATTTGAAGAAATCATCCGAAAAATTTCAATTTTTGATTTCTGGAGTGGAGGAGTCATTTAAAAGTCCTTGTACCCAATGAATTGTCATTATTGGAATGACTATTTGAGTATCACAGAAAATTCATATTTTCAGAGAGCTGCCTGCAATGAATTTTTCTGCATGATCTTGGTCATCCATGATGGTTCAGAACTTGTGCCATTATAACCATAATTTGCAACAGTTCTTTTGAGAAATGCCTAATATGTGTGCATCAAAACCCATAGTGCAAGTTTCTGTCCACTAACACAACCTAAGAAAACGTCTTTTTTATCACTACATGTTTACCTTTTCTCTACTTCAAAAGAATTAGTTTAGTTTCTAGGTTTGAGACTTGAGTATGGGCTACTTTCCAATTAATGACACAATATTTGTCAAAGTTTTTTTTCTTTTTCTTGAAATAAAACAAAATAATTAGATCAATATCCGTCTTACTATTTACTTACAACATGCTTACCTCCAAAGTTCAGCATGATTTCTTCTTCTGTTATGCTTTGTTTCTCTTGACTACTTCAACCCATTTAAAAACACAGCGTGAAAAAAGACTATGGAGCATTAGGGCTCATGTTTAGATGTTAACAGATATCCATCTTTTAAAAACTTCTATAGCACTTATGATTTTCACTTTATTTAATTTTTGTATTCATCAGGGTACTTAATTCTGGCAGTGTTAAAAAAATACCTCAGTACCTTCACACAATAAAATTTTCTTACTCGTATCTCAGTCAAATGCTGATCCAGGACTTTCCTTCAAAATTGTGTATATAGCATGTGTTCTTCTCCTCAAAGAATTCCTAACTGATCATAACCTGATAAAAATTATGTTTCATTTTTTTCTATGTGAATCTGTTTCCACATTTTAAAATTGGCTGAGTATATTAAATGAATAATATGTGAATGCATCTTCCCTCCCTATTCTTTCCTTTCCCCCTGTTCTCCCCACACAGTTCTTTAAGCTACCTTCCTTCTCTTAAATTATATTTACTTTCTACAAGATTTTTATTTTTTTCACATTCAAGTTTTCCATAATCAATTATTTTTAAAGACCTCTTACTTAGTGGTACAGACAATTGTAAACAAAATTCATTTATTTAAACAACAGACAGGAGATAATTAGCTAATGTGTACAGGTGGTAATAACAGACTTTTGGAAGCGTATAGTAAATAACAGTTTGTGGAAATTAGTTTTCTTTTAGCTAGGATGCTTTGACAGTCTTTGCCAGTACATGCAAAAATTTCATAATGAAGACCTAAGCAAAATACTAGCCAATTCTTGAGGTTTTGCATATCTGACAGCTCTTATTTTCAGATTTTATTGATGAGATTAAATATACTAAGTAATAAAGTACTTTGGGAGTTCTTTTCTAATTTGTATTTGATTTTGTTCTCCCACAGCACCAGCAATGAGCAGGGAAGCATTTATAATAATTGTGAGACAGTACGTAGAGCTCAACTAGGGTGGTGCTTTATTACCATATGCCAGGTAGGCCCACCTGTTTCTGGAATACATGAGAAGTACGGAAAATTCTGAGCCATGGAGTAAGATGGATAATGTGGAAAACCTCCTATTTTTCCTCAATCTGTCTCAGGGTACGTTCATTATTCAGGGTCTGAATTTCTCTTACTTCTCAAAATACACACGTATGTATCAGTGTCCAAGTATAGTCACCCAAAACGTTACAAAGGCAAATGAGAATAACTTTGAAGCCAACTCATCTTAGCCTTACCTTTAGATTTGCTCCAATAATTGAATTGCTCATATGGTATCCGGACATTTAAAACTGAATTTCAATTTCATAGTTTGCTGAAGGAATAAAATCTTTCTCTCTTAAAAATCCAGTTTGCATTACACTCCAGGTCAGGAGCATGATCTCAGGGGAAGGCATTTGGAACAATTAGGGCAGTCATAATGACCTCATGTTATTTTCCTTAAGTCTAATAAAAACCTTATAGATTAATAAAGATTTACAAGTTTCATGGCATTTTCACATCCATTTTTGTTCTTTATATAGAAAAGGAAACTGAAATTTGTAAACACTATGTTGCCCAATGTCAGTCAGCTATTAAACTCTAAAACACATGTCTTTTGGCTCCTAGTCCAGTAGCTATTCCAGGATGTTAAACAGTAGTTTGAAGAAATAGAGAGACAGAAGGAGAGTAAGAAGAAAAAAGAAAGCAATAAAAGGAAGAGGTAAAACAAAAAGGGAAAACATGCATTTTATTTCCACTTTGTGGACATTTATTTCTTAGGACCTCAAGCTACTACTGAGATCTATTCTGAACAGACAGTGCTTTTTCACTCATCACATCATTGTAGCCTCACAACAAATCTGGAAATTAAACCACTTATATAAAAAAAAAGTTGGAAGCTCAGAGAGATAAAGTAACTTAGCCAGGTTATATGGCTAATAATTGGCAGAGCTGAACTAAAACACAAGTCTTTCAGTTAACTCTGGCACATTAAATGCTGCCTTGTTAGAATAATATAGCAAAGTATGTATGTGTGGATATAGGTACATATATCCTTGTAGACATCTATAGGTGGGAGACTAATAAGACAACGGATGTTTATATGAGAAGCTGATAAATGTCAATGTAAATATGAGAAATAATGTACTAAAAATGGACACATTTTTAACACCTTACCTAATATTTAATCTTGCATATAATTGGAATGCCATTTGTTGATTTTTCCCACCCGTTAATTATCCACCCATAATTCAAACACATATTTACTCTATAGCTACCATATGCAAACTCCTTGAAAATGAATCATTACAGATTCTTCCCCCAAATTTATAATCTAATAAGGGAGATGAAATGTCCATAAAATTAATATAAATAGAAAGCAGTAATGGCCATAAAAGAGGTGTGGATAAAATCCTATGTTTTATACATAGTTTTATGTCAGAGGAGAGAGTGCTTGTTGCTTGAGAGGTTAGTGAAGTTTGTGGGTAATTAGTAAAGTAACTTATTTTAAAGTCACTCAAAAGTTGCTGATGGCAGGTTCTGTAAATTGGCCAATAAGAATCGAGTGAAGGGGACAAATACAAAACATTGTTGAGTGAGAATCAAGATATTGGATATGATGCAAGGAAGGGGGACTAGTCAAAAATGACAATAATGTTCTGAATCTCAAGAGAATATAGGGGAGGACAAAAGAAACACAGATCTTAGATGTAAGATTAGGGGATTCATTTTGAGATGGATTCTATTTAATGAACCAATCAGTAAAACAAATCATATTGAAATTGACAAGCATATATATATATATATATATATATATATATATATATATATATAATATTATTTGTTATAAAAGTAATTTTCCTAATCTTCCATCAGAAACTCAGATTTAGGACATCACTGTTGTCTTTGACTATTCCTTCCTTGACCCCTTGGTCCTTGTCTTTCCTGAGTCCTTTCAATTCCACTGTCATGATGTCTCCTATCTGTTCTCTTCTCTCCTTTCTGAATACTCGCACAATTTTCTCGATTGTACTTACCGTGGTACATAGATATGCATACCCAGCTTTTCGTATCTGACTATTTCTCACCCATAAAATTACAAGGACTCAGGTTCCACCCACCCATCCCATTTCATCTCTTCTCTGTCTTGTAGCCTAGTCTGCTCTGTAACCAGCTCCCAGCCATGTTGCTGTCATTTTGTCACTGCTATAGGCTAATGTTCCACTATTCCCAGGGGATGCTGTGATCACTTGGCATGCTGCTAGGTGCTTGGCTTGAGCCATGATTCAAAGCAGGGCTGCTGTGACCTACTGCTTAGGATTGCTTCTTCTCGTCCCTCTGAAAAGGAGTCGGAAAATAACACTGTCTTATTGTTATTTCCTAGATAACACTAAGGGTCTTCTAGAGGGTCTCCATTACAATATAGCTTGGGACTCAAAAGTGTTTTGTTACGCTTTATCCATATCCAGTTTTGCTCCCCACATGGCCTTATATGATATAAGGGGTGGCAGGGTTCTTGTAATAGCAATTTGTCCTCTGTGCTTCTTCCATCGTCAGTCCCCATTCCAGAATCTAACTCAATATGTTAGATCTCTTCATTTTTCATGGTGAATGTTCTGCTGGGAGCCTCATAGAAACTCCCAGTCCTTTCTCCTTCAACTTTCACACTTGAAATTTGGTCAAGCTAGGTTCCTTCTAGTCAAACGTGGCTGTACCCCAATCGTTGGTATAATTATAGTTGTTTTCTAAGGATGGTGTTTAGCCTTCATAAAAGAAATTAATGGTCGTGCTAAGATTGAGTTGAAGTTAGATCATGTATGGTGTCAATATCTCATATTCAATCTTCTTAGGCTCAATAGGGATAACTTGAAATATATTAACTAAATCTGAAAGAAAAATATCACTTAAAATACTGGCACCTTGAAATTAATTTAATACTTTAACACTATTACATCTTAACTTTTACATTAGAAAAATAGAATTAATTTGTCTGATATACATGCATATATCATTTTATCTATAATAAATTGAGACATGATTGTTTCTTAGTTATCTCTGCTGAAAGTCAAAAGGTCATGCTTGGTCTACTCTAATGAGGTCCCATTAAAAAAACTGGTTGCAGCTACCAGATAGAAATCTTAAGTGCCTGGGAAGAATTAAAAAAAAACACACACACACACACAAAAAAACACCCTTCTTGAACTTACTCTAAAGCTTCATTCCCTTTTCCGTGGCTGGAATTTAATTACCTTTATGTGCTATTCAAGATGCCCCTAAGTAGATGGGGTGAAGACAGGAGACTTCAAAGCATAAAATGAAACTGCAAACTTAAATTTCTTTTAGTTTAAAAAATCATGCAAGTTTTCTTTCTATAACACTAGTCCATGTTTCTTTTAAAAAATAAGTAAATACAGTTAAACTCCTCTACCCCAATCTCTAAGCAAAATCTGTGATTCAGGTGGTTGGCCTATACTGATGGTAAAACTAGATATCCTATGGGACACAGAAGCTCTAGTTTGAAGTTGATTTTAGATAATCCAAAGACAGAGGTGCAGAGATGCTGTAACCAGGGAGGAATTATAAATATTTCTACATTTATCTATTTTGATGATTTTCCTGCAGATTTTTCTTTTTGTTTCTTGTGTTTGACCTCCTTACTTGATTTGCTATTACCTTTGACCCTCTAGAAATGTATTTCCATTTCTTATTGTGCATTTTCTATTCCTGTCTTCAGCTTTCACTACTCCTCAGTCAAAGCTTTTCTAACAATTTGACTTCCTTCTTGCTCTAGCCATTAACTTTGCTGACTCCTGAGTTTTGAGTTTAGACTAATTTCTGCCACTCATGAAACCTATTGTGAGCAAACACTGTTTTAATAAAACTCCTGTGGTTTTTGTCCCAGGGTAAATCTAAGGGGATAATGGAAAGCTTAAGAATTCCTTAACTAGGACTTCTTTAATAATACAATAGTAAAATCAATGTCTACCTGATCATTAGGGTTGAGGGAATATATATTTAATCTGAGTACTTTTGTACAAGTCATATGTGACAGTACGTCATGTGTTACCTTTTCTAGAGTTGGAAGTCTTTGCTTCATGGACACTTTTCTAACAAATATTTAGACATTTCAACATTCACACTGATGAATTATCCTTATGGCTTTACCAGTTAATGAGAGACATCTACTTCAGCACTTAACCCCTGAGGAGACTTTGATGTAAGTTTTCTAGTACATTTCATCAGAAAGAACCAGATTGGACAGATTCTGCCAAATGAAAAGACTTAGCGAAAAGAATGGCTGTAGAAGAGCAGCAAATTCATATCTAAAGAACATTGCTCTTGTTCTGTGTGCAGTGTTTATAAAAATATTATCAGTAGTGCACATTTTCAATCTAGAGAAAATTTGGCAGCACCACTGAAATCCTTTCTAGCAGAGCATTCAGAATGACTTTAAATAAACAGAGCCAGCAGCCAGGAAATGCAAACTTCAGCAGATTTACTGCAGTAAGTGATAGCTACCAAAAGGCTCTTATCCCTGGTTAGAGTTAAATAATTTACTCCTCACTACCATTAAATGTTTTAAAATTATCTCTGTGCATTTATGTGTGCGTGCTTATTTCAGTATAATTATTCCTTCTTGCCACTCTTGATGGTAAATCCTGAAAATGCATCATGTTCTTCCTAGGTTATTAGTATATAATTTGCCCTGCAGTTAACTGCCCCCGCCTGAATGTACAGAGTCACAGCTGTGAATGACTCCCCTAGTGTCTTTAACTAATTAGCAACCAGACACTACTAAATAAAAAAGTTAGAATGGAGCTTTTAACTGGAAAACTCCTACAAGCATATATAAAGAATTGAAACTCAGGCCTTTTTCTATTTTAATCAAATTTATTTTCAGGCTAATTTTAATAACACATTTCTCACAGCATGGAAAGTTTCACATAGTTACCAGTAGCATTTTTTTCTCTATTTCTTTTTCACATACTTTTATTCTTAATTCATTTTTTAAAGAATATTAGACTCCTTTCACATCCATTCTACCTATACAGCGATTTTGCTCTTTTTCCTCCTTTTTACCATATTCTGGTAAATGAAGAAAATGTACCCATTTTCACTCACATGATAATAATGCCAAAATCTTTCATTTCAAATCATTTTTCCATTTCCTTTATCCAACTTGCTTTCAACAGGCTACTTAATATGTGTTTGGAAATCTATTAGGCTATGGGGAAATAGAGTTTACATGCATTTTGGGGATTTAATGGGTTAGTTTATTTGAAACACACACTAATGCCTGCCATGTAGTTAGTGCCATACACATCTCTGACACTATTATTATTGTTCTTGTTATCTCATAACTGAGGTCCAAAGGGATTAAATTATTTTCCCAACATGATATATCTCGTGCTCATGAGGAACATCTAGTTAGTAGTTGACTCAGAGTTTTTTACTCATGACACTTACAATTGTATTATATTAATACTTCTCCTGTCTTCTTGTGAGATGAGAAGCGTAAGTATAATTATACCCATTTCACAGATTGAGGAAACTTTGGCTGTGAAGAGTTAAGAACTAGTTAGAATTCTAGAGCTAATAAATGTAGAGTTGGGATTACAACTTTGCAATTGAATGTCTAGCCCAGTGTGCTCACTGTAATACCAAAAATAGTTATAAAAAGATGAACATCAGCATATGTCCTTGGTGAAATAGGTCTGAGTTTCAGGCTTCACATATGGATCTCAGTTACCTTTATTCTTTTAAAAATCCACTACTTAAAAATTGAAAGCTCAAAAATAAAATTAAGTACGATAGGCCATTGTTACCTCTTGGCAGGTACTGCCCACATTAGCCATGAAGGTTCATTTCCCATAATCTCTTATTCCAGAAACACTCATCTGTGAATCAGAGCATCCGGTTAATCTCTTTTATATTGATGAAATGCACTGATACTTGTACTCAAAGTGTATCAACTCAATATGTAGGAATAGATTTCTACCAAATGATAGGAGATTAAGTTTCAAGAAAGGAGATGTTATTTATCTAATAATTAAACTCCATAACTGCAAAATTTATAATCAGCACGTATTGCGTGAAATACTCAGGATATCAGATTTACTTATTCCTACTGTATAAGAAATAGACCTAAATGCACTTTAGAAACCATGTACTTATAGGTGTTAATATTTTTAATAATGGAAATTTAAAAATAATATTTCAGTTTTCATAGTTTAACCAATTTCCCTCCTCTAAGAATTGAAACTCAGGCTTTTTTCTATTTTAATCAAATTTATTTTCAGGGTGCACATGCTGGCAGAATGTTGTAAGGATTTATTATGCTATATTAATGTGATAAACATCCTGATTTTTATTGTTATATCCTTCCTAAAATTCCTATACTATTCTATTAAAAGTAAAGTTCTATATTTTGGCATTAAATTAAGTTGTCATAATTCTTCTTTCAAGGGTGAAATCACACTGTGTTGCTTTATCTTTTTTATTAAGTGTTAATCAATGGACTTTTATTGTATTTAAAATGGTATACTTGAAGTTACAAAACTGCTTATCTTCATTCCCCGGAAACACTATTTTTAAATGGTCAGATCTGGCCATGATTTATTGAACAATGGATTCACCTTGATGTGAGGAACCCAATATGTCTATTAGGTCATTTCTACAGGAAGTGGTGATTCAGTCTCTTGAAAAAGTAAAATATTTGTCTCTTCATAACGCCAAGCAATTGGTGAATGATGTTTTTTCCTCAGGAGCATATTTCTTTCATTGAGTTTGTTAAATTAGTGTCTATTTGCCATCACTGAAACATAACCCTGTACATTAAAACAAAAACAAAAACACACAAACAGATTGCTGAGGCAAGAATATACTTTTGGATTATATTTTAGCAATCATAAAGCCAAAAAGTAAGATATTTACATGATGTCTGAGTTTTCATCACTGATTATTACCTCTCCCAATATTTTCTTCTAAGAATAACTATCTAGTGATATCAGTAGAATTTGCTAGAGAACTCATGTTTCTATAACTTAGATAAAACTATTCTGTCTTTATCATGTCTCCCTTCTCCTCCTACATTGCCTTGCCACCTTTTCCTGGAGCAATTTTAAGACTTTTCTCACTGTTTCTCATTTAGGTGCTCCACATACATCATATCAAACGTGTTTAAAATGTTCCTTTTCCCCAAATAATATAAAATAATATAAAATTGATATATAACAATTATATCTCTATAGGATACAGTTGATTGAAGAACATAATATTATGATTTGTAAACCTTTATGTATTTTAAATTTTGATTTTTGAGGTTTTAAATTTTTAAATCCAATGCCTTTTATGTTAAAACTTTAGTTATTTCTGTGGATCCTTTAAAAGTTATAGCACTCTTTCCTTGGGTCTATGGTGACCCAACTCTTTTTCTTTTCTCTTTTGCCTCCACACATTAGATTCATTTTCCTACTACTACCTCTATGGATTATTTTTTTCTTTCATTGTCATTTTCACGCTCTCCTGCTCCCCCCAACAATTTCATTTTTGACACCCCTTTCTACCTTCCCAAATCTCTTCTACTTGTCATTTCTTTTGAAATATACTCTTAAAAAAAAATCTCTATGTTCAGCAGTATCTTCTACTCTTTCATCAGTATGTAAAATGGTTTCCCCTTAGGCATCAGTTCATGTGAAGTGGAATATATGTGGTGTTTTTTTGAGAAACAGTGTCTTGTCATTGGGTTTTCCTCCTAGGTAAGTGTATCACCAGTGAATAACCTTTAATCACTTTGTCCATTTTACTTTGTTGTTATTATTTGCCAATATCTATGCTAACTTTCACTATTTCTTCCTTTCTCACTAAGTAAGTCAACAGATAGAATTTTGGGATATTATGTCCTTTACTAAGTTCATAAGTTTAAATATTTTAACATTTTAAAATAGAGCATATATTAGTAGTTAGTTTTCTAGGGTTTCCATAACAAAATAACACAGACTGGGCGGCTTCAATAACAGAAACGTACTTCACACCTCTGGCTATTAGAAGTCTGAGATCAAAGTGTCAGCAGAGTTGGTTGATTTCTCCTGAGGTCTCTCTCCTTGGCTTGTAGTTGGCCATCTTTCCTTTCTATGTCCACATGGTCTTTTTTTCTTGTGTGTCTGTGTCCTAATCTTATAAGCACACTAGTCAGATAAAGCCTACCCCAATCATCTCATTTTAATCTCAATTACCTCTTTAAAAACCTTATCTCTAAATACTATCACATTTGGAGGTAATGGGGATTAGGACTAAAACATATTAATTATTTTGGGGACTCAATTCATCCCATAACAGAAGACATAGAAAAAGTCTGCCCTGCCCTTCCTACTCATGTTACTCAGTTCCCCAAATCTTGAGATGTCATCTGCATTGCTTACAATGGTTAAAGATGTGAGACATTATCATATTCTACATATCATCCCTTCCCTAGTCTGCTCTCTGCTCTTCCCATTCTTGTTGCTCCAACTCTGAATGACCTGAAATAGATAGTATACTGTTACTTAACTTTTGGCTATGGACTATTAATTTGGTAGAGTCTAGGGTGACTTAGCTCTGTACTCATCTACCTCAGTTGTTCTAACATAGGAGAGAGGAAAATTTCTTCTTTCTTTCTTTCCTTCTTTTCTTTCTTTCCTCCTTTTCTTTCTTTCTTTCTTTCTTTCTTTCTTTCTTTCTTTCTTTCTTTCTTTCTTTCTTTCTTTCTTTCTTTCTTTCTTTCTTTCTTTCTTTCTTTCTTTCCCTCCCTCCCTCCCTCCCTCCCTCCCTCCCTCCCTCCCTCCCTCCTTCCTTCCTTCCTTCCTTCCTTTCTTTTCTTTCTTCTGTTTTGTTTTCTTTCTTTTTTTTCTGATGTGAACAAAAAACCGGGAGCTGGAACTATAGCAGTGTGCAAGCCAATGCTCCTGTTTTCATGGAGGTTTATTCTGTGAGGTCGGGGAACAACCAGTAATTCAGAACATATAAGAAATATGGGGGAAAGAAGGAGCTTTTTGTATTAAAATAATAGGATGAAAGACCCCCATTGATACTTTGACAGTGTTGCTAATGGAATCACAAGACCAAGTCATGGGTTTCAAGAGAAGAATATGCTAGACAGAGAGAACAATAAGTAAGATCTTAAGGGGAAAGAGGGTTACTTTGCTTGTTCAAGGATGTGAACAGTCATTTATTCATTCAATAAATATTTAAACATTTTGTTAGCACTTACCATGTGTTTCACAGTGTCCTTGGTTCAGATGATTTAAAAGTGAACAAAAATAGACATGGAGTGAGGAGTCAAGCTGAGTAAATGGATTTTAATCACATCAATATATATAAAGTCAAATTGTAACACATGCTGTGAAGAGAGGTACAGGAGCAAAGAGAATTTGAACTGTGCAAACAAATTAGAATTGACTTCATGGCAGAATGGGCACTTGTATTTCTATCTAAAGAACGAATAGGAGTTGTCTAGGTGAAGAGGGGAAAGAATATTCACTGATAGGGGAGTATGATCAGATTTGAGTTGTGAAGAGATTTTTTTTTTCAGAGAGTGGAAAATATCTTGTTGAAAGTATCTTCCAGAACATTCGAGAGAATATTTTCTTTTCCTATCATTCTGCTGTGCTACTTTCAGGACAAGCTGAGTTGAGTTACTTCACTGTGTCACTCATAAATCTGTACTGGATATTAAAATAGCACTGGGTCTCCTGTAATTATTAAAATAATTGTTTGAATAAGAGACCAGGTGAAGCATCGTGTTGTCAGGGTAAGAAAGTGATTTGTCAGGGAAAGTACCCTGGAGGAGATGTGTGTAATGAGCTGAGACCAAAGGAAAAGTGGAGGTTTGGTGTCAGGGAAATGTGCTTGCTTCACTCACTGTGGAAAGAGCCAGAGACTTAGCAGAGAGAGATTAAGAGTTTAACATAATTAGTACAAATCAGCCTATCAGTTAGTCCTCCTTTTTAAAAATAATTGTGGTTCTTTATTTTTCTTGAGTTTCAGATATTCAAAATCATCTGCTCTTTGCATTTATTACTTATATCAACTCCCGAAAATTCTTAAATTGTTGCTGTTTTACTCTTTTACATGACATGTGGCTTCTCCCTTCCCTGAGATAAACCTTCCAATTATACCCTGGGTAGCCTTCATTGTAATTACAGTTGACCCTTGAACACCATGGTTTGGAACTATGCAGGTCCACTTATAAGTACATGGTTTTTATTTTTTTCAATAAACATTGTACATGTATTTTCTCTTCCTTATGATTTTCTTAATAATATTTTCTTTTCTCTAGATTACTTTATTGTAAAAATCCAATATGTAATATATATAACATACAAATATGTGTTAATTGACTGATAATTTATATTATTAGAAAGGTTTCCAGGCAACATTAGGATATTAGTAGTTGAGTTTTGAGGAATCAAAAAAAATTATATGTGGATTTTTCACTGAGTGGGAAAAAGTACCCCTAATCGCCACTTTGCTCAAGGGTCAACTGTACTATTTTTTGAAACTAACATGCTAACCTATGCTTTTTACAGTCATCCCTCTTACAAACTGCTGCTGTTTACTTGGGCTTCTTTTTGACAGTTTCAGCATGACACGAAGTCTGGATCTTTCTAATTTTTAATTCAATTTAAAAATACTTTTAGTATTATTTTCATAAGATCTCATCTTGCAAGTTATCACAGAATTATTCTTTCAGCAAAAAAGTTTACATTTAAAGAAACAGAATAATTGCATTTATTTTAACTAGTCTTGTAGATAAAAAAAATAACAAATGAGAAAACTAATAGATGAGTTTTCTTTTTTAGGTAGAAATATATATTTTTTTTATTCAAATGTGTACCTCTCTTTTTTGGCTATATCTATATCTATATATCTATATATATCTATATATATATAGATATATATATATATACACACACACATACATATATATATGTATGTATATATATATATATATACACATTTTAAGAAAGGAAAAAATTATTAAAATTGTAATATTCAATATACTCGTATACTGATAACAAAAGATGAATACAAGTCACATTTGACTTCTGCAATTACAAGAGGTGCTCAAAGTGGGGTTACCATCAGCACCCAGACACTACTGATTCCGGTGAACTACTGCTTGAGCAACGCTGCCCAAAGTGTCTAGTTGCTGGGCCCACTTCCAGAATTTCTGAATTAGTAGGTCTGAAGTGGTTAAATTCCAGCAAATTCCCTGGTGATGCTGCTGATATGGGTACCTCACTGTGAGAACCAATTCTTTAAAATGCCATGTCACAAAAGGACAGGGAAAAAGGGAGAAAATCTGAGAATTTATTGGTTCTTAAGGTAAACGTATATTTTTCTCTTGCAATTTGGCTTTTCACTCTCGTGAGGCTGCTGCATATCTCTTCTTGATTGATCTACGGATTTCTATATCTCATTCATGGCTACTAAGCTTTTGAGGGGAAAATTAACATTTGAATTTTATTTAATTGAAAACACATAAACATAGAAGATGAGAATTTGTTCAGCTTTAACTACTTCCTACACAGGTGAAATAATTGCCACCCCTGGGTGTTTAGAGAAATGAGAAAAACTAGTTATAATAATTTTACAGATTAAATTAAAATAGTGTATGTATAGTAATTTTATGAGGTTGCGATACATCAAATCAGTGAGGGCCAGATGGTTTATTTAGTAATTGTAGTAAGAAAATTGGGTAACTATTTTATCTTGTACAATACACAACATAAATTCTAAATGTAATATCAATATAGATGTATTAAAAAATATAAGGTGACTTAAAGAAAATAGTTTCACCTTAAAAATTCCTACTATATTTTATAATTTACTTATTATATAGTGTTTAAATAAGGATGGGGAAAGCTTTTCTAAACATGAACCTACGAAAGCAATCATAAAAGAAGATTTATAGGTTCAAGGAAGCAAAAACATCAAAGAAACAAATACACAGAGAGGTACTCTGTCAAAAAACATAATAAACAAACCTGCTGGTAGGAAGGAAAACTGTTACAAAATTTTTGAAAGATATTTTAACTGTATGTATCACAAAGTCTTGAAGTTTTTTGTTTTTGTTTTGTTTTGTTTTTTTAATCTTTTGACAGATGTCAAGTAAATTATTCTAGGGAAATATTTATGGATGTACATAAATGGATAATATAACAGCATACATCACAGACAGTTAATAACATCAAACTTTTGGTAACAACCATATAGTACTGGGTAAATGGATGAGGGACAATACTGTAATAGAGTATCACATAGCAACTGAAAAGGTACTGTAGAAAGTTACTTTCTGCCATGAAAAATATGGGCACAATATAGTGTGTAATGAAAAACACAGGGTAAAAATTGTATGTAGAAAGTGATTCTGTTCTGTTTTTAAAATACCTGTTTTCAGGATATAGATTGAAAAAACTGTGAATCAAAATTTTAACAGTGTATGTTGACCTCATTGTAGGATTATATGAGACTTTTTTCTTTTAATTTACCCATGTTTTCTAAATACTTTATAAAAGTTTGTGTTATTTTTTGAAATTAAACAATGTGAAACATTTTGTATAATTCATTTTCTTTTTCTCACACATAGTTACATAAAATCCTGTTGGCCCCATCCTGATCCTCAGCTTTGAATTGTTTCATTATGCAGAGGGGAAAAGTTGAGAATTTATCTCTGGGGTCCTTAGGAATTTTCTCTATGCAATTTGTAATAGATTCGGTTGGCTGTCCAATATAAACTTCACTCCATTGCCCCCCTTCCTCCCTGTTCTAGTTCCTATGTGAAGACATAAAAATATGACTCTCCCGAATTATTTCACATTTTGGCTGAAAGAAATGGTTTCAGTGGAGATATCTAAAATGTCCGTGTATCTGTTTTGTTTAATAACCCTCGTCCCCTTAATTGTAAAGGAAAAATGAAAGGAAAGAAAAGAACCATACTGGTTTGGAAAATACTTTTAGAGATCACTGTCTCCAACTGTGCTTGTTCTCGCTGTCTGTTATGGTCCATTAGATAAACATGGTGTTCAACAGCCAGGCAGTTGTTGATATATTTGGCAACACTGATAATGTGATCTATGTTTAGGAGGAAGTGGATGCGTCATTCCATGGGGGCATAGGGTTTCTGACTGTGATTGTTCTCTCAAGGAAAAGTTAGATCATTGAACCTGAAGTTCTCACTGAGAGTTTAAGCATGTTTAATTTGTCATTTGTACTTTTCTTTGTTGCATTTATTGGAATTTTAGATTAATTGTTGGGCTTATTCTCAGAGGCAGCAAATACTAACTGAAAAATGTGAACCTGGTAGCTTCTGACTCTTGAGGGTATTATTAGTGTAATAAGGAAAATGGAGGGGCTGTTATTTTCACATACTTTTTAAATATCCATCGATCTCAATTTTTAGTGTTTTCATTTATGAACTGTAAGTTTAAAAACATACATACAAAAAATCTCAAATCTCAAAGTTCTCTCTCATATGTGTATATATGCTTTATATATGCATATGTGTAGCTTGTATATGTATGTGATGTATGCAAACACACACATAGACTATATGCATATAGAGAGACTATATGTATGTATGTATAACATATATACACAGACTATATACAACACATGTATATTCATATATAACATGTATACAGACATGAACTATATACATAAATTTTATAGATGTATATCTCTCTGTAGTCCCCTACAGAAGGGATCTGAACATAGTTCATCAAATAACATACTTTGGACATAAAAGGGCATACAGTCTGGGACAATGGAATGTCCTATAGTGTCCAGCAGTGTTCTAAGTGTCCCCAGTGATTGGATTTCTAACATTTCTCTTGGGAAGTGATTCCATTATCTAATAGTTCTTATTGGGAGGAAGTTTTCTGAGATAGGCTTAATGTTCCTCTTCTCAGCTGATTCCATTAAACCTAATTATCCCCTCCCCAAACCTAGCAGTTTCTTCCCTCTTGGCATTTACATTGTTTCATCAGTGGAAGGCAACAATCAGTTTCTTCAGCTGTCATCAAGACAGGATATTGTTAACTCTTTTGATCTTTCTTTTTAAGTGAGATATATATATATACATACATACATATACCGAGTCACCAGAATTGCATTATTTAGTGTTTATATAACACTCTAACACTCTAATCCTATCACTATTTCAGATGTGCTATCACCTAAATTATATGATAAGACATTATCAGTTGCCTTTTCCTTTAATAAATTCTTTATGTTAACAAGTGGGCCGTTAACAACCTTCACCCACGTGTGGGAAAGTGGGTTATAGGTCACAAGCCACAGTCTAACAATCCATAGCCTCCGTTAAAGGTCTGTAGTTTGGGTGCTGAAGATTCAGAAAGGTAGAATCCACAATAAATGGTTTCAACCCCATTCATTAATTAGGAATAGAATTCCCCCCCCACCCCCGCCACACACACACAAGGGGAACATAGATATTTTTACTCATTCTCTAAAAAGAGACATTCAAAATTATTTAAGGTAGTTGGGACCTATACCCTCTGCTATCATGGTAGGAAGCTGTTATTATTTTTATATTATTTACAAGTATATTCCTCACCTCCTGCATTTTTTATTTTTAAAGTGTTCAGTTCAAGGTTTTAAAGCTCACTGATAGGGTAAGAAAATGAAACTATGCTTTCTTCTCTCACCTTCTTATCTTTCTCTTCCTTTGAACTTTTCCATCTCCTTTCGTCGTCCCATTTTCTCTCTTGCTCCTCTCTTCCCTTCCCACTTTCCCTTCCTGCCTCCAACCCCAGTTCCTACTTTTCCTACTCGTTGCCCTTTCCCTTCTCCATCTCTCTGATTTTGTCTAGTTCTCCCTTAAGGAGATTTATGTGTGACCCTCAAATAACTTGCTGCTCTTCAGTGCTTCGGTTTCCTCCACCTTGGGGATTCTTTCTTGGGCCCTGTCATGGTGAACTCAAGGCCTAACAGAAGGATCTTTTTTCTTATCTTCAGATTAGTTCTATATCATAACATGGGTTGAGTGCTAAATCAATCTGGACTAAATGGAAAAGGTTTCTTAGAAGAAATGTTTTCTTAAGTATCAAAGGTCAGATTTGATATTTTTATCTTGATTTTATTAATCTCAATAAATTTCTACTCTCTCCATGTGAAAAAATTGGAATTCAATGCAATGACCTTAGAGATAGTTCGGTTATGACAAGCCTCTTTAAAATATATTCAGTAACATCTCTCTAGAAAGAATTTAAAATGTACAATGATATCTTGTGAAAGTATATGTATTTTGAGTGAAATTGATTTGTTTTGTTGTTGTTTTTTTTAATCATAAAATATTCACTCACTGTCCAGCCATCCTGGATTGCTCTAACATCTGTGAATATTGTACAACTTATTATTAGTTATGGAATATTCAATTGAGGCCATCGGCAGAAATGACTAAAATATTTACACTTTTTTTCTTCTATTTTTATTTGCTCACCCAAGTATTAGGATCTATTGTTATATTAGGGAGAAGAGAATCTATTGTTAAGAACTAATTAAATTATTTCAACCAAAGCTGCTTGATAACTATTTTGGCCTTTAGTAATTACCAAATCATCTAGGAAAACAGTTTTATTTCCACTTTGTTGATTCAGTGAATAATTTTCACATTTGCAATTCATATTGCAGGGCAGGATAGCAGGGTCTCTATTATCAGGAAACTTATTTGTGTATGTGATTGTGTCTGCTTCTGCACCTTGCCTATGCCCCTTAGCTGAATGTTCGTGCAAAAGTCACTTAGCCTTTTTGTGTCTGTCTTCTCATCATAAAATGGAAAAACGCATAACACCAAATTCATAGGTGTGTTTCCATGATTAAATGAGGTATTAGGTTGGTGCAAAAGTAATTGCAGTTTTTGCAATTTTAAACTTTTTAAACTGCAATTACTTTTGCACCAGCCTAATAATATATGTGAAAGCAGCTTGGATACTTCTTGGCACATAGTAAGTGCTGTGATGATGATGATAATGATGATGGTGATGATAGATCCATTTGGGAGTTCAGTTACTGCCCAAATAGCTCTGTGCTTCACAGAAGAAAAGCTTTGTAAGTGCTGAAGATTAAGATCCTTAGTTGAAAATTCAAGGAACCTGTTTACAAGGTAAGTAGGGAAAGGAGAAAAAAAATGAACACAGCTCATATAAGTAAGGCTCATTAAATCACAATCTTATCGTTTCAATTTCAAGTTCAACCCCTTTAATCAGTTTCCATGACACAAATGTCAGCTGACATACATGGAAGGTGACTCACCTTATTCCAATTAAACTAGATTGAGATTAAAAACAAACAATCATACAGCTGGAATGTGACATGTGGGTCAGACTCTTCTGAGTCCAGTGGGTAACTCAGCAGAGATCAGAATGCTCTTCAAAAACCAACAACCAATTGGCACATTTCTCCAGGCATGCTTGGCGTCTACAAGGCCAAATGGTGGAGTATCTTGACAGTGCCAAAATTCTTCTTTGATGACACAGAAAAAAAAAATGATTTCAAAGTAGTTACACAACCCAAGAGAACACAATGCTTCCACTGTGGGCATCCTGGGGCTATGAACACATTATTTCTATATTTTTCTCAGTTGTAAACTTCAACATTGAAGACCAACATTATTTCAAGTAAATATTCTATATTTTCTTTGAAAGACATGCCATGGACAATACAAGTTATTATTTCCCTAGTCATTTCATAAGAGAAGGTATTTCTATTTTAATGATCAATTATATTCTGCATTTACCACAAATCTTCTTTTTATATTTTAAAACACCGTGCACTGTTTTATGTGTTAATACTTAAAATAAATGTAAAATTAAGAATTAGAAAATGTACAAAACAAATGCTCATCCATAAAAAAACCTCATTAGGGAAGTAGTTTGCATTCATTCCATAGTGTTGATATTTTTCAATTTCAATAATCATTAATATTTTAAAAAGCTGCCAGCAGATACTTACACTATTTGTTTTAGATACTATTTACATCAAAGATAGGTTTCAATTGCCTCTTTAACTCTTACTGTCATATCTCTATTTTTTCAAAGTATTACTAATTCCTGCATGTTCATATGTAATTCTGTAAGATTCTTCTTGTGTCTAAGCAACTCCTTCTGAAAAGTAACTTTGTGTGTGTGTGTGTGTGTGTGTGTGTCTCTCTGTGTGTGTGTGTGATATTCAGAATATATATATTATTTTCAAGAGACGGAAAAGGAATCTGAGCTTTGGGAACAAATAGTTATATCCTTTGGAAGTTCTTCTCGTCTATGTCACCACAGTTATCTAAACAATGTAGATATCCCTCATGACCAAACTTTTCAAAATGTTAATTCTTTTCTCTTTTTTAGAAGTTATGTAAGTCATCAAGATTATTTGTAAAACAGAAAATATAAAAGAAGCAAATAAAAAACTCCCCAAATAACCATGGAATAACTAAGGCAAATAAGCTGCCAAATCAATAAATACAAACGTGCAGAATACTTCAGAATTGGGCAGGTAGCCAAATAATCAGTGAGACAATTTGATGATCCTGGTGCAAATGAAAAACTCAAATGATTCCTTATATTCATCTTTACCAAGAAAACCATTAGGGACTGTTTCACTTAGACTTTTCCTTATGAAGCATATCCTTGAGAGTGACACATGCAGAGATTTTAAAAAACATATTTATGTAAAGTATACAATACTTCTATGAAATTAACTGCAGCTAATAGTTTAAAGAACTGTGCTTGGGGTGGAGAGGGGGAATATGTGACTGGAGACTTGATTTAGCCTGATTGAGTAGTAATCCATTCAAGTAGTGATAGGTGTGTAGGCTGTAGCCAGGCAGCGGGTTTGTCACTTTTCACTTGTGCTATTTGGGGTCAGGTGACTTAGTCTCTCTGCTGGGGTCTCATCATCATCCAAAGGGGATAATAGTATTAGTATCTCTCTTACAAGGTTGTTATGAGAATTACATAAATTAACCTTCCTAAAATATATAAAGTGCTCTCACCATTGTCTCATTGTCTGATGTTTCTGTTCTATGCAAATGTTTTGTGTTTTTTTCTTTTATAATGGACTTAATTTTTTTAGAGCCTTTTCAGGTTCACAGGAAAATTGAATGGAGGGTACAGAGAGTTGCATACAGCCTCCAATGGCAGCAATCCCTCATTACACAGCTACCCCCACTCTCAGCATCCTGCACCAAAGCAATGTTATTTGTTAAAA
Organism: Rhinolophus hipposideros; assembly: GCF_964194185.1. Taxonomy (NCBI): domain Eukaryota; kingdom Metazoa; phylum Chordata; class Mammalia; order Chiroptera; family Rhinolophidae; genus Rhinolophus; species Rhinolophus hipposideros. Next base: position 22,901,862 of record NC_138049.1, on the reverse strand, counting down.
CTGATGAACCAACATTGACTCATCATTAACACCCAAAATCCATGGTTTACATTAGAGTTCACTCTTGGTTCTGTACAGTCTGTGGGTTTTAGTATATGAATAGTGGCATGTATTTTAATAAAATGTGGTTTGGGTATTAGGGACTAATTGGACACTTGTGTTACAAACTGAAGGAAATCCGAGGGATTGTTAATGAGATTCCTTTCTATAAGAACACTGGTAGTTCTCCCTCAAGTCCCTCTTCCACCCACTGGAAGTTATGATGAGGGAGTCAGTTGGTGGTTCAAAATGTGTGACCTAATGGGGGAAAATGTGGTTTCTGTAAGAGGAAATCATGATGACTGTACCATCATGCTTCTTTGTAAGATCATGACAAAGAGGAAATAAGCAAATAAAATTTAGAAAAAGAAAAAAAAGTCTTTATGGTAATGAAGGTAATATTTTGGCATTATGGTATTTTGTAGAAGATGGCTAATGAAATTTTACTGAATTGCGTGTGGTGAATTCTAACAAAAAATGTATTATTTTAGAGAAAGGAGAATGATGACACAAAACTTACTGCCTAGAAGAAGAGTATGTTGACAACAAATTAGTGTAAGGTCAATTTGGGTAAATTCACAAATTATTGATGTATATTAATATATAGAAGATGGAGATTTGCTCACTTATACCGTAGTGTATACCTGTACAAATATAACCGATATCTACCTCTTTCCTGTAGATATACTCAACAGGCTACCGCTAACTTACAAAATGTACCTCACCTCAGTCAGCTGGAACAAAGCCATATAGAAATAGGCCTGATTAAGACAGGGCATTAAAAAAGGAAACTACCAACAAAAGAGGTTTGGGTTCCTCTGGATATCAAAACATTGACTGAAATGGGTAAGAGAAACTGATGACATATTCATACAAATCAAAATTTAAAAGAAATAATTAATGATTACAGAAAATCACAAAAAGATTAAATAGAAATAACTGACCCCATAGTATGGAATAACCTCATGTGTTGGGCTAGGCTCCTTTACTCTTCATCTGAGAGTACCAAGTGAATCCACTCTCATGTCAGTTAACATACTGTATTGTAATTGCTTATCTAAAATGGCAGAGTTTTCTTTAGACCTGGACAAGTTTATTAATTGAGTCAGCTAATGTTCATTGAGCATGTACTATATTCCAGGCAGTCACAAGTCTAACAGTGAGCACTAAAGACAAAGTCCATGCCCTTTTCTATCTAAGAGAAAATAAATACTGGTTCAAAGAATAAAAGGGAGAATTTGCGCATGTTATAAAATGACAAGCATACATATATGTAACAGATTTAGGATGTTCTGTGATGAAGTTCTGTATAGAGTATCTATTTATCTTCACTAAGCTTATGGTAAAGACTCTTATCCTGTCTATGTTCTGATTTAGTCTAAACTTTTTTTTCCCCTTGAATTGTCCAATAAGTTTGCACATGTGGTGCGTGGGGGCAGGAGAGAGTGCATGCATGCTTTTGTGTAATGCCGTATTTCATAGCACATGGACTGGAATTGAACAGGTATTGGAGGTTTCCATTTCTGTGTCGCTTTCTTGGTCTTTACATCTGTAAGTGCTTAAAGCTTAATATAAGTTGAGTCCTTTTAATGCAATGTGTTGGGGAGGCTTTGTTTTCTTCCAGTATGCTGTGTGACATGTGGCTCATTTGCTTTCCATAGTATCCCGAGAAATGCTGGTCTCTTTCTTGTGAATGTGGTGTGTCCTTGGTTTCCTACTGTGCAGCAGTGTAAGGAGAGTAGGGCAATTTAAACCTCTTTGGATTGAGAGAATCACTTCCTAACTGGTTGGAGTCTGAGAAGAAACACTGTGGAGCTTCCCACAGCACCAGGCCTCTGCCTGTGTAACACTATTACCCGCCCCCTCTCCCCCACTGTGGTCCCATTTAACTCTTTCATACCCAGTATATGTAGAGTGCACTACAGATACCTGCTGTGAGATATTACACTTTCTGTATAATTATTTTGATCAAATATATTGTTTCTTATTATAAATGGACATATCACCCTTAAAGAGGAAAGAGAAGAGAAAGGAGGGAAGAAAACAGCATTGCAGTTTCTTTCAACTAGCAGAAGTCTTGTGCTAGTTGCTTTACTTTTTGATTTTATTTTATTGAATCATTACACTTAATATTTCCTTTTAATTTACACTTAAAGAAAACAAAACTGAGGCTCAAAGAGGCTGACTAATTTACACACACTGCATGGCTAGGAAGTAGAACCAAGACATTTCTGACCCAGAGCCAATGATCTTTCTACTTGAATTACATGCTTCATTGCCATACATATTTTTACTTTGTGTGGAGGCATTGGGATTTATTAACCTCTATATCCAAGACTAAAGACCAGCTATTAAAAAAGCAAAAAATGGAGCTTAAATTCATGAACGTATAAATATTTGTTTTAGAATATACCAAGATAGTCTTTTTGCTCTTTCACCTAACCTTTCCCCACATCGTAATTACACTTTTTTTTTTGTTTTTATTGAGGCAACAAATTCCTTCCTCCTTAGATCTGTGCCCCACAACAACCCAGAGCCCAGAACATAAACAAAGACATATTTGGAAGCTCCTGCGGAGACCTATATCCAGATCAGCAGATCCTGCAATTTGCTGTTTCCTCCTCCTGCCTCTCCCCAGATGCCTGCTTATGTAAGTGTCCCTGAGGCAAGGCATGTATGGTTTCTGAGAGGACTACAAGCCGAGGTCCATGCTGTTAGTATCAGACCACCGTAAGGGAGTGAATGGGTAACACTTAACATGTAGCAAGCTCATTTATAGGATTCCAAATATTAATAAATGAGTGCAATCGACACAGTTTGACACCACCACTTTGGAATTTATGAAGAAGAGGGAATGAATCTGCCAGAGCATCTTTTCAACTTTTTAATATAATCAGGGAGCCTGCGGCCATTAAACCATCTATGAATTTCCTGTATTTGCCTTGATTTGCTCTTGAATGCCCACAAAGCCTGGGACCTCACATAAAACTTTAGAAAGGGTTTGGTAGTGTAGTTTTTCTTTTAATATCTGAAACTTGCTATAGCATGCACAGCTATTTCCAGGCAGTTTAGTATCATTAAAGCAAAAGCCATATAAATCCGACTTCCTATTTTCACACTGTAGGAATCTATATTAAATGAACAAAGAAACACACATCAGATGAGTACGTTTTCCTTTAAAATGAAAAGTGCCCTTAACCAGGACATTCAGAACCTTCCCCAAATGGAATTGTTTTCAGCTTGTTCATCTTTTCCACCTCCCAACTGTTTTCCAAAAATTTCATGGCCATTTTTGGTGACAATTTATTATTTGAAATCATCTTCCCAGAGCAGGAAATTTCTTTGTAAAAAGCATCTGAAACAAACTTCATGTGCAAAACAAACACATCACAGGCCAGTAGAGACAGTTCCTAAGCAGACTGTGTTCTAAAAGTTTGCCCCAAAGAATTCTGCTTAGAGCCTGGAACATATTTTTCCTAGGAACATTATAAATGGTTGTTAAGGTCTAAGGTCAGTGCTTGGCGGCCATGTGGCCTGTGAAGTAGGTGGACTGTAGAACCGTATTAATCATACTGCTGTGTGGTAATTTAGGATACCATTATGGTAACATCACCTACTAGGACACCGGATGTGGGGCTGCTGGGTAGCATCACAAGCATGACAGCATAACCCAGCCAGCCACAATGAGCTTCTCATTATTCCTCACAGAAGGAGTAAGGACTGCAATATGCATATATAAATTATGATTCCGTATATATATGATTTTAATGATATGGTCTGCTCAAAAATCAAGTTGTATAGTGTGGGGTAACTTTACCCCCTTTTCTTATATACGTATGTAAGAGTCTTACAGAGTCACCACTTTTTGTTTCATCTAGGTTGTGATTGTTCAGCCATGTGATGCTGGAGCTACAGCTGTCTTGATGGGAAAATATTGCTAGAGCCTGGCTCATGCATTCCTTCTCGACTTGTACTTACATCTTGCTTCTTGCTTCTCTAGGCTCCTTGTATCTGCCTTTTCCTCTTCTCGCCTCCCACTCAGTGTTAGGGTCTAGGGTTGTGCAATACACACGGCAACTAATGGTAGTTTAAGCAGACTACTTAGGTGGTTCTCATGCACACTTCAGTGGAATCGCTGGACTGGAGTTTGTGCACATCAAGAGTATCCTGGCCCCTACCGCTTCACCAACAGTCAGCTAATTTGCTGTCTGCCTATCCCTCTTTCTACACTTCCCACTGTCATAAATCTTTCTTGTGCTGCTGGGAATGAATAAGCTGGGAGATGCACCTTTCTTCTGTTAGACGTCCTTATGGAGGCACAGGCTTGGCTCAGAGATGGTGCTTTGGCTCCATTTCGTTACATACAGGTTTCTACAGGGAAAGACCTTCCTTTCCTCTATTTGCCCTCTTTACGTTTATGCCCAAGATAGTAATGTGGATTAGAGGGCAAAACACAGTTAAAGAAAAGAACAATATATCCTTGGTTGAGTGGCTAAAATCTATCACAATTGGATTAAGGGGGTGGGGGGTGGGTGATGAGGGTAAAGGGGATCAAATATATGGTGATGGAAGGAGATCTGACTCTGGGTAGTGAACACACAATGGGATTTATAGATGATGTAATACAGAATTGTACACCTGAAATCTATGTAAATTTACTAACAATTGTCACCCCAATAAATTTAATTTAAAAAAAAAAGATATATAGGTATTATTACATCAGTAAATCTCAGTTTCTGAGTAGGCCAAGGTTGAATGACCCAGGGAAGAAAAAGCAGGGTGCGGAGTCCGGCTCTTGGACACCAGGAATGAGGACCAATCGTATTTCAGGGGAGCACATATGAGCATTGGAGTTTGTGGGAGAAATTGTAAGGGGAAGCTATGTTACTACTAGTTTCTCAGCTGCTTTTGACCAATTCTCCAACGGTCTCTTTCGAAGATCCAAGGCTTCTTACCCTTGTCTCACTCATATACCTCAATTATTCTTGAAGCCCTTGGAATCTAGCCCATCGCCAAAAGAAATGCAGGGCCCCTTTACCAATCATAGAGGCTGTGTAGACCAAGAGGGGTAGATTAAGCTTTTGTAATATGTGCTTTTTAAACTGTCATAATAAAATCATTTCAGTAGATAACAATTAGCATTAAAAATGGAATAGAAGAATTAGAATAGAACAGAATAAAATATATCAAAGTGAATTACATTTGGGAAGGATTAGATTTACTTTGCGGGCTTTTGTTTCAGTGATATAGATGTGTATTTTGGGTCTTAATATAAAATTTATTTCTTACTGAGGGTGTTAGTCAAATGTTTAAAAGCTATTGCTTTATACTAATGGTTTATGCAAGATGTATCAAGTTCGCTTTTTTTCCATAGTCTTACAATCGAGGAAAAGGCTAGATGGATACAGATTATGATTTCTTAGGTTCTGTGCCTATAATGAAGGCTAGCTTCCTCAGGGGGACAGAGGCTGGTAGACTCAAGGCAAGTAATTACATGTCTAAAATGCCCATAGGCATATCAGAAAAGAACACTTATCCTGTGGTATTAAGCTCTTTCTACAAAAACCTAGCTCTTTGTTAAATCAATAAACAGCACTATTAACTAATAAATCATTGTACAAATAATACTCAATTAGAAAATATTTAAATACATACAATGGCATAATTAGATAATGACTTCTCATTAAATTTTAATCATTCTTTAGCCTAATCCAAATTTTTTCTTACCAATCTAAGAGAAAGCTTTCAATCTCAACCATTATTTTCCTCCTCTGAGCTGGCCTGCTGCTTTCATATTTAGTTTTCTTCTGTCTCCTTTACCTCAAAAATCTCTGTTTTCCTCTTCTCCATAGCTTTTTTGCTCCCATCAGAAGTGAGAAAGAAATGGGATCTCTCATAATGTTTTTTTTCTGAATCAAGAGTAATTTTCTTCCATATAACTATTTATTTTTCGCTTACCCCCTTTTGAAGCCTGAAGCTAGTATAAAAATTAATTTGAAATTAGTTTACAATCAGGTTCCTTATTAGCCTCTATAGTCTTTTTTTACAAATGTATATAGCTTGACTTGGGTCACAGGTCCCTACCAGAAATATTGCTTCTTTTTTAAAGGGCCCAAGCACCTATTTTTTAGAATATATAAAATATTGCTCAAAGAACAATATGGTGTTTAAGCAGAGATATGACTTGATTTCTTCATAGTTAGTGCACTTAACAATCTTCCTTTTAACCCTACATGCCTTTTTAAGGAAATAGTAAATGACTCCAAAATCCATGTCTTTCAAAATTAAGGGTAAAATACTTTACGATAAATATATCCTGATAAAGTGCAACTCTCTATTTTGACTACCTTTGGAAAAAGCATGTCAAAATAGAATTGGTATATCAGAAATGTCAGTGAATTATACCAAGCCTTTTCTTTAGAAGATTCTTCTTGAATTATGTATCTATATATTTTTTAACCGTGATATTTAAATTTAACAGTCACTAGTTCTTATATCACTAGTTCTTATATCAGGGACATTTTACCCTGGGTTCCATTTACCATCTGAATCTTTATGCAAAATATGTGGGTATCTATCTAGAGAAGGAGTCTATAGTGTTTTAATGACTTATTTTTTAAGTTTATTTTACTTATTTTAAAAGTTAATTTCTATGATTTGTGAGATTGTGTATACTTGTGTAGCTACCACACTAAACAATACATAAGAGATTTCCATCACGTAGAGTTCCCCTTGGGACCTTTTCCAGTCAATTTCCCACTTACTACTCACTGCAACTATTTACTGATTCTTATTGCTATCAATTAGTTTTACTCATTCTTAAAAGTCATCTTCATGAATCATACAGTATATACTCAATTGTGTCTAATTTCTAATGTTTCTGAGATCCCTCATGTTATTGCATCTATCAATAGCTGATTTCTCTACATTGTTGTTTTTGTTTATTTTAGAGTCTTTTTTTTTTTAATTTGTCCTCCTTAGTCTTCACTAACTCTAACATGAGTGCTGGACTCTGTCTTATGTCTACAATGCCTTAGGGTGTTGGTACATGTTGAAATTCCATGTTTTTCATAGATTCTTGGATACCAGGTTAATAGCATAATAGATAAATTTCACTAGAATATGAAGTCCATGGGGGCAGAAACATTATTCTGTTCACTCATTGAGGATGGGACCTGCATAGAGTTCAATAAATATGTGCTAAATAAATGAACAAATGAAGTATTAGCAATGTGTTGGGAAGCATTCTAGTCACTCTTTCATACAGTGTTTCACTTAATTCTCAATCGTTGAGTTAATTCCTTTTTTACTTTTTAAGTGAAAAAGTCAGGCACAGAGAAGTTAGGTAATATGCTCATCATCACATAGCAAACAAGCATTTAAATCCACGTGGTGTCATTCCAAAGCCAACAATTTTAGCTCATTAAGAAAGATTACATTGTTTGTATGTGTCTCACATTTTAAGTTTTATTTCAAGAAGCCCAATACCTTCTTCTGTTTTCTAATTGTAACTTTTTGAAACAAAACACCTGGAGAGGAAACTTCCATGAACTGGTTTAGAATGGCGATGCGTTCATTTCATTTTTACAACTAACTGAATTTTCCTTCAAATTACATTCTCGTTCATTTCTATAATAAGATGGAGGCCTACTTCACTTTTATTATAATGACATACAATTCTGGAATACTTTTTTCTTTTATTTAATTTCCTCCTACATCAAGTAAAACTGAAAGTTTTGGTGTTTCTTATGTGGATTAGAAAGAGTGTTGAATCCAAAATTCATGATTGCTGTCATAATGGCTGTATTGTGTAGCCCTTCAGGATGTCATACAGATTATAGGACATCGTGATAGGATGGTATCATTTTCATAATCCTTTGCCATTTCTCATTAGTGAGATTTTAGTAATGCAATCTTCCTTCTCTTCAGTCTTTTCACTGGGACTCTGGTCCCCATTAGCTGCCAGGGAGGTTGAGAACGGGCTAGTGAGTTCTCCTGAACTGGCTTTGTCTACAGAGCATGAATTTTCTTACTATTTAAAACACCATTTCTTTCTATCTTTGCTAAACTTCCTCATAGCTGAATTATGCCTCTGCTTATCTTGATAGAAATATCTAAATAAGTGGATTCTGATTAATATTTATCTATGTGTGTTCCAAAGCAGGACCAGATAGGTCTCAAAATAGCACTTGTTAATGAAATGGCTCAATTGTTACACTTGGAGAGACCCCCTTGCTAAGACATAATGATCTCAAAACTCTCCACTGTAGCATTGTAATACTCAACAACCTCCCATAAGTATTTTGGAGGCAGGCAGTTCTCTTTTCTTGTAGTGAGCTAGGGATAAACAAGCTTTGGAGGCTGGAAAATGGTGATCAGAAATTGGCTCATAAACTTCAACATGATAACTGCACCTGCTTTTGCCACCAACAAAGGAAAATTCTCCATCAAAATTTTGTGTGGTTTTGCAACTTTTTGGCAGCATGCTTTAAACCTCAGACAAAATTATCTATACCAGAAAAACTTATCAGGCCTTATCTTAACTCAGCTAATAAAGATAATATATCTGAGATTCTGTAAAATTAGGTCCAACTTCTTTTCCATGGATGGGGAAGCAAATCAGCCCCCAAATCATTAATATCTATTTTTCTCAGTGGCAATTAAAGCAATCTTTCGTAAGCAACAGTTTCAAAATACAAGTGGTATGAATCAAACAAATAATTTATTATTTTTTAATTCAGTCATTTTTTTCCCTTTTAGACTAGTACAGAAAATAATACCAGAGCTGTTCATTTTACTTAATACTCTCAAATGCCAAACAAAATACAATTCCTTGCCTCTGATCTTCTGTAATTCTAACCGGTTCTGTGAAAGCACAGAGCTGTTTGTCACTTTATGTTTCTGCTGTTTCATCATCAAGGCCAACCCCATTTGCTGCAGCCTCTCACCACATTCACAGCTCATACATATCTCAGCAACCATGTTTTCAGGCTTTTCAGGAGAGGGCTCTCATCTTGTGATTCTCAGATGCCACACTAAATTTAGGTTTTGCTGACACTTCCCTGATTTTCTAGGATTTAAAACATTTTCAAATGAAGTTTTGAAGCAGATGATGACAATGTGTTTTTATGCTTATATAACCCATATCAGAGTTATTCGAGACTCAAAATGGAATCCTAACCCTGTATCAAATAGAAAACAGTAAGTTATTCTAGTAATCAGAGTAGTACTGTTTTCAGGTATTCAGCATCGTTCTACAATCAGATAGGAAAATTGAAGAGAAATAAGATAATATGGATGTTTTAAAATAAGGGCATACAAATGCTGGTTCTTGTTTGAATTTTTTTAATGTGTGGTCTAATTCATTGAATTTCTGTACAGTGAAACGAAGGGGCTGGAGGAGAGACTCTTGTTATATTTAGCCTGGGGCTAGAGATGTGACCAAGTGAGCTTTTCATAGGTGACTGTCCATTCAAGAGAGACCCTGTCTGAGAACCAGAGGTTGAGGTCTGAGCAGGGAGAGTTGAGTATGGTTGACTCAACCATGGTTTGACATGCAAAACAAAGGTAATAAATCACCAAGTATTTGTCCCCCACACAAACTTTAAAGTCATTTAAAAATGAAAACAAAACAAACTTTATGTACTTGGTTATTTAACTTTGTGTACTGGGTTATTTAACTTTGTATGGGTACATGTAGGCTGTATATCTAGGATTATTTAAGTTTGTTGAATATGAGGTGATATTTTCAACAGGATCTTTGAAATCCAAATAAAATTGAACAAAATTTCAATAGAAGTATTTATATAGCAATGTAAAGGAAACAGGTGTTTTCATAATTCTCTGTCTTTTTCATTCTTCCCATAGGACATTGCAGTATGTGTTCCTTATTATTCCCCATTTATAGCTAAGAACACTGAGGTTCAGTGGCTCAGAATTATACAGCTAATAGAGGAGACACCAATGTCCTTACTTAAATCCACTCTTGGAGAGGTCATGCATTGAATCTCTTTATCATATATTTCATTTTATTTTTTCCCTGCTACTTAAGTTCTTTCATTTCAGAAATATTTTTCTTCCACCTCACCTGATATCAATTGAAGACTTTAGAGTTTGCTCCTATCAGTCTGATGGATGTGTATGTGTATAAGCTTACACTTACATGCTGATGGTGTTTGGGGGTATAAGACAAGGTATTTGTTTTCTGTATTGTTAATATGGGCGTTCCAGAGAATGGATAAAGCACAAAATGCCATGTTAGCTTTTTATGTAGAGGTGATGAATTGGGGTTATGACTGCTACCATGGCTACTCATTCTTATTCCTTATTAGTTTTGAAAAATAATCACCAAAATCCAACACTTAACTATATACTCAGTGTTTTCCAATGTATTGAGTGAATATACATTTTCTGGAGTTAAATACTGTGAAATCTAATTGGAATGCTACTCTGTGTCTGCACCAACACATACACATGGGTTCACATATTGTTGTACTCACAATACATATTCTGCATTATTTGGTGCATATTTAGGATGGCACTGCGATTAGGTTGTGCTGATTTACATTCAAATTAAGATTTTACCTTTTTATGGCATAAAGCAGAAGGGAGCTGGACACCGCCATGAGAGCTATCCAGTTGGGCTAGCCAGACACCGGGTATTTAAATCCACTCTTGGAGAGGTCATGCATTGACCTAACCCCACAGTAGGTGCCAACTTGAACGATAGAGCCAACACATGAGTCTCAAGTTTGGCATCAAGAATCTTCAGTTGAGCAAAATGAAGCCCAGAGGGAGCAAGCTAGGTTTTAATTATGGCTTCAGTCCAACCTGACAAAGTTGGTCAATTCTTTAATGGATATGACGTGCCACAAATTTCAGTTTTGGAGTAACGCTAAAAGGGCAGGCTGTGGCGACAGTTTGCCTTGCTTTGCATCCTGTCCTGGATTACTCACTTACTTGCCGTGTGACCTGGGAAAAGGGCTTCAGTTTAGGTCTTCAGTTTCACAGGATTGTTGTGAAAATTTAAAGAGGTAAAGACATGTAAAGTTCTTAGAACCGTGCCTAAAACAAGGTGAGCACTCATCAGAGGTTATCTATTATTATTGTTGTTGTTCTTCTTGTTATATTTAATTTGGGAAAACATAACTAGTGTGAGCATCAAAGAAACTAAGCAGGAGAAGTGTATGCACGAGGCAGGTAGGTTCCAGGCATGCATTGAATGCTGGGGTTATCTGAGGGATAATGAACACATTCAATTTTGTGCATTGAGCAAACATTAGGAAAAAACGGGAGCAGATAAAATGGAAATCCCTTGGCATCCGAGAGAACCTTGGGAATGCCATAGAACAAACTCATGGTTCAGTGAAAAAACTGAAGATGTTATGTGGTTCTGGGGGCCTGGGTTCTTGTGCCAGGCTGTGGGGACAAAGCCCCCAAAAAACAGTTTCCAGGCTCTCGGCCTCACATAGAAAGGTGCTGGCTCAGGTAGTAAATGGCCATCAACTGTGATCAGATGGCTAGCAGCTGTGGCTAGTTGGCCGTCAGCTGTAACCCGTAGGCCATTGGCCACTAATATAACGGCTGTGGCTACGCTAGCAGGAATGGATTGGGGGCTAGCAAGAAGATGGTGGCTGGCAAGTGCGGACTGCTGTTAGGCAGATTATGTAGATCCTGCTTCCTGTGTCTCCAGCCCAGCCGCCAGCGAGAATATATTGGTTGGACTCCCCTACTTATGGCTCTATGGGTGTTCCTTTTTGGCCTTACCGTGTCCTGCGTTCTTATGAGGGGAGCAGGAGCTGAGACCCCGCAGGCCGCCCCGCTGGACACCCCGTATGACACAGGCCATGTTGCGTAAGGCACAGCACTGTTTGAACCTGCATGATGCCTGCAGGCCTGTAGGGCTCACCTCTAGACTGCTTTGAGAAATGGGGTAGCATAAAATTGGGAAGCCTAACTATAGGGCTGTGAAGGGAGAAAAGGCTGTAGTCTGGCAGGAGAGCTGAGAATGAAGGGCTAAATTATTTTTTACAAAAATCACTGTATGCACTCATGGAAGGAAGAATAAATCAATAAAGGCAGGAGTAGTAAACTGTAACAGGTGGGACCAGAGCTGAGGCTTAGATAATGAACAAAACTTGTGTGATGAATAAGCAGAGGAAAAAGGGAAGGAAAAACGGTCAAAGGCCCCGAGTCTGAGATGAAGCTGATGTGTATTCATATCAGTGGGGCTCTTGGTCTGATTAGCAGGTAGGAAAGAGTAGATTAGGGGTGATTTTTATCAATCCGGCACAGGAAAGTAGATATGATGAGGAAGGCAAAAGGAGTCATTAGTTGTTCTAAGCAGAGAAATGACACATAACCAAACAAGGAATGACACATAACATGTAAAATATTCAACGAAAATTAATTTGAAAGACAGCAAGAGAACAGAAAATTCATTTTCTGAACAGCTATCAATGACCAACGTGATATGTATGATATAATTATTACAATCTGTGTTTAATTGTTAATGTGACAATTTGCCTGGAAAGGAAACTGAGGCTAAGGTAAAAGAACATACCCAAGGTTGATGGACGGAAACTGGGACAGTTTCGGATCCTGGTGTACTTGATTCCAGAGCATGTCCTATTTTCCTATACTGGGCAGTTGTCCGCAGTAGTGTAAAGGAAATGGTGAAGAATCTAGAAGGATCCAGGCAATCAGGCATGCTAGTCCAGATGATAAGAGTGGCATGAGACAAACACAGCTTTCCCAATGAAAGGTAGCTTTTCTTCTCTTGTAAGCATAGTGTTTGTGCCTTCTTGCCAATCTCATTCATCTTGTACTCTAGCTATTCTTCTACCTGTCTTATCTTTACTATCCTTACTTCTGCTGGTTTTGATTTTTTTTTTTTAATTTGTATTCTGGTGGGAGCTCTTTGCACAGTTTCTTAAAACAAATCATCAAAGGGTAGTTAGTTGTTAAGTGGGATGAGTATATCCTTTGTTGAAAGAAAGCCAGGCAAGCTTTGGAAGCAGAACAACCTGTTTTTGTGCCACAGAATCACCACTTACCAACTCTGATTTTAGAAAATGCACATAATTTTGTTTTTAGAATCTCAATTTCTCCACCTATAAAAAGTATCAGAGGAAGAATGTCAAGTATAGTATGGCAGGCAAAGAGCCTGGATCATATGGAAGGATTATAAATTTAGCTCTCTTCTTCTTTTAATGAATTGAACTATTAAACATTTCAAGAGTCCCATCGAAGAATGGAAGTATGTGAAGAAAAATAATAAAAAGTTAAGTGCATTAATAAAAATGCAAGTTAATAACAAGAAGAGTTTGATTGACGATCATTGTACGAATCATGGTTAATGATGCTTTATCCCAAAAGCTATACATGTTTGTCTTTAGGCAAAGCCTCAGTTCATAACCTATACATTCATTAAATCTGATATAGGCAAATGGATCACACTCAAAAGTCAACAGACTGAATAAAATCACTTCTTAAGGAACATTTTCTATTTGTTATTGGCCCATTTGGACCTTAATGATAAAGGATACGACTTAGCAACTAATTTATTCAATAATGAGAAAGAGAGATACTATAATGGATGAGAGAATCGAGAGGAAGCATGATTTCAATGGGCTCTAATAAGGGACTAAAACTAACAAAATTTAAAAGAAATCAAAGTTGAGACCTGCATTTAGGTTTGTGCTTTTAATCGCATATGATGTGAGAGAAGAGACTTATCTAGAAAATAATTCATATGAAGTCTGTCTTGGAACTTTAGTTAACCCAAACTTAAAATGTGAAGTGCCTCTGAAAAATAATTAGAGCATGAGATAGGGGACCAAAAAAGGAATTGGGGGCAGTAAGAGATGGTAAGGAGGGCTTGCACTCTTTTTTCTACTAGTATGCATTTAACAGCATCCAGCTGAGTACCCACACCAAGTCAAGTATCAAGTATTTCCTTTTCATGTTTACCAATGTCCCCAAACTCTTCACACTGATGTGTTCTCTCTCCATCTGTCCCTCTTTCCACTAGCTGTGTTTTAGTTAATACTGCTTCTCTTCAGCTACTGAATGAGGGCATAGGCATTGGGCTATGAGATGCAGAGGTGATATTTTGTGGATTTTATGTAAACAGTTGCATGTGTGCATATCTAAAAGAGTGGAAATGATGTCAGGTCCCAAGCATGAAAATTTTCTTTTTTTTCCCCCCTCAAATGAGAGTCTTCAAATGTTCCAATCAACTCTCAACTCCAATATCTTCCTACTCACTCAAGTGCTTGGGATTCTGTAGCCCTTCAGGGTCTCTACAGCACTGTGGACCTGGGGTGTGCAGATATGAATGTTTGCTGCCGCCACAGTCACCGTTCTAGTTCGGTAAGCACTGTTAAGCTCTGTGTATACGATTGTGATCAAAACAACCATCACTACCTATTTTGATGCTCAACAAGAGTCACCTTCTAACAACTAGCTTTTTACCCTCCTCAGTGACATGCTGCCATCTAGAGTCTTGTGTTTGGCCAAGGAACGTCTCTTAACCAGTTGGCTGAAGCTACCTATCCCCATCCCCCCACCACATGGACCTGTGGCTTCTAAAGTGAAACACACACACAAACAAACAAAACCACTTACCCTAACTTCTGAGTTTTTTCAACATTCAGTAAAGAAATACTGGGATTTTGTGAAGCTCATTGATTCTTCCCTTCTCTTGGCTATTTTGTAGGATTGCCATACCTTGTGTGAAGGAAAGGAAGTCTTAGTATTGTAGACTTTTTCTTTTCCACTGGTGAGACTATTTTAAATCGTTTAGAAGGCTGTTTATTTAAAATGTATAATATGGTTAAGACAATGCAATCTGACTTTTGTTAAGATTAATCACATCATGCCAAAAAGTACCTCTCTAGCTGGGCTGGTTTCTCCAGCTTTTGATTCTCATTCACCTGGGCTGCACCCTTGGCAGCTCTCTGATCACCTTGTCACTATGAGCCATCCCCTCCCCCATGTGCTCAATATCATGTCTTCAAACAGGAAGTGGATTTCATGCTCACTTGTTGCTTTCTAATAGTGTTCCTGAAATCTGAGGGCTTTAATTCTGACCAGGCCTTTTTCTTGTAGACCTGGAAGACATGGAATTTTCCTATTCTGTTTGTCATCTTTGAAACTTCATGGACCTATTACTATTGTTTTAGAAATTTTTTGTTAGTATGGAATATTTGTGATAAAAAAGTAAAAATCACATAATTTATTGTTTGAGATAATTACTATAGTTATTTTAGTGTATTTCTTTTCAAGTTTTTTCAGTGTACATGGCTTACCTAGAAGTGATCGATTTTGTTGTAGACTTTTTAAAGTATCAATATATTTGTTCTCCCATATCACTGACATATTTTAGAAAACTTGGTTTTTAATGACAGTCTAATATTTCATTTACATAAAGTTTTCTTAATTGTTAAAATCTTCTATTCCAATTTTTTCATATGTGGAATTACAGGTTTAAAGTATGATATTGGCACAGAAACAATTAATAGTAAAGTTTTCCTGTTGGATTTTTGTATGTGTGTGTGTCTGTGGGAGGGTTGGTGGTCCAGGTTGTACCAAATGCTATGAACGACACCACTGCAATCTGGCTCCATAGATTGGCTTCCGTATTAGAGTGCCTGCCATACTTCTAAAATCATGCACTTTCTTGGTGAAACAGGCAGGGTCGAGGGTAATCTCACCATTCTTGAAAATTATAGGGTGACTTTCTTTTATGTGGGAAACAGAAAAGAGATAGTAGATTAGAAGACAAAAGCATAATATTCAAACCCATCTCAGTAATTAGATTCATTAATTGTAATTAGAGAGTTGGGAGACAACCTTCATGGATTAATCTGCCACAGTTCACAGAATTATAGCTATGTATGGCTTTAGAGTTAGGTCTTATATAGATAAATTTAATGTAATATTGGGGAATTTGTACTGTCACATAAAACAGGAGAATGTATGGCCTTCTTGGTTTTTCAATAGTCTCCTTGGTTTTTGTTCTATACAAATAACCTAAATGGATGTTGCATACTATAGTAGTTAATATTCCATACACAGTGCCTACATTTATATATATTATTTGAATAGAATCTAAAATAAATAGGTGGCCTACCACTTTTGTACTAAGATAATTATTGTTTAGAAGATATAGAATATTAGTTTTGTACCCTGAAATTAGAAATCCATTAAGTAATAAGTTTTAATCAGTAGTCCAAATCTAGCTCAAATCTCTGCAGTGTTTGAGCTAAGAAGGTAAGATAGCACAACTCTCAAAATGTGTAATTGGCAAGGTGCCCTGACCAAATTCAGAAACCATGTATAACTCAGGGAGATGAACATGCAGAATTCTAAAAAACTGAACAAAATTACAATCATAAACTCACAGGGATAATATAATCTTGTTTTCAGAAACAATTGAGACAGATAATTAAGTGAACTTACATGTGGGTTTGACTACAGCCTAAAAATCTTTCTAATGTCAAACCTTTATTCTAGGTACTTGAAGACAGAAAACATTTCAAATAAGGAGGTACAGATATAGAAAATAATATTTCACACACACACACACACACACACACACACACTATGTTGAGATTTGAGACATTATTTCCTGCATTTTTATTTACCATTTCTTGGATATTCAGAAGACATTCTAAAAAATACCCTTGTAGCAGTTAATTTTGATTAATGGATTAATAGATTGTTGATAGAGCACCGGAAAACATCTCATTGTTGAGATGTCCATTCTGATTACAAGCAAATGTATTCCTTTTCACCATTAATGTATATTCTCTGCTGCTATTCCCTAGAACTTTACACTTAGAATATTTTGAAGCACATTTCAATTTTTTAAAAAATCTGTGTCACTGCAATAGAAATGATACGTAAAGTTCTCCAGGACATATTCAAGGAAGTAGCAGAGACAAAAGAACAAGAGAAAGAAGGAGAACTTCGCAGCAGTTTGTTTTCTCTTGTATATTCATTTGAGGGTCTTGCGGGAGGGTTGGGGAAAAGAGTGCAGTTACATTAACATTATGGGCTGGAACTTCTGCCACATATCCATTGAGAGAAAAATGCCTTACAAATATTTTTCAAATGATTTAGAGTTGGCTAAATCCAATGAATGTTTCTACCATGAATTTTCCATTAAAATGTTTTTAAAAAATCATACATTTTTAAAAAGAAAATGTAATCCATATGTTACTGATTCATTCACACTTATCATATTGTTTTTGTGAGCAAGTTGGTATCCAAAAGCTTTGAGTTTTTTTTTCAACCAGGAAGTCACATTTTTACAGCACCAAAAAGGACCTTGAACCTGGAAAGTTTCAAATTTCATTTTAAACTCAGAACCCAAGGAATGTGAGTGGGTTCTAAACTTGGCAATGTGCCTTCACCCTAGTTAACATATTGATGGAGTTAGATATTCACAAACATATGGGTTAAAAATGGAGCTGTTAATTCTGTTTTGATATTGATGCTAGATATATTCATTTTGACTTCCTAGTTTGTTTGCCAGGAGGAAACAATCAGCCACTTGTTTTATTATTTTAAAAATTTTATACATTGACCCATATCCGTAAATATACAATAAGTGTTATCAAATATGTAACAAAGCTGGTGTATGGAAAATGCATAATTTTCCCTAAGGGTTATTTGCTAATATGGAACACAGGCCTCTAAAATGTGATGAAAGGAAGGACTGTGGTACAATGGGTCATGATGGCTAATTTTATGGGGAACACATGCATACAATATAATTTAAAACACATGCTACAGCAGTTATAGTAAAAGGCTCAGAGAATTAGAAAGGAATTCTGCTTCATAAATAAAAAGAAAACAGTCCCTCTTTCTCCTGACAAAATTGCATTTCTCCTCTAGAAAAAAGATCCCATTCACTAAAGCTTTAACAATTGCAAGGCCCACCCACAAGTCTCACATCTATTCTCTCAAATCTCCTCCACAGGTATGGCCCATCCACTGTGGTTGACTGTTCAGAGATGTGATATGAAATTAAAGGAAAACAATCTAATATGTATCTCACATCTTTCTAATGTTATGTTTATTAACTGTTTTTCAAAACTGAAATATTTTGTTATTTATTTAATCTCTCTCTTACACAATGTGCTATAGCTATTAACATACAAATTTTAAGGGAGAGGACAGGCCATTCTGTATATTCCTCTGTTTTCAGTAAGAAGCTTTAGGCATAAGGTGAAAACTTAAAGCGAGTCAGATTATTCAGTGTACTCTTTTGGAGATCTTCAAGAGTGGCAAGACAATACATTTCCAAGCAATTGGTTGCAGTCATTTAACCACAAATTCTTTACTCATGTCCCTCCCCCACAAAGAAAAGAAAGCAAAACAACAACAACAAAAATATCTTACTATGATTTCAGTTTATTTCCTCTTCCTTTATTCAATCCTTTATGAAGATGAAGAATAATTTGTTAATAACTTGATTAACTCTTTATAGCTTTGAAAATAAATGTTAATTAATCATCAAAATTCAAACAATTTTTTAAAAGGTTGTTGACATAATTCTTATATACAAGTTTGAGAAAATGTAAGTTCATACAACCAATCTTGGACTTTCTCCTGTAGGTAACCTATTCCAGTTTATTTCACATTTTACATTTTATTTCTTTAAGAACTCAACAATAATCGTGCATATTGTTTTTAAACCACAAACCTCCAAACTAGAGCAGTTTAGACAAGGGTTTGACTGTTATTTAAAATGTCTAATATGGTAAAGACAATGCAGTTGGCGTTTTGTTAAGATTAATCACATCACGCCAACAAGTACCTCTCTAGCTGGGCTGGTTTCTCCAGCTTTTGATTCTCATTCACCTGGGCTGCATCCTTGGCAGCTCTCTAATCACCTTGTCACTATGAGCCATCCCCTCCCCCATGTGCTCAATATCATGTCTTCAAATAGGAAGTGGATTTCATGCTCACTTGTTGCTTTCTAATAGTGTTCCTGAAATCTGAGGGCTTTAATTCTGACCAGGCCTTTTTCTTGTAGACCTGGAAGACATGGAATTTTCCTATTCTGTTTATCATCTTTGAAATGTCATGGACCTGTAGAAAAGTGAAAATTACATAATTAATTGTTTGAGATAATTACTATAGTTATTTTAGTATATTTCTTTTCAAGTTTTTTCAATGTACATGGCTTACCTAGAAGTGATCAATTTTGTTGTAGACTTCTTTAATTAAGTATCAATATATTTGTTTTCCCATATCACTGAAATATTTTAGAAAACATGGTTTTTAATGACAGTCTAATATTTCATTTACATAAAGGTTTCTTAATTGTTAAAATCTTCTATTCCAATTTTTTCTTATGTGGAATTATAGGATTAAAGTCTGACCCTCTTTCATCCTCCTAAATATCAACTTCCTTTCAGAAAATGTTGTTTAAGTTATTCTTCCACACAACTTACAGTAGAGGCTAGCTTGTTACACCCCATCAGCACTTAATGATAATACGTATATTTAAAACTTTTCAACTTTATAAAGTGAAAATATTATCTTTCTGTGTATATCTTGAATTGCTAGCCAGACTGGATTACTTTTCAAGTATTTATTGGTCATTTATAGTTTTCCTTAAATTTTGGATTCATATCTTTCAATTTTTTTTCTATTTATGCTTTATGCTTTTATGTTTTTGTATTTATATACACTTTATTATTTTTTTTTTTTTGACAAACTGTCAGTGAAGTTCATCATCTTTACCTTTTGTGAATCTTCCATTGGTTTCATGTTTTGGCAGTTCTTTCTCAGGAATTCTTTACTTCACTGGAATACTTGTTATTCTTGTCACTGTTGATCACAAGATGGATGTACCCCAAGATCTTTGGTTTGCATACTTATACCTTCCCAATACCCGTTGACGAGCAGAATGCTTGGAAGAACATTAATGTCTAATTACATTTTTGGTAAAAATCCAGAAACAATGCCATATATTTTCCTCTAGTTTTTAAACAATGCATAGGACATCATTTAAGAATCAAATACACTGAAAATCCATAGTAAATAGAGGGAGAGAAATGGATAGAGGTTCGTCAAAATTTTATGGCATGGGTAACAAAAACATAAATTAAATGGTAGAAAAATCAGAGTAAATGTACTTTGAGTACAGTCATCCTTTGGTGGGGGATTGGATCGAGGACTCCCAAGGATACAAAAATCCTCAGATGCTCAAATCCCTGACATAAAATGGCATAGTATTTGTGTATAACTTATACACACCGTCCTGAATACTTTAATTCATCTCTAGATTACTTATAATACCTAATGCAATGTAAATTCTATGTAAATAGTTATACTGTACTGTTTAGTGAATAATGACAAGTCAAGAAGGTCTATCTGTGTTTAGTACCAACACATCCATCTAAGCCTACATACATAGTACACATTAGTAAGAACGTAACTTTTTTGGAGGAAGTGATATTTCCTACCAGTGATTGGTTGAATCTATGGATTTGGAACCTACAGATATGGATGGCCAACTGTAAATAATCCTGATAATTCTCTGAATTTTAGTATAATTAATAGAAATAAGTTTTAAACTGGAACATGTCTACAATACATAGATTTTTCTTAGCGTAACTTGATGTAGTCGGCAGAATTCTGCGATGACCCCCAAAGTCCATTACTCCTATCTCCACCTCCTGTCAGGTGTCCATGTCCTGTGTAATCCCCCACTCTGTGAGGGAGGGACCTAGAAACATGATAACTGCCAGTTTCGTGATTATGTTATATTATATGCCTAATGTGAAGGGTTCCCCATCAGTTTAAAAGTGGGTTTAAACCTTCCCTGCAATTAGATACTCCTTTCCTCTTGTCCTTGAAGAAACACGCCACCATGAATTCCATAACTGCAAGGAAATGAATTCTGCCAACCATCACATGAGCTCAGAAGAGAATCCTGAACCTCAGATGGGAACCCTGCCCTGACAAACACCTGACTTTCCTGCTTGTGAGATCCTGAGCAGAGGACACAATAGCCGTGCTCAGGCTCCCGATTGCTGGACGCTAACTTTGAGATAAGACACTAACTTTGGGATAAGTTTGTTATGCAACAATAGAAAATGAATATACTGGGAAATATCTGTCACCTGCATTAGAAATTTTGTATACACTTGTATCTAAGAAGTTGACATTTAATGTAACCTAAGGAACTACTTATGATTTCTAGTTAGCTGTGAAGATCTGCAAGTGTTAGAAACTCTTTAATATTTAACAGAAGTACAAGAGTTAAATAGTGGGCTTTAAAGATAGAGTTGGTGAATTGATATATTTAGTTATTGCCTCTTCTTCCTCAGATACTACTGGGGATAAGAAATGAACTCTACCAAAGAGAACAGAAAAGGGATGTCATTGGAAAATAATTGCAACACAATTTTGGAAAATAGAGAATGATAAAATATGTTGACAGATGTAGCCAAGTGGGGGGAAAAGGCTCTACTTGTTGACCAGGTTTTGAAGGGACCTGGCCTGTTCAATAACTGCCTTGGATGCTAGAATTCGAGGGAACAGTACCTTCAAAAGTGGAACCCAAGATATTTTCCATATGGAGTTCTATATTAAACCAAAAAAAGTTACATTGTTACTAATGTGTACTATGTATTTAGGCCTAGATGGATGTGTCTGCACTAAATAGGACAGACCTTTTTGACTTGTCATTATTCCCTAAACAATACAATATAACAACTATTCACATAGAATTTACATTGTATTAGGTATTATAAAGGCAACATAAAGAGCTAAGATATCTGATGATCCTTATGCGTTCTTTCTTAGCTAGCTACTGGAGGATGTGGTACAGCAAAATGAAAGAGTTAATTAAGAAAGAGAAAAATATAGAAACTAGGAAAGAGTGGACCACAGGAGAGAGGTGAAGAAGTAGTGCCACAGTGGCCCCTTTGCAAGTAAGAAAGAGAGAAATCAGTCCAGACAGACACCCAAGAATGGAGGGCTCCAGAAGCAAAATCTCTAGGGAAAAAAGGGCTTGTTAAAAAAGAGGATATGATGGATTATTTGGATTAAAAAAAGTATGTATGTGTAGTAAATCATGTAAGTGAAAGAATATAGCATTTATTAGATAGGGGATTGATAATTATGCTAAAGCTATCTAATGAAATACTATACAACCATTAAAAAGAATGAGACAATTCTATGGAATACTCTCCAAAATATATTACTGAATTAAAGGGCAAGGTAAGGAACAGTATATATGGTTTGATTCCATCATTGTTTTTAAATGATGGATAGACAAACTTCTGTAATTACCTTCTATATACACAGACTAACTCTGGAAGGATATGTATTAATCTTGCAATGGTAGCTGTGGTGACAGGAAATGGAGAACTGGGGAAATAGGTATGAGGGGAAGATTTCCTTCCTTTATCTATATACTTT
Organism: Rhinolophus hipposideros; assembly: GCF_964194185.1. Lineage (NCBI taxonomy): Eukaryota > Metazoa > Chordata > Mammalia > Chiroptera > Rhinolophidae > Rhinolophus > Rhinolophus hipposideros. The sequence goes on along the minus strand of NC_138049.1, from coordinate 22,879,374 downwards.
TTACTATCATTTGAATTTGTTATCATATACAACTATTACCTATTCTAAACAACCTGCATTTTTCACTATGCATTTGAATTAACTATTCAAAAAAAGTCCCCTCATCCCATCTGGCCCTCTCAATTCCACCCATTCTGCTCTACCTTTTATTTTTTTCATATACTTGATTACTCCCTACTTATTATAAAGTTTGTTTAAATAGTATATTCAGATTTATTCCTTATGGCCTCCTGCTAGAGTATAAATTCCACAAGAACAGAGATTTCTGACTGCTTGCTCTGCAACCCAGTTACTTGGAGGAAGACCCGGCACACCTGTGGTAATCTTTAAATATTTGCTCTGTGCATAATTAAAAAAATAATCAGAAATGCAGATAAACAGACTTTCAACCTGGTCGAGTCAAGGAGAAACCGAACTTGTTATAACCTGTGAACATTTTTTTTTCAGGAACACACAGCTTATCCCTAGAGTGATTTCTAAGATATCCCTAGAGATATCTAAGAAAATAGAAAACAGCATTTGTAATACTTCTGTTATGTACATATATGTGTTGATAATGGCTCCTTGAGGAAGAATTTCATGTAAGAATGGTATGGGAAAGAAGGAGTCTATATTCCTCTATTAGGTGTAAAGTTTAGACAGGAAGTGCCTTAATTAATTAAGTGCCTTAATTCTTTAGAAACAGAGACTTCATGTCAGAAAGATGTGATAACTGAGCAGAAAGTCTTCAGCTGGCACTTAAAGCAGACAGGCAAGTCACCTACAGTAATGAGCTCAATCAATGAACTGACAAAAATAAACAGGAAACAAGTTAAGAAACACATGGTGCAATTTTGTATTAAAAATGTTGTAATGAGAAACTATATAATCATGTGGAATATGTTTCCTATAGATTATAAGTTAAAAAGCGTATAACAAAATTGAATTCCTTGTCATTCAATTTTTTTCTAAACTTCAAGTTTTATAAATATAGCCATGCACAGAAAAAAATAGGTAGATGTTATACCCACAAAAAATAATAGCAGTGGTTTTATCTAGGTAATGACATACTTGTAATTCCCTTCATATTAAAGTATTTTAAATGTGGGTAAAAAGATGGTAAAAATGGATCTGTTTATCCTAAAATATAGGTGAGAGGAATATTTACATTTTTTTTAAAGAATTGATTAGACTGCCTATGATAGTAACTGCATTTTCAGTGTTTGTTTTATATCTTTTAATATATCAATATAAAACGTATTTGAAAACTTGTGTTTTTAATGGAATGGTGCTTGAATGACATGGTGCTTTAGGAGTACCAAGAAAATTTTTTATTCAAAGGAAATTTCAGTCTAGCCAAGGAAACAAGACACGTGAAATAATAACTAAAAATACTACATATTAACTGTATGAGACAATGAAATAGCATAGGTATGTCAGATTTTATAGGGGGAAAATATCACTGTTGTCTAGAGAAGGATAGATAGGCACCTTGAGGAATGGGTGAGAATTATTTCCAGGAAGGAAAAAGAACCTTTCAAGAAGAAAGACTTCCATGAGCAAAGGAGTAAGTGAATTCCGAGACACTTTCACTCTTAGATCACAGACTGAATGATAAGAGTAGAATAATTTCCAATTGTCAAGGTGGTTTTTGCAGATATCGATAGAGGCATATATAGAGACAGAGGCTGGGTGAAGGGATGGAGAGCATGGACCCTGGAGGCAGATAGATAGGTTTTCAAATCCTAGTTTTGCTACCACATTATGTGACCCAGAGAAAGTCAACTTTTAAGGCAGTAATGCCTAAAATGAACATTGGTATGAAGGTTAAAGGGGAAAGCATGGAGAAATCACCTAACACTGCACCCAGCACATAGTAGTTACCTAAGAGAGGAGTTGGTGTCCTGCTTCTGCCCACCCATGCCACCCTCACAACATCTGTGTGGAGTAACAGGAAGAATGATTAGCCTCATTCTGAAGCTAAGAAAACTGAGTCTCAAAGATGTGAACTTCTTTACAATCATTAAAACTAACAAGCAGTGGACTCGTGTCATCTTACTTTTAGCTTAGTGACAAGGACTTTCCATGATAACTAAAATTACATGTTCACAAAAAAATCATGATGTGAGATTTTTTGCAGTTGAGATCAGTTGTTTGGTCCTCAGGAGGATTCATCAGATGCTATTTCATTTGATAGGTTCCCCACAATCCAGTCTGCTCTTCAATTTTGTATGCTCATAAACATGGTTTTCTGAGTACTTAGAGAGAGTATATCACCCTTTCAGAAACAAGCTCACATTAATTAATTTCACAAGGGAAGTTTCTTGAGAAGACTCTTAAATATCTTCATAACCTTAGTGCCTAGCATAGGATCTGGAACAAAACAGAGTGTCAGTATATCTACCTTTCTCATAAAACCAGGGTGCTCATTTGTTAACTTATAATAAAAATATAAATGACAAAAGCCTTGAGTACTTACACTCTCTGAAGAAAGAAAACAAACAAATATAAACATGAGAAACAAAAAGACTCAGAACAGCATTTTCTGAACATGCCATTCAGAGCAGGAACATTGAGCCATTCAAATGTTTCCTGGCTTAGGACCTTATGCACTCAACTCCACAAGAGAGGTGTCTGGAATTTCTCTGAGTACATGGTCCCACACAACTTCTTATTTTTAAGAATGATTTTACACGCTTCTGATCACATCCATTTTACATTGATTTTCTGGTTTAACTTTCACATGGCACCTTGTTTCCAATATCTGTAGTAGAGTATTTTGCTATCTGCCCTCAGTCTGATGAAGTAGTTTCAAATTTTTTACCTCTGAAGACAAACAGTGGGTGACATTTGCTCATCCGTATCGTGGTTATGAAGTCCCCCTTTCTCTCCCACTCAAAGAACATCAAAATACAGCTGAGTGAGACTGACATTTCAGAATAACCTTGACTTTGCTCTAACTTACAAACAAAAGTAAATCATTTGCAAACTTTGAACTATTAATAGTAACAAATTACTTGCAACAGAGCTCACAACAGATTGTGACACACCATTGGATCTTGACCTCTGTGTCTAGTGGAGAAAATAAGTGGTTGTTTTGATTTCTTAAATTTCTCATGTTTAAGAGAACATTAACACATAGTATATACATGGTTGGTAATTTGACTTACATGACATAGAAAACAAATTCTGTATCATAAGGAAGACTTTTTTCCTTGAATATTTAGAGAAAGGAAAAAGTGCATCAACTCATTACCAGTGGGGGTATTTTCCCCATGTCTAGGAAAAGATGAGGAGAGAAAAATACATTATTATTTTAAGAGATCGTAGGTCTAAGTTACCTTAAAAAAGAAGGAGAAGAAAGAAAAGGTTGGAAAAGAAAAAGGGAAAACAGACCCTATGTTCCTAGGCTCTCTAGGCTTTCAGAAGACTAAATATAAACCCACAGCTTTAACTATGGTGCTTTAACTTTGAGCAGCACTGTGTTTTCTCATCCTCTCTTAGTATTTGTGGGTCAAAAGAGAAGTCATTAGGGACTTGTATTTCCTGTCTCATCTTTGCCTTCCTCCTTTCTTAAAGCTTTGTGGGAAACCAACTTTATAAAACACCGAAGAGAGCTGTGTGTACTGACTTCTGAAAAGCCCTCCATAATTCTTAGTTATCTATTTCCAACTAGACTTTTCTCCCAGGTCCCAGACCAGAATGAATATTGGTAAGGAAGAGAAATCACACTACATGTAATATTTTATAAACTTTCTCCTAATTGAATAAAGGTTACCACTGTTTTAATTGTCTTACCTATTCATAACCATTTCTTTGAACACTGCCTGTTCTTCTCTCCATTCCCAACCCCACTGGATAATTCCTTGGAGAAGAAATGTAAGTGAATTTATTTACCAAACATCATCATTCCAAGTATTTCCATCTATAGCCTCTGCAGTTTCATATTTCTTTATGAAATGTAAAATCTTTCATTTTGAATAAAGAATAATCTTCAGCCAAGAATGCAGACATTAAAATGTCCTTTCATCTCAAGTGTGTGGTGTAAGGCATCTGCCTATTAAGTAGTTCGGAACCTTGGCCTTTTCCCTCTCTTCAAGGTTGAATCCTCTAGTGCAGTGTCTGAGCGGATGTGCCTGAGGGGTGGCGTTCCCTTCATGGCTATTCCTAACAGATAATGGAATAAAAAATAACTTCATAGGATTTTCTGGGACAAAAACTAAAGAATAGGAGTGAATATTCCATTATATAAGACCCAGGAAATGTTTCTCTCTATTACAGTGAAAAAGGTAATACTGGATATTGAAAAAGCTGAGGATTTTAATGTTATTTTCACATTCATTATATTCCCTATTTTCTTTTTTAGTAGATAAGTGGCTCCTGAGAGAAAAAGGACGGAAAATCGAGGAAAACACTCTGAGAAAGATGGAGGAAGGCACGTGAAGGACTAGTATGCAGCGTGAGAAGACCTATGTCTCCAAGTACAATGTTTTTCCATATACAAAACCTATCGAGCTGCTCAGTGAACAAAAAGGGGCATTTATTCCTTAAGAAGAAGAAAAAAAAAAAAGGTCCTGAGATTACAGCTTTCTTTTAAGGCAGTTGTAGTTTCAGATGACTTTTCCCTCCTCTATTTCCAAAGGTATTAGAAACATATGATCTTAGAGTTGCAAGCAACCACAGTCATTATTTAACTGGACCAGTTCAGCACTTCTCCCCAGGGACCCCCTGACAGAGACCTCACGATGACCCTGATTTAGCCTTAGGGTACTTCTAATTAATTTAGACAGATTTGTAGGTGGCATTTGAGAAGACACAATTTAAAACAACACTCACCCTAACCTACCCACAACTTGTTCTAACACCACAGCAACTTTACAAGGAAGGCGGAGACTTTGAGGCCAGTCATTTTCTGCTATGGTTCTCATCCTAGTCGACCTCATGCATCAACAAAAATGGAATATTTCTGACTACCAATCCTTGTTTATTCAGTTCTCTTTATCCTGTTGTGAGCCTGCTTCCTCTTGATTCTCCACGCAATTGCTTCTAACCATTTTTCTCCTCTTCTATCATAAACCTCTATTTTTAATGTAAGTAATTAATCTCATACCTCAGTTCTTCATGTGTTATTACTCTCTCCTCATTTGTTTTCAAAATCTGGCTCTACCTCAAGGCCACTGTTTCTATTATGGCTGTTTTGAAAAAAACTGCTCTTCCTCCTATACTCCGTGCCCTTGTGTCTGTAAGTGGCAGAGCGTAGCATTCTTTTTTTTTTTTTTTTAATTTATTGGGGTGGCATTCTTGAATCCTAGAGAACTCACTCAACATGTTCATGACATCAGTGAAATTGACCCAGTTATAATACAATGGGAAGGAGTGGAGGACGTGACATATTTGAATGCACATGGCTTATGTAAACATGGCAGTTGCCTTGGCGTTGAGAAAGTTCTGCCATTCAGTACTATAAGCAAACTTTTTTGGCGGATCTTCCAATTTTTAAAAAGAGGCCAGAATTCAGGTTTTATTGGTGATGTTTCTCTATTTTAAATATTTACAACATATTTAAAATCTATAAACACTATGGAATAAATAAAACTTATCTATCGACTAGGCATGCCCTGCAGACTGCAAGATTGAAAGCTTTATTCTGCCATTTTTTTAAAAAGTCAACTCCTAATATATTGCTCATTCACATATATATATATATATATATAAACCTTCCTCTTTTGAGATATAAAATCTGGCTTTATTAACCTCATCAAGTTGAATCTTGACCTGTGATATGACCATCTAACTCTGCCTGCACATTTTTATTCCATAGAATTTATCCTTTACTCTGTATGCTATTCCCTTCTATGTAATGCTAGGATTGGAATTTTTTCTATAAAAAGCCTGCTAGAGAATATTTTTGACTTTGTGGACCATATGGTATGTCACTACTCAGCTGTGCCATTGTAGCATGAAAATAGTCTTGGATAATATACAAATTAATGAGTAGGGATGTTTTCCAATAAAACTTTATTTACAGAAAGGTGGTAGGCTGAATTTGACCAATGGGTCATATATAGTTTGCTGACCTCAAAAGTAAAGAAAGATTTCCTTACTGTGGAATTTAAGACCCTGCATGATTTGTCTTTGGCCCACTTTCCAAGCTTTGGCTTCCATTTTTCTGTGGAATTAATCAAGATGTGAATTAACCAAGCCTGCTGATAGATTACAGTTATCATTTGATCAGCTCTTTCTACATGCTAGTTACTGTTCTAAACCTTTTACTTACATTAAATCTTATAAAAGACAAAAAAAGGCAGGATATAGTCACGTTCATTTTATAGATAAGCGAATTGAGGCATAGAGATGAATTGCTTTGCCAGCCTCATACAGACAATAAGCAGAAAAGCTAGGGTTTGAACCTAGATGGTCTGGTGCCAGTGGTCACGATCTTAACCACTGTATCATCCAGCCTCTTGGAGGTCTTTCCAAAATCCTTATAATGGGGAGACTGTACCATTCTGTATTGTGCACAGTGTTCCTTTTAGCTGATAGTCCCCTTTTTGCTTCTGCCTGGAAAAAGTAGATCAAGTATTTCTTCTTTTGACAAGTCTTCCATTACTGCCCACCTCCACACTGACAGGGTTTAGATGTTTCCTTTCTGGGCTTAATAGCTATTTCTGGATATACTGAATATCATACTTTAAAAAATTCAGTAGTTGTCTACTTTTGAAATTAATGATTTCTTTCACATCAGGGTTTATTCATCTTTACACAGTTCTTGCAGTAGTTCTCAATGACTGAGTCGAATTCAAAGGTTAATTTTTCCTAAAGGTTTTACTCTTTCTAACTTATCCATTAGTTCTTTTTAAATGGTGAAAGGGATTGTTAGAGTCTTGGTTTTGTTTGCCTCAGGAACAGATCTTGAAGCATAGATTTAATTGCAAGTAGTTTATTTAGGAAGGGAAGAAAACAGTGGTAGGAGAGTGGCGAAGTGAGACGAGGAAAACAGCAAATGAAGTGCATATTATCAAGGCACCTACCACTGTGGTCCACTAGAGCTTAATCCTACTGGGGAAACCCTGAAAGGTAGTACAGAACATGTACCTCAGAGTTATTCTACCCAAGGGATAAGGTTGCTGGGATATTTACACACCAATTCCTTTCATGAATTGGTTAAAGGCTACTCCCAGCAGAAGTTAATACCCAAACATACCCAGAATGCTGCAGAGGCTTTTTCAGCTTGAGAAAGCCCTCAGGCAAAGAAATGCAGGTGCTGGAAGTTTCAAGTCCAGCCAGTGTCCCCTGCAGCGTGAGGGCTGGTATACAAGGGCAGGGTGCCCGCAGCATGTGATCCAGTTTCCCTCCAAAGTTCCCTCCAAACTTCTGAAACTGGTTATAAGGTGTGGAGATGATTTCTTACCTTTTCTACTTCGACTAAAATGATACTTTTAATAGAGTTTGCTATAGAGGCAGGAGCTTTCATAATTATTATAACAGTCTCTGTTTGGGGATGTGTTTGAGAAACGTATCATCCTTATGGTTTTTCAGGCTGAGTGACTTGTAATGCGCTCTAGCTAGTATCTTCTCTGCTTATTCTGAGGATGGTCTTCCATCAAAGACTACTTTTAATCCCACAACTTCTATACTTATTTGACATGACAGCTATTGTATTGATGTTTCTCTGATATCTGTATCTTTTGTACAGGGAAAATCTTCAGCTGTCATTTATAACAGTTATTGTTATGGTTTATACACCATTCTGATGTTTGAGCAGAGTCACAGATAAATAAGAACTGATGGTTGCCTTTATATAGAGTATTTAGAATAGAGCCCATGATAAATATTTAAAGGGGGATGGAATAAATGTTGAAAGGAAGACAAGTGTAAAGTCAAAGGGGTATAGTAGAAGAAGGATTGACTAATTACCTTACAAAAATGTGATTGAGGCAATTCTAAATTTATCCTAAAGTAAAGGGAATTCTTTGTTATTTGAAGATACCAAAGTCTCCATATTATGGGTTGGCTCTTAAGTTTTAAATCTTTTAAAGCAGCACTATTTGGGACAAGAATCATTAGCCTGAGACATCCCCTTAAAATGTTGACAGTGGAAGGGCCATTAAGACTTTTTCTTTATTCAGATCTTGAAATAAGGCAGTCCCAGATGAGAGGGAGTAGAAAGAATGGATTTAGAAGATTCTTCGCAGTGTGATAGACAAGTGTAGAGTATTGACTGTATCAGAGAAGAAAGAGAAGAGAGAGAGAGAGAGAGAGATGGAGGAGTTAATGGTGAATCTGAGGTTGGGAGCTTACAAAACTGTGCAAATGGACTCACAGCTCAGCAAAAGTAATTGTGGTTTAAAAGGTTAAAAACAATTGCAAAAAAAACTGCAATTATTTTGCACCAACTTAATAGGACCGCCAGGTAGGCAGCTGCAATGTGGTAAAAGGCTGTAAGTTCAGTTTGGCAAGAATGAAGCTGAAAGTACTCATGACTCCTCTAGGTAGATCTGCACAGACATGAAACTCACAGCACTAAATCCCCTTAGGAATTAATTGGTCTGGCAGGGGGTTCAGAAAATAGCAATAATGATAATAGTTGTGATAATGACAACAATAAATGTTTTTATTTCCACAGTAGTAGGAATGCTGGTTATTATTTTAGGGATTTCTCACATAGCTTGACCGGACTCGGTCACATGCACCAGAGAATATTTATTATTTTGGACAGCCTCATATTCCTTCATTCTCCTCCTTTGCGAGCCCTCCTTAGCACAAGAAAATTCAGTTTGGTAACAACAATGAAATTGCAAAAACGATTATGCCTACAGATGGCATATGAAAGCTGAAAACTGTCTGTTAAAATCACCACTTTTTTAAATGTATCCCATCTCATTTATTGTGGCTGGCATGGTAGAGAATGCTCTCTTTTTTGCACATTGAGATAATTAAAGGCATGATTTGTTTAGCACCTAATATGTGCTATTACTAGCACACACTTTATTTCTAATACTCCTAGCTCTGTTGCTGTTTTTCCTATAAGGAAATTGAAGCTGAGATGAGTTAGTGGACGTGTCCATAGCCTCAGATGACTATTTCCTTCATTCCTCCCAAATTGCAGTGAGCATCACATTTTAAGGACAGGTGTTCTCAGCAGTTGGTAAAGGATAGAGGCAGAACCCAGGCCCATCTATACTCTGTGCTATGTCTATGCTGCTCTGTAACTGTTAACATCTCTGTTCTTTATCATCTATATTACTGTGTTAGTCAATTTTCTCCAGAGAAACAGACCAAATATGTCTCCAGCTGCAGTTGGCGAACTGAAGACTCAGGAGAGCTGATGGCCCAACTCAAACAATCAGGCCAGAGAAGTTTCCTCTTAAGTCAGCCTTTTTGTTCTGTTCAAGCCTTAAACTGATTGGATGCGGCCTACCTACATTAGGGAGAGCAATCTGCTTTACTCATTCTGCTGATTCAAACCCAAAATCTCATGCAAAACATTTATCTTGTTCAAAGACATCTTCATAGACACTCCTAGAACGTTTGACCAAATATCTTGGTACCCTGTGTTTTAGTCAAGTTGATACATAAAATTTAATGTCATACTATCCAACCTCTCCTAGGTTCTTTATTTTATGCTCAGTGTCCACTCTCTCTAACCTTGCTCATTTGTGTGTTCTCAATT